>NW_020884894.1:7153611-7753611 GCF_003945725.1 Corapipo altera | reverse complement strand
AAAAGGCCAGGGACAAACCCAGCATCAGGCACAGATAAACACTACTGTTATTTTCTTATCAGGATTGCTACCCCAATCCCACGTTCAAGCTGTACTCTGCCCACTCTCAAGTTAAAGCTGCATTGTAAAACTTAAGTAATATGTAGCTGTGGCTGTGTACTTTCTGGGAAGGATGAGAGGGGAAGGATTTGACCCAAAAGTAGGGGTTTTCACTAAAAGACAAAGAAGGAATGATGCTCCACCCCCAAACCTAGAAATCTATCATGTCTCTGGGATATTTGCAAGCCTCTTCATGTCTCTTAAGGAAATTCCAAGAATGCAGGTTTCTTCTTTCAGGTCAGGACTGGAGAAGCTTAATGTGATACTTGTAATACTCTAGTGCATCTTCAACAAATTGCATACTTCTAAAATGCCAAAAAACCAGATGCATTTTCTTTTAAGGAATTAAATAGAGCATGAGTAATCCTTTTCTGCATCTTGCACTGATTGATCCAGGCATGTGGTACGTGTTTCCTTCAAGCCACCTGGAATTAATTTTTTTTCACCTTTCAGAACTAAAGCCCCAGTTAAAAGACAGAATCCAGAAATTAAGATCTAACCTGATTACGATGAGTCTCTTTGGCAGTAAAATTCTATTGACTAGACTTTGAGTGCAGGAGCAGACCTGTGAATAACTGTGATCGTATCTGCCTTGGTGTGCTGAAATCACAGACTAACCCTTAGAAGTTTATGGTCAGGTTAAGTAGGGAGTATTGCAGCTCTTTCATAAACAGGAAAACAGTAAAAAATCTGGCAGGAGTTCTAGTCCTTTGTCCCACATTCAGGTTTCCAGAGTTTGGAAGCTGAGTGTTTATGTAGTAAATTGCTCTTGCAGGAGATAGTCAAGCCCTGGGGTAGCTCCGTGGATCTCGGTGCAGAGCAGCATCTCCAGGAGCTTTCTTTGCCATGGTTACAAGTGGAGGGTGTGGTGCAGAACAGGCTGATGCGTCTCTGCTTTACAGTGCAAAAACTATATTAATGTCCTCAACTCCTCATTTTCCTTATGATATCCTTTGCAAAACTCCTGATACACAGTCCCTATAAACTCCTTCCCCGTCTCTAGCTGTGGGAGGGACTTTTGACAGAGGCAGGGAGAGACAGGACAAGGGGGAATGTCTTTAAACTGAAAGACAGTAGGTTTAGATTGGATATTAGAAAGAAATTCTCCCCTGTGAGGGTGGTGAGGCCCTGGCACAGGATGCCCAGAGAAGCTGTGGCTGCCCCATCCCTGGAATTGTTCCAGGCCATTTTGGATGGCACTTGGAGCAACCTGGTCTAGAAGAAGGTGTCTCTGCCCATGGCAGGGGGGTTGGAATGAAATATCTTTAAGGTCCTTTCCAACCCAAACCATTCTATGATTCTTTCAATAGTAGCAGCAAAATACTGGGTCAAAGGGAGAGACTTGTGAATCAATCAAATTATTTCTTAAATATTCATCATCTGTACCTGGTGGGAGGAATTGCACAACTGTGATCCCAAAGGCCATTGTGTGTTTGCTTCCTGCGGTTGGTGGGTCATTGCTTCATATAGACAAAGTCTGGAAATAAGTTGGGAAGAGCATAGAGAGGATAAGAGAAATTCTGGTGCAAGTTTGAATGAATTAAATAGCTGACTTAGCACAGAGATGCTATTCTGAAGCTTTCTTAGGGTTTGAAAGCATTGAAATCCTTTGCAGGTAAAGAAATAGTTGCTTAGCTTTGTCTTGGTTACAAACTGTAACAAAATAGTGCTTATCAGAGGGATCTGGGTGGTAGATGTTTGAATAAAACAATGTTCCTTTTTTTGAATTAAAAAATAGAACCCAGGAATTTGAATGGAAAAATGCCTTATAATTCCTTTGTCCATCAGAGATTTCAAATTAAAACATTAGTGTGCTTTTTCTTTTTTTTTTCTTGATACTTTTGTTATCAGGTTTGGAACTGAATATTTGTATAAAACCAACCTAGGGTTTTATTTCCTCTGTATATGTGAAGTAAGTCATAGAATCTGTCAGTGGAAGAGCATGAGCTGGTACCATCAGCTCTGAGCCAAGAGAACGTGCTCTGTCAATCTTTGTGGAACATTCAGAGGTCCAGCTCCTCCAACCTGCAGATCTGAACCTTTATTCCTACTGACATATGCATTTCAGGGACTTTGCCATCATCTATTTGTTTACATTTGCATGGATTTCCAATGTGGGTATTTTTTTACTTTTTTTTTTCTTCTTCTCATGACAGTATAGGACAGATCCACTTTTCAAGTGTCTTTTGGATGCTTTCAGGGAGCGACACGGGGATTGGACACGCACTGGCTAAATACCTGGATAGCTTAGGTTTTGTTGTGTTCGCTGGGGTTTTGGATAAGGACGGACCTGGAGCTGAGGAACTGCAGCGGAGCTGCTCTGGGAGACTCTCTCTCCTGCAGCTGGATGTAACCAATGCCACTCAAGTCAAGGAAGCCTATCTGAAAGTCTCAGAGAAGGTGCAAAGTACAGGTACAGCTTTTATTCCATTTTAATGGGAGCATTAGTGTAGCTGCTCACCAGGTGCATCTCTTAACTGTTGGCTACATCATGGCTTGTGTGTGTAGGTCATTTCCATGGCACAGCCTTGGGCAGTCAGGGTATTTACATTGATGACTCCTGCTTTCTGGGACATAGGAAAATGGTAATGACTGTTCATGGAGTGGGGAATGTGGATCTGCAGCTGCAGATCATCTCTGCTTCTGTCTGGAGGCACCATCCCTCTCATCAGTGTAATCCTTATTGATTTCCTGCTCTTTGGCTGTATATTTTCTGTGCTTTCTCCTCTTCCCAGGACTCTGGGGTGTTGTGAACAATGCAGGCATCCTGGGCTTCCCTGCTGATGGTGAGCTGCTCCCCATGAGCAACTACAGGCAGTGCATGGAGGTGAATTTCTTTGGGGCCGTGGAATTGTCCAAGACCTTCTTACCGTTACTTCGGAAGTCACAGGGGAGGCTGGTTAACATGTCCAGCATGGCAGGTGAGCTGAGCCAAAGCACCAGATAAATTTCTGGAACAACAGAAAAAACAATGAACTTCCTGTGCAGAAATGCTGAGGAAGGTATCAGTCAGTCTTTCTTGTCTATACACCCAGGGAATTAATATTATGGGAATGAGTTCAGTTTTTTTTTTGTTTTGTTTGGGAGACTATTTCCAGAAAACAGCTTTTAAAGAAGAGTTTAGTATGGTTAAAAGTATTCTGTGACAGAAAAGACAGTAAAATTCAGATCTTGTGTTCTAGATGCTATGAGTGATAACTTGGTGAGCTTCCATAAAGATGGGTGGTGCCTCAGATATTTCTATAACGTGTTCAGGTGGAAGTCTGTGACCACCTCAGTGTGTGATATCTGCTGATAATCTGGGAGCTGAAGAGCTTGTGTTTATATTTCTTTAAAAATATTTTGGATATCTTCTTAGAAATCCCTAGGCCTAACTTATTAGCGAAGTGGTAAATTTTTATTAAAAAACTCAAACACCAAACCTACAACCTTTTAAAAAATTACCCTATGCTTTCCAGTTTTTTCCCCTAAATTGTTCATGCTATATATATGTATAACATGTCCTGCTATTCTAGGAGGACAGCTGAGATGCCAATATGTAGGAAGTAATGTAATACATTATCTGGTAGCCAACAGCTGACGAGCAAGAATGCTCCTTTGAAACTGAGACCTGCTAGAAGCAGGATGTCATGCTGCTGGAAAGTATTTTGGTTTCAGAATTCTTAAGTTTTTACTGTATCATGTGCTTCCCAAATTTTCCTTTGCTCTATCTGCTTGGACCCTTCTGTACAATTGGAGTCCACCCAAATCCTGCTGTATTGCTGATTGGCTTGTGAAGGTGTGACCTGATGTTCACAGTTTACATGAGGATGTGGCTGCAGTCTGGCTCTGACACTGTCAACTGTATTCTCTTTATAATCCTAAAGATTTTCTATATCTGCATGTTTGCAGTGAGAACTTCTGTTTTCCTTCATGCACAATTTTAGAAATGATACAAGGATTTGCATAAGTGTAATTTCTCTGGTGACTGGTATAAAGAGTCCAGCCCAGAGGAAGAGCTTGAGAGGAGAATTTTGAACTCAAAAGGAAGGTTCAGCTCTACTACCCTGGCACTAATCACACAGGGAGCTCTGTTTCAGAAGTTATCTTCTCCAGCTCCTGCAACTTCCCTTGCCTGGTTGGATGGGTGCTACAAGTGAAAATTAAATTAATTTACAAAAAAAAGGGGTTGAGGTGGGTGGTGAAGGAAGTATCTATAGGGAAACTGTATGGAAGTGAGAAAACAGACAAGGTAGGCTCAGGGTAAGAAAATTCCAGGTAAAATGTTAGCAAGAAAAATGTTACCTGTTTCAGTTACTACTATTGAAGTTTCTCCATATTAAAACAATTGCCCTAAATAAATTTATCTTGAATCTTCCAGATCTAAAATGTATGGAGAGTTTTAATCTTGCTGTGAAAACACTTAATAAGGTCTTAAATATTTCAATATCTTAAATGATGATACAGAATAACTCCTGTGTTCTTCTCACAGTATCAGTGTAAACAGAGTAAACTCTTTTTTGTAACAGTTGCCTGTATGAGTCTGTGTTCATAGTTCATTGCTGACACTTTAAGAAATCAGGATGGAATTATCAGAAGGACCTTTCTGGTGCTGCTTTGCCCACCAGCTCTTGCAAGCACAGAGGCTAAGGCCAGACCTCTGTTTCCTCTGGGTGCCCAGGTGAAGCCTGCCCTGGTGTTTTGGGGCAGATGTCTTAATTCTTGGCACGAATCCCTGAGCTGCCTTGCAAGGATAAATGGAGAGCTTCCCTGTGCTGAGTAATTTGCCCTTACAGGAGTTGATAATGACCCTGCTTAAACTATAGCTGTCTGCAGAGATGTTCTTGCCCGCAGGCTGCTTTGGGTGAATAGCTGCTTCTTAATGCAGGGTCTGAGGGTCCTTTAGTAAAACATTAGTGGAAAAGTTAGTGAGGTCTCATTGTGCTGAATCTCTTCCTGTCTGTGTAGAGCTCATTTAACTGGACCCAGGTTAGCCTGACCTCAAAGGGAAAAGTATGTGATTCAATTGGCTCAAACCAATTGAAACTCCAGCTTATTCAGGTGCATACAGAAGAATAATTAACATATAATTGGCCTGACTTCTTTAAAGAAATGACTGTGTAAGAAGATGATACTCCGGTCTTTGCAGTGCAATACCCAATAGAAGGCACAAGTGGCTGACCTGAAAATTCCCCTGTATCCAAGTATTTTCTTTTAAAGGACTCAAACACATTGAGGTGAATGTGCAATATGTGAAACAGAGGCTGTATGGGAGGATGTGTCCAACTGGCCATGCAGGCAGGAGGAGGGATGTGCCTCAAGGAGAGGGGCCCGTCCGTTCCATCCCCTCCTCTCTGCTGCCAGCGCAGCCCGTGGTGGCTGTGATGACCCTAAACCTGGCAGAGCTGCTCTGTGTGGTGATAACACCAACCTTGTGGAGGAAGTGGGAGGGCTGAAGAAGGACAATATGCTCAAACCAAAGCATGGATTTTTCTAAAGCTGGATAAGGGACAGTCTGCTGGTTTCCGGGACAGAGGAAATCTCTGAATTTGGAAAATTTTGTTTTCTGGAAGCTTGTTTTTGTAAACATAGAGATTTCTTTTAAATTCGCCCAAAATATTGTCTGCTTTTTTATCTTTTTCATGTGGACAAATGCTTCTGGGATTGGAGCAGATGAGTTATAACTATAGGCTGGGAATCTGCTTCTATGATGGGTCTTGGGGAAGTCCTGTCACCTGCAGAGTGAGATTCCAGCTTTGATTTGTACACAGAGGTTTTCTGCACTGTTGTCTCTGGTCTTTCTGAAACTATCTGGAAAGAAAAGGAAAATAAGTTGGCTTTATAAAGCTGGAATTGAGATTACTTACCCCGTTCTAACTATGGTTTATTGTAGGAGCTTGAAATTCATGTTACAGCGATGAGAACAGGAGCATAAAACTACTGCTTCACTATTTGTATGAACTAAAACATTATCTGTGTTTCTCAAACCAACATTCATAACTTTCAGCAGTTTTTACCCTTAAATGCAATACAGTTTATTTTTCTGCCCAGCAAGGTGTCTTATCAGGTGTTACTGCGCATAACTGCCATAAGCAACTGTTAATTTACAACTTTCACTCTTTTTTAACCTCTAGCAAGAAATGATTCCCTCACTGACTTGTCTTTAACCTCAGTGAGAGATGCATAATTCTGGTTGTGCTATAATCTTCCTTCTAAATCATGAAAATAATGGCTGGAAAGAGCCACCACTGAAGTTTATCATGTTTATATTGCTCCTGCAGGAGGCATTCCACTACCGAGGTATGCTGCGTACGGTGCATCAAAAGCAGCTCTGTCCATGTTTTCTGGAGTAATGAGGCAAGAGCTTTCCAAATGGGGAATTAAAGTTGCTGCAATTCATCCGTCAGGCTTCAGAACAGGTTGGTGTTTGACATTTTGGGTTGTTCTTCCTGCCTCTCCTCTTTCCCTGTAGTCCAGCATCCTCAAACAGAGCCCTGAGTGATGTTCGGGAGCCAGACTTTTTTTGCTATTCTTCATGTTGGTTATGAAAATTAAGATCTGTGGTTTTTGTGAGAGATACTCCCTCCAGTACAGCACACTGCCTGCCTCTGCCTCTCCTGGGCAGAGCTGTGAGTTCAGGCAGTTGGTGCCTTCCCTTTGCTCCAGCTTGGTTGAAGTTGATGAACCAAGCATCACAGCGTGTTTGATTTGGGTGTTAGGACTTGCTTGTTCTGCATGAGGGCTCCAGGTCCCCCTGTCAGTCCTGCCTTCCTCAGCATCAGAGCTCTCCTTACTCTGTATAGCCTCTGATCTTTCCTCTCCTTCCCTCTATTGTGCCCCTGCTGCTTTCTGTTCCAAATCCTTCTCCTCCTTCCACTGATCCAAGCACTCCTTGCAGAGCCTGTCTGGGTTCCAGACTCATCTCCTGCTGGACGTGCCCTTGCTGCACCCTGTGCCTGCCTGGTGTCACACAGGTGCCTGTTCTGTGGGCATGCCTGGCAGCTGTCTGAGGACAACATCAAATCCCATTTGGGATTTGCTGAGGAAGTCACCTCAGCAAGCCCTGGTGACTTCATAGAGACAATTTTTATGATGAAAAGCAAAATGGTCTTTTTCATAAAATGTCCCTTCCCCTCCTGGGCAGGGGCCCCGTGGGGCACTGGGCTCTGACAGCCCTGTGTGGTCAGTGGAACCCGCCTGAGGCTTTACCTTCAGGGCCCTGCTTAGCATTGCTCAGACTTATGGATCAAAATGAGTCCTGGGAACTGAGATTTAAATATTTATTTAAAGATTTTTCTTTATTTGCAATGCTTAATTCTTGATGTTAAGGCAATAATTGTATTGGAGAAGCCACTGCTTTCATTCCTACATGATGCAGATGGGGTGGAAAAATAGATTTATTTATATTTTTAAATTTATCCTAACACAAGGCTCATCCTTTGTGAAATTAGTTATTGAAATACTAATGTCACTTGTGAAAGGGGAGCTTAGCACTTGGCCAACCCAGCTGAATCCTGTTCATCTTAGTTTGCCTGTCTGTCCTCAGTTGCTGACATCTGTTAATAAATACTGATTGGAAACAACCAGAAAATTAATAAGGACAGAATGGCAAAGGGCTGGAAGAGGGGAAAAGAAAAAATGCTGACTTGGCTGTGAGAGAGCCTTTTTAGGTAGAGTTGGTAACCAAATGATGCATGAACCTTATGCTTTTTGTGTAGTCTGTACTTTGTGCTTTCCCTTCTTTTCCAAGTCAAAGCCCTTGCAGTAACCAGCTGTGGTGTTTGTTCTTCAGTGACACAGTTCAGAACAGTTGTGAATCAGATTGGTGATGGAAAACAACTTGTTGACTATGAATTTCAGATGACTTTTTTAATATTCAGCCCCAAACCCACTTGCTATCCTGTGATGTTGCTACTGCAGGTATACAAGGCACATCCGACCTGTGGGATAAGCAGGAAAAGGAGCTGATGGAGAACCTCCCAGCAGACACCAGGCAGGCCTATGGTGAGGACTATCTCCTGGGGCTGAGGAGCTACCTCCTCCACATGCCCACCTGCTGTGACCCCGACCTGTCCCCTGTGCTGGGCGATGTCCTGCATGCTCTGCTGGCCAGGAGACCCCACGGGCTGTACACCCCTGGCAAAGGGGCTTACCTGCTCCTCTGCATCTTCTGCTGCTTCCCTCTCTGGTGCTATGACTTCTTCATTAGCAAGATGCTGAGTGCTGAGCCTGTTCCAAGGAAGCAGAGAACATCAGAAGATGAAAGCAAAAACCTCTAAGGTGTCCATCAGCATTGTCTCACTTGATGAGATGGCTGGGAAAAACTCTATTTATTGTACTGTCTTTGTTAAGTTGAATTTACACTGCCTTGCAAAGAGGTAAATCTTTGTGTTAAGAGTAATGTGGAAAAGCAGTGGATAAACAGAAATAGAAAGCTATTCCCAGATGGGCATTTTTTAAGGAATTTCAGTGTTTTCCTATGTCTTTATATCCTGGCCTCTTTAGCCAGCAGCACGCTTGTAGCAAGTGTGGATAGAGTCCTTCCCAAATCTTCATTCATGAAGCCTGGCCATGATGATGATGAAATCCTGCCTTCTGTGTAAGGTATCTCACAAATTATACAGTGCTTGTCTGCTTCACAAGGCATCACCAGCACACAGACAGATGCACAGCCTGTTTCTGAAAACAAAACAACCTTGAGAGTCAATAACCTTCTTAAATGTTATAAGGAGTTACATATATTCCTATCCTTGGAGACATTTAGAAATGTGTAATGAAAGTCTTTCCCAGTGCAGCTGCAGCCTAATATGTTTGAGGTTTGGTTTTTGGTTCTGTTGCTGTTGAACTTGTGAAAGGATTGTATTTCCTCCCTCCCCAAGTTTTGTGATGTATAATTGTGAAGTTTAGAATGTGTTCTCCTTTCTGACTAGGCAACATAAATTAGTTGGGGGAAGGGGGAATGAATGAAGACAGGTCAAGACCTTTGTGAAGAAATAAACAATTTCCTTTCTACAGTGATAGTGAGTGTCACAGTAAGTGTATCAGTTGCTGATTTGATGTGACTGTCTGGGTCTTTCTGTGCGTTGCCTGCACATGCCTGTGCATATCTAATTCTTAGTAAAGTCTCACCTCACTTCTGCTTTTTGTGCTATTCCTCACTCAGTTATGGGTTCACAAGAAGTCATGTTGTTGCCCATTTCTCCTGATACCTTCTTGTCTCCTTCTGCTTTGGGGGGAGTTGTGCTCACTCAGTCTCCATGTTGGCTTTACTGGAGTCCAGTGTCCATCTTCTGATTTGACTGTGGTTGCTCCCCTTCCCTAAATTCATTCTAGGTGATGCATTTCTTTTCAAGTGCTGAAAAATTAAAAGTGGTCACATTCTGCGTTTTAAATATAGATGAACACTTTTCCTTTCCTTTCTGAGCAACTTCTATCATAATCCTAGTGGTGTAATGTCCTCTTGCAGCATCTGTAGTGTTTATTCAGTCACCTTCCTGGGTCTTCTACATCAATGCAAGTCTCCTGTAAATGCACAGAGGATGCTCAGAGGGCTTGGGCCACCTCTTAAATCTTTGCCCCAGTGGGGAAATCCTCCTATCCTGTACATTGTGTCACAATTACTGCTTTTGCTGCTGAGGTTTATCACCAGGTGGCTTTGTATCAGTCCCCCGATTACAGATTTTTGCTTTCCTTTGGGGAGGTGTGACAAAAAACATTTTAAACTCAGAAAATCTGGGACTATTTCTCTCTCTCTGCCAATTTCTTCCTTTATCTATTTCCCTAATTTTTTATGTGTCAGCAGAAAGGCTTAATTAAAAAAAAAAAATTTAGTGACTGCATGGCTGTGACTCTTTCTGTCTTGTCTGACTCTTTGTGCTTTTTGGGAATCAGGGGTGCATTCCCTCCCTTCCTGGGCTGCCCTTGGTCCCAGAGCAGGAGAGCACTGAGGAGGAATGTGGTGGGAGCTTCTCTAGGGAAAAGAGCCAAGATGGCAATTGGTGCCCTGTGTTGGCAGGACGTGATCTCAGCTGGCACAGAGGCAGCTTGTGAGCTGGAAGGAAAGGAGAGTGCCATAATGGGTGGCAACCTCTGAATTATGGCTGCCTTCGGGGTGAGGGAATTTGCTGCCAGTCAGCCTATCTCTGTCTCCATCCTGGATGGAGGTGGTTGTTTTTCTCTTCACACCCAATTTACGTGTAACTTCTGTGGGCTGTAATTTTGCCCTTAGGTGCATTTTACATTATACAACCAAAATTCTCTTAGCAGTCAGTTAGCTGTTTTGCCTACCAATCTTCATAACAATCTTTAATTGTTGCTTTGTTATCTAGCTGTGGTTATAAAATGTATTTTTTTTTCTCCCCTTGACTTTCTTAATGGGAATATTATCTTGCGCATTGCAGACATATTAAACTAGGCATTTACTTGGGAGTTTTGACTTCATTTTATTTTTTTTAACTTTTATTTCCCAAGAAATTTCTATCCTGAATAGTCATTTTATATCTCGTCACCTAACTACAAAGATATTTTAGCAAGCCTCAAACAATTGTGGTATCAAAGATTGCTATTAGTTTTTTCCTACAGGGAATCTTACTTTGTGTTTTAAAGATAATTCTGTTGTAACACATTATTGAATTATGTGTCATTTAATGGGCCATAGTATTAGAAGTAGATTTCTTTTGCTGAGGGCTTGTATTGCAAACAATCCCAACTGTGAGACTGGGAGAACTGCAGAATAAATCACGTGTGTTTGTGGCCAACAAGACCCTGTGGATTTTAGTGCTTGTGCTCTTGAGGACAAATGTCTGGGTTTTATGCTCCTTCTCTTACCATAAAGGCTGATCTAATACAAAGGTATTTTAGGGGTGGGAAGAGAAGATATTTAGTTCTGGCAGTGGAAACTGATGTATTAAAACCCCCAGATTAACTGCCATGGTTTGGGCCTATTTTCAAAGATAACATTTCTAGTAAAATGCATATGGTGTGAAGAAAAGCACCTGAGAAATTAAAGAAATTGGCTGTGGCCCTAAAAAAGGACTAATAAATAATACTCTAAACCATCACTTAATGCCCCACACTAATCAAGTGTGTGTATATATACACACGTGTATAGTTTAAAAGGGGTTATAAACTGTGGAAATCCTGATTAAAGAGCAGGTTTTGTACACATCCCTCTGGAATGACAGCCTCTGGAATGCAGGTTTGACCAAGAAGTAAATGCTGTCAGATGCTTTTTACCAAGCAAATCCCTGGCTGCTGTCCTGGGGCTCCCACTCTCCTACTCTGCATTCATTACTGTGCCTGACATAGGTTCTTACTTCATGTAAAGAATTGATTTTAAGACACGCGGCTTTGGTAAAACAGAAGGTGAGTTATAAAGCAATTTGGTTTTAAAACTTTTTTTTTTATTCTGGCTCCGTTTGCCCTCTTTATGGGGCCCCTGATGACAGCCATGCCTAATGTGTGCTGCTAGCATTGCAAGCTGGGGAAGAGAGGTAAAATATTGTGCATTTTTGTGGTTGTGTCACTGGCTGGCCATGATGGGGAAGTTTTGGTGGTCACTTGCTAAGGGATCATCTCTGCATTTTGAGAAGTGCTATTGCGTGGGACTGTCCATGTGGGTGGAGGTAAGGAAAAGGGTTGAGGAAGTTTAAATATGCTGAAATGAGAGCTCTGACAGGGGGGTTTGGGTTGGATAAAAGTGTTGGTGTAGAGGAATGGAGAGTTCCAGGTCACTGAAGGCTATGGACTCATGCAGGGGCAAGGTTTAATCCTAAAACTGCTTTCAAGCTCTGTAGGAGGTTGGGCAGACCCATTTCTCACCAGCAGAGGCCAAAAACAGGGATAGGGAGAAAGGGAATAGTCACATTGCCTAATTAATGAGCATGAACAGGAGTTTAGGTATTTCTAAACTAAAATATTTCAGATTTTGCCAGTTTGAGTCTGTGCTGCCTTCAGAAGAGGGGGATTAACTTCCATGTTCCTCTGAGTGTGTGCCCTGGCACGTATGTTTTTTTTTTTTTGTTTACAGCTGCAAATGAAAAGCCATTATAATTTTTGTATGTATTCTTTGTATCAAGAGAATTCTTCCAGGGAACTTTCAGATGTCAGTGATGTCAAAACACGCTACTCTTGCTGTAAATTTACCAGCCTGGGCACAGCCTTACACAGGTACAACCAAAACGGGTCACATTGCATTTGCTTGAATCCAAGAGTCCACATCTAGCCATCAGCACCCATCTGTGCACCAACGGTATTTGCAGCATGCTTGGGACAAATATGTGAGTTTGGACATCTTTCCTGAAGAGACTGGGCTTGGGAAATTTTTTTGGGGGGACACAGTGTTGCCTGGTTTACCCCGTTTATGTCTGTGGTTTGGAAGTCAGCTGGATTCCTAAAACGATGCAACAGCAAAGTGGATTGTGCGTCATGGAGTCATCCTATTTCTAGGAACACTCAAAGAAATTCCTTTGAAATAAAACTCATGCAAGCTTCAAAGGAAAAGCGTTCAAACAAAAGATCTTGGCACTTACAGGGAATTCGGGCGGGGTATTTTTTCACTTCTCAAAACTCCGAGGACACATAAATGGAAAGTATTGCCACTGCCAGGAAACACCCTGCACAGTGGATCCTGGGATGCTTGAGGTACAATTGTTCCTGCAAAAACTTGTCAGCTGGTGCAGTGCTCCCTGCTATGCAGACACCATCACGGGCAGTATTTCAATAGCCAGTGCTTTTGTCACTCAAGCTGAACATCAGAGCTGATGCTGTTCAATTATAGATGTATTCTGGCAACCTTGAGGCAGTGGGCTCTTACCATAGTAAGAGAGGTAATTGCTTTTACTTTTAAAGCATGACCAGACCATAAATCAAGAATCACTGACATCTCATGAAAGGAGGTGAGTTTTAAATCCCTTTAATAGCATAAATGGGTTTTAAGCATGTTGTATAGGTCATTGTAACCTAAGCTAATGAATCTGACTTTAACAACCTGTATGAAAGTAATTACACTGATATAAACAGTCTGCACAGGTTTAATGCTTGGAATATGTAGGTTAAACAATCCAAGTTATGTCCCTGGTCATCTTGTTGCCTTTAGCTGTGGAAAGAGAACTGAACAACCTGGAAACTAAATCCATGAGGTAAGAATTTGGATCTTGCCGTCTGCCATGAGTGAGAAAAGCAAGAACAGCTCAGTGGTCAAAAGATGGCTCTCAAATCCTAATGGGGCCAGCTTGGCCTCTGCTACTAGTCTGATAAATCAGCAGAGCTCTGGGAGGTGCAGAGTGTGTTGCTCTTTCTACAGAGCCTTTCAGAAGCAACCACTTGATTACACTTTACTTCTATGAGTTTTGTATTCTGGACATGTTTCCTCTATTTGGGACTTTCCTTTATGGTATCAAAGGACATGTTTCAAATTTCAAAACAAGAGCCGAAAGATGAAGCAAAGATCAAGGGGTGTGAGAATGAAAGATCTAAAGAAAACAAAATGACATGAGGATGATGCTCAGGAAATGGGTTTGGGCAGGTTCAGCTCTGTTGACATATCCCACTCTGGGTCATGTTAATCTACCTACTGCCTTCCACACCTCCTCCACCACCTCCCTCAACACCTGACTTTAAAAGATGTTATTTAAGAGACTGTGAACTGACAATTACATTGAAGCCTTACTTGTGTTACTTGGTCTTGTAGCATCCCATCCCATGAAACCCAGAGGGGGAATGTGTGACCTGTTCCAATGTGGGGTGTTGTTCTGAGGATGGGGGTGGATGCTCCAAGCTTGACCTACTTTCAGTGGCTTTGGGTGGTAATGGGAGACACAGATCTCATATTTCCACACCCCTGTGACTGGGGAGATGCTGGCGGTGAGGCAGTGCACATCAGTGCTCCCACACTAAGCCCACCCAGGTCTGGCAGTGCTGACTTCTTTGCACTTTTTCTTTGGGGGAAAGAATTACACGGTGTACTTGGTTCCATAACCTAAAAAAGAAAATATTGGCCTTTGGCCATAGTGATTTACATATCAGCAATCTGTGAGAGTAGGCATTGTTGTCTGTCTGGGTGTCCTGTGGGCATGCACTGTCAGCAGCAAGCACCGACACCGCTCCCCCGGCGTGTGTGGAAATCTCTGATGTGTGGATGACACAGCGAACCAAGCACACAAGATGAAGATGATGTGCATCTGAGAATGGCCCGAGGGTGATTCATTCTCCTGCTGTTTGGGTTGGAAGGGACCTTAAAGCTCACCTAGTTCCACATTGCTGCCACGGGCAGGGACACCTTCCACTAGACCAGATTGCTCGGAGCCCAATCCAACCTGGCCCTGAATGCTTCCAAGGGTGGGGCATCCACAACTTCTCTGGAAAACCTGTTCCATTCCCTGCCTGAAGGACAAAATGCTAAAGGATTAATTTAATTAAAAAGATGAGCAGGGGAAAGAAGAGCAAACAGTCCTTATGTTTTAATGTATATACGCTGATGTAATCCTGTTGCATGCCTAGCATAGATGAATTAAGAGAATAATGGGCTTTAAAACCAGCATTTTGGAAAATGTTTTATCAAGTAGAAATGTGTTAAAAGTTCATGTTGGGAGCTGGTTGTTTCATATTGGGATTTGAATTGCATGTTCATGCAATAATATACTGGGGTTTATATCTCCTTACCCCAAATGTTGCGACTATGGTTGGAAATATGTTGCTTTAGATGTTAGAGTGGGAAGCACTGCTTTTAAAGGTTGAAAAACCCCAAAGAACCAACCTACCAACCCACGAATACATCCCCAGAAACGGCTCCACTCACCAGCAGTGCCCCAAAAACATGACTTTGGGCCGTGCCATTTTCGTTTTTCAAGTGTTCTTAAGGACAGGAAAAGGCTGATAGTAATATCAAAAAAGGATTGATGTTAAAAACAAGAAGATAAATGATTCTGCTCAGCCTACTGGCTTAACATATGGTGTGGAGAAGCAAATGGGACGTGGTGACAGGCCCACGTGCACCGTAATGGATGGTTGTGTTCCAGAGCAGTGGCACAGCTGCCCAGCCCCTGTGGTGTCAGTTGAATTTGAGCATCAGAGAGGAAAGGGTGCCTAAGCATGAACGAGGGCAACGTGATGGATGTGCCACATACCAGGCAGAGCTTAAAGCTAAAATCTCTCAGGCTGGCTTTGTGCAGTGGAGACACAGGGAACGCCTTACCTGGTTGTGTCCTTGCCAGCACCGAGGAGCTGCAGTGGGGAGTCCTGAATGGAGGGGCAGGGGCTGAATGAAGTGGATTTTTTGGTTTTGTTTGTTTCATTAATTAGCTTAAAGCCCCTCGAAAGTATTGCTAAGCATCAGAGATTTCCTCTGGGAGGAGGGAAGGAATTATGGACTTTGAACCTAAAGTTGCCTGAGATTTTTAACTGTATTATGTGACATTTTCACCCTACTGTCTGTCTTTTAGGAATTAATGGCTGAAGACATGAATCTTTGTGACTGTGAGGAAAAGCTTATGGGGATCTTTCCTGACTGTGTGATCTGAGAGACACCTCTTGAGACCTTTTGTGTATTTTACTCCAAAAAATACCCAGTGCTACCCAGAAAATAGTCAGTCCCAACCATTTTGAGAGAATTGGTTTAGAAGTGCCAAATGCCTCTGGAACAGTTGATCTTCCCCACGAAGTTTGCACAGTCTCGTGGTATCCGCTGAATGTAGGCACTGCTTTTGTTTTTCTCTTCTTACTCCATAGTGCTTGCTCAGCTCAGAGGACACTGTTCTGGCAGTGAGTGTATCTGGGTAAGGAGGGAAAATGGGGCTGATGAAAGAGGGTTTGCCTGTGGTTGCCCATCTAAGGTCTGATTGTCTCATACTCCTGAGGTCACAGATATCACCATGGAAACCGGTTCCCCAGAGCTGCTGCTTGGTCTTGATTTTGGCTGGTCTTGAAAAATCCTCGCTCCTTTGCAGCTGTACATCTGGGGGAAGCAGGATTGCCATGGCTAATGTGAAGGGACAAAAGCCACTGTGAGGCTGATCCTGGCTCCACCACAGCCTGTCAGGGTCCTACCTGCATGTGTGATATACCTACACAGGCCTTTTTCTTCCCTGAGTGACATTAATACTGTTTGCTCAAGCAGGACAACACTGGAATGTCAGAGCTGTGTTAGAGCTGCCTCCATCTGACAGCTCCCGAGTGTATTTATTGCTAGGAATGGAGTCACTGGGAATGGAGATAAATGTTGGCTTTCCTCTGGGGAATGGGCAGTTGGATTATGTCCATCAGTATCACTAGGACATGTACAGCTCAGCAGGAATGCTGCCAGAGCACCAGTAATGCCTGCAGGGTCCCTGAGCACCTGCACCAGGATGGCCAGGGCAGCATCCAGTGCACTCTGCTCTTGCAGGAGCCTCTGGAGATAAAACAAATGCTTCCACAGAGAAACAGAAGCTCCTCAGGATTGGTTTCCTTAACCTTTTGAAGCCCTGTTGTAGATTGGGTTGTTTCTGGTTCTTAATGGATGTTTCTACATCTAACAAATTCCTGGTGCCGTAATTAGTCTTTCAATAGTGAAGCATTTAAACGTCTTAATTTTTACACTAATGAACTGGGATTCCCCACAGGTTGTCACACAAGCTGTTTCAGAAATTCTCTGTGCCAAATACTGCTGGTATCTTTTGGGAAGCAGTAGTGACAGTTGCTTCTCCTGTGACCCCTCCATGCCACTGAGCTGGTTGCTCTCTGCCTTTGTCCAGGGTGACTTTGACAACCCAATTCCCTTTAGGCAGCAGAGCTGGTCACTGATTTTTTCCAATGAACAGCTTTCTACCAACTTCCAACCTAAACCAGCTCCTTTCTCCCTGACCTGGTTCATTCAGCAGCTGCAGTGTGACTTGGGACCAGCAATAAAAGTGGAAAGTAGGTATTGCTGGGGCACAACCCATCTCTTGTGTGCACTGTGTGGAGGAATGCTGCTGACACCTCTGTGCCAGTACTCACAGGGGCCTGGGGGCAGGATTCATTGGTAAAATCCCCCTTCCCCTAAAATCCAGAGAGCAGAACATGCTGCTGCCTGCTCAGCTGCAACCACTCGGAAAACTGTTCAGGCAGCAATCAGAATCTGCATCTCTCTGCCAGCATATTAACGAGAGATTTACCACCCTTTGCTAAATATTTACAGCATATTTACACCTGAATTTTAGCAACAAATCCTCTCACACGCAGAGATGCTTTGGGCTGTGAGGAAAGAGGCAAAATACTGAAAAAATAATAATCCCAAGAATCCCTAAAATTCACGCCAGTTTTACCCAGCAAAAACATCTCTTCTGCAATTGAGCTATGGTCTCTTTAACTCCAATAATGTAATTGTCATAAGATTTAACAGGAAGACAAGCAGATGGTTTAGCTGCTTTTCTGTGGTAGATGAAGAGGAAAATCAGGCTGCAGTGGAACGGAGGTAACACCTGGAAAATTTGAAGAAAAGCAGGGATTTCCATGGCTGAGCTGCATTTGGGGAGACTGCTGTTTTGAGGATGTCACACGTTTTGATGTGTGCTGCCAAGAGGGACCGGTGAAATGGATTCTCTGAATGCTAGAGCTGAAAATGATAAGGAGCAAGGCACTGTGTCCTGGTATATTGTGAGATGTGAGCTAATGAGGCATCCCGAGCACCAGGCTCAGGAAATTCAGAGTCAGCTGCAGGACATCTCCCATCAAACCTGATGCTGCCTTTCCAAGGTGTCAGGAGATGGCCTCGGCCCCATGAGCACAACCCAGATAGGCAGGGGAACACCAAAGGCTTAACCTGGTAATACTGAACTGTACCCAGCCCCAGAGCAGACTGGTTCTTACTGGTGCAATAATCTTGCAGCTCTAGAAAGCAGAGGAAGGACTCTGGACTTGGCAGCTTCGAGGTAATCTTTTAGAAATATTTTATTTGCTTTTATAAAAACATTGTTACCCTCACTTGCATTTTTGGGACTGGTCATGTGGCCAGTTACTGATATTATGGTGTTAGACCTGCAACATGTAACTTTCACTGTCTAGTTGGGTCTATAGGAACCTGTTTGTAATGAGCAAGTCTGGGCTACTTTTTCTTATTAAAAAAAATGATGTTTGTGTACTTCATGAATATAAATCTGGTGATAAAAACAGTGGGAACCAATCTGAATGTACTAAGGAGGTGGATTGCAATGAGGAGCACAGTACATACTGTCCCAACTTAGAGACTTAATTACTTTGAACAGAAATTAACCGCAAATTTTCTTTCTGGGCTAAGGAGAGAAGTGCCAACCATTCAACCTCCTTGCAGACACAGCGTCCCCTCCTTTAACTCAACACACCAAACTGAGGCAACTGATATTCTCATTCTGAGTAAATGCTTACTGCCAGGAATATGTAGAGTGGGATTCACGGGACGTTCTCATTAAAATCTAGATCATTGTAAACAACAAAAACTAAGGGAGAAAAAAAAAAACCACAAAACAAACCCAGGGCTTGAATTTACAAAGGAAATCATATTTCATGCATAATTGAGAAGAATTGTGAAATATTCCCAGGCATGGGAAGCACTGCAGTTTGATGAGGGTGCAGCTGGCTGTCCAGAGCCCTGCCAGGGCTCCCTGCTTGTTTATTCTAAACAAAAAGCTTTTAAGGCAGGAGCAAAGCCCCAACACCAGAAGTCTCTTTTCTTGTGGTCATCCATGTTCACCTGGGAAACATGAAATGTTTGAAACCTGTCAACCCCTCACCAGGACTTAAGTCTTTGTTCATCGTGTCTGAACAGGTAACATAGGTAGGAATTAACCAAAACCAAACCAAAGCATGGAGAAATGAGAAAAATTGCCTCAGCTTACTGACACAAAGGGAGAGAGAGCTCTCTCCTCCTTCTCACCTAATCCTTTCCTGACAGCAGGCTCTTGATTTCTTTCTATATGCCCATGATACCCCTCAGGCTGTATCTGGGTAGAGGTCCCCATCAGACAGTATTAATTAAAGTGCAGCTCTCCCTCCAGAGCCCTTACACCCCTCTCTTGGGCCCATATAGGCAGATTCAATTTTTTACCTTGAAACTTCCTTTGTTACTTCTTTATCTATTTGACTGCCTGGCTGTGCTTCTTAATTACATGACTGACTTATATACTTTCAAATCTTACCCAGAAATGAAATTTTATCAATTCTGCAGAGATTCGGAGAAATACGAATGACAGTCTTAATATTCTACGATTTCACAGCAGCTGCCACCAAGGGGTTGTAAGATGCAGAAGGGCTTGTAAGAAGGGCAAGTAGTGCTGCACTTAAACAGGAGATGCTATGGTTGTGTCACAATCTGCCACCTGTCATGAAAATACAGCTGAAAAGGCGGAAGGGGTGGAATTTACAGCATGATTGCAGCTTTGCAGTGCCTGGTGTCCCCTTGTCCTGCAGAAATACCCCTTGGCTTCAAGGAGGTAAAGCTGAGGTTGGCCAGCAGTGCTGGATGTCTGTGAGGATGGGTGTTGGCCACCTGTGGGTTAACAAACCCTATGGGATCTTCCTGAAGTTACTCCCCAGTGGCAGTGGGAGAGGCTCAGCCTTTCTGTGTCTGGCTGTACATGATCCTGCCATCAGATGGGCACGGTGTGAAGGGAAGGGAGAGCTGAAGAGAGTACCAGGATAATCCTGTCAGAGTTATTCCTGCAAAGCCAGCCCAGCCACTGTTTTGAGGAAGTGTCTTGGACTTCAGAGCAAAGTAATCTTTGCTTTGTCTCATGCAGAGACCTTCAGCTGGATCAGGGGTGTAAATTCTGGGTATCAACAGACACTTCTGAAACACATCCTTAGAAAAACCAGAAACAGGAATGCTTCTAGAAGTCCTGGCAGAGCCAAGTTATGTTTCCTATACTGGATGTGAGATTCAGAAAAGTGAATATCAGCTCTGGCATTTCCCTCACAAGGTGCTGGGAGTGGGGTTTGTTTTCTTTCTGGGACTTCCTGGGCAGCTGAAGGGGTGACCTGACCACGCTACACACATTTGCACTGGGGCACACATGGGCCCTTTGTACCTGATCTTCTAAAGTGGTCCTCTAATTAAATTTAAGATCCAATTAATTTAAAGGTCTGTGCATGCCAAAGTTTTGATATATGTTACAGTGAGAGCCTGCAATGCAGCACTTCAGCATGGCAAATGCCCTCCATGAGCTCCTGCCCATGAGTCCTGTGGGTGCTGATCTGCATCATCAGTGAAGTGGCTGCTGCTAAAATTTGGTCTGTACAAGATGTACCCGAGCTCACACAATACCCCTCTCATGTAGAGCTGGAACTGGGTGTCTCTCTCCAAAGTCCTGTGCTAATGTCTCTACCACCAGGCTGTTCGCACCTCCAGCACAGCAATAATGCTGTTGTTTTAGCAGTCAGACTCACCTGCCTTTTCCAGCATGGAGCCAAAAGGAAGATGGGTAATGCAGTCAATTTAAATGGACTGGTTCACTTAGAAAATCCTCTGCTAACTCCTGCTGTTTTCCAAGCTGCTGAAAAATTTAAAAAGACAATAATGTGTGCCTCTGTAGACAAGTAAAATAGCACAATTAATTGCATTTTAATTTTTTTAAAAACTATTTTGTCTCACAAAACAGTGAGAAGGTTGAAAACTAGAGGAAGGATGTGAAAGAGAATAATTAAGAGTAATGAGAGGTAGGATTTGCATCGGAACAGGTTTGCTGTGGGATGTCAGTTTTACAGTAGGATATATCAGACATCTGCATGTAGGAACATTTACTTTCTGCTTGTCTGAGATCAGCCCAAGCCTGTGTGGTCCCCCTTGAGCCTTCACCTGCAGGTACAGCACTGTGGCACAGTACATGTGTTTTGTACAAGCCAGCTCCAGCTGGGATGTGCAGGGAAAAGGAAAATATTGTTTTACCTGGCGATGGTTTCCCCAGCAAATCTGTCTCGATGTAACTGGAAATCTGATGATGCACTTCAATTATTCAGCTAATTGGGAGATGAGTTAATTTTTGTGTCAAGCTGTGCAAATGAGTCAATGAGCTTAGAATCCTTCCAGCCCAATAAGGCTGTTTGACATGCCTTTGATAGCTTTTTCCTTCTCGTTCTTTCCTGTAGACTAAAAGGGAGGTTAACATTATTTATTCTTTCCAGAAAGAAAAAACAATATCAAGTGTTTTGAAAGCTGTGACCTGAAGGCCTTCTTTGTGCTGTGTAGTCAAGGGCAAGGCTTGTATTCAGAATTGCAGAGAGACAGACAACAACGTGGATCAACATAATAAAAGTTATTCAGCTGAAAGGGAAAAAAACCCCTAAACCAAAAACCTGGAGACCAAACATTTGCTGGTAAATGCAGTGAAACAGATATAAAGAGGTGGTTGTGTTCAGAGTTTTAAAGGTCAAATTACCTTCCCAGCAAAAGGGCCACTAAGTGAGGTTTCCATCCCACCACCAGCTGCTTTCTGCTGAAGTCAGTGGCTTTTCTGTGAAATAATGGGGCAATTATGCCTTGTTGACCTCGGGAGTCGTTGTAGGAAACAAGAAGAGAAGCACGACTTGGTCAGGGCATACTGGTACGGCAGCAGAGCATCACCCAGCAGCAGGAGCTCCAGGCTGTCTCTGGGACAAGAAACTTGAGTTTTAGTGTAATTTTTTTCCTTGCAAATAATGCCTTCAGCTGCTCTGACTCTGCCTGTTGAAACATGCTCAGTCCCACACAATGGCTTTGACCCGTGCAAAATGAGCAAGCAGGTCCTCAGGCTGAGCTGGGCTGGTGGAGGCAGTTGTTATCCCTGTGCTGTGGAGCCAGGAGCTGCCAAATCTCCCTTTGCCAGCCTCGAAGGGCAGCCCAATGCAGGAGAGCTGCAGGAGCACAGATGGGCTGAGCTGCAGAAGGTAACAGAGCACTTCCCCAAATTTTCCCTCCAGTGCCTGAGCTTCTGAGGCTAATGAAGCTTTGAGGGATAATGCGAATTGCTGCATAAATTGATATCCTTTGCTAATTGCATCAGCATTTTGCTTTGATGAAAGCATAGTATAAGGTGCCAAGAAACTAATAACATACAACATCAATAGCTATTTTACAAAAAACAAACGTTCATGATTGATTGAACGTCTGATGATTCACGGAGCCGTGAGTCAGGTCACCAGGAAATGTTTTTAAAGGTTCGGTGGAAGAGTATTTCAACACGGTGAAGGATCATCTCTTAAAAAAAATCAAACCCCAAACACTGTCAGAACATCATTCAGGCTACTGAGATGGAGGTCACCTTGTTGTGCTCATTGAGATGAGACTTATCACCACTCACAAGTTGCTTCAATCCTCTCTCTCTTTTCCCCCTCCTTCACCATCACCATCATCTTGTCCCAGTTGCAGAAAATCAGGTGGCCAGAAACACTGTTGAAGGTCTTCAGAGCCAAATTGCTCTCAGGACAGGGCTGCTGTGAATGCCTGACAAGCATTTTCATGGCCAAATTGGATTGAGGCAGATTGTCTCTTTTTAGCTTGGGCTCTGACAGAAGGAAAAGCCCTGGTATTCCTGCATGGTGCTGCCAAGCACCTCTGTGTCAGATGGTTGGTAGCAAACAAATTGTTATTACCTGGCAGTTGGTTGGATACAGAAACTCACTCACTCAAGTTTTCTAAGGACATAAAAAAGCTTGGAGAAGTGATGCCATTCCCAGAGAGCCAGGGGCTGCATCCTGCACAGCCACGACCTCCCTTGCTGCTGGCTGCCCGCTTGTTACCCCTATTCTGGACACTTCTAGCTTGACCTTGCTGCAACCTCCTGTTACTGCTGCGGTGTTGACAAATGCATTTCATATCTGCAGCTTCTGTGCTCCAGTGAGATCCCTCACCATCACTGCTACACAAAGCAGAGATGTTTGCAGGGTCACGCAGTGTTACAGCGGAGAGATGAAAGCCAAGAGCTGATTTTGCTTTCCCACTGAGGGGAAATGCAATAAGGATTCAACAGTGCTGTTTTCTTAGGCATAATTTGTTGTGGAAACTGTTGGTGATGGCTGTGAGGAAGGGGTTGACTGTCCACCACGGGTGTTCACCCAGCCAGCAGTGCAGGGACAAAACAAACACCCCAACAGATGCTGCAAACATGTAACTCATAAACCACGGCCAGAAGTGGTGGCAGTGAAGTGTGAGACAGTTTGAATGAGCAGATAGTAGGAATGAGCCCAAAGGTGCAGAGCCATAGGACAGGGGTTTGGGGATGTGCAAGCAACCACCTTCTCGTGGCAGCCAAGGGTTAAACACGTGTCAGTGCTCCAGAAAAATACACCCAAGTTGCATAAAAGCATTCCTCATGTTTGAATGAATAGAGAACTGAAGAATTCCATTGAAACCACCTAAGGAACCACAGAGTGACATCCACCAGGTTTCCTCACCCTTCAGCTCCACTGGTTCACCTGCATGACTTTTGTTCCCATGTATTGCCTTTTTCATTGGTATGTTACTGGAAAGCCTTATTGAAAGATATATAAATGTCTACAGGAAAACACATTGCTAAAGAGATTTCTGAGAGCAAAATATTTCAAGCCTATCTAATTTATTTCGAAGATGGAGCTGCAGTATGCATTGATCTGCCTTGATCCTCACAGGACTTTTGTGACATTCCTTTAAACCAGTAGAGGAAATACAGGCTAAAAATTTTTACACTGAAGTGGATGTATTGAAACAGAAAGATTATTTTACAAAGAGCAGCAAGAAAAGGTTCAATTACTGCAGTGATTTAGAGGCAAAGATGTGTTGAGTCTTTTTGTGCATCACGAGGGAGGGGGTGCACTGAGGGGGAGAAAGAACTCCGGAGGAAAAATGACAAAAATAATTCAGACTTTCTAAAATAAATCCCATATCAGAAACTGTGGCTAAAACAGGGTTTGTTTAGTCCATGAGGGAGACAGCTGAGGAAGGGCAGCAAACTTTTTGGCTGAGGTGACTGGAGGTGAATGATGGGGAGCAGGAGGGAGCTGGCATGGCAGAACTGGGGCTGGATGGGTGGGAGGTGCAGGGGTGAGGCAGGTCACTGCCTCTTCCTGCCAAAACTGAGATTTGATGTTGCAATGTGCAGGATTTCTTTAATTCTTCTCCTACACAGTGCCTGTGTGTTCTATTTGAGTCTGCCCCAGTGCAGGGGCTGGGAGCCCATCTGCTCTTGCCATCCCATATCCTTCATCCCTACAGCTCTCGTGACCTCAGCTCTTAATCCCTGAAAACTATCCAGGGAAAACTTATGGATGTTTTGTCCTGGTGCTCAAGCTGTGAATTGTACTGGAAGAAGTCAGTTCTCACTTGCATAAAGGATAGGTTGATTAAACTAAGTGTATTTGAAGTTTCTGTGGTCCTGGGCAGTAGTGTCTAAATCACACTGAGAAGTGCCATTAAGTCCTGCCAAAAGGAAGAATTTGCCCTTGTTTAACCTGACTGCACTTTTCACATTAATTTAGCTAAATGAATGCAAGTTGCAGTGTATTGAGAGAGTGGCTTATTTTAATTAATCATCTTAAACCAGTTCCAGGTCAAATGCAATAACTAGGAAAAAGTAATGAAAACTGATATAAATGCATCTGTATAGGAATTTCCCTGATTAAGTGAATGGGGTTTAAGTCATGCTTTTATTTAAAATGATGCAATTTTCACATGCAAAGGTCTGGATCATTTAAGCAATCTTAAAAATTTAGCTCTAAAACCTTACAAATTATTAAATAATCAGAGAAGCCAGCAGTAGAAGCATATGAGAGAGATCCAGGATGGTATTTTCATTGTTCAGTTGGTTCAGTCATTGGTTTTCCCTGTCCCTGTCGGCCCTGCAAGCTGGGGCACTGTGGAGCTGCACGAGATAGGTGTGAAGGAGCTGAAATTTGGTCTTCAGTTTCTCTTTTCCTCCACATTTCTGAAACATAATGGATTTCTCTTGCTTTTCAAACAGCATGATGAAAGCAATGTCATTGCATGCCCTTGATGGTCTGGATTTAGTCCAGCTGGGAGGGATGAGACTGATTGAAGTATGGAACACTGATATACCATTTATTGATACAGTGTGGGTGCTTTGTGCCACTCCCAAATGAAATCCAGGCCTTGTTCCCCCACAGCTAATTATAGAGCTCTTATCCATTTTATGGTTTGTTGTTTCTTTTTAAACCAACCCAAAGGAAGTGTGTCTGTATGGGTGATAATTGCTAACAGCACCATTCATAACTCTTCCTCAGCTTTGTCGTCTTCTGGTTTATGCCTCAACACTTGATGTTACCCATTATGTAGAGATCAATGTGTCAAAATGAAGTAGATTTATAGTGAGGATAATTCTGCTTCTGAGTTTGAAAAAAAGAGTGTGATATTTTCCCTGAGTTAATCAAAGGAATTCAAAGGGGTTTTAAATCTTCCAATTTTCTTTGGCTCGTGGAGAAGATGAAAAGTGTTTGACCTCCAGTAAACCAACTGAATTCATATGGTGGCTCTGTAGATAAATAAAATGTCCACCCAGACAGAATATTGATTACTTAGGTACTATTTGCTGAATCACAAATAGGACCATCAAACGCAACAGCAAGAAACTATCATAAAATACATGAGGGCATCCAAAGTGTTGGGCCTAATGCAAATGGACAAGTTAAATAAGTTGTGTTAAACTAACAGGGCTGAGAAATAGCAAGGTGCATTGCTCCATAGTATCACTCATGGAAGCAGCAGGTCCTCTACACCAGCCACCTCCCCAGCACCCATCGCTCGCTCTGGCACTTGCTTTAGGGGAAGGCAACTTGTTAAAGGGACTGGGGGTGTCGTGGAAAATTTTAGGATCCTCCTGGCACTGAGACACCAGGGTTTTGGCTTGGTGATTTACTAGAGAAGGAATTGCCCATCTGTGCCATTTGTAGTTGTATTTTTTTAAGTGTTGGCTGAGGTGACCATCTCCTGCTGACAACGGCAGTGCCGTTGTCTGGGACAGAGTTTACCCCGGTGGTGGCCACTCTCAGCTGGTAGTGTCATCAGCATATGGGGAGGATCCATCACCTCTTGTTAGATATAAGGAATAAAATGGCAGGTTTTTTTCACCTCTTAAGAAACCATAGCCCTGGAAGGACACACCTGCCTGGTTTAAACAAACAGAAGAAAAAAAGAAAAAAAAAAGGTAATTCTCAGTGCCCAAATCTGGGGATTTGGAGTGATGTCTGATTTCTGAGCAGAGGCCCTGTGACTCTGATTCTTTGAGGGGTTATCACAGGTAGGAGCTGTGTCTCTAAGTGGGCAGAGGGTATAGGTTCACCTTCCCCACCTGTCTGTGCTGGGCAGGGTTGTGGGGGAAGCAAGAAAAGAGGATTATGGAAAATAGGGCTTGAAAGATAGAGAGGTACTTCTTTTTGTCTTCCTTATGGAAGTGAGCTCTGGCCAGTCCCACTGGGTATTACACAGGTTTTAATATCATAACAAACTGAAGAGGTTTTGTCAAAGAAGGTAATTTGAAATTTAAATGAACTTCTTAATCCTAAAAGAGGGATACTTCCTTCTTTCTTGAGGAGAGCCGTGAAATGAAAGATAACCTACATCAATTCCATAACCAGTAGCAGGGTACAAAGAGACAAAATTACAGATATTCTTGCATGAAAGCATTAAAATAAGCAACTTTTGCTCTTTTTATATTTGTGCAAAAAGTCACCATTAAATGCATATTCTGTTCCACCTTCTTCTCTACAGAAAATACACAAACTGCAATTAATTCCAAGCGCAGAGGCACTACTGGAAGAAATGATCATAAACCAAACCTCAGACTAATAACCTAAGTAGTAATACCTCTAAGTTGAGACAATTTTGGACTTGTCATCTTTGGCTGAAGGTCCAAGCCACGCATATTTTCTTTTGTATTAAATATATTATGTGTCATGAGGCAAAAATTAAAATAACTCTGGACCTAATTTAAAAAGCTGTCTTCAGACAGAGCTGTAAAGTCTGTTTTCTTGGGAGATAGCAGACTTCAGATTGAAATAATATGTGCTGTAGGAGGGCTAGAATGATCCTTTAAGCAGATGTGTGCACCTCCAGTAATTATTGATGTGGGGTATAAACCTTCAGATGTGAGCAGAGAAATGGGATGTATCTGGGGCTGATGGGGAGGGTATGGATACTTTCATCTTGCTATGGAAATCTTGAAGGAAATGTATTCAGGGAGACCCCTATTTACAGTAATTTGTGCCTTTCAGGGCTTATCCAAAGCCAGGCAGTCTCACAGGGGTCTGCTGAATTCCTGTGTGAACTGAGGTTGGTATCTCAGTTCCTTTTGAAGAACTTTTATGTTGCTGGGCTTTGGGGTAAGTGAGGGGGATGGACTTGCACAAACATTTTGGACCCAAAGAAGCGAAACAACAGGACAAGGATGAGCTGGATGGAGAACTGAACAGCCAAAGAGCAACTGGCAGGCATTAGGGCTTGTGCTAGTATTTGGCATTATATACTGGCACAGGTGTGGAAACTGGGACACTGGATGAGGCTCCAGTGCTCACGGAGCCAGTGGTAGGCTGCCAAAATCCCACCTCTGCCTGTGGCTACCTTTCTGTGATTTTGTGCCTGTGAAGTGAGATAACGTGGATCCTCCTGGGGTTACAAACACAGGGTCTAATCTTTATCCCCCAGATTATGAATGGTATGGTTACAGGTTAATAATTAACAGTGAAGGTTAATGGAGATAAATGTGTCAGCTGCACTGATCTTTTTTTTGAAACTGCCCTTTGCTTTCCTATGGCTTCACACGTTTTGGAGACAGAGGAATTCCCAGAAGTGGCTTTGCTGAATGTTTGTAGTTGAAACCATTTTGTCCACCTCATCCCCAAACATTCCCTTGTCCACCTTACTTCCCAGTTGATGCTATTCTCCATTAGCTGCATCTCTCTGGGCAGGATTACCAAGTGGGGGAGGGATGGCTTTGCAGATAGCAATGTTGGATAATTAAACAGGGGTCCTATAAATGCATTAACAAAAGTAACTTTTAGCCTGATGCCTAGCTGGAGAAACTCTATTTTTAATACCAAACTATTCTGCCATCAAGAGACAAAAGTCATATCCGTGCGTACAGGTGCTCTGTGTAAATCCTCTTAGAGATGGGACACACAGAAGCAGGAGTCTGGGTCACTTCCCCCTTCTCTGAGCTCTGTGTTCGTTGTAATAGGTGAATTTTTTTTTTATTATTAATGATTACTTATTTACCTCTTGTTTTCTTATGATCTCCCTGGCCGGGCATAGACTAGCAAGCAAGTAAAATCCTGGTGACATCTAGTGGCTGCTGGGAATCCACCGTGGCATTAGAGGTGAGAACGCCTTCCCTCTGCACATTTAAGCCTGCTGTGCACGAAACAGAGATGGAAATATTGAGCCTTTTGAGACCAGAAAACTTCCACAACCTGAATTTAGAGACCTCCCCATCTTGCTCAAGGACAATATTGCTGGAATTTCTTTGAATGGTGCAGCTGTCCAAGCAGCCCTGTCTCATGTTCCTGTGATGCTTTGGAGACACCAAAAATAGGTGATGTCACCAAAGTGGCCTCTTGTACCCCAAAGCCTGTTTTCCTTTAGAACAGCCTCCCACATCCCACTGCCTGGCTCTGAGTGGATGATGCACCCACAGTGTGCTGAAACCCATCTCAGGAAGATTAGTTTGCAGATGTCTAGTGAGAGAAATTTAGGCCAATTACAGAAATGTTTTGAAAAGCCAAATTGCAAGGAACATTGCATTATGTGTTAATTACCAAATCAAAAAGGAAATACTCTGTGAAGCTGGAAGATCTGGGGCGGGTGCTAGAACACAGGCTGATTTCATGCCAAGTAAAGCTGGTACTTAGACAAGGAACATTGATGTGATTTGAGTTTAGAGACATAGTTTGGGCAGCCTGCAAGAACAGGCTACTGCCAATGTGTGTCAGCAGTATGTAGTTAAGAAAAGGTTTGAAAAAAACAAATGCAGGAAGGAGGCAACACCTGTGTGTTGGAGGGCTCGTGGCAGCTGTTTCCCCCAGGGCAGGCTCAGGGCAGCACCCTCACCAAGGCTGAGCACAGATGCCACCTTGGTCTTTTCTCATTGCTCTATGCCTTGAACGGGGAAACATACTTTGATTTTTGTAGTGATGAGTGAGTGAAATCATATTTGAACAGATCAGCAGTAATTTCTGAGTGACTGAGCCATGGACAAGGCTGTCACGTGTGGCAGCGCCGTGTTTCTGCTGGTGTGCTCTCCATGCTTCAGCATGAAACCACAGCCTGTCATTAGCTGGGCACTGCCTCACCCAGCCAAGATTTCTCAGATTAAAACACACAATAAGCACACACACACAGAGACAACCAGCACCAATGAAATGTGGAGGAATAAAGAGATACCAGAGGTGTATGTCCAGGCAGGTCATTCCTTCCCGTGCACCATCTGCCTCTGCAGTCCCACACCTCCATGTGCTCCCATGGTCATCCAGCTGGCTTGGCTGAGGGGCACTGGCAGCTGGGCAGCAGCTCACACCTGTCCTGCACTCGTGGTTTGCTGGGGCAGTTAGAAAGTGAGAACATTTGGGAAATTATAAGGGAAACTGAGGCTTGTGAGGGCGCTGTTGGCAGGTTTCAGCACGGCCAGTCAGCACAACGTGTGGTCCAGTTCTTCATAGGGGAGGCCCATTATGGATAATTCATAAGGAAATGAGAGCTGCAATTATTATGTGTTTGCACAGCAATATGCCTGTTATTACTGGATATATTTACACCCATTACAGCCCAGTATAGAGAGAAGTGAGGCCCTTCCCTTTCTGGCTGGGGTGCTCCCAGCCATGGTGCACATCCTCTGCATAGTCAGGGCTCAGACCACCAGCACCTTTCTAGGAGGAAAAAGCAAATAGTCTTCTTTTTAACAGGAACCTGGGTGAACAGGGATGATTAGTTACCATCCAGACAGCAGATAGGCTATGTGGGAACACAAGAACCCTACAAATAAAGAGCTGGAAAGAAAATCCCTGAAGGGCTCAAGCTGCAGAGGTGGGAATGGTGCACATCCAAGGCAGCAGCAGAAGATGTGGTTGGAGAAGGCTCTTGCCTGCCTTCCCCTGGCTCTGCACTGCATGGCAGGAGTGGCACCTACTGATGGGAACTTGTCTCCTTCCTCTGCTGCAAAGCAAGTGAAAATTGAACCCGCTGGAGGTGAGCGATGGGGACTCCCACAGCCTGTGTCAGCCTCAGCTGTGCAAAACACTTTGATAAGTGAGATCTGTTTATGGGGAATATGATTTCCTTCAAGGCTACTTGCATAAAGTGCCAGTCAGAGTGAATTAAGGAGGCAAGATCCGACCATGAATAAAGGTTTTAAGACTGGGGATTCACTTTCGTTTATGAACACCTAATGTTATTTTTGCATTTAAGTCCAATTTTCAAAATGGAGTTGAGAGCAAGGCTCCCTGGAAGCCTTAACCTCAGGGCTTGTCTGCATGAGGAACTCTACCCGCATTTCTCCTGGAGTCAAAATATAAGTGAATTAAAATAAATCCAATTATGGCCACATTTTCTCTGATGGAGCGCATCCACACAGGCTCACCATCTGCTTTAACTAATCTGTGCTATGAATTCATAGCCCTGCATTGTTCAAGTTAGTCTTCTGGGGTATTTCTGGGTAAACAAAGATTAAATCTGTTCAAAAATATGATTTACAGTAATGTTTATGTGAGGGTGTTCTGCATAACTTTAGTCTTGTTTTGAACCATTTTCCATGTAATACTAATCTGTTTTCCAACTGTTGAAATGAAATGTGTGCTAACTCTTAATATGCAATCCCTCACTTTGGATTGACAGCAGTTTATGTTGGGTTTTGTTGAAAGGGTTCCTGATTGAGCTGAATTATGTTGAAGTAAGTCAATGACCTGGAGAGACATTCCTTGTGTAGAGGGTTGCCCATGTTTAAGTGGGGCTTAAAGTTGTCACACCTGTAATTGAAACTCTTTCAACACATTTTATACATGCACAATCAGGCTCCAAAGTAATTTATGGCCCTTCAAAACAAATAAGAAAATTGATGCAATTCCTTAAGGGAAGCCTGCTATATCTACGAAAACAGACCCAGGATGGTGTTTTCATCAGCTAATAACTTTAGTCCTTTGGTTTCTCTGTCTCTCCTTGCCTTTTCTACCAGTTATCTTCAGAGAAGACCTTTCAGTGCTGTTCCTGGCAGAGGAAAGCAATGAGAGAGCTGACATGAATCCATGTGTCCATCACAGACATCATTTCTCACAGCCCTGAGCCAGACAAGTGGGTGCGTGCAAAGCCATTTGCACCCCAAATCCACTCCTCCTGCCCCAGGCAAAGCACCAATGACTCTACATTAGCTTTATCCCAGAAATAATTAATCTCCAATTAACAAGGACTTCTGTGTACTGGGCAGTAATCTAATACAGGTGTGTTGTAATGTTATAACAAGACTCCAAGTAATGTTTTAGGGTCAGCAGCATAATCCTAACATTTGTCTAAACTGAGTGGCAAAACTTTTAATAGTCTCTTTATCTTCTAATTTGTCTGTTGCTGTTACTCCTCAGACAAAATGTGGTCTGTGCTGTTGGGTGGGAAGTGGAGGAGAGTTTCTAAAGAGGGAACTGTATCACTTCAACTAATTAACAGAACTCAGTGAAAATTTAGGACTTTCTTGGCTGTGGCTGACACGGAAGACAAGAGGTATTTGACCTCATGGGAACCAACAAATCTCTGGTGTCTCCACAGAAAAACAAAATGCTTGTCCATAAGCATTATTGTTCATTTAGGTTCACTTTGATGAATCCTGAACAGAAAGGCTCATCAAAAGTGAGATGGTTTTGATACCAGAATGTAATGTATTAGAGCAGCCAATGTTGGGATTGGGGTGGGCAGGCTGTATAATTTGGGTAAAAGCAGCAAACCAGCAGGTGCCTTTGTTTGTGGCATCACCCCCTGCACAGACAGCCCAACTCTTGTTACAGCCTGTAGGAGTGGCAGTACCCACAAGCCTTTAAAACCCTGCTGTCACCAGAACAGATGGCTGCAGAGCCAAAGCAGGTGAGTTCAGAGGGAAATATGTTGTTACAGACGTTTCAATTGGCTTCCACTGAGCTCACATCACCCCAGCATCCCTTGGACTGCTGTGGCTCCCTGTAACTGCTTCACAGCAAAGGCATTTTCCCGGCTGCAAACCTCCCTTGAACGTGGCCAGGCTCTGCCACCCATCTCTCCATCTCTCGGGGTGGAGGCAGCCGTGGCCCTTGCTCCTTTCTCCCTGCTCACCAAAAGGTGCCAGCAAAGAGCTTTGGTTCCTCGGGCTCAGCTGCCAGCACTGCACACCCGATAACTGATTTTTCTTGAACGACCTGATTTTGGCATATTCCCCAGTGGGACCGGAGTGCAGAGTGAAGTCTTATTCTGCTGATCTGGATAATGTCATCAGATGGAGACAAATGATTTTTAAGCAGGCATTTCTGCTAATTTCAGTGGTGAATTTTTCCAATTAAAAAAAAAAGAAAAGAAAAAAGAATAAATCCCATGTGTGCCTGTGCAGGAGTGTGGTCTATAATATTTAAATTGCTATATCCCAAAGGATGAGTACAATGGAGAAATCAACAATTCAGGAAATAGGGAGTGTTGATTTGAGTTGGCCTTGAAGAAATATATTCTGTAAAATCTTTTAAGGCAAGGGAAAGAGGCAAGATACTTCTATGGAGTCTTCTGAGTTCTAAAACCTGTGGGATTAACTGAATTTACAGGAGGAATGGGACGGCTGGATGAAAAGGAAGGAGACAGGAGTGCTTAGATGATGGTGAAGGAATCTGGGCTGTGTGTCTAGGAGAAAAGTGGGGTGATTATTAAGGAACAACAACAAAATTTTAAGGGTATTTGGCCATTAAAGCTGCAGGGAAATCTGCAGAGGAACATTATGGATGTGCCAGGGCACTGTGGGGCCTCACACACAATTTGCTGCAGGCACACACCTGAGAGATTCAATAATTCAGCATAAAATTAACAAGACTTTCATGTGTTGAGCAGAAACCTGTGTGTTCAACCTGTCCTTCCCTCCTGCCCCAGGAAACCCTCTGTCTGGATGGCAGCTGGGTAGATTTCTGATCACTAATAAATTCTTCAAAAGGATTTGAAAGCAAGCTCACTAGAGCCCAGGGATCAGGCTGGTTCAGTGGGGCTGGAGACAGAGTAAAAGTACAGTGACATCTAGTGATCACTAATATTTCACAAAGGTGCTACCCGTGGAAAAAGCGAACACATATGTATTATTAGTTAGCATTTTAAACACATAACACAAAACCCCAGATCATTAATGGAGGCCAGGGAAAGAGGTGGGAAACAAATGAGAGTAGATTATGTGAATTAAAGTGCTGCAGGGCTGACAGAGAGCAAAGTGCTGGTGCTGTTGAAGGCTGGGGGTGGATTTCCACAGGGATCTTTCCTAGGTCTGCATTTCTCACTGTTTCAGCAGAGTTTGCTGATGGTACTAAATTGCAGCACATTCATATAAAAGAAACTCGACGTTTTGGAGACTGGGAATAGAACTGATAAAATGATGTGCAGTGTTGAAAGTATGTGCTAGTCCCCAGCGGGAGAAGAGCAGAATTAACCCTGTTCCAAGGCTGGAATATGTGGTGTGGCAGCAGCTCTGCCTCAGCACTGGACAGACACTAAGGAAAAAGCAAATAAAGAGGGAATGCCAGCTGGGCATCAGAGCTATGATTCAGGTTTGCATCTTGAATCAAAGTGAGATTTGGGTTTGTACTTGGCTGCATTAGGAACTAATTAGTTTTGTGATGTTGGTTGACTGTTTTCTACTCCAGGTCACTGATTGACTGCTGACAGTTAAAAAAAAAAAAAGATTTTTCCTCAAGTTCTGAGTCTGCCCACTTGGCCAGGCCGGGCTTCACTTCTGCTGTCCTGACCAAGCACCCTTAGGTATGAAAAATGGTACATTAATGAGCAAAGGATTAAGAGAAACTCTTTCTCCGAGGAGGATGGGGCAGGGCATTGCTTATTTACGTCTTCATTGCACAGAGTGAAGAAAACTGAATCAGAAGTGTTAGCTGGAGTAACAACAGAGAGAGAGAACTGATGCAATTGGTGAATTGATTTTGCAGATTTAAACCAGGTATCTTTGTGGCCACATAAATATGCAGGCAAATTTTCCTGTGATGAAACATTCAGGAGCTGCTTTGACAAAAGTTGAGAAGGAAGCTCTCAGCCAATTTCCAAGCCCTTCCCTTGAGCCTCCAGCAGCCAGGCAGGTTTAGTCTCTCAATTATTAGCTGAGAGCAGAATATACATTCCCACCGTCTGATTTCAGATGCCGCTGGAGAATTTCCCTCGGATAGATGCATAAGGGGAGAGACAGATCCAGGCACATCAGATGCTATGGCTGCCTCTGACTGTTGTGAGCAATAACTACAGAATGGGAGTTTATTAAAAATAGTAGCCCAAATTAACTACTGGGTTTCTATGACTAGGTACACGATTTTCTACAGGGAAAAAATGTGTAGTGGGACTTCAGGTGCTGCATTTCAGTAAAGATTTTGATACAATGCTGTCTGAAAAATTATTAGCTATGCTGGCATAGACAGGAATTAGAAGAATAATTGCAAAACTGAGTGAGGACCTGGCAAAGACAGATGAGGGGACCGGTGATTGCTTTGGTGAGGTTGTTTAGTGCTTTCATGGGTGATGAAGGGGATAGGGTTCACTTGCTGAAGGATTTACAGACCTGCTCACCCCATCTTCCCTGCAGGGCTGGGGAGCACCTGGTGCCCCCCATGAAAGCTGGAAAGTGAGGAAAAAGGACACTGCAGCTGCTTTGCCGAGTCCAGAAAATTTCCCAAAGGGTTTGCACAGCTCTGATATTTCAGCAGAAAGCTTTCCTGAGTTGAAGGCACTATCCTCCACCACCATTCCGGGGTCAGGGTCCCAGGCTCCAGCCCCAGTGACAACACTGTATTTGTCAGCATCACATTTGACTCCATTTGCTCTGGCCCAGGGGGATGTGATCTGTGCTGGGAGGAGCTGTGCTGGAACACGAGGTGCAGCGCCCGACGCCAGCCGGGCTCCCAGCACAACTGCTGAGAAAGCAATTAAAAATAACATCACTGTGAACTGACAAATCTACTGTTGGGTTTGGTCTCAGAGGGACTTCACGGTGTGTGGCTGAACCGTAGGTTTTTCTCCATGACAGGTCTATTTATTTTAAATAGAGGAACAGAAGAGTTGCGTCTCCAGATGCTTAAAAAGCAAGTGGTTACTTTTCAAGGACTATTTGACCAGAATTTCATACTAAAACTTCTATTAAATAAAGGTGTGGAAGGTGGAGGACAATATTCCAGTATGACAGCATCCTCAGCATCTGCCAGTTAGGAAACATTGGCCTGGGTGCAGCATCTATTTGCAATGGTTTGAGGAGGAAAAGAAAGTACCATTGCCATTGCAAGGAAATTACTTGCCTTTTACCTAATGGGATGAAAATGCCCAGGGTTGATGTCAATTTAATCAGGTTCATCATTTCACAGCAAAGGCCATTCACTAGTTCATATGATCAAGGACCAAAGTGCTCCTTGCTAGAAAAAAAAAGTAATAATATTGTGGGTAATGTGTGAGTCAGCACAGCAGGTGTGGAGCTGTTTTTTGGGAAAGGGCTGCTTTTTGGCATAGCTTGATTCATGGAAGATGATTAGATTCAGCAACTTGAAATTTTCTTTTTAAAAGGTTCACTCAGCTCCCAGCCAAGCGATGCAGAAGTGGATGTGATTTGAGATCCCACCAGCTATGACAATTTACCTGGAATTTCTTTCCCTGCTCTGCAATCCCCACACTGACCTAATCTAAAATCTGCTTCCCAGCTTTCAGTCCTTCCCTAAGCCCTGGAGGGCTGCATTCCTCCTTCCATCCCTCCTTGGATACTGCAGTGTGCAGGCTGCCAGCCAGCAAATCCACAGGTGATTCTTCCCAACTCCAATTGCTGCCTTCCTGCTCCAGGTGTGAATAGTCCATCTCTCTTCTTTCCCATACACTATACGTGGTGCACATTAATTTGTGCTGTACATACCAGCTGTGGACATACCAGGGAGGCAGAAAGAAACAGTGAAAAGTGTATTTACGTGTGCACGAGTTCCTGCAGTGCCACTTGGAAATCACACCTGTGTCCCCCATGAGCACATTGCAAGGAGGAAAGCCAAAAAAATCCCAATAAATGTAAGTCTGGGGCAGCGTTTTGAATCCAGAGCATCTCTTCTTTCTTTTCCCAAATTGCACTCCAAAGTCAGCAGTGGAGTGGTAGCAATACAGTGTCATCACAAACATATATTATTTCTGTGATGCATGTTAGTACATTGTAATGAAAATGTGTTTTCCAAAGGCACAGTTCCTTTTTTCCCCTTTGCTGTCACTGTAACGTTCTGTTTCCCACTCTCCACTGAGATAAAAGGCTTCCCTCCCACCTACCTCCAAAAAAAAAATAAAAATAAAATCTGAGTAATGGGAATGACAGAACTCGTGTAATTGTCCCTGCTTTGCATGCTTCCAGGCTGATTGCCTGAATTATGACTGATCCAAATTCCCCCTGAACTCCATGAGAGTCTTTGCACTGAAACAGCAGTTTGGTGTTAGAGGAGCCTTTTGGAGGAGCAGGCTCAAAGCCAGGAGAGTGGAAGCAGCATTGCTCCGTGGCTGTGGTGGAATGAGGACAATTTAACCCTGCTGAGGATGGGACCTGCTAGTTTCCCTGCTCATAAATGGTGATTGTTGCTGCATTTAGGCACATGTACAAAGATTTTTTTTTTACAGCTTATAAATATATATATAAAAAATATAGTATATATGTATGGATCACCAAAGGAATTTCAGAGGCTGAATGAACGCTCATCACCCCCTTGTATTCATATACATATAACTCTCCTTTAGTCATTGTACCTTTTCATTATTAGGGAGTATTTTCCTCTTAAAATATCTTGCAACAATAATTTTTTGGTGCCAAAATATGGTGCACAGGCTGGAACACTCAGCCATTTCTGGGCCTGACAGTGATGGAGATTGTTGACTTGCAAACCCTCTTTGTTTGGTAGCTTGTACCTAAATGGGTGGAATTATGTGTGCTCAGGTCACAGGCTATTTTATGTATTTGATTAGCAACTGTACAGGGTTTTTGCAGATTATCAGCTAATTAATTGTAACAGGATGTCTTATGTTGACTTTTGGACTAGACCAACATAATATCTATATTTCAAATGAGGCCTTTTTTCCCCACACAGGAGAATGCATTGCCCTGCAATTACCCAAGAGGTACCTGGGCAGCTCCTGGGTAATGGTAATCATGATGAGTGCTGGACAATAAAGGTGAAAATGTGGTGAAATTAAAGAGTTTTAAACAGTTATTTCCCCACAGAACATCTGCTTTATTTGCAGGCTCTGCCATGGATGCCCATTTTGCCCGGCTGCAGCTCTGCAACAGCATTTCAGCCCCAAATTTTTCCAAATTTCCCTCCTTGGAAAATATCCAGAGTAGGCTTTTGACAGCATGATGGACAGTTCTCATTGGGATGTGTGAAATGAAACTGTCTCAGGGTCCAGCCAGCAATGCTGATGCCCTGTTACATATTACACTGTCATACTTTCATTAGGCAGTGACAATTTAACATGATGGTCATTATTAACTGTTTAATTATGGGAGCATTTACACCACCTTGCTCTCCTTGTCTTCTTCATCCTCCTCATCAGTGCTCTCCAACACTTTGTCTCCAAATGCCAGTAAAGCTGTTGCTATCATGGCTTGGAGCCTCCCCAGCTGCTCGCCAGCTCTCACAGACCCAGCTACAAACACGTTCAGAGAAACCAGCATAACTTTCCTTTCCAACCTTCAGAACTTTCTCCTCAGCATTTTCATGGTTTGACAACACCTCTGGCATCTTCCAGGAGAAGAGGCCCACGAGATGGAAACAGGAAGGGCACGTTGAGGGTGCGATTATTTCTTGTGAAATGGAAGCAACTTCGCTTTCTTCCTAACAGGCAGATGCTTTTCACCACTTACTTAAAATGTTCCATTTTTCCTTCAAAACTTATAGGAAATAAAGCCGTTCATGCAGAAAAGCAGATTGTTCCCCTTGTAATGGAATTTAACTGAATTACGACCATTTACATGTAAGACATTTACGCTGAAACCCTCAGGGATGGAAGGACCTGCAGACCAACATGGGCTCCTTGCTCTGCATTAACAGCCTCAGATTTGGCTTGTGTGAAAAAACTCAGGGCAAAGTAAACAGAGGAGAAAACTTTTGACAGTCACCAGACCTCACAAAGATGCCTCAGACAGCGGAAACACTAAAATCGAGATTTGGTCTCTTCTCCACTGAGAAAAAGCCAAGAAATGTCCAGCACAGCTGCTCCCTTCTGTAGTCCCATGAGCAAAAGGTGCTGCTGTAGTTGCAGATTCATCCTTTGGCCAGTGGGATGGACACCACCCAACTGCACATGGTGGATGTTGCAGATACAAACCCAGAAGGATATGTAGCCATAGCTATTTAATATCTAGAATTAAATAAGGAAGGCAATGAATGTCAACCATGAGGGAGTTTTGCCATTATGAATGTGTTTATAAGTGTGAATATTATTTACCAGTCTTGGACTAGGGCAGCCTGCTTCTATTAAATTCCCTTTGGAAATGAAAGGCAAGAGCCAGCCACTTGGTTCAGGGTGTTTCCCTTTCCAGGAGCTCAGCAGGATCTGACCTTGTGTTAGAATTTAAGATTTCATACTAATTCCATTTAAAGCACCTCAATTGCTTTATTACTTTAGAAGTCTCTTTTTTTTAATCTTCCCATCAAAACCAGATAGTTAAGTAGCATACCAGATAATTTGTATATTAAGAATTCTGGTTATAATATGAGATAATCTAATATACCTTACTTTGTTATACAGTGTGCCAGAGAGGTGATCATAGAAGGGGGCAGACCCTTGACTTTTACCCCAAATAGGGAATCTAATGCTTTTATTTCCCCAGGCAAATATTGCAGCATATAATACTCCATTAAAGTGGGGAGGGAGGGATATTTGATGAGGCCTCTCAGGAGAGTTAGGATGAGAGGAGGATTTCAGTAATAAATTAAATGCTGTCAGCAGTTTAAATTTATAAATAAATAAAATTGAGTGCAATTACATTGAGGATCTTCTAGAAAAAGCTCAGGCAGCTTCAGCTCCTGCCACGGGAAATGGCATCTCAGTGTCCAGGTGGACAGCAACGTCCTTTCCAAGGACATTCCCATTTCCACATTCTCTCTGTGGTCATGTTCTCCACAACCCAGCTGGCACAGTGTAGAAAGGCAAAGAGACTTCATCAAGGCTTTGAGATCAAGATCAGCCTTTCCTTAACTTCAGTGCTCCCTGACTGAGCTTTGCCCTGTGATGGCCTTAGGTATGCCTGGGGAGGGTGGTTTTAATGGCCTGGGGACCAAAATGTGCAGGATGGGAAGAAAAAGCAGAGTGATAAGCAGGAATAAAGGCATAGGGTAGTGAGTTGGGATGAGGATTTGAAAGACATGGAAGAAAATGCTCAATATCATCTACGTTTTAGGGAGAGGAACTGAGAAAAGCTGAGTATCCAAGCACCGCTGGAAATGGGTTTCACTCCTACTTGGTTAGAAAACACTTGTGACTTATGGGACCCCAAAATTAGCTGGAACAGATCCCCAGCCACTTCACCTGAGGGAGCACAGCACGTGTCCACTTTTGGCACCATCTGTGGTCCCGAATGACTCTGGGAAGGAGCACAGCCAGGTCTGCTCACACACCACACAGTGATGGGTCTAAGGGCTTCTTTCAGTGTGGTTCCCACCAGCACTGGGGTCTGGCTGCTCAGCTTTTGGCTTCTGTCTGTCAAAACGAGGGGCTCCTAGATTGTGGGATGAGAAGGGATTACTCCATGTACAGCATCTGCCCAAAGGAGCCTGACAAGGGCAGGTAATCCATTCCTCTCAGTGCCTCTCCACTTGGGCATCGGTTCTTGCTTGTGGGGTCAAACACTGGCCACTGATGGGATGATAAAGAGCCAATTTTTGATATGGGAGTGGAGCTGTGTAATGAGTTACCACAGATATCCCCGTTTAATGTGATTTATTGTGTCTGCTTCATCTGATTTATTATCTCTGCTAATTATCCCAGTAAATCAGTGTTTGAATGGAACTTGCCATTGATACTAAATGTGAAGGACTGGCATTACTTTTGGAGAACTAACAGGAAAAAATCCAGCTGTGTATATGTCAGAGAATGAAAAAGACTTCTCTTGGCAAAATGCAAGCAAAATTGGTGGATACAAAAGCAGCATGAAACATGGTGAAAGGATGGATCTCCCTGTGTGTTGACACTTCATAGCCATCACTTTGCCAAAAACATCTTTGCCACCATGGCATCCACAGGTGATACCTGTGAGCAAAGACCAAAGAAGAGACACTGCTGTCCCAGTGCTTCCTTATATTCTATGACATTTACAGTAATCAAAAAATACATGTAAATCACAGAGAGCAAACAAAGGAAAGGCAGTGCTGAAGTTCTCGTGCTGCTGACGGGGGCAAGAGGGTTGCAGGTGCAACTTACTGCACCGAAATCTTGCTGATTTTCAGAAACAGTGCAAAATCCTTCTCAGGTTGAACGTGTGCAAGATTTATTCCCCACGTTTCCAAACAAACAGTAACCTAATACCTGGCAGAAAAAAAAAAGCGTCACCTGAGTGCATCCAGCAAGCTACTGGAACAAAAACATACCCTTCTGGTGACAGCCTGAGCTGGTCCCCACAGAGAGAAACAGGTGAAAATGTGAAGCAGCCTCTGCTCCAACTGCCAGGTTTGCACGTGTCGAGCTGTGCTGCTGGCTTTGCTGGCTCACTTCAGCTCTCACGCTCCACCCTTTGAGGTTGTTTGGTTTGTTGATTTTTTTTTTTTTTTCAGCTTTTGCAATCTGACAGAGGCGGGTGAAAGCGAGTTCAGGGAAAAGACATTCCCCTGAAGAGCAGCTGGAGAGCAGTCCTAGCCCTGCCTGTGCTAGGCAGAGGACAGACAGCCACTCCACTTGCTTTAGGCTAGAACCACCCCCCCCAAACCCCGGAGGTATCCTGGTGCTTGAACTGATTTTCCAGGTAAGCCTTTATTTTAACCCCCGGATCTTTGTAGCTGAGCGCTGTCTAACCAGGAAGTTAAATCTGGCTGGAGACAAAACACAGCAGAAATGGTGTAAGGGCAGAGCAGGGAGAGCTCAGCTGCTCAGTGTCGTAGATACACTGGTTTATTTACTCAGCTGTCTGCCTGAAGCAGCTCGGGCATTTGTGCCATCTGCCTTATTTCAGTTAAAACAGCCTTATAAACACCTGCAAGAGATGGACAGACAGACAGACAAAGCCCACATCAACATTCTCCCTGCAAGTAAAAGTTACTACATGCATTCTGCCTGCTGTGCTAAAGGGAAAGGAAAGGAGAAAGAAAGGGAAAAACAGCTCATTGCTGGTGATGCTGGTTTAAAATTCACACGGCAACAACTAAGCTTATGCCAAGTTTTCTGGAATGAATAGAGTTGTAGTTCTGGGGCTTTGGGGAAAATCTTGGGAACAGACAAAAACTGGACAAAGAGAATGCCCTAAATCTGATGCTCTTAACCCCACAGTGGATCACTCAGGCCTGCTTGTAGGATGTTGAAACATGGGAGTGGCCATGATGCAACAGTTAAGAGTTCTGTAAAGCTTCTATCTTAAAGGGTGCAATACCCTCTGCTTCTGCCGGGGTATTGCACCAAATGGGAATTTTTAATTGCTTTGTTTATGTACTGAAAGTATCTTTCCAAAATTCCCATACAATTTTGGCTGTGCCATTTTTCACCAGATTGAGAATATAATCCTGTTGGAACTGTTGGAGTTTATCTTATGATTTTACTTTGAGAGTTGTATACAGGAACTTGAGAACATTTTGGGACCTCTTGGGTTAACAATCTGAACAACACTGCTCCATACTTACAGTTGCCTGAATTTTTGCAGTGCCTGGGGAGGAACAACAAAAGTACTTGGCTCCATCAAAATCCCATTCCTTCCACGGAGGGCTGGGAGGGTTTGAGCTGCTTTCCAACCCCATATTTATGAAACAGCCTCACGCTGAGCCCTCTGCCATTCCAGGGTGGGGCAATGCCTGCTCCCTTACCCATGGGCAGACACCCACTGCTGGGGTGACCATGAGTAGAAGGAGCAAATGCATCCCAAAAAATGATGCCAGAAAATCTGAGACCCCCTGAAACTTGTAGTTTTGGCCCAAACCTTGGATTCCTCCTGCTGCTGGTGTGGGGCTGTGATTAGCAGAGCTGGGGAGCTAAGCTGTGCTGGGGGGAGGCAGCTCACAGCAGATGCAGCAAAAAACCTCCCACAGCCTTTTCTGCCCTAAAGCAGCCTTTTGCACTCCAGGTCACATCTGCTACTGCCAGCACAGAGAGCAGGAGCAGGTGAGACCAGCTCATGCCAGGCTGCCTAAATAATGAAGAAATACCACAGCAGGACAGATTTGTTTCATGTTTGGTTGCAGAGGAGGCTCTGGATTGCTCTGCAAGAGTGGGAGGGTTTGTTTTCTGCTTCTGCTTCGATGAGTCAAACCATGAGCAGTTCAGATCTGGAGAGTCTCAGTTCCTATTGCTTCTAGCAGGGAAACAACTCTGCTACTGCTTTTGTTCCTTCCTACAGAGATTTGTAGCTTTGCTGGGCAGGAACTCTGCTGAAATGTGCTTAGCACAGCTGGAGCCTCTCATCACAGCTGTAAAAGAAGCAAATAAAAATAACATTTGTGCTCATCAGCAGCATCCCATTGGCTTCTCTCAGCGCTAATACTCAGCTGCCTTTGAGACAGACATTAGTCAAATCCTGCTCCTCTTCCGAGCGCCCCATTATAAGGAATGGGAAGAGCCTTCCATCACTTCTGACACAACCTATTATTTTTTCCCACCCTTCTCTCAGAGGCAGAATGGACATCAAGGAATATTTTGCCAGAATTTCTTACCAGGGCTCCCACAATAAGCCAGACCTGGGTACTATGTCAGATATATTCCAGCACCACATCCAAGCTGTCCCTTTTGAAAACCTCAGCATCCACTGTGGGGAAACGATTGAGCTGGACCTGGAAGCGACCTACAACAAGATAGTGAGGAAGAAACGTGGGGGCTGGTGCATGGAAAACAACTACCTTTTGTCTTGGGTCCTGAAAACTCTTGGCTATAACGTCACCCTTCTGGGAGCAAAAGTTTATGTCCCGGAGCACGATGCCTACCCAGAGGAAATAGATCATCTGCTGCTAAAAGTGGTGCTTGATGGCAAATCCTACATCGTGGATGGGGGGTTTGGGATGGCCTACCAGCTGTGGCAGCCAATGGAGCTGATTTCAGGGACAGATCAGCCGCAGACTCCCGGGGTCTTTCGCTTCCTGGAGGAGAGCGAGACCTGGTACCTCGAGAAGGTAAAAAGGAAGCAGTGGGTTCCCAACCAAGGTGCCTCCGCTTCCCACAACGTGGAAGATGAAGTCTGCCGTCGGATTTACCTCTTTACCCTTCAGCCACGAGACATTGAAGAGTTCAGAGGCTGCAATGCCCACCTGCAGACAGCGCCAGACTCGCTCTTCGTGACCAAGTCTATTTGCAGCCTGCAGACTGCCGACGGCATCCGGGCACTGGTGGGGTGGAAACTCACTGAGATGAAGTACAATTACAAGGACAATATGGATCTTGTGGAAATCAGAATGCTTGCAGATGAAGAAATAGAGAAAACACTGAAAGAGAAATTCAATATAACGCTAGACAAGAAATTTGTACCCGTCAATACGAGCAGGTTGTCTCTGTTCTAACTCACTGCCTGAATTATAATTCAATTCAGGGGCATTACAGGCAATTCCTCCCCCTGTTTCTGACAAGCCTCTAAAGGTTAAGCTTTTCCCTTCCATCTACACCAGTGTAAAGCAGAACATACTAGCAAGAATCTGGAAAAGAAATGGATTTTCACAACTATTCCTACATCTCTTTTTTATTTGGGTACAAATAACTCCTTCCCAGCTCAATCAAATCACTGTCCTCTGTTTGTGCTTAGCAGGGAGCACAGTCTGCCCATTCCCTACTCCTTTCATCTCTTAAAAGCTTCTCTAAACACACCCAGAGCAGCTGGGCAGACCGATGGAACTGCATGACTCTTTCTTTATTACCTGGTGCTGCCACCTGGGGAAAATCATATCCACCTCTTAAATGAACACTATTTTGGGAATTTAACAGCCAGAAAAACAAAGACATCCTGTGCTGAGTTTGCTCCACAAGCCTGTCCTTTTTGCTCCTGCATCCACAACACCCTCTCACGTGGCAGTCAGATGGTGTCACACCTGTGCTGCACCGTGAGAATACTTAAGGACAGGTTATTTATGGCCTAAAACAGATGACAAGAAATATGAGCGACAATTCTGTCTTGTTTCAGACTTTACAGGACTCCTGTTCTCTGAGTGACATAACCAAAAAGCAGTATTTCTTCAAACTTAAAGCATTTCCTTAGCATTTTCTTTGCTACCACCCAGCAGCAGACTGCTGGGAATACATGTTCCTCTTGTCACTCTGAGTGTTATTGCACATTAATTATTATGGCTGAACCCAAAAACAGGCTCAGAATTATTTATCTGAAATATATCTGTTCTACTGAGGATGTGTTTGCAGTGATACAAATTATATTGATAAAAGGAGAAACGATGAATCTTAATCACATACCTAAAGGCTAAGATTTCTAGTAGGAAATGTGATCACTTTGCCCTTTGAGAAGATACTTGATGTTCTTTCATGTACAAATCTTGGAAGCATTACAACTATGCACTTATAATTTAGTAAATTATATAAGTGATTTACAGTTAAATAAAAAAAAAAAAATCAAGCATTGTGTGGTAGAATTATTCAGACATTTTCCCCCCCAAATTACAGCATGTATTCCCAAAGGAAAAAATGTCATTAATCACTGCAGTTGTCCTGATTATTTTTATGTGCTAATATTTTGCAGCGAAGGCTTTTAAAAACACAATAACTCACTGGACCTTTTTTACTTGGTATGCAGTATGTGCAGCTTTCTATAACCAGCAATTTATGGTGGATAAAAGCTGCTGCTATTCTGCACATTCAAAGTGTATTTCATAGAGACACAACGAGCTCCCCAAATCCCCATCTCCCCAGAATTCAAACTCATCTATATGTGCTTGGCTGTGGGTGTGCAATAGTCCTTTATAGCATATGAGGCTCTCCCACCCCATAGGGAAATGAAATGTTAATGACATCCTGTAGTGGGTTGCAGAAGAAAAAGGGGTTTCCTGTGGTGTGGACCAGCAGCTTGCAACACAGATGATCAGAAGGAATTGTCCCAGGATATGGCTTGTTTGTGGTCTGTGTCTTTCTGTGGTCCCTGCAATAGTGGAAGAGCTAAAGGAGCTAAACTTAGGAGGTTTGTCCTTGTAGCAGCCTGGCAGCTGGGGCAAAGTATTGGGATGCAGGCAAAAGTCCAAGCAGGTCTTGCAAAGTTGTGGAGCAGAAGGAGATCCATGCAGAGCCAAGAAGCTCCATCCTTTGTGGGAACAGACATAGGAAACATCTAGTCGGGGCTGTGCCAGCTCTTCTCCCTGTGCCTGGGTGTTTCTTGCACTTTATACTGTTCCATAGGCTCAGGGCAAGGACTACAGAACCATAAAATTATAGACCTTTAAGATCAGAGTAGAGTATTACATCCATTGCCCCAGGGATTCGGCATGTGAAGGGCAACAACAGGGAAACCCACTTTCTTTCTGCTGACACATCTCCTGGACCGTGTGCCCCGGCCACTGCCAGGGCTGCTGCCCCTCCATGGCACAGCTCACACTCCTGGCCCCTGCTCAGCACACCCACAGAGGCAGATTTTATTGCCGAGCAACCAAATGAAACTTGCTGTTGGAAGGGGAAAAAAAAAAAAAAAAAAGAAAGAGGCTCTTCATCTCCAATTGCACTGGTTTGTTTTTCCTTGTCGCTAACTTTGGAGGCAAATCCTTAAAGGCACAGCAGGCTCAGGGAGCACAGACTTCTCTGGGAGCAGTGTCCTTGCTGCTGGAGAACAGGGCTTCTTTTTGAACCCAAGGGGATTTAAACAGCTACCTGACTTGGCAAATCTGATCTTCTTGCTTTGGGGAGGGCTGGTACCAGCCACGAGGAATATGTGTGCTTAATTCAACAGCTACCATTCCTATCAATGAAACAGTGACTTCTTGCCTTGGGTAACTATCACTAGTAACTTCCAACAGGAATCCAGACTACATGAGTGTCAACAATATAAAATCTGTATCAAAATTTGCACTATTTCTTTGCTGCTGTAGCTTGGGAGCACCCATCAAGGTGCCCCACAGACTGAAGCCCCTGGGTGACCTGCAGGGTCAGGGATGGGTTAATAGGTTATAACCACTTACAAAAGTTGGTCATGACACTCATACTGCTTTTTTCCTTTGTACTTCTGCAGGGCTTCAGTTCTCATTCAGTAACGTGGAAGGTTAAAATCTACTCAATATTGTAAGCAATCTGGGGGCTGGATCATTTTCAGGCTCTCCGTCATGACAGGGCTATCAACACATATGCCAGTATAGATAAACCAATAAAACAATTAGAATATAAACTGTTACAAAAGAAGAAATTCTCACCTCTTTTACTGCTGTGAATAACACTGAAAATAACACAGAGAATAACACTGTCCCTGACAGGCAGTAAAAGCAGCCTGGACCTTTAAGAGCAGCAGTTCCCAGTGCAGCTCTTCCTGGGAACTTTGGAGCAAACCAGCGTGGAAAGCCTGAGCTGACTGCCTGAGAGGTAAGCGCTGAGTGCCTGATCTTTAAGTTCACCCTGCAGCCTGGGGTCAGCCCAGAAGTTCAGTTTGGGAAAGCCTACCCCTGTGGGTTTGCATACCATGTGCTCAGCACTGTAGGCATATTAGCAAAGCACAAATTACAGGAACGCAGGGGCCAACAGCGTGTGTTGCATGGCAAGGGCATTTTCCAAGTACAGCAATTCTTTGAGAGTTAAACTAACCCCTTTATGCTGAGCCAGCTACTGACTCACATCATGACTTAAAAATCAAACAAATAGCACAGGCACGTGCAAGAGGATCCAGCCTTGGAAGTCCCTCATGATTTTTAGCAGAGAAGAACTGTTGCTAATACTCACCCTAATTATGGAAGGACACAGCGATCCCCAGGGGCTCTTCCAGGCAGGCAGAACTAATGTCTGAATCTCACTACCCCCCAGCCTGCATGAATGCTGAGTGAAGCTCAGCTGCTGCACAAGCAGAAGTAAACAAGGTTGAACTGAGGCTTGGGATATTTGGCAACTCAGTTTTGGAACAAAAACTCTCCCCTGGGCGAGGGCTTGCTCACTGCTGCAGCCTCAGCGCTTGCACAGTGGGAATGGTGGTGCCAAGAAAAAAAATCTGCCCTTGGGAAGGCGAGGGAGTAAACACTGTTTTATGTGGGTGCTCCCTGATGTCACTGATGTTGTAGTGCAGCTTTATTATACTTAAACCTCTTTAAGTATTCACTGAGATCAGAGCACGTTTTGTCAGCCACCAAAGGCTGTCTCTGATCCAGCCTTTACACTGATGAGACAGAGAAGGGGCAGCTGGGGAAACTGAGGCACAGGCCAAGAATTTCCCAAAATCTGTTTTCCTAAAGCCTCACTGCCAGCCCCCCATGGAGGCTCTCCATTGGGAGGTTGCTCATGGATAGAAGAGAAGAACTGGTTATATGCTGAGCTCTCAGTGGAGCAGTGGGAACACCCAGACCCAGGAGATGGGTTATAGGGAGAGCATCAGGTCTTCTGCTACTGGACCAGGGCAGGGACTCATTGGGTTTTTGCTTGAAGGCAAATTTCAATTGTATCACACCCACCGGGCTAATTAATGGGCTCTCCTGGTGCCCTCTTCGTCACAGAGATTCAGCTCAACACCATCACAGGGAAAAGGTGTTTCTATCTTGCTATGCAAAATTGCTAAAAGTGGGAATAAACCAGAGGACCACAGGATGAACCTGCCAGCATACTTGTGCACTGTGTGTTGGGGAGGGAATAGCTTCCTACAAGTGTTTCAAAGCAGATCCTGCCAAAGATGAGTGCCTTTGTCCTAAAAAAGGGATGGAAAAAACCCATAAAATGCAGTATCAAAGAGACATTACTGTTTTTTCATGTAGCCTCCTCAGGTCCTTTTGAAGTGAAAAATGTTTCTTTCTTATTCCCTTATTGGGATAGGCCTCTATTCTACCACATTTTCCTGTGGCTTTGCATCAGCCAGTCTAAATCCTGGTACCAGTGCAGATCAGGAGCAACACAACTAAATCATGTGAGTTGTGCTGCTGGCATCAAGGTTGGGGTTAAAGTCTAGAGATCAGGTCGTCTGACGTGCACATCTGCTGGGGCAGGGGCCTTTCCACCCATGGCTTTGAGGTGGGATTTTCACAAGCTCCCAGCACTCCCTGGATTGCTGGCATGGGCACAGGGTCAAACTGCTGGGGGGAGCAGTGGGACCAAAGCTGAGAATAGTCACCAGAAGGGAGTTTCTTGCATCTCATCCACATCAAATGATTTTCGGAAAATCTTCCCAGGGAACATGTGACCGACTTTGAGCAAGAAATCTCAGACTTTTTAGAAATCACTACAGCCCTTAGAAGATTGCGAATTGTTCTGGAAAACAAATATCCTTCTGTGGAAAAAAGCCAAATTAAATCTAAACTAAAGGCAAGAGAAATCCTTGCAGAGATCGGATGAGTCAGTGGGTTAGAAGTGTTACAGGGAGCCTTTTGCACCTTGACCACAAAGCCAGTACCAATGACAGTGTCTTTCTCATAATGAAAGGGGATCAAAGACCTAAAGATCCAAAATATTTCCAATAATTCGAGCTGAGAGAGAAGGTTTTTGTTTGTACAAGATGGTAAAAAAAACCCCAAAAGATGATGAATACACCTTGTATGTATTCTTAGTAATTACCAGTTCCTCTGATCCTTAGGTTAGAAAAATTAACAGTTCCTTCCTTTCACAGCCAGGGCCAAAGCCCTGTCTAAACTCCACAGGGAAATTTAAGAGATTACAAAAACAACAATCTACTTCACATGGAAGCCTGTCTAAAATGGTGACACACTGAGATGTTAATCCCAGTTAAATGAAGCCATGAATGTAAAACCTTCTGGTTAAATTACCTGTGGGATAAAGAAAGAATTGCTTACCTGGTAAAAGAAACAGTGGGAACTTGCTGTGACTTTTATGCTGGTATGGTCTTAACAGCTTTTCTGCAAACCAGTTGTTTGCCAGTTTTAGAAAACTTTTGTCATGTGGGATCCTCATCTGTGGCCAGAGACTCTGTGCTGTGTCTTCCCATAGGAAAGATATCCATCTGGTTTGAAGGCAACACCTGAGAGAAAGAAAGCATTATTGTCACCTGCTCCCATCCTTGTCTCTTTTTCAAGAAATACAAACGGCAGAGGCAGGTCTAACCTGCATTTGTCTCCTATCAGGGGCAAAAGTTTCTTTCAAATCCTCAATAAAATGGCCCAGGCTATGTTTGCAGGCTGGTTAACCAGTGTTACAGAAATAGGAGTGAAGCCCTTGACAGCTACTCAGCAGTAACTGGCTGTTTTTCTGCTCACACAGGCAAAATGAACATTCAGGAGTATTTCGGAAGAATATCTTACAACAAGCCCCATAAAGATGCAGACTTGCAAACCTTAAAAGCCATCTTCCAGCATCACATCCAGGCCATTCCTTTTGAGAACCTCAGCATGCATTGTGGGGAGACCATCGAACTGGATTTAGAGCCTATTTACAATAAGATCGTGCGAAAGAAACGTGGTGGATGGTGCCTGGAAACCAACTACCTTTTATTTTGGGCCTTGCAAGAATTAGGGTATGACATCTGCATTCTTGGTGCGAATAGCTATGACCCAGCAGAGAGGGCATACACTGCTGAGATGAACCATATCCTGCTGAAGGTGGTGATCCAGGGAAATTCCTACATCGTGGATGCCGGTTTTGGTGGTGCCTACCAGATGTGGCAGCCACTGAGGCTGATTTCTGGGAAGGATCAACCCCAGGTCCCTGGAATCTTCCGCTTGGTGGAAGATAATGGCACCTGGTACTTTGAGAAGGTCAAAAGGAAGCATTATATTCCTGAGCAAAGTGAGACTCCTTACTTCACTGACATTCCAGGATTGGGGAACATCAGAAAAATACATAGATTCACTCTCGAGCCACGACATATAAATGACTTTCAGGAGTTAAACACATACCTACAAGTGTCTCCAGATAACATACTTCGGAAGAAATCACTCTGCAGTCTCCAGACCACTGAAGGGCTCATTGGCTTAGTTGGATGGACCTTGACTGAGATGAAGTATAATTACACAGAGGACATGGACCTGGTGCACATCACAACTCTTACAGATGAAGAGCTTGAGAAGACACTGAAAGATAAATTCAATATAGTGCTGGAGAACAAACTTGTACCAGTAAATGTTCGTGGCTTGCCACCTAATTTAGTGGATAAGATCTAATTCTAGCACTGTGCTAGATGGATCTGTAAGTATCCAACAGAAAAGTTCTAAAATTAACATTAATTACATTAATTGATTCTGAAGTTGAACTAGACACAAAGCATGGTAAATTCAAGTACCTTGCTAGTTAACTGCCTGTACCTTTTGCATAAGTTTTCTTAAGCTTCTCCCTCTTTGGAAACTAAGAGTCTTACTACCTGTGATTTGCTCATATGGAAATTGCTTTTTGACTCCTTAACATTTTGTTCCACCTCTCTGGAACTCATTTTATTGCAGGTATATTTTGCATCAAAGGAGACCAAAATGATGCAGAAGGAGAAGCTGTTACCATTTTACACAGAAGACCTCTAACCCTCTTTGCTGTTATTTTCAATCTTCTCAGCAGAGTTTCACAAATTATTCACTTCCTTCAAAAGTCTGAAAGTTGAGCTGAATTTGGCTCTCAAAGACTTACTAGAAAAAAAGAAAGGTTAAGAGTTTCTCAAAACAAGACACCATTAGGTGCTGATTAGCTTCTGATGAGATAAATTGAAAGACTTGATCCTATTCTCTTACCAGGAATTGACTTAAAGTGAACTATTTATACAAAGGCATCTAAACCCCCCAGAAGATGTTTAATTTTGAGCATCCCATTTTTTCTGAGTCTGATATTTCTGTGTCTCTAAATCTCAAGCACAATTCATAGAAAGCAAGATGATTCAACAGTTCTCAAAAATCAGGCTTTTGCTATCAAACCTGGGGGGAAAAAAAAATCAAAGTTAGATCACCCTTTGCAAAATATAATCTAAACTTTTAGGACCAAACCTTCTTGTGATGTCAAGAGGGCATGACAGTATTATAGATAGAAGAGCATCGGTCTTCAGCCAAGGAAAAGACTTTGATGCTTGTTTCAGTCAACCACATAAGACCCATGGAGCACCTGATGTGCCTAAAACTCGGGTGCTTTCCCAGATGTAGCCTAATGTGCTCTTTGCCTTCCCAAAAAGGACCTGCTCTGACATTCCACCTCCATCAAATGAAGAGGGGACATGCTTGACAGGGAGAGAATTAAATAAGCAGCACTGCAACTCTTTAAGGATGCAGAAGGAGGAAATGCATTACTTTGTGCAAATAAGTATTTGTGATGGTATTTGTTAGGTGTGGCAGCTCCAAAATAACTACCTGCTGCAGCTGAAGATTTGAACAGATAAAAAAGGGCAAAGAAGTGTCATTTTGTGCATCCATGGAGCATGGGAACACCCAGCCTGCAATGCCTCAGCAATTCAGTGGACCCACCAGAACACAGATACCATCCTCCACCACAAAGTGCTGGTTTGCAAAATAACCATAATTTAATTTTAAAAAGTTACAAAGCCGTTTGCAACTGCCCACTGTAATTATTTTACATGGAAAACAAGTTCATTCTGGTCTTAACCAGGGGAAGGCATAAACATCTACTAATAGAGAAGAAACAAAGTTTAATTTGCTCATGGATCAGTGAAGTCCAAAAATGTGCATTTGTTTTGGGTGGACTCTGCCCTTTCTTGGAATTTAAGATTCAGGAGCGAGGGCCAGCAGACCTTAGAAAGACAACCCTCACAATCTGTATCCACTCCTGGCTTCACTGACTGTAACAAACCACCCAGAAACTGAATACCTCAATAAATAAAAAGGGATCTCTTAAGAGGTAAGTTTATTTTCTTAAAAATCCCTCCAAACAAAGCAACAAACCCCCTGCTTTCCCTATGATGGTAAAGGTCATGGGCAATAACGTAAGCAATATTCTTTAGGAAAAATGTTCCAAAAATGTGTGGATATAGAGCTAAAATATCACCTGCTAAACAGGAGCTCTTGAAGAGGGCAAAAAAGTGACATGCAATTTCAATTCTTCTACCTCACACTCTTCAGGAGAGGCTTCAATTGACTATGAGATATAGATTCTTTTGTTTAGATACAATACTAGATATAAATACTAGATACAAATTTAGAACTGCAACCTCTTGATGGAAGTGATGCTTTTAGATTTTTAAATTTATTTAAAAGTATTGCAAGTGCAAAGGAAGCAAAAGTGCAATCTAATAATAGATAGATTCTGCTTTATGGGAATAAAAACAACTTTTAAAAAAAATTACAAACTGCAGGTTGTGTAACCCAGAAAATCCATGTGCTGAGGTATTAAGATAAAGGAAGACAAATAACATGTTTTTAACAATGGAATTGCTGATAGTGTGTATATCCTGGTAAGGAATATTTTTGCATGAGCACCTTCATTTGCACATTTAGAAACAGCTCTTTAAAGTTCTTCTGCCGATGTTTTTCTCTGCATAAATCACAGCCACATTTGGGGGGCTACCTTTTCAGCACCTGCCTTTGCAGTATCCTGCCCTTTCAGTACCTGCCTTTTCATCTGACCTGCTCATAATTCAAAAGAACAGTAGCTTTCATCTCCTACAGTCCAGATCTAATGCTGATCAATCACGTTATGGAGCTGCAGAGAGAAATTACAAATAATATAAACTCCAGAACCAGCTTTATGCAGGTGTGATCTGTTTAGCATTCACAATCAGAGTGAGTAGGATCAGATATACTTGGATTCTGCAAATAAAAAATGCCCTGAATCTTACGTTATACTTAGCAAATACTACAACAATACACTGAGATATCACTGGAAGCTAAATTCCTTTCTGCAGCAGATAAGTGTAGATTTGATGGTGCTCTCCATGCACTTTGGACAGCTGCCTCTACACCAGCTACAGGCACAGCACGAATCTGCCACTGAGAGTCATCTTGAGAAATTCTAGTTTGCAGTAACTGGTTCACTGCTGAATTTATCTGAATACAATAGTCTTCCTGAGCCACTAAGATGTGTCTAAACCTCAGCTTACTGTGTATGCACAAAAGATCTCCAAGTAGCTTCGTGTGTTGGCAAGAAGCTAAAGTTTTGCACTAGCTCTGAACTGCTGAAATGCTCAGTGCTCTCTTTGCAAAGGCTCAAGCCTTCAAAACATTTTGTGCCCAGCTCCAGACCCAAGCAGATGCTCTACAGTGTATTTTACAAACAGCAGATACCAGATACCTACCAGAGATCCAGCCAGAGACTGTGATGGGCCATCTTGAAAGCCAGATGAATGTGAGTGGCTTTTCATGGTATTAGAAGGCAGGAATGAAGTTGAGTAGTTCCTCATCCAGAAATCTTGTTCATGAGGAGTCCTATCAAGGCAGGTCAGGAGTCAGCACAGGCCGAGGTTGCACTGTGTGAGGCTTGGGTAATTCTCAGTCATGCCTTCTCTGGAAGGATTAAAGTGAGTTTTAAGAAAGGCCTAGAGAGGTCTAAAACAGCCCATGTCCATTTTCAGGGCACCCTGTGAGATGCAGGGCAGATATGCTCTTTGTCTCTGGGGTCATTCACTTCCATTAGGATTCATTATTCCAACACCAAAATGAGCTTCTGCAATACTCATTTCTGCAATAGAGCAGGTCAGCAGACTGTGACTCTTTCAGAGGTCAGAGTTTTTCCAGTTAAAGTTATCTAAATAAAACTTGACACTACAAAATGTGCAGGAGTATCATCTTAACTTTTTGTAAGTGGTGGAAGAGCGACGTGTACTGAACAAGCAATTTACTGTCACGTTGATCAGTGGCAGACCCATGTAAAGAGCTCAGATTATCCTCCCTCCAACTGGCAGATGACAATGCTTCCCCCACTGACACTCCCTGCACTGAACAGAGGATTTAGACCATTTTTCATGAACCCTTGTACATACTCCGTAGCATGATCTTTTATTTCTTCTTAACCCCGCTGTTACAATGCAAATACAGCAAACCCCCATTTCACAAGCACCACATAGGAAGCTGAAAAGGCATCAGCTGTTTGCTATAGGGACTCCCCTCAGATGAAAGCAAACTCTCACATGCACTGCTCTTTGCCTGGGGAGCCATTTGATATGAATACTTGGTACCTTTAAGAGCTGCTCTGATGAGGTTCAGTAGATTAAAGCATCTTTGCTGGCAGAGCCAGGGCAGCTTTTCACAGCATCATAAATCACTGATGTAAAGAAACCAAACCAAAACGCAGTTCCTTCCTTTACAGGTGACATGAACCTTGAAGAGTATTTTGCAAGAACTGGCTATAAAGGCTCCCTTGAAAAGCAAGATTTGGAAACCTTAACTGATATATTCCAGCACCACATCCGCGCTGTTCCCTTCGAAAACCTCAGCATCCACTGCGGCGAGAAAATTACTTTGGAACTGGAGCATGTTTACAACAAAATCGTGCAGAGGAAGCGGGGGGGCTGGTGCATGGAGAACAACCAGCTGCTGGGCTGGGTCCTGAAGCGCCTGGGGTACGACACCAGCTTCCTGGGAGCATACGTGTTCAACCCCCACCAAAACACATATGCCACCATCATGACCCATCTCCTGGTAAAGGTAGTCATTGATGGCAAAGCTTACATCGTTGACGGAGGCTTTGGTGTATCCTATCAGATGTGGCAGCCTATGGAGCTTGTGTCAGGGAAAGACCAGCCCCAGGCTCCCGGCGTCTTCCGCTTCACGGAAAAAAACGCCGTCTGGTACCTTGAGAAAATGAGACGGAAACAGTGTATCCCCAACCAGAACTTCTCTAATTCTGACCTGCTGGAGAAAAAAGAGTGTCGGAAGGTTTATATGTTCAGCCTTGAGCCACGGACAGTGGAAGATTTCCGTTTCCAGTGCACGTACCTTCAGACCTCTCCAGATTCCCTCTTTACAAAGAAGTCCATCTGCACCCTCCAGACCACCGACGGCTTCCGAGCGCTAATTGGGTGGACGTTCACTGAGACCACGTACAACTACAAGGAAAACGTAGATCTGGTGGAATTTGTAACTCTTGAAGATGAAGAGGTGGAAAAAACCCTCAAAGAGAAATTCAACATTACCCTAGATAGAAAACTTGTCCCAATTAATGTTAAAGGATCTTACACAATCTAGATGATCAGAAAAACCTACAACAATGCTACGTAGGTACAGTACCTTCCATTGTCTGTGCAATCCCTTCTGCAAGGTTATGGGATTCATTTACAGGTGACTGAAAGACAAATACATTAATATGGGATTAAAGTGAATTTCACTTGGGGAGAAATTAGGAATTTAAGACTCTTGAGTCAGATGAAATTATTTGCTGTGAGATGACTGCCGTTCAATTTTTGGCACAAACGTAGGATCTGATTTGAATCTGGTTATAAGCTTGGGCAAGAAATATGTCTAGGGTATATTGGACTGCCTGTAGCACACAAATAGGAGTATGGATTATTGATTGTGATGTGCTGCCAACACATTTTCTGTGGTTATTATAGGGAGACAAGTCATCTCTGAGCATTTAGACAGTGAAGTACACATTTAAAACTTCATTTTTCATAAGATCCGACCACTCACCACTCATGTCATTTCTCTACCTTTGTCATCTTTGAAAAGAGGATTAGGAGGCATAATTCTTTCGCCATCATCCTTAGACAAAATATAGTACAAAATGAAAATTATCATCATGTGCATCCTTTTGGCCATTACTGCAGTAAACTAAACTACCAAAAAGTAATTTTTGGTATGTACAGATTTTTCTAGTGATGAAAATTCTATATATTGCAGTGTTATTGTGGCTGATGGGCTCTAAGGAGATAACTACAAGCTTTGCTTCTAATAAGTAATCATCCTGTAAACGGTGATTAAATGTCACAGCTGGCTTAGATTTACTTTTGTCCCAAAAGGGGTGGAAATGTTGTATTTTTAGCATTGCATTTTATTTGTATAACAAAGGTAGAACAATGAAGCTAAGCCCACTATATCCTTAATTCTCTCCTCTCTGTGTATAGCAAACATAAGAGTCCATGTAGCTGTCCTGCATGGGAACTGCTTAGCACAGGAGCTTAAATGTCACAAGGGAGTTTGCTCATCTGTATCAAAGTGAAAACAAAACCAGGAGCCAGCCAAATCTAAAAGAAACTCTTTCTTTTGAATAATTTCACAATCACGTTTCCCCATTTTTAAAAAAATATTGTTCCTCCTACCATGCTTCTCTGCAAAAAGCCCAACCAAGGGAACCACTAAGAAAGGGGAAACATTCTTAAATACATACAAAAGTAGCAGAAGCAGTGAAAACCACTCTTTCTCCCCAGTCTGTGATAAGCCTGAGTATTGGTCAAATGTTGATTCCTCCCACTGATAGTGTATTTTTGCTCAAGGGCATCACCTGATCGTTAATCTCACAAATGCTGTTAAGTGTATACCAGAAAATAAATAAAAGGAAAATAAAATAATTAAGAGTTGTTTTAAGTACAGCTGCCCCCAGCTGCATGACTGCTGCACACACCATCTGCTAAGTGGGGTCTGTTCACTCCTGATACTGACCTGCAACCCTTCCCACCTCAAACTTCCTTGGATCATTAAGGTTGGAAAAGACCTTTACGATCATCAAGTCCAACCCTCAAACCCAGCACCAGGATCACCATTAAACCCTGATCTCAAGTGCCACATCCACATGTTTTTTGAACTGTTCCAGGGATGGTGACTCCACCACTTCCCTGGGCAGACTGTTCCAATCCTTTACAACCGTGGTGGCAGCGGATGGCCTGAGTGCACTTGATATTGCCCAGGGACGAGGAACTGAGGGCCAAGCAAGAGGTGACAGGGGACACAGAGATCTTACTGAGGTGAGAACACAGCTTTTCTATTAATAATGAAACTATGGGATTTGTTGGGTAATTTGTATTCATATTATTCTCTTATATTAAGGTCCCATTAAGGGGGTTTACCCTTTTCTAAATGATTGATAATTACGAGGTGTTCCCTGAGACCTGAGGGAACATTACAAGCTTCAAAACACTCACCACCTCCATTCTAACCGATGGAAATTCCCATCTGCACTCACCCAGGTAACCAAACCATATTTCTGTATGCAGTGAACTACAGCTGTTTTCTGGTGCTGCTCCCTCTTGAGCACAGTCATTAACAGAGTGGTTATTTTGCCTCCCAGCTTCTCTAGAGGTGTTCCTGCTGTTGCTCCCAGATAGTTGCTTGGGTTGTGATAATACAAAGATTTCTTGAGCAGAGGTCTGTAGACTAATATCAGGATTTTTAACTGTGCCTCCAATAATGGGATTCATCTCCCTTCTACTGTTCAGTTCATATTAAAAATCTACGGTGACTGAAGCTTCAACCCTTTCCTTGACTGTTGATAACCACTCTGAGTGGGATTTCTCCTCTTGATGTGACAATTATAACCAGGTCCTCACTGTGCAACATCAAATCACACAAATAAATGCCAATGCATACAGCTAAGAAACAGCTTCACAGTTTAACCAAAGCTGCCCAAAAGCTGAGGAAAGCAGGTTATTGAGGTGTGAATGCCAGACCCAAAGTGCCTCAAAGGTGTGAGATGAGAATGTCGTAAAAACAAACAAAACCAAACAAACCCGGGGGCCTCATGCTGGGGTTCCATTAGCAAGGCATTATTGTACAAGCTGATGTTATCCCATCTTGAAAAGAAACACCCAAGTCCTTAAAACATCAGCTCTCACAGAAACTTGCATTCACATGAGGAAGGAACTGTGGGATATGTTACATCCTTCACCACCACTCTGCTTCATTAACACTCTCTGAGAAGGGTTTAATAAGAGCCTAAACGATTTTGCAGTTTTAGTTGTGGACTGTTGTTGAAATGAAGCAAAACAAATGCTTAGAAACCTCCCCTGTGCCCCTAGACTTGTCTAATTCCAAATACAATTTAAAAGTATGGTATTCCAATTAAGAGAAAGACAAGACAATTTCTTTTCTAAGTCTGAATGCTGGATTAAGTCCCAGAATCCCAGCCCAGCTGCCCATTACACACACACGCAATGCCCAGTGGCAATGACAGCCATTGTAGGATTGCATAATGGAGTGTTTGATTAGAAAACAAGACACAGGACAGAAGAAACACGGTTCAAACTCCGTGGCACCACTGAACATCCTGCCCCTCCCCAAAGAACCAAAGTTTAATCAGCTCATGCATTACTAAAGGGAGGACACAGGATGGCTCACTTCAGTTGGACTCTGGTCCTGGACTTTTTAAGATCCAATACTAAGCAGAATAAAAGTAAAATGAAAAACATCAGCAAGAAAGACAAAAGTTTACTGTTCAGTACTTCCATGGTTCCAACCCCAGAAATAAACAGCATGAGCCTGCCAAAGGCCCAAACTTCACCTGACAAGGGACAGACTTAACACTGTGAGCTGTGAGCACCAACTACACCCACACTTTGCTTTGTTCACCCCAGCAGGTACCTCGGTGTCACAGGCACAAACACTTCTGGTGCCTGGTAACACTTTACCACCTACATTTTGCAGGGAGCCACTTTCCTTAATAAAAACACTGCTTACCCAACTTTTCTTCTCACTTTTCATTTAGAAACGTGACCACGTGGGAAGGTTCTACAGCTTAGGAACTTGCACATGAAAATGCATTTGAGTCTGTGTCAGAGCCAAGAAAGCTGGAATTACTGTAGGTTCTCTTTACGAATATTTCACTGCTACACTTACATCTTTATCAAGAGTACTTAAGCACAGATTTTGTACAGCAGAATGTTTCTACCTTGGGTAGGAAGCTAGAGTCAGACTTATATAAATACACATATATATGTATATATACAATTGGAAATGTAGACGGGTATTTCAGAAGATCCCATTATAATACACCTGCTTGTAACTTTGGGCACCTAAAATACATTTAAAGTCATGTAGGGCTGATTTTTGGTTTTGTCTTGCTCCCAACAGGGCACTATGGATGGTGTTTTTAAAGGCACATTTTACAAACTCCCCATGAATAAAAGATTGTGCTAAAAATGAGTAGCTGCTTTTACTGTAGCGTTTCAGTAGCTCACTGAGCCACCAGCTAAATGTGAACAGCAAAGCCCCCAGATTTAAAGACAATAAACTGAAATCTACCATTTCTTCACAGTTGGTGCTGAATATATTTAGGAAACAGCAGAACTACCCTCCCCCTCTCCTGATTCCAAAATCATGGATTTTCTGGGAAGCTGTTTAGCGTTCACTCACGTGCTTATTCAGGCACCATGCCACTCACCTTTCCAGCTATCCCTAGGGAAATGACAGGAAATTAAGGACCAACATATGCCAGAATGCTCAAAATTACCCCCCACTGGACTGGATAGGATGCTGCAAAGGAGAGCTCTTTGCAGAAAGCCTTGGCAAAGGCAGACTTCACATGGAGTTCATCTGAGCCACTATGGTTATCAGAATAACCCAAAAACTCCTTTATGTTGCACCACCAGGAACTTCCCCAGTGCACTGTCTCTCAGGACATGCAATCGTAGTGACATCTCCTGGTTGTTGGTGGTTCACTAGAACATACTTTACCCCTCAACTATCCAGCACAGCCATGCAGAAATTCACTCTCCATTCAAGAAATGTGCTCAGAGAGAGAGAGGAATCATTTTCCTACTAATAAGCAAGAAAGAATAATGGGATATATTCCAAGTTTTTCTTGTGACGACCAACAATAAATCATTTCTTAGCTCAGGTCACATCTTGCATGGGAAGAAAAATGTCTTGCCATCATTAACTTCTTTTCAGCTAGCAATAATATATGATCAGGTTTTAAGTAACTGAACCAGTAGCATTTAATTAGCTCCGAAAAACTATCTCAGATCATGAATCACAGCCTTTCCACCTACATGAGGTCCCCTTACTAGGTTAAAAGTATATTTCTCTTGCCATGTGTGATCCATCTTGAATATCTAATGAGGTGCTCCTGATATATAGATTATAGTTCATATATCACATGCAAAATACAGCAGGACACAGTGTCTCCTTCCTTAAATAATTGAGTTTCGTGTCTTGCTTCACTGAGCTGCTAAAAAAAGAAGAAAAAAAAAAAAGCCTCTTGTGTCCATGACAGGCCACTCCTCACTTCAGTTTAACCCATTCCTCTTTCTCCAGAGAGTCAGCATTAAGGCTGAGTAACTCAAGACATCCTGAGCAAATGCAGTAATAGCAATATTTTATGTTGAAAGGCATTTCACAGAGAACTGCTGTGATTTTAGGCAAGACCACACTGACATTTTTCAGAGCACTGACTGACCAAAGGACATGATGCTTCCTCCTACTATTACTTCAGATGGCTTCATCACATGCTGAACAAATCAGTGCACTCAACTAGTATTTGGGACATCTGTGGCCAGCACAAAACAAGATCACTTCTTATATCAGACTGTATTAAGCATTTTTTTTTTACATTAAATAAGCTACACCACAATCATAAAGCACAAAAAATCACAGTTTTTATTCAGCTTTCAAGCATGTTTCTGAAGCCGTTATTATGCTTTTATGACAAGACTTGGATAATTATAAGACTGGATTTTTTTGCTGAGAAAGAGGCAAGATGAGCAAACTTCTTTTGGAAGACAGAAACTAAGACTCACAATCTGCTCAAATGTCAAGTTGTAAACGTTGCCCAATATTTGGCTTGCTCTATAAAAAAAAAGTTGCACTACAAAATCCTCTGTTTTTAAATAAACTTTATAAAAAATAAAATTCAGTAAAGTGGATTTTATCTCTCTGTTCTTCTCCCATCTTATTTTTAGCACAGTAAAAAAAAAAATAAAAAAAAAATCACAAGACAAACATGTTTCAGCTGACTTTTTTTCAATTTGAAGACAGCAAAAGTTTTCATTTTCATAATAAAGAAAGCAGGGGAAGCTGAGCTGCCTTACTGAATTGGACACAGCTCATCTTTGCTCTGAATACTTCTTTCAGATGTTATCCTAAATTGTAAAAAACATGGCTCTCCATTGCATGTGACACTTGATCTAGTTACGCACAACATTTGAAGAGACTGGTGGGATTAGTGCCCCACATGTTAAAAGCTGCTGAGGGAGGAAAGGATGTATGACATCCATCATAGACACATCCACTTTGAAAAATGTCTGTTGTGGATGGCTGAAATTTCAGTGAGAACAGAACAGATTTACAAATCCACCCTTTACATTAAATAACAAAATCTCCAAACAGTCTCCAGTTCGTGATACTCTGGTAGGCATTAGGTAACATTTCTATTTGCTCCACTTGTGCAGTCGACATTAATCCTGAGGTTTTAAGAACATTTTCTTAGCTTTTTTCCTAGGTATTATGTTACTATTCCTATCTTCATCAACTTCCTCATCTTCATCATCATCCTTGAGTACACGTTGGTCTCTCTTTCTCAAAAATTTCTTCCCTATTGTTCCCACTAATGTTTCGTATCTGTAAAGAGAATAAAAAATTTTACACCTTTTATTAAAATCAGAAAAAAAATTCAGTGGAGCAAATCAGAAATCTAATCAACAATTTAAGTGGTGTAAAAAACCTGGTCATTAGAAGCCTGAGAAGCACAAGTATTACATGATGGCTTATTAGATTATTCAGTCTGACAATCTGAATTGTTAGCAATTGGTAACAAGGAGGAAAGTAGCATAGAATACCTGGATATCAAAGAGCAGAAGTTATTTTATCCCCAAAAGTGATGGAGATTCCACTGAAAATAAATTGGCATTCCTGGAAAATCAGTTTTGTACAGTCTGTTTTGGTTTTTTTTTGTTTTATTTTGTTTGTTAGTTTCTTGGGTTTTATTTCTCCACAAATAATACAGTTACATATCACATTCTTAGCTAGTGTTCATTATGTCATAAAATATAACTTACCTTCTGGCCATTTCTTCATCTGACACATCAGCTTCCATTTTATCATCCACTTCAATTTCTTCTTCCTTGCACTTGGAGTTCATTTGGATCATTAACTTCTGAAAATGAAGTAAGAAACAGCTTAAATATGTAACCATGTCACAATGGCAACTGTGCTGAAATTCACAGGTAGGAGAAGCATGCAAAAGGTAAGAATCAAATTGTGGTACTCAAACATCCTAAGGGGCACTCCAAACATCTTCAGGAGACCAGAGAATTAGACCATAATTAATTTTGCATTGTGAAGTTACCACATAGTCCTTGAAATAGTTTTGTTAAGAGAGAAGAATATCTGCAAGGATTCACAGTTAAAGCCAGGAAGCAATCAGATGCTGAGTCACAGGGACAGCAAATTTAAAATAACTAAAAGAATCCCCTAGTAAATCATCTTGCATAGCCTTCTGCAAACCTCTTAGTCTTTACACCTTCATCCTCTTGCTTCAGTTCAGGGGTAACCTTTTTATTACTGTCCCTGTGTAGTTCTATCAGCGTGAATCATGCCAGAAAGAAATTAAAGACTCTCTTTCCCAGCACTTTTACCTTGGAACTCTAAGACCTCACAGAAGTAAGCGTTGAATAAATAGGGCTGAATGTTTGTAGGTTAGACTCTGCATTAAATGTCAGGAGGAAAAGTGAGCTTTTGTTTTGGTGAGCAGCATGTGGGATGGTTTCCTCACTTCAGGGAGAGAAAATCTGCAGGAGTCATGCAATTACTGACTACCAGCACAGGGAGATAAAAAGCTTCTATTTACCAGATGCTGCATTGATCCAACATTTTGGATTGAATCATGGAGTTCCTGCACATGAGAGGATTTATGGAAGGTGCTGCAAAGGCCAAAGAGGATGCAGTGTGAACACTCAAATCCCCACCCCCAAGGGCTTTTCAATCCTAATGCGAGACCACCTCAAACCAGGACATTTAAACAGTACCTCGATTTCTGGATTGAATCCTTTGAAGGACATTCTGCCATAAACTAGATCCTCACACCGCACAAAGCTTCTCTCTTCAATTATACAGCTCCTGCACAAAACCCCAAACCCAGCGTTTTGTCAAATGGTGCACTTTAAAATAATCAAATTAAACAAATGCAAAAAGGATTTGCTGCCTTCCCCCTCCCCCCCCCAAATAAACAAAACCACAGTGTATTTTATACCATCAACCACTTTCCAAAGCTTAATTGCTCTGATAAATCTGTCAGTACAAGGAGCTTGGAGTGTAAAGGAATACTTTTTGCCAGCAAGACTGTGCCAGTTCCACATGCAAAATTAACTCTCCTGACAAAAAGCACTCTTTGCTGATATGATTCCACCTACATTAATACTTTTGCCAGAATAAAAATACCACATAAATATCACTCTCCAGGTGGCATTACTATACTAGCAAAAGCTTCTAATTAATTTTTCATTGTGCTGTTAGACCTGGCATTAGTTTGAGTCTGCCAGGACATAAAGCACTGTGTCATTCTCTGTTCAGCAGGGACAGACTTCCCCCTTCTCTCTCCTTTTTTTCCTCCTCTAATGAGCATGGAGTGAGAAAAGAAACATGACCCTGAGGTGTTCACAATACACGTGTTAGATAAAAGTATTTCCATTAATTGTTCCTTCCTTCTTTTCCTCACACACGTATGTACCTGTTCCCTCATCCTCTTCATCTCCCATGTGAAACAAACTCTCAGGACCATAGGAAGTTAGGCTGAAGAGATTAAACTCATTCTCCTACCTCAAGGCAGTATCAGTTAAACATGTACCATGAGCAGCAGAGGTCCACCTAACCTGTCCTCAAAAGACTTCCAATGAGGAAGAATCCAGTGTCTCCTCAGGCAATCTATTCCAGAGCTTCAATAGCCTTATTGTTACAAAAATTCTCCCAATGTCCAGCTTCAACCTGCCTTGCTGCAACTGAAGCTCAAATACCTTTTTGTCATATCCACCAAGAGCAATGGAAAAGAGTTTATCAATGACCTTATTCAACTACAGTTAATTCCTTGGGTCCCAGCTTTTTCAAAATTATGTATGTTCTCCCTCAATGGAATTTTTTTACACTTGTGAAAGAATGAAACCCAAGCAGTTTTAAAAGTGGTTTTCCTGCTATTTGAAGCACGTTTCTAAAGAGCAGGACATTTTCTTCCTTGTTAGCTAAGCCTTCCTTTCTTTTTGCCATTATCTCTCCTATTTCAAAAACAGGATTTGAAGTGAGCTGGACACAAGAAGACAGAACTGTCCTGAATGAACTTAACCGTGTGACTGGAGCTGAATTTACAAACACAAAGTTTCAAACTTCTTTTTTTCAAATGAAGGGAAAAAGCAGCAGTGAATGAATAGGTCTCTGACTGAAAGAAACTAATTATATGCATCTAGAACAATGTGTGAGTGAAAGAAAACAACACACACAAGAATTGAAAGTAGGTCAAACTGCACCAGGCAACCTTGAGAACAGCCCTGAAAGTAAGTAATAAAGTTGTAATGCCAGTCTCTTACTATTTTGGCTTCTGTTAACTGTTCAATAGCAATATTTATTTTATAGAAAAAATACAAATATACTATTTCCATTTCAAAACAATCCAGTGATGATAAGAAGTACAAAAGGTTACAGCTTACTCTTTTTCCTTTAGGTCTGGTACATCAAGATACCAGTGTTCATCGCTAATTATCTTCTTTTCTTCCTCTTCTAGTTGTTTTTTAGTTTGTGAATCCAAACCCCTTTGCATGAACTACAAAAAAAGACACATAAACACACAGCGTCAGTTTTTTTCATCATGAGTATGTTCTGAACATGCAATAATTACATGATGGCAATTATCCATTACATAACATTTAGCAGTTGATAAAAAGTAAATTCTCTTTTTATTTTTCTCTGAGTTTGGTCTAAGTCTGGGCAAACAGGCCATGGAAAATTAAACAGCTGTTGATCACAGCAAGTCAACAGGGAGTCACATCTGTACTTACACATAAAGAAACACCTTTCCTGGTTAGTTTTGATGGATTTGAGTTGTCACAACTCTGTAACTTTGCTAAGGTTTTTCTAATGTTTCAACAAAGGCCAAAGAGAACATAATGGTGTTGAAGTTATTGCTGCACATCAGAAGCCAACTCCACCCACACAACTCAAGAGCTAGAGGTAGGTCATATCAGGCTGTCCTTTTTTTGAAACACCTGTACTTTCAACTATCCTCTTCTTTTCTCAGATTTAATTTAATGAACTGGATTGTATTTGTAGCTCTGAAGGTGCAAACCTGCCTTTGGAAGTGGAAAAAAAGTAAGTGAGACTTTGAAACCAGACTATGAAAAAAGTTTTCTGCGTCCAGCTGTGCTAAAGGAAGGTGTTACCAGCTCTTCACTTCTCACTGATGACCCACCAAAGCACCAGTTGAGTGGTGTGTATATAAGCACCTGTGAACCAACTGCAGGAACACTCTGCCAAAATAGCTGAGACCAATAATTAAGTTTAGGGCAAGACTGCTACTTTTGCCAAATACAAGGACATTGCTGTCAATCCCTTCCTCGGTGATAACCCCTGTCAGAGGATGGGAACAGACAGGGAGGGACAGTAACCTCTCAACAGCTGGGAGTAGAAGACATCTGTCACAGCCTTTGAAAAACTGCTGAGAGCACAGAACTACACACCTGAGGTCTGTGAAACATCACTGTAATTTCCATTTGTCTCAAGCCAGGTGCCTGAACTGAGTGACAATTAAGTCTCAACAATGTCAAAGAAACAAGCTGGAAAAAACAGAACTCTTCATAATGTTACAGAAACAATCCCTGTATTCCCACACCCCTTGAAGCTGGGACCTCCTTTAGGATCTACAGAAAATGTCTGAGTAGCTGTACCTGTCACAGGTCTACATTTATAGGAATGTAATTCTCAGATAGAGTACAGTTTACAGGCAGTCCTATAAAAACTGTTTTGTGGCTATCAAAGCATACCTGTATGTGCACCACTGCAGAGGAATCTTATATCAATTAATTTTACCCCTCTCATTTAGAGCTGCATCATTGTTATGTTCAGATAAGCCTGCAGGCTAACAGGTAACATGTCAGTGGGAACACTACACTTGAACATAGTTTAGGTCTCAGCTAAAATGGGCTTGGTTGGGGATAAAGACCCAGAATGCATCAAAAAACACTTTCCTCCCACAAAACCTTGCACTGCTGAGTTTATTTAAAATATATAGGTAATACAGATGTGTAATATATGTATTATATATACCCCACACATCTTTTCAGTCCTTACAAAATGCCCAAGCTAACCAAACCAAACCAAGTAAAAGCCAGTAGACAGTGTCTCATTTTGCATTCATATTTCTATTTGCATTCACTGTGCAAGATCTTTAATGCAAGAAAAATTGACTTTTGCTTTCTGAGTCGATTCAGAATATGTCAAAGCTTTCCAATTAAAATTACAGTATCTTCTTGAGGAAAATAAGTGAATCTATCATGTGGAAAACCACATTGCTCAAGGAAATTGGTTAGCCAGTCAGAAATCTCAACAGGAGAAATTCTGCTACAAGCACTCAATTAAATAATCATTTCACATTACATTTTAAAGATTATGTTCCTAAAGATTACTACAGGAATAACTAGATAAAAAATATGTAGTCACATTTATCTAAAAAGTAAACACACAGAAATGAATTAAATATATACTCATTGTGCTAGACACAAAGTCAGTAACTGAGTGGTTGGTTGGATTAGTTTCCCTAAGCAACAGGACCTGGATCAAATGGTGTAAGATGTAAAAGTGGGAGCCATCCTTATGTGGTGGGTACCTGTGGCCCAATACTTAGTGCAAATGGTCCTTCCAACACTACCACTGACCACATGTCACCTCTGGGTGCCACTTCACCCATAATAGCAGTACCTGCAGAGGCAGCTGCTAAAGGCTTGATTAAAATGTTTGTAAACAAGAAGATCCGCATAAGGAAAGTGCTAAATGCAAGGTCTGTCTATGACCTTTTCAAAACCTACTCATCTCTTCAAAGCTGGTTACTCCTGCCCAGACTGTAAACCTGCAAATGTCACAGGCTGGTTCTTCATGGCCTTCTGTGGAAGAAAGTGTAAAAACTGGCTTTTGAAATCTCCAGGGGGTTAATAAACTGGCAAGCAACAGGAGTAAAAATTTTAAAGAGTATTATATAAAAATAAGAAAAAATAATGATGCTGCAATCCAGGTTATAAGAGTCTGAGTGTCACACTATTGGCTAACTCAACTCAACATCTACTCTCTTCTGAGAGGAGGCAAGATGTGTTCCATCCCATCTGCGTACAAGTTTTCATCTTTCATGAGTGGCAGCATCTATTAATTGGGGCAAATATTCCATCATTTTACTGCAACAGAGTACACTTTATGTTAAAGATTGAACTGATGTCAGCCAAACTCTTTTCAGCTAGAATGTGAAATATAGCCCCATAGATATGTGGGGGGGGGGAAAAAATGGTTAAATAAAACACCACAAAAAACACCACTACAAGCAAAAAGCCACAAAGGCCCCATCATATTCAGTTTTAAAAATTGAATGGATATTAACAAAAAAAAAATAATAATGGGAACTCCAATTTTACTGGTTGTTTTCCAGCAATAAAGAACTATCAATCACAGGAGAATGTACTCTACTGAATTAGGAATTGTACTACATCGTGTGAAGCAGAATCCATTAGCCAGCAAGCAGAGACTAATTTCACATTGGTGACATGAGATTCACAATTCCAAGAGTAACAGGCACGCCAGGATGTTACCAAGCTCCCTGACATTTATAAACCGGGAAGGGAGGTTAATGCTGCCTTTCAGGCTGGGGATTTCATTAGCCAGCTATGTAAACAGTGAGAAAAATTGATACAATAAAAATAAAAAAGAAACTTCCCCCGCCCTATATTAAAGGCCCCACCCCCAAGTAAAGCAAGCAGCATTAACATTTTAATTTCCACGTGGTGGTGGGGCAAGTCTTATAATTTATATTCACAAAAAGCAACCCAGAGGAGCCAGATGGAAGAAAAGCTCCCTCGAAAGGGGCACTGCAGTTGGCTCCTGAAGAGGCACTTTCGCTGGAATCACGAAGCTGCTCTGCTGGACCGAACCCTGCAGTTTATAACCCCCTGAGAGCGTTTAAAGCAGCGAGTTCTTGCTGGGGAAGCTGGAGAGGAGCAGCCCAGAATCCTGGGGAGGAGGAGGGGGGGGGCAGGCCCGGTCACCATCGATAAACTGGATTTCAAACGTGGAGGCACCGATGGCCGCCTGGCACAGCGGGACCGCGGGCTGGGCATGACAAATGCTCCAAACCAGGGCACTTCGCCCGGGGGACACCCACACCCTCCCCGGGGCCGCCGCCGACCACCAGCTGCCGGCATGGCCCCCATCCTGCCGCTTCCAGCCTCCCCTCACCCCCGCGCGGGGCTCAGGCACCCCCTGCCCCTGCTTCCCCCCTCAACCCCGTGCGGGGCTCAGGCACCCCCTGCCCCTGCTTCCCCCCTCACCTTCATGCGCAGCAGGTTCTTGGACAGCTTGGATTTCACCTCGGCGGCCATGGCGGCCCGCAGGCCGCGGCGGATCCCCGCGCTCGCGTAGCGCCCAGGCCGCGGCAGGGGCGGGGGGACCGGGGAGGCTCCACCTCCGGCCGGGGAGCGGGGCCTGCCCACGGCACGGGGGAGGCACAAACAGCCGTAAAAGTAACAACTTTGCGGCTGTGTGGGGTGAGGGACGCCCGGGGGTGTGAGCGGGACGTAAATCCGCCCCGGTGTGAATTGGTATATTAGGAGGAAAAACCCGACATGTCTTATCAACGCTTGTGGTGCTGCAAGTTTATGGCTTCACCCGTGATTTTCTGATACTTCAAAGAGAAGGAAAAAGTATATAAGATCAGTCTTGCATTGGCGTTTGGAGACTGCTCGTCTTCTTTAGCTTCCATTTTTTTGCAATCAGCACCGGCTTTGACTTGCAATAAAATCCCACCAATCACAAAGTGGTCAAATGTGATTAAAACTGGAAAGCACATAAATTCAAAGATATTATAAATCGCCTCAAAGCTTTGTTAGCCCTGAATCATGATCTGTGAATTCACTGTCTTTGGGCTGCCAGGCTGGGCCCTGGGAGCCGAGGAGGAAATCCTGATAGGAAATTGCTGGCTGACTCCCAGTCACAAGCAGGGTACCACAATTTGTCTACATACACTCATAAATCAGATTTCTGACGCCTGTTTTGACATTTGGCACATAAACTGGGTGATAAAGCTATAAGAGTGAGGGTTCAGTGTTCAAAACTTTAATGAACTGGTGTGCTCCAAAAGACAATCTAGGGAGAAAAGTTCCTGTATTTGCAAGGTGTAAGTCAAAAGCTTGAAGAACTCTGTCAAGATTTATGTTCTAATAGAGTCCACAGAAAGGTATAATGAAGGGCAAAACCTGATTGCAGAGGGAAAGGAGGAAGAATTATCCCCATGCAGACATCCTTATTATACAGTTAAGCTTGGTGGGTTAAAATGACCAGAAATGTGAATGAAACATTGAGCAACAAATGCTTCAAGGCAAAGTCATAACACTGCAAGAAAATATTTAATTTTCATATAGGGAAGGCATCTTCATTCCCAGGCTCTGTAAATGAGTTGAAGCTGCTCTGAAATTCAAGGCCCCAGTAAGAAAGTGTCTTTGTGTCTGTGAGAACTATCCTGTTTAGCTCCTTCTCTGTTCCCTTTCTCATTAACAGCTATCAACCCTTCCCAACAAAAGAAGGCTGGGAAGAAATTTGCCGTTTTCTGAATACAAATGTTCATCAGAGAATGAGTATGTTTGAATCTTAGTGAACAAACCAATAGGGGAAAGCTGTTAATTATTATAATGGCACAGTACAGTCATAATCTGTCCATTTTTGGTATTATTTTCTAATTTCCATGCATTCTAATAATGTATTTGCTTTTTGTTGATCATTGCAAATCAGAGACCTGTTTCTAATTGCACAGCCTTCAATGTCACTCAGGGCTTCTCTGAGCAGTTTCACTTCATTGACAGTCCAGGAACGTACTTTGAATGATTCCTTCTAAATACATTACTGCAGACTTCTCAGCACTTCTGCAGCCACTGAGCTACGGCGTTGCCTGGCTTTGCTTGGTGCCCTTTGTAAAGGCTGTTCCCGTCCCTTCTTCCTGCCCACAGAACATCCCAGCTCAAACAATTCCTCCACAGGCACTGCCTACAGCCCGTTTGGGATGAGGCCATAGCACATATCAGCTGCCTGATGTCTTTGTTGGGAAGGAGCATCATACCAGCAGCTCTCTGGGAGCTGAGTGTAATAATTTATGGCACCATGCAGTGTCTTAACTGAGAGGGGAGAGTGCAAGGGGTTTTCAGCCCATCTAACTGTGAGAGTTATTCCTGGTGCTCCCTGGTGAGTGAGAACTCAAAATCCACAGCCTGAGCCCCCTTGCACCCCATGTCTTGATGCCTCACCACGGGTTTGCACAGAGATGCTGCCACTGTTTGTCTTGTGTGTCAGCACATCAGCCAACAACCTGCCTCGATATAGGCAGGGAGAAGTGCTTTGCAGTAAAAGCACTATAGGCTCTGTGATGTTTATTTAGAAAAGTGGAGATTGTAGAAAGGCTGCCACGGAATTTGATCTATTTTGGCAGTAAAAAAGTCCAAAGGAAATTTTTGGATTATATCTCCCATCACTTGAATTGGGTGGGGAGGTTATAGATAACAATCAGCTGTCTCGTGGACCAGATTATACTGTCTGGTAAACCCGAAGACACTCCACTGATTATAGGAGAAATTCTCATGATTTACTGGTGGTGGTGGAGGCAACTCAGAAGAGAATCCAGCCCTGTAAATACTTCTGCTTGTGAGGCAGAGCAAGGGTGAGGAGAAGACGTAGGAGAGATGCTCTGTTTAGAGAAGAATTGAGGGTCATTGTAAATGGCAGTTGGACACCTCTCCTGCAGCTCTGACTTCTGCACAGCAGCTCCACTTTCAACTGGGAAATCCATTTCTTTTTCAAAACAAAAATACTCAGGGAAATAACTCGAGGGAAAGGAGATCCATCTCATCAAAGGTTGTACATTAAACAAGCAGATAAAAGATTTTTCTTCCTAGGAAATGTGGTCCCTTCTCCCTCTAGTAATTAGAGAAGTCAAATCAAAGTTGTCATTAACATTATTTAAGGCATAATCTCTCTTGGAGCAACACAAGTTACAGCTGTGAACTAATTTCACGCCAATGGGATCTAATTTAGGGGGAACTCACGTCTTACTTTTTCTGTAACCTTCTACTTATTCATATTCTCATAGTATAATGATTTTACTGCAAAATGGGTATCTCAAACCTTACACCAAGCCATCATTTGATTTGATATGAGCTGTCTTTGAATTCTGAAGCAGCTTTTTACAGCTCTCAGAATACCTGAAGCCTTCCCCTCCCCCCCCGCAAATGTAAAAATTCTTAAAGTATGACGGGTGAGTCATTAATTTGTGTCAAACTCCTCCACTGTGTTTTAAGTAAGGATATTGTGTGTTTTTCTCTATGAATGAGGAAAAGAAAATGAGAAGTAGAGCTGCCGGAGGTCTGTTTGCAAACCTGAAAGGAAGGTGTGAAGTGCTGTGTACGACTGGGTGGGTTCAGAAAAGCAGTTTTGTACCCTGTGCTCCCTACAGAGATGGTGTGAAATTCTCCAAGTGGCAGAGACGCCGTTTTGAAGTCGAGGACTCGTTTTTTCTCTCTCCTGCTCCCGCCAAGCTCTGAGCTGCTAATACATGCGGTGTTTTGACAAGAGCTCGGGTCCCGATGGCTGGGGATTTGTTACCGTGTTCCTCACCCTTAGATGCGGGCGTGTGGAACCCGCCGGCCCCGCGCTGCTCATCCTGCTTTGTACCTGATCCACGGAGGATTCGGGTTAGCGACAGCTCTCGGCTCAGCCTGCCCTGGCTCATCCTCTCAGCTTCTGAAGTCCCCTTTTCTGGCATTGACACCGGGTTAGGTGCAGCTGACACACACACACAATGTTTTAAATCCCTGGCCCGCGTTCCTCGGTGGACCCCAAGTCTTCCCGTGGGCGGGGACGATATGGAAAGGATGAAGCAGAAGCCCAACTCCTATAATTTGGGTGACGTGGATCTGCAAACTGATACTTTCTTTTAATAGCCTTAGGTGGTTCACAATCCATGCAGAGTGAAAAGGCATGTCTAAAAAATGCGTTCATAGCAATACAGAGTTACAAAATCTCCAAGAACAACCAAGATGTGTCTTTGGAGAAATGTCCGTTGTCAGGTTAGGAGAAGACAATTCATTCTGAGTGCTTTTGGCTGTCCCCATGGCAGAGCGGGCAATCTTTGTATGAATAAATACAGTAGTCCCTTTTTGATTACAGAAAGAACCAGCTTCATAATTGTAGCTCCCTGTCTTTTGCCTAGACCTAAAGTGGTGGTGGGAACACACGCCAGTCTGTCATTCTGCTGGCATGTAGATAAGCTTCAAAACTTGAGCTTTAAAATTTGATCTTGGTTTGCAATGATTTGATATATCCCCACGCCAGGAGTCAGAACAGAGAGAACGACTGAAGAACACAGTGGAACGTCCTCCTCTTTGCTTTCCTTTAAAAATCAGGAGGCTTTTAACTTTTTGGATTTGATGGAATCACAATTAAAAGAGAAAAGGAAAATATCGCCTTCCATTTGGTAACTGTAAAAATGCAATCCAGCAGTGCTGCTGGTGCTTTGCTGTTTCTCAGGTCAATAAATGGCTCCCCTGACTTTAATAAACATTGATGCTCCAGGCTTGTTCTACAGTGATTGAACCTTTTTATAGTTTCAACCACTCGCATTGCATGAAAGACTTAAGATTTTTTTCCTTTTCTTCCCCCCCCCCCCGCCTTTTTCAGGAGCATTGGTTCTGATTGATTAAATTGTCATTTTTGGAGTTGGTTGTTGAATTATAAGGTGGCATTTTTAACCATGCTATTTGTTTAAAGAGACAGTGTTTTGATACAGCAAACCAGCTGAGGATTTTTAAGCAGTAAAAGGAAATTTTGTTCACTTTGTTCTCAGCCTTTCATCACTGCCTGACAGAAATGCTCCTGAAAACAACATACAGCCTATGATATGAAGAGAAGGTACTTAGATCCACGCTCACTTTTTCTTTATTCCACCATGAAGCTGATCTGTGTAGCACTATATTGCTTTCGATTAGTAGTCAGATACCTTGTTGCTGTTCACATGTTTATCTTTCCAAGGAGAAGGGAGGGGAGGGGGAATTAGGAACATAAATGTGAGTCCTACCCAAGGTGAAATTAAGAGTAAGTGGCAGCACTGTACTTTGAACCAACTGATTTACCCCTTAATACACACAATGGATTTCTGTGCAGTGAAATGATGGGCTGTGAACACAACAGTGTCAAATAACTGCAGGGTTTTCACCTAAATCCAGACTGAGCCTGGTTCAATGGGACAAAGACCTTGTAATTCTTTAGAAACTGAGAAAATCACATCCACATGATGATGCATTAATTTTTTTTTTAACCACCTACCACATTCCTTCTCTGTGTATATCTGCTTGCTTTTAAGGTCTGATTTTTTTTTTTTATTTTCCTTCACTTCCCCCCAATTTAAACCTGTATTCGAGACAGTAAAGCTGAAGTAAATGAGACTCACATAAAAAACATGTGTGTTCAGAATGTGTTTGGAAAGAAAGGCCAACAAAACTGTCTTGTAGAACATAACAGGGTGTCTGTTGCTTTGATTTACAGTGCCTGCAGGGGAAACAGAATAATCTAATGGCCTGAATATGGGAGATCTTACACTGCAGTGTTACCCTGGTCAAACTCTGAAACAGTGCTTAGCAGTGGAAGTCTCAGGGTATCAATATGAAATACTGAAGTCCAATTATACTTCTGCTTGTACACTTTCCCCTCTCTGGCCATTTCAGCTTCTGCTCTGAAATAATAACTTACAACAGCGCAGAGCTGAATTTCAGCAGTGAATTATATCCCTGGCCTCTAAATTTAATTGCATGGTACTGCAAATAACCCACTATCTCTCTTGGTCCCTCGAATTCTTTTTGCCTCTTCTGTTTCTATAGCATTCATTCAAGACCTTTAAAAAGCACAATGTAGGTGCCCAGGAAGAAGGCAAATTGTGAAGCAAATGTTTTAAGTTATTACCTGCCACCAATTCCTGACGGTCTCTAACTGAAAAGATGAGTAGAGTTCACCAATACTGGGGTCAGGATGAAGTGCTGCAGACTCTGGCTGTTTTCCTGCAGTGCTGCTGCTGCTGGATACCTGGGGTCAGGAGCACTATTTACAAGCATCAGTTTGGATAGGATCCAGCTGGCCAGGTGCTTTACAGGATGCCCATTTCCCCCCCATAGTGCCTGGAAACAGGACCAGTAGAAGTCAGATCAGTGCTCTGACTCACCATGAAAAGTCTGGTGTTCCTAACACCGCTGTTCCAATCAGCTGAAGATTTCACAGCAAGATGTTAATGCATGAGCAAACCTTTAATAACAAAAGCAAAAAGATATTCTTCTGCAGTTATCGTAAATACAATATGGTGACATTTTTAGGGCAGTTACTCATGTTCATTTCAAAATCATCTTAAGCCCATTTTATAGGTTGGGAAATAAGCTGTAACATGGAAAAAGTAAAATATTCATTAGTGCTGTAATGATTTATATCATGACATTATGAGCTAGCACACTTTACCTCAGTACAGTTCCTCAGTGAATGTTTTTCTAATTTCCATAAGTAATTGACCTCTCATTAGCAACTCATTAGAAAAATTGAGGTGATGTGACAAAAGCAAACCCACTGCGACAGAAACCCAACATGTGAATAAATTATTGAAAACTCTAATGGATTCAAAATGAAGGACCACAAGAGCCTTGCTTTCTCTGACTGAAAAAGGACTTTGTTTACATCTGTGAAGTGAAACACTTTTCTCTGAATATACACATAGCTGCACATCCAGCAGTCCTTCAATCCATTCTTTGGCTCGCGGCTGATTTTCAATACAGTGAACATTCACTTCTTCTCCTTGCAAGTAACTTCCTAGGAAAAGACCCAAATGTTTCAGACACAAGTGGAAGATCCTGGTACCACTGCAGACACTGAAATTGGAAAAATGGAATCCAAATTTTCAACATGACTTCATTTTTGAAGGGACTAAACATCAACTGATGTTTCCCCGTGACTCCAGCCTGTATGTAGATACCCTTCAGAAGACATAGTGCTGAATTCTTGTCTGTGAGCAGTTGTTTCAGAGGGGAGGTGTCTGCCTTGTCCTTCTTATATCCACTGTTAACCAGCACATGAATGTTAACAAGCTCAAATAATAGATTTTGCACATATTGGCGTATCAACTTAATAACCTTATATATCTGTCTTTGTAGGATCAATAAATCAATTTTTAACTAGTTCTTCATCACTGCAATGTTATAAAAAGTGAAGCTGATATTTAATATAGTTTTATGAGTCCTAGATGCTACTGGACAAACCCAGAAAAAAATCCATTTCTTTTTTAATAGGCCCTTTAAAGTCCTGATGCCCATCTGAAACTTATTTGAAAGTAACTGGATTTATAGGTTCCAAGTTAATGTTTCATTACAAAACTACTTGAGTAAGAGAGAGGAAAAAAAAAATCACTGTCTGAAAGTGTCGTAGAGCAGAGAAAAGCTGACCCTATGAACCTCCCTGACCTTATGCAATTCTGGCCAAGAAACTGCAGGGTCTAAAAGGAGGATAAAAGCAGTGGAATAATATTGTAAAACAATGGGAAAAGCTACTGGCTAAGGGCTGCCCTGGGAAAAAGGCCAGTGAGAATCTCACTTTTCCTCATTTTGGAAGTGTATCTGTTATCTGGTTACCTTTCTTACGGGTTGCTTTTTTTTTAAATTTTCTTCCTGAATTCTCTTGCAATGGACCATTGCATGGAACTCCTTTAATATGGGTGAATATCTCTTTTGTTTTGCCAACTAAACTGTAGAAGAAGGGAAGCACAGGAGTGATCATGAGAAATTTCCTATTAGGGAAGAAAAACGTATTTTTAAAAGCTCACTCGGAAAAACCAGGCTGCTTAGCTTTCCATGACATTTAAAAAGAAAATATTGAAAGGAAATGGTGGTCAAACAGTGAAGTTTCATGGTGTATTGATTGCTTCATGGCATGGGTCTATAGGAACTGATTAATTTTGTGACATTGCTCCCGTGTCTGTTTTTGTTGTGCTGTTGCAGAAAACACGGTTGCATAGTTAAGCCCTGATGGGTTCAGTCGAAATTTACCCTGAAATCTGACCTCTAATGGCTTTTAGCAGCAGAGAGCACCTCTTCCTACAGCCATGACTGAGCTGAGTTGCAGGGCTGGTTAAATGACCAAACATGGTACAACACCAGAGGGCTGAGGCTCTATTACCCAAACATCTGTTTTATGTTCAACATCTCCTCTAGGATTTCCAGAACTGCTATAGAAATGAAGCTTTTAAAGTCCTGGACAACCATTAGATTGGAGCAAACCATCATCATCGAGTTTATTATTGCATCTCTCTGCATAGGACTGTCTGCTCCTCATTAGAGCCCACCTTTTCCCCCAGTCACACACTCCCACACTGCACTACCAGGATTTCTTTAGGATTTAGGAACACATTTGGATTTCAGCCAGATGTGGAAGATATACATACTTCCTCTTATACCCACGCACATACTCAATATATTTCTTTACATATGGGATCTGAGTCAGTAATGCTAAAAGCCTGAAGTTGAAGGAAGGACAAATGCATTTATAACCATGCTCCTTCAGAAGGTGGGTTTTTTTAAAAATCATTTTTTTAGTCATTTTGTGGCATTGAGATACCTGATACATTGCGAGGTGGGAATAACACACACAAAAAGAGGTAATTCTCCTTGTATGGGTTGACTTTAAAGAAGTCATACTTCTAGTCTTAAAATTAATAATTTAACCGAACTAGTTAAAAACGCTTCCCCTCCTTTCCCTGAAATGTAAGAAAAAAGCTCACCTGTAGCAAATGCATATGTTTTGCAAGATTTTGGGGGTACCCCTGTACTGCCTGTTAGTGGGCCCTCAGGTTACCTCCCTAAGACTGGCTGAATTTTACTGCTTTATGCTGAAAATGGGAAATCTAAATCTTTTTGCTTTATGCTAATGGGAAAAATTGAGTGTTACTGGTCCAACCTTAATTTCCAAACCTGCAATATCATATCAGTATCCCCTGGGGTTGGAAAACATGCAGATATTCAGGAACCCCCCCAAATATCTAGAAGGGGCATCCTTAATGACACCAGAAGAAGAAAACAGCTAGTTTTTTTTTCAGTGTGCTTTTGGTTGTTGTATCTGAAGTGGTTTAATATCACCTTAATCTCAGCCTACCATGTGAAAAATGACCCTGTAAATTTGATACAGAAGTAGAATATTGAGAAGTGGAATATTTTGTCTAATAGGAAAGAGCCGACAAAGACAGACTGAATAACACTTAATTGGATAAAACTGACTTGATTGCGAATTCAAAGTGAAATTAAAAATATTACCCTAGATTTACAGGGTTTGTTTTCTGTCTATTTTTTCCTGCCTGTGTTTGCTGGGCTTTGCTTGCATCACCAATATTTCAGTTTAGCAGCACCATTATATTCTGTATCGATAAAAGCCAAAGGCTAAATATTGCAAGACATTTGGCAATGCCAATATAAATGAGAACTCTCAGTTGCGTGTAGCCCAGTTATTGATGTTTTCATTAGCAATCTTTATAAGGGCACATTCTGCTTTCCCTCTCACTGCCATAACATGGAATGAGGAAAATGCTTGTTGGACTTAGCTCTGAGTGTAAGCTTTGAATGAGCACGTCAGTGTCCTGTGACCAGCCCTGTAAATACACATGAGCACAGGGCCAGAGTGTCACAGCAATGTGGCCTTTTGCATTTTTGCCCATCCATGACTCTTCTCCTCTCCTGGATATGGGAACAGAGCAGATTAATCTTCATCAAGGCAGCATCTGATGTAGAAATTATCCAGCTGTTTAAAAGACCTCTCCACAACCCACTGAGTTCTTGCAATATGTATTATCATATCTACTCAGGGCAAGGCTTGGGTGTGAGGACACTATTGGGAAATTCTTTGAGAAGATTATTTTTTTAGAATTTTCAGTAGCCACTAAAGTTTTATCTGTGTTATTTTTTTCTCCCGCTCTACTTTATAAACAAACATGACACTTTATTCTACAAAGTGATTTCTTTCTGAATTATAGAACCACAGAAAAAGCGTATAAAACCCACAAACCTTATTATTTTTGGATTGTTGAAACTCAAAATTGGTTTAAACTGAGTTCAGCCAGCAATATTTCCTCCCCGTACGAGAAACTATATCCTGGGCCTCAGACTAAAGTAAATTTTTATAGGCATGTTGTAATTATAAACCCTTGAGAAGTGGATTTTGTAACAGGGACACTGGCACAAAGCTTCACTGTAGTTACTCTGCTGAGCGCTGGTGCGAAGAGGCTGAAAATCCATTCTCCCAAGAAGGAGCTTATTAAAAGACCGCAGCAGTTTTAATGACATTTCTTGTGACATCAAAATTATTTCACTCAGAATCACAGAGCATTTCTGCTTCTGCAGTTTGGAAGGTCCAAGGAGAAGATACTACTGCAGCCTCCCAGCTACAAGCAGTGACTGAGGGAAGCGATCCAGAGAGAGAAATCTGCTCTGGTACTCCTATCCTCTCGTGATGGGAGATGTAAATTAAGCTGTTTAATTAGAACAGCATATAATAATCAGCACCAGGAAGGCAGAAGTGTTTGGAAATACCATACAGGTTTTGACAACAATCTGGGTTTGGCTTTTCCTCCTAAATTGATGAATAATAGCAGAAAGGTCAGTGATAGCTGAACTCAAGAGGAGTTCATCAGATGTATTTGGTAACTTGTGTTCTTATTCAGATCTGTAGAGATCCTGGATTGATTTTCCTGCAATATTTCAAGCCAAATGGGTATTTTCAAGCTGTATACACTTCTGATTGAACTGATTCTTTGTACTATTTATGTCATGTCATTTGTAGATGTGAATTCAGATTAAATAATGGCAGGGTGCTTTGGCCCAGATGTACCACACCATAAGAGATTAAATCCTTCTTACTTGATCAACCTTAAATTACACTTCTCAGCTATACAGGTATGCTTTCCAAAGATGGATAAATGGCTTTACTGTCATTTTAGAGGTTTTCAAAGATAACAGCTGTCCCCAAAACTTGTACTACCTCAGAGGCAGAGGTCTGAACTGCAGCCTGCCTACACCATCACACGTAGGCTCATCCTACATCCACTGAAGCCAACAGCAAAATTTTCACTTCCATCAAAGCAGAATATCCAACATCTGGACAGCAAGTTTCCTTGTCTTTCTTCTGATTTCACTGGGGTTACTCACAGGACAAAACATGGTCTCAAATGAGATGTATAAAAAACAAGTGTTAGCAACAGAATATGGGGAAGGAGGAGAGTTTGGTAAAGCAGATGGACTTTTGCAGGCTGTTGAATGTGAAATGGCACGGGTTGTGTTAAAGCCCTTGAATTTTAGGGATTTTTGTCATTGGCTATTTAATGAGTCAGACAATGAAGTGGGAAATGGAAAACACAGAAAACTCAACTTCATCCGCAGTGCATGTGAGTAGCCAAAATTGCATGAATTGAATAGTGGGGCTGGGGAAGTTTTCCAAAGTTTTTCAGGATCTTCAAGGAATTTTTGGCCCACATTATGAGAGAAAAAATCATGTTAGTCTCTCTGAGGACTCATATGTGCTCAGCTAACCCAGACGCCTGGGACTGAACTCAGCTCCTTCCAAAGTCAGTGGGAAAGGATTCATCCCTTTGTGAGACAGTCATATTTGTATTCAATACCCTGCAACTTAAAATGAGGATTAACGGAATTAAACTCTCCTAATTTGTATATCTCAGGCTGCCAAACCGCAATTAACTTTTGTGCATTTGAATTAACGGGGAAAATTATTAACTGCCCTTTCTTCATGCAATTATCATTTTACACTTCTGGAAAAATTTCTGCTAAATATGAAAAGTAACCCACACCCCTGTGGCCCTATCTCTCTTAATATCCTTTAGTTAGTAGAGTAAGAAACAATTTTTCACCCCGTTGCTTCCGTATGCAAGTTTACCCAACAGCAGTACCACGATGTGTGGCCTTGTGTTGGCCACTTGTCACAGGGGGACAGGACTCAGAGCTTTAAATTCACCTGAAGATAACACCTGTGTGCACAGCCCTTGGTAAATATTACATCCAGCTGCTATTCTGTGTTGGTTTTAACCATGCAACGTGCAGGATCAAAATTCTCCCTTTTCTCTTGTGCAGATCCAAGGAGGACACTCCAGTTCTCTCTGGGCACACAGCTACGGGTTGGCACGGCAGAATAAAGGCAGGATGAAGCAAACAGAGTTTTTTTTCTTATTTTCTGCCCTTGCTGGCCTAACTGGTTAAAACTTGGTGCTAATAATGCCAAGGTCACAGCTTCAATCCCCTGTATGGGCCATTCATTTAAGAGTTGGACTCTGTTATCCTTGTGGGTGCCTTCCAACTCAGAATATTCTGTGATTCTACCACTCTGCCCTCACTAGTGAGGGTCCAGTTGGTGCCAAAAGCTGGCAGAGCATCTGTGTCCCCACGGCAGTTTTCCTTGGGCTGCAGCACACCTTCTTTACTCTATGAACTGATGGTCACTTTCTCTTAAAACTTGAGTTTCCTGGGAAAAGTACAATCTTAAGCTTTGGGATTTTTTTTGTTTGGGGTTTTTTTTGGGGAGTACAGGGAGATATGCAAGGCCTGTGTCCACCTTTCATAATAAATATATTTGTAACAACGTAATGAAATTGTTGAACAAAAGTTAATTTCCACAAGAATAGTCTTTAACTGGTGCGAAATGCCTCACTGGGATTTTGTCAGGTTTTAATTTCAGTTTGAATAAATAGTGTAAGACACCAGGCTCGGGAAGATAAAGGTGAATTTCTTCTGCTTCCAGCTTGTCATAATGGAAATAATAACTACTTTAGCTAAAAACAAGTTTCCAATTAGTTTCCCTAAAATAATATTATCCCCTTTTTTTAATAGATACTGCAGCTCATTTTGGAACCTAATTTTGATAATATATAAACATTCCTAAAACAACTCTTTCCACCAAGAAAATGACAAGTACAGATTTTGGCAGCACATGTTGGGAGCCTGTCTATGCTGAAAGGCAGCCTTTGCTTTTCTTGAGCTGAATCTTAAACAATGAAAAATAGAAAAATCGATTTAAAATCTTCTTTAAGACATCTTTCCTGAAAGACTTTATATTAAATGGCTGGATAACGATCATTAAACAAGACATTCTGAAATTATAAAAAACATTTATTCTGGAAAACAGATAGGCTATTTTTCATTATTATTGTTTTAAGAAAAATTAGTGTGCTTTATGGTGGATTTCAAGATGCAGGAAAAGTGAAATACTGCTGGCTCTTAAATGCAGCTGAAATTGGCTGATTTATATATCACATTAAATTCAGAAATCAACAGTAATGTGGTTCAGAAAAAAATAATCTCAAGACCAGGGTAATGTATCTGAAAGGATCCTTTGAAGGGATGTAACAGGACTATATTCTGTTCAGACCCACCCTGTGATCTCCTCTCTGACAAGTATCATCTCATATGCCAGCACAGTGTAAATAAATGGACTTCTACTATTTAGGAGGGTGCTTTCTTGCACAAGAAAAAAACAGAACCCAAGCTCTGGTATCCTACACAATGTACAATTCAGTACTTACTGAAATAATGTTCATGCAATGGTGCAATTGGTTTTGGATCTCCTCTGGCACTCTCTCCAAGCCTCTGAGGAGTCTCCAGCTGGTCCATTGGCTGGTCAGACACATCCCTGAGAAGTCCAAGTCGATGCTGAGTAAAGCTCTGAGGTTTGTCTTGGATCTACCTGGCTGTTCCCCTTCCCCCAGACATCCCACACCCCTACCTTGCTGCTCTCTGTGCTGCAGCTGCATCTCACTGAGCCGAGCTCACCACTAAGGTGAGTTTTAAAAAAACCTGAAAAGAAGTGTATTTTGGTCAAAACCAGAGCAGCTGTGGGACTCAGCAAGGGCTTTCAGCTGCTTGGGGCCATGGGCATGGGCTGTTTGAATGAACACACAGCACAGCATTACTTCCCTGGTTGTTCTAATGCAGAGTCAGGGTGGTTGTTTCTGCCCCCACAGTGGTTGGTCGCAGCACTTCTGGTATCACAAGCATGACCTGAGCTCTGACTTTTTGTCCAGGAAGCCAAGATGTGTGGCCCTGTTGCTTTATCCATCCTTGCCTAAGCAGAGAACAAGGATTTCACAGAATTACAAAGAATTTCAGACTCAGTACAACAGGACATTGCAAAGTAAAACAGATGTGTTAAACCCTCCACATTTAAATTAAAAACTGAATTTCGTAATGTATAAGCCTCTCATCATGTGTGTGCAAAACTATGGGGGAACAAGTCTGGGAGACACTGGTAGTTTCAGTGATGTTTTTCCAAGTGTACTCTGGCTGTAATTATGGAGCTACGTGGAAAGACCAAGGAAAATTATCTCGTGATAAAAGACTGGACAAGTAGCCAGTATCAATTTTGATGAATGTGAATCGTCTGCCTTGGATGTGGGGTCCTCCTAACCCAGTATGTTGTCTCTACCAGCAACCAATGTGAAATACTGTGCATTGAAGTGTAAAGATCATGCAGGAATCAATTGTCAAATTATTCACCTTTCACACTAGATTTCAGTCTTCCTTTTCTTTTTTTTTTTTTCGTAAATTCTTGCTACCCATGTTTTATATTGCTAAATGATTACAGCAAGTAAACCTCAGGCTTCTGGTATGACATGGTGTTAACAAGAGAGTCTTTCAACTACTGTGATGATACAAAAAAAGTCTGTCATGAACTGCCACCAAAGAGCTGCTTGTCAACACCCAGGCTGGCGTTTGCCTGTAAAGTCTTTCAAACTGTTCTGAAATAATGCAAACATCATGTGCTGTTTGCAGATGCAGATCTCTGACAAAACCTCAGTAACACACAAGTTTTAATAATTAATTAGACCAGAACAGGTAGTTTTTCATGAAAAGAGAATAAGAAAACTGTAGCAAGGCCAGGCAGAAGTTGGAGGTAACAGTCACTCTTTATATAACATGCAAAATATACCAGCTCACCTGGAGAAAGAAAGGCATTTTCATTTGCTTCATCCTCTTGTAAAAGGAAAAGTTATTATTACATCTGTGATTTACAGAAGTATGGTTTTACACAAATGAAAATAACACTAATGAAATGGCACTAATTTGGCCAACCTGAGCACAGTGATTTTTGCAACGAAGTGCAGAGGATTTTGTGAAACCTCCTCTGAGATGCCCAGTCATTCATAGCTCGGCCAGACACTGACCTTTTGTAGCTGGTTTGATTTTTACTACCTAGGTAAATGGACATTATGGGGGAATTCTCTAATGCAGTTTGCAGAAACTGATGTAAAGTGTTACAAGGGACATACAGGACTGCTGGAGGCTTTTGACACCTAATCAGCTCCTTAATCACAGACCTGAACTTCTTCCATGGAAATGCAATGGGACCAAACTCAGCAAGAGCAGCAGCATTCCTGGATGGGATTAGCTCATAGGTGTGGAATGCTGAAACCTCACCTTGCCCAGCAGAAAAAAAGGGTATTTTTTTGCAGAACTGTGTATTAGTGAGCAGAAGGTAAAAGGAATCCTTACTTGAGAGCTGGAATATGAAGTTTATATTCCATGAAAACTATCTCATGAAACTATGCATTAAATACGTTCTTAGAAATGTGCAGCCCAATAAATAAAACCAGTAATTCTACCCATACAGTAAGGAAATGAGTCAGTGATGGTGTGTAAAAATGAAGGAATGACAGGGAAAGCTTCATCACAACTATGCTGAGGATCTTTCCTGCTTTGGGCAGGGAAGGGAGCTGGCACTTTGTCAAGCTTGGAAGTAGAAATCATCGACTGGAGCAACAGCAAAACTTATGCTTGATGAAATGGAAACTTAATACCAGCATAAACAGAGCCACTCAAAAATAATGAAATGAAGTTTTAAAAGGCTTTATTGCACTCCAGGTTTAGCTGGATTTACACACTGCAGAAAAGCACCGCAGAGGTGGAAGCAAATGCTGTTAGAGATGGGAGTGCAGAGCCAAAGGGGTCCCAAGAGAGCGATAGCAAATTCAGAGTTGCTGAACGTTTCAGGATAATCCTTGAGGATTTTGAGTGTCTCACAGTCCCTTCCATTCAGAAGGAAAAGAGTTAATAAATATTGTAAGCGCCTGGGGAATTGTTCACAAGAGATCTTTTGGAAGAGTAATCTTCGTATTTAGAAGTATTTTCTCATTATGGGTAATAGGATGATGAACTGAGAAATGATCTCAGGCACTTATGATTCTAAAAGCCCCTAGCCTGAATAATCTATGCTGATTTAGAGATAATAGCATCAAAGGCATAACTCATTTAGCACCACGTCCATTTACTTACTCTGAAGACTTTTACTATCCTGCACTTATTTTATAGACATTTATAAAAAGTTGATAATGATATTAAAAAAAGAAAAGAATGTAATCAAACCAAAAATGACAGGGTGCATTGAGAACTACTCTATCCCAACCTCTACTACAGATGTACCAAAACTGCTCCTCGTGAAGTGGAATGCAAATGCTCAGAGAGAGAAAAATGAAAGAGCACTCCCATTGTGGTGGGTCACAGCATCCTTTGGGCACCCTCCTGCTCCAGTGTAGGGTTCTCCAGGGTCTGCAGGGGGATCTCTGTCCCCAGGGCCCCCATGGGCTGCAGGGACACAGCTGCCTCTCCATGGGCTTCATTAGGGGCTGCAGGGGAATCTCTGCTCCAGCACCTGGAGCACCTCCTGCTCCTCTTTCTTCTCTGACCTTGGTGTCTGCAGAGCCATTTCTTTCACAAATTTTTACTCCTTTCTTCAGCTGCTGTTGCACAACAGCTTTTTCCCCCTGTTTAAATTTGTTATCCCAGAGGCACTACCAACCATCCCTGATGGGCTCAGCCTTGGCCAGTGGTGGGTCTGTCTTGGCTGGCATTGGCTCTCTGAGACTCAGGGGAAGGTTCTGCCACCCCTGTGGCACCCCCTGCTACCAAAACCTTGCCGTGCAAACCCAATACACCCATTCTGCACTCACTAAAGTAAACCAAACTGACAGAGAGGGTGGGTTTGTGTGAGAGATGCTGCACAGAACTTAGAAATGAGAGCTGCTCACCCCCTGTGCCAATGAGGGCACTTGCTGCTTCGCTGATGGGGTTCTCTTTGGTAAGGAGGTGATGCTAAGCCTTGATTTCAGTGCTGCATCTGCTTAGAATTTTGAAGGCAGAAGGCATCTTTTATCACAGCTCTGTACAGGTTCCAGAACTGTGTCTCTGCATCAGGCTCTGTGTTCTCCTACAGCCCACGAGGAGAGGCAGCTGTCCCTAATTGCTCAGGATCACAGCCAACACTTTCCCCAGTTTGCTTCCAAGTCCTCATGACTGTAACATCTTATTTTCAGTGAAAGTGTTTTCCCCCGCATGGGACAGCAAATGTCAGGCTGACCTGAGGGGCTCTCCTCTCCTATATTTTCTTGGGTTCTCTCCTCTTTCAAAGGTGATGTTGAGCTCTTTCAAATACCAATTAGATCACCATAAATAATATTTCACTTCCCCCCCCACACACACACATCACAGAGATTGTACTTCCACGTGTCCCTTTGGTTTTAGGCAGATTTTGTATCTCCTGAGGTGACCAATTGAAGAGGTTACTGAGAAACTGCATCATCCTGGATGATTTGAGTTCAGGGATGTGGACAACAGATTCAACACTTGCTGCACTGCAGTAACAAAGGACAAGTGTTGGACAAGTGTTTGGCTTAAGGATATTAAGGAAGGAGACTGTGATTTATGTCTCTACATTTTTAGGACAGAGCCCATCATACAGCTGAGCCAGGACAATGCTGCTTGAGGGATACTAAATTTTTACATCACACTTGAAAAGTGTTCTTTTCCCCTTCTAACTGGTTCTTTCAATAGGGATTTTTGACATATTTCTTTCCTCTGACCAACTCTCCTGTCATACAAACACAGCTTTACCCTTGTCAGAGGTGGAGCAAGCTGGTGGTTCAGGGTGTATATGAGCAGTTGTCAATCTGCCCCTCACCTCGTACCCTGAGGTTTCGCATTCTTCCACTTCATTTTTTCCTGTGCTGTTTCCTCCTATGCTGAGGCCTTCTGCAGTTAGATTCCTCTTTGATTGTGTAATAAACCGATGAATTATTAACAGTATATAAAATATTGACAAAGTGTTCTCTGAGATAGAACAGCTTTAAAGTATTGATTATGAATCCAGAGAATTATAATTAGTTTCTGCATAAGAGATAATTAAGTTATTATTGTTTCTCTTTTCTCTAATATTGTGATGGATAGAAGGTATTTATACCAAACTGTATGTAATCTTATTAAAATTAAGGCAATAGGTTTATGAGTGCTCAAGATAATGGGAAAATAAAGCATTATGGGGAAGCATTTACAATTCCAAAGAGCTCAGCTGGCAACATCCCTTTATTGTGGAAAGAAATAATTTAGGTTTGCTCTGAGGAAACTCCTGGGCACAGAGATGTGATTGACTTCAGCAGAATCAGAACCTTGTTTCCTTTTGGGTTTAGCAGAAATCAAACCAACACCACTGTGCTTCGTGTACTTGTGCACATTTTGAACCCACGGGCTGACTTCGGTCAAATTTGGCTGAGGGGGACAGTCTTCGGTATGTTTAGTTTCTCCAGTTTTTATACAGGCTTGCTGGCATAGCCTCTGCTGTGTTAGTTTAGCTCTCATTAGGCATCAGAGCCAGAGCTCAATTTCCAGACAGCATGACACTGGTAACGAGTTTTTGTGTATTCTGCTGCTCCAAAGTGATTTGTGCATCTTTTAAGTTGGATGTTTTTGCCACAAGGCTATGCATTATGGAAACCTAATTTTATCCAGTGGAACTTAACAGTGTAGACAGAGTGTTCCCAGGCAGAACTGGGCAGCAGGGGCTCATCCTGCCTCAGTGTGTCTCCCAGTGTTGTGTTGTGGAGCCCTTGGCTATACTCCCTCCACAGTAAACAGGGAGAAGGGTTTTCTTCCAAGGTATAATTCATCTGAGCAAGTTTGGGAAGAGAAAAATCACTGTAGGTGTTTAAAGTTAGGCAAGGTGAACCCCACCCTCAGAATGTGGTCTTGCAGTGGAGCCAGTGCAAATGTCAGCTATGAGAAGCTGCAGGCTCTGCCAGAGGAGTGTGGCCTCTCGTGAATCCCTGTCTGCTTCTACTCTCTCTGCCTTTTCCTCTGTTTGCAAGGAAAGAACAAGCTCCAGTGATGCACAGTATGCCAAATCCAAGCGCTGGATGAGAACAGAAACAACAGTTCCTGGGACATATTCTCTTAATGAGGCTCTCCTGGTGCTCCTTAGATACATATTCCCTATTCCTGGGAAGTCCCCTCTCAGGATGGTGTGTGGTTGGCCACTGAGAGAAAATAAGGTAGAAAGAGAATTCAGGAAAAATGATCCTCCACCCCTGTGCACCAGGACAGGATCAGTTATGCCAGAAACCTTCTTCATTAGACCATTTGTTCCTGACCCTTTCTAATGAGGTGGAGGTTCACCACCTCCCCTAAATCATTAATTTCATTAATTATCCTTACGATTACACTTCCTAATGTATAACATTTTACAGTCAGGAACCCGAAGCAAAGAGAAATTTAGGACAAGTTAAATTCACAGGGTGAATCAGTGCTATAATTTATCTTGTGAGGAGGCAAGAAATGCCATGATACCAGCTACTTCACTTTGGACAACACTTGAAAATTCACAGGATCACACAATATTCTGAGTTGGAAAGGACCCACAAGGATCATCAAGTCCAACTCTTAAGTGAATGGCCCATATGGAGGTCCGTGGACGTCTCATGATGGAAATTTAATCCAGAGAAATCCTATATTAAAGAAGCTGTGAATAGAAGAACTTAAGGAATTTATTTTCAGATCTCAATAACTGCCCTCAACAACTGAGAAAATACATGAAGTTTATGAGTGAACACGCTGTAAGGATCTCCACCAAGTTCCTAGGAGCAAACACTCAAATCCCACCTTCTAGGCCAAATCCACTCTAAATCTCTGAAAACCAAATGCTGGTGGCAAACAAGCCTTGGATCCAGGTGTTGCTAATCCAAGAGGAGTCCAGGGGGGACGGCTGAGCCACACACGTGACGAACATCTCCGGAATTGTGGAATGAAGTAGAAAGCGCAGCAATCTGTCGGGAACGCGGCCGCGACGGCGCTCCACCAGCTGTTAATAGGCTGTGTGGCTGCTCTCATTATTTAACATTTGTTTGATAGTACCTCTCTCTTTCACTTTTTTATGGAGATATGAGCATCCTCGCAGAGGGCACTGGTCCTGCACAATCACTGCCTGCCTACGGAACAGATTAAAATGCCTCCCCACCCCTGTGAGCAAAATAGGGCACCTAATTGAAAGCCACGCCACGAGCGCTTCTCCATCCCCCTCCCTCCCCAGCACTACATCTTCGTCGCATCTTTTGTCTGCTCTACATCAGATGCACCTTTCTTGCTTGCTCTGAATAAAAACAACCCCTGTTTCCCTGCAGCGAGGATGAAAACCTCTTCACCGAGCATGAGCAATAAACGGGAGCCGTGCTCGCTCTGTGTGCTTTGGGAGGCAGGAATATTTCGAGGGACTAAATTAATCCCTCACATTTTCACAGTGCAGGGAACAGTTTTGAACTTCAGCTCCCACAGTGGTTAAAGCAAAGGAGAGGAGATGAGGTCCTCTGGGTTTAACTCCCATCGAGCCCTGGCACAGCTCAGCTCTGCTGCATTCAGCGCCCTAGGCAGGGATGGCAGATGTCCATCCCATGGGATATGTCCTCCAGCTTTCACTTTGGGGAAAGCTTTTTGCACAGTCCTCCAACTGAAACATCCAAGCTGTTGGGAAAAGGGTTAGAGTGGGAAAAAATTGTGTGACAATTTGGGAGCACACGGTGCCTCCCGCTCCTCCAAAATGCGTCTCATAGGCAAAGTGTGCAGCTGTGCAGGGTTCAGAGTTGCCTTTCGGTGCTCTTGCCTTCGAGCCAGCAGCATTTATGGGCTCAAAGGACGGAAGAGGCAGGGGCTGCCTTGGCACTGGGAGAGCGGCGGCCAAGAGATAGAGACATGACTGCAAAAAGCAGCTGTGCCCCGGCTCTGCCAGGCAGTAGGTGCCCTCGTGGAGGCCAGGAGCGAGCTGGAAAGCCACCGATTCAGCAGAGTAGGGCTTGCCAGGATGCCTCTTATGCAGGCCCTGTTTGCAGGTGTGCCAGCCTGGCTCCCACCCTCCCGTGCATCAGCAGAGCCAGCAGCCCCCACCCATGGTTCGGTGCCATCTGGGGCTGCATGGTGACTGATTGCGGTGCCCAGCTCAAAAATGCAGCCCAGAGGAGAGTCTGGGTTTAGAGTTTCTCTCTGGCTTTGCTTTCTCTGGCAGGTTTTTCTTATATGGTATTCACTGCCCCTTCTTTCACAGAAAAGAAATGTCAAAGTTCTAGCCATGTAGTTAGACAGAGAAATTCCACCTCCCCACTCCCAAATGGGTTGAGGGTACTGAGTCTACTGAAAATCAGCTGCAAAACTGTTGTTGCAGGAAGAAAGTCATGCTCGGCTGCTGGTTTTGATGAGTCCCTCTCACCTGGCTGTTCACCTGCTGGGCTCAGCTTCTCACTAAAGGGCAACAGTTTCATCCAAAAACGGAGGTAGTTCAGAGAAGGTTACCTTGGAAAAGAGAGGGAGAACCTTCTTCTCCAAAGACAAAGCGGGAGTTTTTGGTCCAACGCAGACTTCTCCCCGGGGCTGTCACAACAAGCAGCTCCTAATCAAGGTTGCCCTCGCAGAGTGCAATGTCTCTTCACAGCAAAAAGGCAGAGATGTGCTGCTTCAGAACAGCTGCTATTTGAAGGCAACAAGTAACTACATGTCTTGCTGCATTTTCCCCAGTTTGGATACAAGTACTATATCTCCTGACTGTAGGCAGAGGACACACTAGAACAGAAAGCCTTGCATCCCACAGTGCTGCACGATGTGCTTCAAATCATTAGGGAGCCCCCCAGCTCTCATACTAATTGCAGTTGTCTCTCTGGGTGTGAATGATGATGATGGGATCAGCAAACATGTACATCACTAGTATTTTCTGAAGGCTACAATGTGCAAGTGAGGGGTACATGTACTCACTTTAATTTCAGAATTGAAATTCCAAAGTGTCACTCACCCCTTAGACCAGATAAAAATCATCTCTATCCTGTTGTGGAGGAGGAGGACTTTGCTGCATTGGTATAAGCAAGGTTTTGGCCACACTTCTTTCAGTCACATTATGGAAATTAATGTCTCCCCTATCTTCCCTTCCTCCTCAAAGATACACAGATGCATTTGTCTTCATACTGTAAAGCCAAAACTCAATTAATCACTGTGGTTAACATATCATGCATTTCTGATGGGCTGATTTTTATCAGATTAGTCACATCATAGAGTTTCACCATGCCTAAATTCTTAAAAAATCCCTTCTTTAAAGCAGGATGCAACAGCAACAGTTACCACCTGCATTTCACCACGTGTTCTTTTTTCTCTCTTCTTTTCAAATGTTTGACACAACTGGGCAGAGTCAACTTTCCATTTTCTCCATGTGTGACATTGCTCAGTGGCAGCTGCCGAAAGAAAAGCCCCATCATAATCAGTGTGTTTTGCCTGTAGCATAAGGCATTTCAGAAACATTGAAAAGCTGAAAGGAAATAGAAGATAAGTTGGAAATCATGAGCAGAAATGTGCACTTCCATTTTAGAGATTAAATTAGAAAAATATATTATCGTGAATTTAAAACAGCATCATCAGCCAGCTTGACAGCTCATCTGGGCTCATGCTGGGTTGTTATGGAGGGAACTCGGGCTAGGATCCAGCCTTAGGATGCTGATATCTCTGGTGTTCAAAGGCTGGATCAAGCTTTGGGGCAGTGCTGCTTGGCGGGGAGCAGAAGAGGTTTCTGCTGCAGCAACCTGCTGACTGAAGCACTTTGTGAACTCGGTGACACGCCAGCAGTACCACGTTGAAGTGCTGCTGACCCACTGAGGGCGAGGAGAAAAAGGAACGTAATGGTGAAAAATTTGCACAGCTGGAATAACTGAGATCAAATAAAACAGTCCCGTGGAGAACATAACAGGCAGGTAAATGAGCAGCCATTTCCTGGCCGCCAGGAGCACTGCAGTCCCACTGCTTAGGTGACCCAGCTGCAGTTTCAGGGGTTTAGATGACAATTCCCTAGTGACAGGAATACAAGAAGAAAATGATAGGGTGTTTTAGATATCTCAGCTGATGCAGCCATAGAATTAAACCAGGGATCAAACCCAACACTCCCTGTGGAACACATACACCCCTGCAACAGGTTGGGAACTCTCTGCTCTGCAGCTCCTAGCTCGGTTCCTTCTGAAGCCCCAAAGCAGGGACTCTCAAAACAGCACTGCAGGAAGGTAATAACATTTAGGAAGCCGTCAGTGTTCCCTCCTGCTAGTGGTAAAGATGAGGAGTAAATCTGTTCCTTGTTGTCACTGTAGGCTGTTCCACTGTCCATATTCCTTCCCAGTACGAATTCCTCCATGGGTTATCTTTCCTGTGCTTTCCCTCTTTGACTATCTTCTCAATGCAGACAATGAAATATGTAAATAAACTGCTGTGTCATACCAAGCTCAACCCCTCTTTTTGGTGAAGCAGGAGAAAACAGATGCAAAACCTCTTTCATGAATCAGATTAGAGAGATATCTTCATTTCATCATCTCTAAAATGTGGGAAACGGTCTGCCCTTGACTGATAGGGCATCTCCTCAGTGCACAGCTGTTTTCCTGGACCTTTTGAGATACTCAGTGTTCATGAGGAGAGTTGAAAGTCCTCAGGAAACAATCAAGCTGCCAGGCTGTGTAAAGAAGGAGGACAATACCTTCAAAGGCAGTTGAAGCATCAGGTTGAGAGTCTAGAAGTATTATTTAGCATGGTTCAACAGGTTGCTACAGTGCACTGGCAGAGAGACCTTGGCCTACCATACTCCTTGGCTACTATATGTGTGAGGTAAAAAATGTGAGCTAAAACCTGTCATTTCTTAGAGGTTTTTTTCCTCCAAGTAGAGAATTAACTCACGCAGGATATCAAAATAACTTCTACAAGATGAGCCAGAACAAAGAAGTGTTACCCAGGGAAGTGGCTGCTTCACAGCTTTTTTGGAATGAGATATGCTGTTCAAGATGGTTTAATGAAGAGAAAAAGAGGAGATGTCAGCAGGCTGTGCATATGGAATAGGGTTAGTTGTCTTGAGAGAAATTAAAAATAGGTAGATTATTGTGCCAATTTTTCCTGTCTTCTATCATAAGTGGTCTCAATATCTAGCTGGGAAACCACTGGGAAGAGACACAGACCAGAGGAGCAAAGCAACACAAAATGTGCAACAGGGTCACTGAGTGAAGGCCACAGACTTGCCCATTGAGAGTTCATTCTATTTTTATGTCAAGACTTTCTATGATGACAGTTTTAAAAGATGATGTTATGCCATATTAGCACAAACTGTTGAATTTTGGCTTTTCACAACCGGTAGGAAAAGTCACTGGAGATCTTTCCTCATCAAGAAAATACATGGAAACACCAGAATCAGTAGCAAGACCCACAGAAAGATTCCTGTAGGAGAAGATTCCAAGCTTGCCAGCCTTTTAGTTGAGAGCCTTGTGTTGTCCAGCTCCATCACCAAATGTGGTGACTGACTGATGGGGATTGTGAGTTTACATCTGGAAAAATATCACCAATTTTTGCCCATGTGCACTCTGTCTAGGACAAATGCTTTTGGGTGCAGTTAGAATCAAGAATACAGTGGAGATGGAACTTTGATGATCCTTCCTCCTATATCAGAATAAAGACACGGTTTGCATTAATATGTGCTGATCTCTGCACGTCTCCATTATATGATTGTATTCATCTATAATTATTTCCTATATAAATGACTGAAGGGACATTTTTCTCAGAATTGCATATTGCTTGCCATCAAGATGAGCTTGGCTGGAACCACCCACATAGCCCAGAAATGAAGCATTTTCTCCTGTCAACTGTCTCCTAAGTAAAACCAAAGCATTTTTGGACATGCTGATCCAAGTTGATGCGCTGGCCTTCAAAAGAGAGAACACTAAAGCAAGGGGTTGGTATATAGGCTCGATTTCACCAATTTTATTGCTCCAGAACAAGGAATCTGGCCCCTGCCATCCTCTCTGACGGGCTGTAGAGTGAGGCAGCATGAGGAGAGTGATAAGGTCTGGCACTGGCTCAGTACTGTGTCCATCAAGTGTACACCATGGTTCTTCTTGCAAGGAGCTCACATAGACTAATTGTAGTCAATTACAACTAATCAATCATCTGATTGATTGTTTTCTTTGACTGTTTCACGTTTTTCTGGTAGTGCTTTTAAGATTATAAAGCCCCCTGGCTCTCTGACTTTCCCGTCTCAGATGCATCCTGGGCTTTATTCAAAATTATGATACAATCCCCAAAGCTTGAACGTCAGCCAGGCTCTCTCTTTCCCAAACTGGCAGGCTGCAGGGAAAGCAATGAACACATTTTTCACAGTTATGCATCTTGCATCTGACTCAGGTTGTTGTTATTATGCAGTAAGTGTTTCAGTCTGAATATTAAAGAAAAGAAAAAATGTTCAGGTCCTAAGGGGGGAACAAAATCCACTAATCCAACACAGGCTTTATTTGCTTGTTGACTACCAACTGGTGTTGAGAACGGCGGGACTCCCAGAGTTTCAAACAAGATTAGAGAGTAGGAAATAAGACATTTATTTCAACTCAGATTCTTGCTTAAGTCTTCATTCTAGCTACACAGCTAGGTATTTGGACATCTGGCAAAAACTCTTGGCTGTACACACGTTCTGAAAATGCTGTTAATCTTTAAAATCAATATTGCATTTAGGAAATTGCTCACCTACCTGCATGTTTGTGAGTGCTAATTCATCCATATGCCATTTCTTAAATCATTAACTATGTAGGAAAAAGCATTACTTTCTCTTTATCACTCTTGGACAATTTATACCCCCATATATTCATTAACGTTTAAAATACATTATTACTATTGATTCACATCAATGGGAAGATTTTAAAAATTTCGTGATTTCCATGTCTGGGACCCAAGTGCTGGTTCAAATGCATGTGAACACACCAAACTTGTTATGTGAGAGCATGCTGAGCACTGACAAGTTGCACTGTGGTCCCTCCGACTTCAAAAGACCAGTTATCTCACCTGTAATTAATGCTCTGGGTCTCATACTATTAAAATATTAAGCTGAATCTTGCTTTGCTTAAGAATCAAAAGGCTTGAGGTAGAGACTGTCAAAGTCAAACAATGGAGCAATTGTTGTAATTTTCTAAAGCTGCTGTGTTTGATTTGCCTTTAACTCAGTTAAGTATCTTGGCAAACCTTTAATTTCAAATCTGTAGAAGCTGAGCAGCACACCCTGCTAGACCTATCAACAGATGGAGGAATTACTAGAGGCAAAATGTATATCTTTATGCTAGTTTTTTTTTTCCCCATCATCATTATACTAATCATACATTGAAATTATTAGTAACCTCAGAGACTGATAGATTTGTTTGCAGCAAAGGATGAGCCTGCAAAAGCGTGGGACAGGTGGTAGGGGTTTTCCCAGCACGGGCTGACTTTTGTTGTGGGAAACTTAGAAGCTGATGGTAAACAAGGAAATCAGGTTTGCATCCCAGAGAGCAGAGAGTTTGGAAAGTCTGAGGGTGTTTGGATTGCAAATACACTGGTGTGCAGGAATGTGACCCGAGCTCTCCCCTGCTCGGGAGGTCAGAGGAGAGCAGTCAGCCCCACGTGCTGCGTGGGGAGGACTAGGCAAGGAAGCTGCAGGGACCTCATGCCTGATCTGTGCCCTTTCTGGAGGAGATGAAACCTGTTGCTATCCTTGTGATGCTCTGACCCTGAGCCCTCCAAGCCTGCACCACCACATCAGCCCTTCTCATTCACATGATGACACTTAGATCTTTAAGGAGATCCTGAGTACACCAGGTTCAACTAAGGTTTGGCAAAGACATTAAAAACCCCCACCTTAAATTCAATCAGTTTTTTTCCACTGTGCATATACTGCCCAAACTAACTGGAAGGAAATTAAATAAAGAAGTCCCTGCATTTTCTCTTTACTGAGCTTGCTAACCTTTTCTTCATTAATAATTAATCACGGAGCAAACTAGGTTACTGTGGGAGTGAGCTTCTATTATCTTTCCCTCCCCCAGATAATGCTGTTTCGTGCAGGTGCCCACACATTTCTGGAGTACCCAGTGATAGCACTAACTGGGGTTTGCTCCTGCAGCCTCAGGGAAGCTGTCAGGATTGCAAATACTCACATCCCACAGCAAACTCCTCTGGCTTCCCTCTCACATAGTGCATTTCATCCTCCCTAACAGGACAATTCTATTTACAAGCAAAGCTCTTTAACAGGAGCCACATCCCTGAGAACTATTTGCTCCAGTTGCCCTCTCTGTGATACATTTATTTAAAAAAAAAAAACCTAAAAATTTTCAAAATAGTCTGTGGACTAAAAAAAAACCCGCAGGTTCAGGTGAACCTTAATATACAAGCTAGATATGAAATGAAATTCAATCATGCAGAAATTGCCAACAACTTATTATAGATGAATGGGATGGGAAGTACATTTTGTCTAATCCCAAGGCATTTTAAAATAACTATTCAGCATCTTCTCACCTGAAATGTATCATCTTATTGATTTTGAGCTGACTTTTGCAGATTGCCTCCGTCTGCCTATTTGGCTTTCATGCTTTCAAGTCCTCAACTGCCCAGAAAATGGTGCCACTGCCACTCTCAAAGATGTTTTTAGTGTAACTGGTTTAAGGTGAACTAGAACAATAGCCTGGAATGAGAGCAGCTGAATAATAACACCAGCCGGCTGGGAATAATGAGCTCACAGCCACAGCTGAGCTCCTCTGCTATGGGATGGAAAATTTAGGAACCTTTAAGGATTAACCAGCTACACAACCAGGAGAAAATATTTTCAGCTGGAATGGGATTTTGTCAATTTTCACTGTGCAACGTGGTCAAATGTGAAAGAAATGTCAGGTCACTTATTACAACGATTTATCTGACAGCTAAATTGCTCCTCCTCAGGTCTTCTGGCAACTTTCAAGACCTCCTAAGAATCTTCCATGCTGCCCCCAGATTTTCTTTTATCAGGTAGGTAACTCTTTGCGATGGAGAAAAAGCCCAATCGGGGCATAAACACCAGGGCAGGAAAAAGAAAAGATTTAAAAAAAAGAAAACTCTGCAGATATGGGAGTGAAATGAAAGCATATCTCACTTTTAGGGTTGGAATTACATTTCAGGGCTGGTTCACTGAATCATGAACTTGGCCTGAAAGGGTTCCTGGTCTGAGCACTTAGCAAGTCCATTCCAGTGTGTGTGGAGAGGGAAGGCTGGCTGTGAGAATCCCCTCTGAGGGTTTATGGATAATATAATCTTCAGTCCTGACAAATTTATGCAGAGTGGGAACATTTCAAACACAGCAGACTCAAATGCTATCCAAATACCTCACTGTTGGGCAAACACCATGGACAGAGCTCAAATATATCTTGGAGAAGCAGAGAGATGTGAGTGAGCATCAGACACCTGAGCTTGTGCGGTGGGTCCCTGGTGCACCTGGAGTGGGAAGATCCTGCTTGGAATGTCCAAGTACCATGAAAACACATTTGAACATCAGGATGCAGAAGCTCACACTCCTTCCAGCACCCCCCTTTGCTGAGGCACTTACTGGGGTACGCGAGGGCCTGAGGGAAAGTGCTCCCAGCAAAAAGGCTGAATTTCGCTTTCAGTCCGAAAGGTGCAAATTGACCCCAAATACTTGCTGATCTGGAAATATCCAGAGCAGGGTTTAACTCTCATAAAGCTGAGTTAGAGCAAGCTTTCTACAAAATGTAACGTGTCTGGGATTGGAACTGATATTCCAGCCTTGTTGGCTGATTGTGCATTGGATATGCAAGGGGTTCAGGTGTGTGCCTCCAGTATGCTGCAAATGCTTGGGTGTAAAGACACAAGGAATGACCATTCAGGTTTGTGAAAATGTACTGACGACCCTCCTGATTGTTTTTTTCCTAATCAGGCAGAAAAACATCCGAAGATTTTTACAATTTTCCCTCCACTCAGTAAAAAATTTCTGAATTTCTTGACGAGGGGAGGGCATTACAAGCTGGTGGTACATGGGCTGCAAGAAGGACACTTCTCAGCATGGCTGATTGTGGAAATTCCAAAGCTGAATGAAGTTACAGTGGTTTGGGATGCTCTTAGTTTTTTTCTACTACCCTTATTCTAGGAGTCATTATGGGAGTGGAAATTCGTATTCCTCTATCCATCACAACTGTGGGGATGCCTTCCTGGGTGCTGTTTCACCCATCCACTTCTGAGGCACCTACCTGCTCATGACCTTGTGGGGAGGTTTAGCTTAGATATAAGGAAGAAGTTTCTCACTCAGTGGGTGGTTTAGCACTAGAACAGGCTTCTCAGGGTAGTGATCACAGCACCAGGCCTGTCAGAGTTCAAGAAGTGTTTGGACAACGCTCTCAGGCACGTGGTGGGATTCTTGGAGTGTCCTGTGCAGGGTCAAGAGTTGGACTTGATGATCCTGATGGGTCCCTTCCAACTCAGCATATTCTGTGAATCTGTCACCCACACCCAGGGTGTTGATGGGGTCCCTTGCTCTGAGCACAGACCTTTGCCAGCCCTCAGCCACCTTCTGCTCAATGGTTTGGTGGGCAGAGGGAAGAAGATGGGTCTAGCAGAGCGTCAGGACAGGTCAGGGCTTGGGGTGACTGTGTAGGTAAACTGATTTTGGCTGACCTGGCCATTCCTTCCCATCTGTAAGCACTCAGCAAATACCCTCACAACAGAGGATGGGGCAGAAGTGATTTTAGCACCTGGCAAAACGAAGCAGGCGACTGTGAGAACTCGGGCAGTGAAGTCTCAAGCACAGATTCCCCAAGCGTAGTTCACACGATACCACCTTTCATCCTTGTTGGAGAGAATCCAGCACTGCCCAGCAGCTCAACAAAATGACAGTACAGCATGCCAGTAATTCTGACATAACAAGAATGACACATTAATCTCACAGCTGGGCGTCACTAGCAATGGCCAAAACTCTGTGCAGACAGAAATCAAAGGAGAGTTGCACTGTTTATAGGTCGCACCATTCAAGGGAGCCCAGGGTACCTGTCCCCCAAAGGGAAACAATGGTTTTGAGCACAGTGTGGTTCAGGTGATGCAGGGATTAAAAATGGAGCATTTCTTTAGTCTAAACTGTAGCTTTGGTTTTGAAAAATTAATCACAGCAGGTTAGAGTGCCAAACGCATTTTTAGAAAGATACAAAGCGTGGTAATCTTTGTAAAAAAAAAATAAAGAAAAACTGTGTTGTAACAGCAACACTACCAGCATTACACTTAGTGTGGAACAACAGGGGCTCTGCTAAGCAGACATCACTTCACCTTAAGCATTCAGCTAATTCCCCTGTACCATCAGGAGACAGCTTTCCTGTCAATCACTTCTGGGTGCATGACAGCTTATGGCTTAACTGCTCCTATCTTGTATCATTTAACCAGATACTATCTGTTTTGACATTCATGACTGAGACACTTGGCTTGTAATTGGAAGTGAGTACAACAGAGCAGAACAGAGTGATTGCCTTCCCCAAGGGTGGTTGTTAGGGTGACGTGGCTCTCGGGTGCTTAACTCACTGTATGACAGAAACCCTCCCAGTAATGCTGCAGAATAGGGCAAGTGATGGCTCACAGGGGACTGAAAACTCCTTGGGCAAAAAGGGACTTGCCCTGGAGGTACACAAGCAAGGTGACACTGCTCAGGTGCCAGTGGCCTCATCCATACTCGTGTGTTGTGCTCTGCATCATCAGGATCCAGAGACTGGCACAGCCCTGACACGAATCTGTGGAACCCATAGTTCTGGTGAGACAGCCCTGAGCATCAGCACACCATGGGCCTAAACTGCATTCTCTGCTCAAACAGTGTGTTATTTGAGCTTGTTTTTATATATTTAGGAGAATTTCTGGGTTATGAAAACATGTTATCTCTGCCTTGGTTGTTATTTGACCTCCTCTGTTTACTTAACGGAGGGTAATGTGCAGACACCACGATGAGAACTGCTGGTGGATTCTGCTTCTGTCTGAAGGGGAAAAGTGTCTGGTGCCTGAACAAGGGGAGTCAACACTGCCCTACTTCACACCCACCAGACATCTGGATTTTTCCCTAATTCAAATAAGTCAACACAAAAACTGATGCTGAATATTTGATTATCACTTAGATGAGAACCAAGATGTAGAAAGAAAGGATTTTACACTGCATGTCAGAACAACACATTATTCTTCCTGAATACATGTGATAGAAGAAAACTGATAAAGCTATTGACAGTACAAACTAGAAAGAATTATGAGACCAGAGGAGGAGATTGAGTTCCTTGAGCTGTTTGATGTAACCATTACTGTCAGGTGAGTATCCTAATTAATGCAGGCATCTCATTCTGATTGCATGGATCAGGCTGCTTTGTCTTTTCAATAATCTATAGAGCTGTACCTGGCATTAATCTTATTAATGGAACTATTACACTGCTTGCAAATTAATTTCCAACTTAAGATTATCTGCTGGATGTGCTTGTGTGCAGAGGGATTTCTTTCCTTTGAACTGTTATTATGGGAATTCCCCCAAAGTTCCCTGGATTTCAAGATTTACACTTTCAAAGTTGACTCCTGATGTTGTGACTTCAAACGTAGATTTTGAATGTCCAGATGCAGGAATTGCAGTCTTTCATTTCTGCTCTTTGAAACAGGGCTGCTGTTTGTATCACAGGGTGTGCTGTATTGGAAGAAATCCTGTAGATTACAGTGTGGTAAATATTAAAATATTAATAATGCTGCTGGATGGAAAGATTTTGTTGACTGGTGTCTCTGAGAAGGCGAAAACAGCCTGTGGGGACCATTCATTGAAGCCAAAAAAAGAGTTTTGGTTTTTAGTTCAAGAAAAGAGAGTCAAAATAGGTGTAAAAAGTCAGACTTCTAACCTCCATTTAGTCTCCTCCCTCAATGAAGTCCCCAGTTGTCAAAATTGTTGCTTTTGATGAAGTTTCTCCCTTCTCAAAAAAAGATTCTTGCAGTGCAAATGACTCTCAAGGTGCCAGGAAGCTGTAGAAATATCTCTGGAGCTGAATGTCACAGCCAAGAAGAAAAGGACACATGAAAATGAAATTAAGAGTACGAAGGAAAACTCAGTAAATGACTGATGATGTCTCCTGAGTCTGTTTGAATGCACCCAGGTATCTTCTTTTAAAAAATGAAAAATAGTAAACTGAGTTCTACTATGCACTTATTATTGAAAAATAAAAAAGCCCTGCAGCTGTCAAGTACATTCCTGTATTTTTACAGGTCTGTGTTTAGATAGACCATATATTTTTTCAGGATTTATTAAAATTTTTCTATATAATTGTCATATGGAAGAAATTATTTTTCTGGAGGTGATTACACCTCAGGTGCTGTTTCCCTCTGTAGATACCTGTGTGTCTTGCACACTTGGTAGCATCCTGTTCCTGCAGGAGTGAAAGAGCCCAGGCAAACACGAAGTTCTCACCTCTGTCTCCTCTCTGCCTGGAAATAAGGACTGAAATGGGCTCTCCTCCACAGAACTTGGGAGGTTAAGTTTAAGAAGATTCTTGTCTCATAGATTTTGTACTCACAAGCCTGCAAGATGAGCAACAAAGCAGGAATTAGGGTGGAAACTCAGTCAGGGGCAAGCTCACAGCTTAGCCTTGCTGACAGCAATGGTCTTGGCCGGGATGCACAGGGGCACAGAGATACAGAGCTGCCACAAGCCATATATTCACCCCTGAACAAAATACTAATCCATCCTTCTCTCTCTGGAGATAATCTACCCAGGGAACAGAGGCTCTTCACCCAGGGAAAGATGAATAAAGTTGTTTAACCCAACAGATGAGAGAAAATCCTCTCTCAAAAAGTGCCATTTCCAGAGTGCTAGACCTGAATATAGGCAGTTGTATTTTTTCTGCCTCACGTTGGCAGAGCATGAAAGTTAAACACCTAATCATTTAGCTTTCTATTAGAAACACAAGCAAAAATGGAAGTGACAGTAATATAACAGTACTATGTTTTAGCCACCGTTACCACTGGTGTTGGAAGCTTAAAGCTGTCAGGAACTCTTGTTAAATGAAATTGGAGTGACAAAAAGAAACAATTCCCTGTGTGAAGTTTTAATTTCTGCACACCTCCTTGGCTGCATGAGTGTCAAAATGAGTGGAGGTGGGGAATGCACCATCCCAGCTGTGCTGAGACCCTTTTGCTTGGGGCAACTCGTGCCCTGTGTGACTAAAGGGTGCTGGGTCTGCCTGCAGTACAAGCCTGTGAGCAAACCCATGTGTCTCCGTGCCATGAAGTGGAGGTGGACACAACCTGAGTAAGTGAAGGCACTTAATTTCAGCCTGAAAGTCACTGTGCATTTAAGACACGTATTGATCTCCATACTGTACTAGGACTTTATGAGTGATTTCCCATGTAAGTGTCAGGTGAGAGGCATGAATAGAGACCTAATTAAAGTGTATACAAAGTACATGCAGTAAATCTCTTTGGCAATGTCAGCCTGCCTTGGAGCAGCCCAGGAGAGCAAACAAGATGACAGAAATGAAAGATAAAGAAATACTAATGGTCTGTGGCGCTCCCAGAACAACAGCTTAGCTTGTGAGACACTAACATGAAGCAGCTGGGGATACTGAAGGGAAAAAGTGCCATTCCTGGGACATGTTCCACAGCCTTAAAACAGAAAACAATGGGAATTTTGCTCTTAACTTAAATAGTAGCTCAGTGTTTCTCCCTTGTGTCGTAGCCATTATTCCATCATTGTTTTAAATTAATGCTCTCTCTATCTGCTGTCCATCCCAATAGGCTTTCATACCCACAAGAATATTACAGGGACAAAGAAAGTGCAGAAATACTGGGGAAGTGAAAAATTATTATTATTTTAGTATTAGAGAACCATCAGCATTGGGATGACGAGATACTGGTTTTTTTATGACAGTGCTACTGTCCTTTGAAGAGGAGCAGGTCCTGCTCACTATGGGCTGGGTAAGATACAGGATCTCACATTCAGCTTTTGGATGGGCTGAAGAGCTCACAGCTACAATGAATTAACAGCTTTATGGCAACATTTTCAAAAGCAAAATGATTTTGGATGTGTCTATCAGGATGGATGAAAACAGATGCAAGTTTTTTCTGCCTTCAGAAATTCTGGTGTGGAAGTTACACACAGCAGCTTTCTGCTTTTGGGAAATACCACGGCCAAGGTTATAAATACTAGTGGAAATAAATACCACAATATATTGTCTTGGGCATAGCACAGCACTAACTTATCTCTACAGCTTTTTGGAGTGGAGCTGGCTTGTGTTTCTGCACAAAGGAGCTAAGGGCCAGGTCAAGGTATTAAAAACCTGACTCCCCCAAAAGCCTACCCAGAGCTGAATTACAGCTGGTTTGGGTTTGGGGTTTTGGGTTGTTGTTTTCCTTAGCTCCTCCTGAAGATGGGACTTCAGAGTTTTTCCAAATGGTACTACTTCTTTCTTATAAAAGCCTGGTCCATAATCTGCACTGTATTCACTATAAACTTCCACAGTGGCCCTTGCAGAAGGAGAAAGCTATTCCCAGCCTTTTATCTTGGCTGTGTGACCTGGGACATATTTAAATTTTACTCATCTCTTCTCTTCATTAACTCTTCATTAGGGTGAGAGTCTTCTCTTTTACCTCTGGGTTTCCTTACATTGTGCCCGTGGCCCTCCTGGATAATGTGAAGGAGCAGGGCACAATGAGGAAATCTGCTCATTTGTAAAGCCAATCATTAATAAGAATCAAGATGGCTTTACCACAGGGGTGCCAGCACCACTTGGCTGACAATGTCCCTTACAATCCTGGAGAGATTTTAATGGATTGAACAGGTTGATGTTGTCATTTTCAATTTGCTGAACCATCTGACAGTGTTCCCAACAATTAGCACGTACAAAATATGGAAATCTGTTATCTTCTCCATTAAAAAAAGAAGATGGGAAGCTGCCTGGTCTCCGGAGTTGTATAACAAGTTGTTATTCTGAAGTGCTTGCTTTGACTTTAAATAGATTTCGGTACAGCAGAGTCACCCTAACCTTGGGATAAATTTAGCTGTCGCCTGAGTCAGTAGTGGGGTTTGGGATCATTAAAAGCCGATCAGGAATTAACACGCTCTTCCTGCGGCTGGTGCTGTGGGATGTGGCAGCTGGGCTCACACAGCCCAGTGCTGGGCAGTGCTGCCAGACGTGAGGGGATGGGGGGATCGATCCTGAGACCCCCATGCACAGTGCCCAGCATTTCACCTCCTCCACCTCTGTGACTCCCACCCCACTATCGCACAACAAAGTGTGGAAGTGACTCACCCAGGGCCACGCAGAGGGATGGACCCAACCTCCAGTCACCTTGTCCCCTGGCTCCTGCAGTGTGGCTGAGAGACAAGAGGAGAACCAGGGCAAATTAACACTCATGAATCAGGATGTGCTTCAAAGGAGGTCATCCACCCTTGGTTGTTGGGATGAAAAGGTTTTGTTTCTGGAGTGGCCATGAGACCATGAAATGCAGCTGTCAGCTAAGGAGAGACTGAAAGGAACACCTAACCTCAAAAAACTGGAAGCAGTAGACATATATTTTTTAGAGCAATGACAGTTGCAGTCATTTTAGACCCACCATACCCTGTATTAAAAAGAAATACATCTTCTGGCTCCTGACAGTGGGGCTGTTGCTTGCACTCTCTGTGACATGGGGTGACCTTCACTGAGAGTGGGGCAGGTTGAGGAGGTATCTGAGCTCTCCAACAGCACAAGGGTTTCACCCTGAATTCTTAGTGCAAAACAGGTTCTACTTAGGAGAGGCAGGGTTCATCCCAGCCTTTTCCTTCCTCACTCTCAGCAAGCATCTTGCGTGACTGTAGGTTGGGATGTGCCTGTGATTTTGGACATATCCTTTCCTTCCACCCTACTTTTTTTTTTTTTCCACACCAGCTGAGAGGAGGAGAAGGGATTTGGGGAGCAACAGGAGACTCACTGAGAGTGCATATGGCTTTTGTGGGAACCAGAGACGAAATCTTCCTTTAAATAAAGCAGCCAGGCCGGGCTCAGTGACATGTCCCCACCCAGGACGAGGGCAGGAGTAAGATCTTCTCCTACAAACCCCCGTCAGCAGGGAAGTGACCCTTATTTTTCACTGTGTGGCAGCAGATGATGAATAATGGCTCAGGTTTTGCTACCTGTGGTAAGGCAGGTCCTGTAACCCAGGAGGTCAGAGCTGTGCTTGGCAGGCTCCATCCATCTGGGAGCTGAGAGCAGCACTTGGAAACCAACAGCCAAATACCTCATCTGCTGGGTGTGCAATCAGGATAAGGGGACAGAAAGGGAAGAAGGAAGCCTCAAAATTGGTACCTGACCTTCATGTGTGGATTCAGCAATGCTCAGGTGGCTGCACCTTTCCTTCCTTCAGATTTCTGTGGTTTTAACCTCTGGGGACTCCTCCAGGACTTTGCATGGCTTGTAGGAGAAGCAACAACCAAGCATTTGAGCCTTTGAGCACCAGCCCCATGTGCACGTAGGGAATAAAAGTCTCCTCCTCAACCACCCAAACCTTGAGCCAGAAGTGTAGGAAGATTTTTGTTTCTTTGCAGGTTTTCATGCTGCTTTTCCTAGAGACAGTTTTGAGAAAGACTGTCAGAATATCTTCAACAAAATACTAAAGAAACACACTGGGAGCTGTGAAAGCTCAGAATTGAATATAAATATGAACTGACAAGCTGCTTCATTTGGTATCATTAAACTTCACAGTTAGACTTTTTTTGAAAACCAAATTATCCTGTAAAAATATGCCTGTAGTGTTAAACTTGAGATGAAAACTGCTTATTTTTGTGTTTAGTGTAATAACTAGTAGAAGGAAAAGTTTCTGTGGTCTGATGTTTCACAGGGTTTTGATTTTTACATTTATAGCAGCCTAATTATGAATAATATTCATGTGCTGCAAACACTTGGGGGTTTTAAAAGTGAGGAAAACCAGGGTGATATTAAGATTATCTGATACTCTGACGTTTAAACCAAAAGTTGAAGGCACAGACTAATGTAGCTGAGCTGCTGAGTTAGAGCATCCCGAGCAGGAGAGAAGAGCTTGCTCCCAGCTCAGCTCTTGCTGACGCACAAATATGACGACTTTTAGATAAGAAAAGAGGTTTTACGAAGTTTCCCGGGCGGGCTGATGTCAAAGAGACCCGGGTGACCGCTGGATGTCACTGTTAAGTCACCGAAGCGGTGCCCCTGTGCCAGCTCTCAGTCCCTTCGCCCCGGGCTGGGGATTCAGCAGCAGGGACCGCTCCGGGCTGTGGGCAAGGAAACGGCTTTTTTTATGTTTTCCCGTTATTTTTAAGAGCTATGCAAAGTTCAGAGCGCTGATGCAAAGCTGTTCAAAGGCGAGGTGAAATTTAGGGCAGCAAGGAAACAAAGTGAGATCCGGCTTTATCCTGCCTTTCAAACAAATCGCCGTGCCCAAATCAGCACAGCTGAGCGCTGCCTGGGACGTGGGTTTGTTTGGGTATTCAAGGTGTAGCGATTTGTAGGCGGCTTGATTTTCCTCCCGTTAATGCTGCAGGAGTGAGAAAGAAAAGTGCTGTGATTCATTGACACAAACAGGCTTGATATCAAATCGGAGCAATGAAACCTGCTGCGACCTGGGTGTCGTCCTCAGGACTTTTCTTCCAGTACATGGATATATGGATAAATTCCTTCCATACCTATACACACACTCACTATTAGAACCATAGAATCTTAGAACAATAGAATGATTTGGGTTGGAAAGGGACCTTAAACTCATCTATTTCCAACTCCCTGCCATGAGCAGGGACACCTTCCACTAGACCAGGTGGCTCCGAGCCCCATCCAACATGGCCTTGAACGCTTTCAGGGATGGGGCAGCCACAGCTTCTCTGGGCAACCTGTGCCAGGGCCTCACCACCCTCACAGGGAAGAATTTCTTCCTGATGTCCAATCTAAACCTACTCTCTTTCAGTTTGAAGCCATTCTTCCTTGTTCTATCACTACATGCCCTTGTAAACAGTCCCTCTCCCTTCAGGCACTGTAAGGCTGCAATTAGATCACCCCAAAACTATCTCTTCTCCAGGCTGAACAATCCCAATTCTCTCAGCCTTTCCTCATAGCAGAGCTCTTCAGTGGATGTTTAGGTAGTGTCCTCTGAAAGGATGCCAGAAGTGCCTTTCTCCAGGTGTTTCCTATTTCCTTCATTCACAGCTCTGTCAACATGTCTGTTTTTGTACCAGCTGTGGACAAAGTGCCCTTCTCTGTATTTTTAATGCCAATGCCATGGAAAATGGGCTCATAGTATCAAAGCCTTACTAGAAAGCAGGCCTGCTTGATGGTCACTTTTACTAGAAAGTGGCCTGTTTTTTCTTAATGTGCCATCAGAGAAATTTCCTTTGAAAGAAAGAGTGTTCTTGAATTCACAATGGGCTGTGATGAACTGTGAATTTCAAACAGTTTTCTGCATTTAGTTGCAAAAATTTGTCACCTTTTTTCATATGAGCAAGTCAGCATAGACGTTTGCTTCAGGCCATTCTAACTCCCCGTCAGTCCTGTGTTCCCTGTGCCATTCCCACTAATGCCAGCCCAGGGGAGCTCCCCTGATGGCAGGTGCTTCACCACCATATGACCAAGTTCAGCCTCCAACTCATCACATCTTGCTTTAAAATTCCCCTACCTGGTGCCACCTCGATGGCTGAGGAGTGGTGTGTCACGATCCTGTCCTGGCTGTCCATCAAGGTCAGTCATTGATGCCTTGTAGTGTTTTCCTCTAGCTTAGTACCTCATGAGGATATTCAGAGATAATTAATTCAGAGTGGTAAGCACTGGGATCAGAGCCACTGGAAGGACAAGAATTTCCCTTGCCTTTGGACAGCATTTTTGTCACAGCCCTCTGTCATTGTGTACTAGTTAGTCCAGGGGGTAATGATTTGCTGTTGGCCACAGGTGCCACCTCAGAACAAACATACAAGAATTTAGTCATTTTGGGACCAGACTCACAAGTGCTCAATCTTTTATGATGGACAAGGTCATAGCTTCTGTTTCTTTTTTTTTCCCCCTAACACCAGCTTCCCATGACCTTGGATGTGCCATGAAATCCCAGGAACAGAGAGGGTACCAAGCACTCATCCTACCAGAGCAGCTTTGCAGAGGCTGCAGAGTCCTTTTTAAAACAACCAGTTCCTCGAAAAGCATGAGGTGTTGATAAGATAAACCTTTTCCTGAGACCTACTTAACCCTTTCCTTGAACTGAGACCAAATTCACTTCACTTATTCCCTTCTTTTCATGGATCCCACATAAAAATTCTCACATAAAAATTCTCACTTTGTCTATTTGCCTTGATTGGTGTCAGCTGCAATAAAACATTGCTGTGCCTCAACCAACGGAACGCTCAGCAAGGTGTTTGAGGCTATCCAAAGTGTTTCATTCTCCCCAATGGCTGTCAGCTAAAGGAAGGACAAAATAATTCTCCAGAAAGGAGGAAACAATCTCAAGCCCTGACACATGTTTTGAGTGTATGTGTAAAAACACAAGGTATGAGGAGGGCTTAGATTGCAGCTCATCTCGCTGTCATCTCACCAATTTCTTTTATCACCAAGCTTCCTCCCTAATGCCCTGGCTCTGCTCCCCTGGTTTCAGCCTTGTCCTTCTCCTTCTGATCTCTGACATTGCTATGAATAGTTCAGTCCATCATACTGAGATAAAAAACCCAGTCATCTCATGCTATTTGGGCATTGAGGGCAGCAGTTACTACTGTACTGAGAAATGGTTCATTTTAAATGTGGGGTACGAGTACCTGATCAGATCTGTGTGAGAAATGGGGAATTTCACCCCGTTATACCCCACTGAATGTGAGGTGAACTGGAGAGGGACCTGATTTAACAGCACTGGCTAGCTGCCATGAAAACTGGGAGAGGTAGGAAAGCAGGACAGCTTGCTTGGGAGAGCCAAGTGGAAGGAGCAGTTTACTGGTAAAGGAGCAGGAGTACTTGGTAATTGAGGGTGTCAAAGCTCCCCAATGTATGAAGAGGAGATAGAGAACAAAAATAGCACTGTGTTTGTAAATCACTGGAAGCTACTTCAAGATGACAAAGGATGTGGTCACTTGCAGGAGCTGTTCAAGGGGAAGGCCAGATCCCCCTGTATGGGGATAATAATAAAAGAACAGAAAAGGAGCATCATGGGAAGCAGGTACAGAAGAGAAGATACTCAGAACATTCCACTGATGGTGAAACATAAGCAGATTAAACTGAGAAAGGGTAGAATCACAGAAGTAGGAGTGATCAGAGCAATCATCCAGTCCAGTTTGCCACCACTGCAGATGATCACAGAATCACAGAATATGCTGAGTTGGAAGGGACCCAGTATCATGGAGAGGACCCTCCCCAAGAGTCACACTATGTGCCTGAGAGTATGATCCAAATGCTATTGAGCTCTGTCAGCCTTGATGCTGTGCCCACTGCCCTGGGGAGCCTGTTCAGTGCCCAGCCACCCTCTGGGGGAAGAACTTTTTTCTAATATATAACCTAAACTTCCCCTGACACAACTTCAGGCCATTCCCTCAGGTCCTGTCACTGCTCACTGGAGAGGAGAGATCAGTGCCTTGCCCTTCCCCTACCCCTCACAAGGAAGTTGTAACTGCAGTGAGATCTCCCTTCAGTCTCTTCTCTATGCTGAACAGACCAAGCGCCCTCAACAGCTCCTCCTGAGTTTGATTCAGAGGAATCCGTGCAACATCTGCCCTGTACCTCCAGCTGTGAGTTCCCTCTCACCATCTAACACATACAGACTTGCAGTGACAGATGAAAAAAACACAACTGCACAGCTCTGCAGGGAGGGCAGGAAGGACCCCTTGTCTGGCTGCTAAGACATGCAACATTTTCTTAGGGAGTAGCAAGAAAATAAACCAGAACAAAATCCTGCCACTCTGGTCTGGGGGACAGCTGTACTCTTGGCTCCAAATCTAACACTCAGCTTGCCCCTGAGTGCCTGAAGAACACCAGGCAGGGACCAGCTTTCCCAGCAGCTCTACTGAGTGGAAACACTAAGAAAGATAAAGATATTCTTCAAGGGAAGGTTTTGTAGACTGGTATAATTCAAAGTAAAGGGATGACAGACCTGATTCTGGGGTGCCAAGATGAAGTGTTAGAAGCATTCAGGATGGGAATAACATAATGAAAGACAATCTAATAGTAGCAATTTTGATGAAGACTGCAGATCAGGAGTGGAGAGGAAATCAGATGCAAGAGTCTGTGCAGACAGAGATTGTTCAGAGGTCTTGCTGCTGCTGTAAAGGTTTGGGGAAGGACCTGCTGCCAGGCTGATTTGTGTGTAATACCCTTGGGGAATGGAGGGAAAAGTGGATCCTTTAAGCACTCGAATGCTTTCAGCCATGTAATGTTTGGATTAGGATCCACTCGAAGGTGCAGAGAGCACACTTGTTGAGTTCGACACCAGCAGAGATGTGCTGGTGCTTATTATAAGGCAAGAAGGAAAGAGGGAGTGTCCTTATCACTCAATCAGTTACAGGTAGAAGAAAAGAGCAGATTCTGAATGGGGAAATGAAAATTATTATTATTATCTGTACAAAGCCATTCTTCCCCAAATGATACCAAGGGGGATGTAGATATGTAGGGCTGCCAGCAGGAGGAAAGCAGACCTTGATTTTGCATTAGGAGGTGTCACAGGGGCCAGGTGGGGGCAGCACATGGAAAACATGACACCCCAGGGCTGGGTGTTGAGCATCCCTCGGGGCACTTGGTCCTGCTCGTTAGTGACACACAGAGGGGAGGGAGCTCCCAGCAGAGCTGCTGCACTGCCCTGATTAGGGGCAGGAGAGATTGATTTGTGATGAATGAATAAAGAGGTGAGATTAAAGCACGGCTAAATGGCAAGGAAGAGAGAAGAGCCTGTAAGTATTTGAAGAGTGTTGGCAGGGAGAAGGGATAAATTAAGGTGGAACAAGGGTTTTTAGCTATGAGGAACAGCATGAAATCAGAAGGGGATATTCAGATTTTATGTACCTAAATAAGGGAGCAGCCCAGAACGGCTGCTCCTCACTCCCTCCTGGGAAGATACCTTGTGCTGCACAAAGACTGCTTTGAGCCCTGTGGATGTGATGGTAGCCATGTGAAATAAGAGGCATTTCTGCAGAATTGACGGTGCCCTTCGCACTCACTTCTATTTATTTCTCACCAGCCTCCCCACGTAGACAGCAAGTATTATCAGTGTAACTTTCTTTTTTAGGAGTGAGATTTAAGCCTGCAAAATAATCCCCTCATTGGACATGCAGAAGGAGCTGCAATACTTGGCGGATGTGAAGACAAACTGGATGACAGAGAAAGGGGTTTAAGCAAGAGATCCTAAGGAAAGTCAGCTCCTGGGGTGGCAGCCCCGGATTTACCACTCTGGAGCAGACCATCCACCCAAGCAGCCTCGTGCCTGGACACGTGTAGGCACTGCCTACACAACTCCTTGCCAGGCTGGGCAGCTGCCCAGGAGGAGTTCATGGCATTTCCCCCAGCATTTTTCCACTTGAGTGAGGTTTTCCCTTGAGAGGGCGACACACTTTTATGGGAGTCACAGAGAGCAATCTTGTTAGGAATACATGGACTTAACTTTACTCATCCATCTTAATAGGACTTACATTATTTTCCTTGATGGTTCTGATTTTCTATCCCATTAATAATAAAAAAGCTTCTCTGCTTATATATAATGCAATTCAACAATAAGTCTCAAAGGAGGATCAAGATCACTTTGGCTTTCCATCAATTTGATGCTGACGCCTCTCCAGTTAAATAACTCGAATGCAAGAAGAGCAAAAGGGAGCAGAGATCCTTCCTAGCTTTGAACCCGAGTTTCTCTTGAAGCAACAGGAATCTTCCAATGGATGTCAGTAGACTTTACATCACCACCCAAAGGGCATTTCGGGGAAGGTGACGATTCTGTTTTCACCCACTGGAAATCAGGTGCCATACTGACTTTGGGGGAGTGTGGGTGATCTTGACTGCCTGAGAATTGGGGCAGAAGACACCATGAGAAGGGTCTATGATTGTTTTTCTGATGCAAATGTTTCAAACTGGTGCCTGGGAAAAGGGCTTGATAGTCAGTGTTTGCCGAATGGAATACTTCATGACAGTGCTAATTAAAATAAATGAAACTTGACTTTTCAAGATGATGCTTTTTTATAGCAAAGTACAGTAGTTTGGAAACATCTTTAATTTAATTGCAAAATACTTTCTCTGGTTATTTACTTAAAATTGTCTCCCATTGCAGGGCTGCACCAGTATTTCTGGATGCACACTCTTGATTTTGGCATTTTACATTACATTATCAAGTTAATCTCCCCAAATCATTAACCCCCAGCAGGAAAGATTTTTAATTATGTAGATTCACCAAGTGTTTTTCAAGAACTGTTTTATTTCTGTAAGTTCAACCCTAATGCACTGTAGGGAGAGGGAGGGCACTGTCCTACACTTGATTTCATGAAACATCATCTTGAAAGAGGCCTCCAAAAATGCAGCAGATTCAGCAAATCGATCTTATCCACAACAGGAAACAGCTAATGTCCTGAAGAATCCCTGCCTTCCTGGGAAGGGGTACTGATGTGCACTTCAGCAAGAAATAGGGTAATTTAGACCCAACTGAGCCTGTTTTTTCCTCTCAAACATAAACCAGCTTTATTCCAGTGTATCTCAGTTCTGATTTACTTTTCAGGATGTGGTATCTGAATCAGGCTGAAGCTCACAAAAAAGTGTTCATGAGCTTATAGTCATGGTTATGCTTTTATGTAGGTTAGAAAGCACATCAAAATCAAAAGCAACATTGCATCCCATTTCCTAACGTCATGGGGAACCAAAGATTTGGGAAAATGATGAAGAGAGGACACTACATGAGTTTTTAATAATCAGCACTGTTAATAAATATTGGTTTGAGCACTTACCCAGAGCCTTCCCTCTCTTGTACAGCTCCCATGGTGGGCATGGCAGTGTGGGGAGCCTTGCCCAGACCCTCAGCAGGGACTCAGCAGCTCTCTCTGGGTTGGAGTGATGCTTGGAAAGGCTTCTCTCTCGGGGACACAAACGTTGGAAAAACCAGTGAGTCACAACTGGCAGAACACCATAAAATTGTCCTGACTTACTCATCTGTATCCCTATTAAAAGCTGAGTAGCACTTGAGAGGAAACAATTGCACGAAAGTGTGATGTTCTCTCTGTTGATGTCACTGGTGGGGTCAGGAGCAAGGATTCAGCCCGTCAAATGTACTGCACATACAGGATGATAAATGATGACAATAATCCTACAGGAAGAGAAACATTTGAAGAGCCAGGGCTTGTCCTCCAGAACAGATGACACCAAATTCTTCTGGCTTGTGCAGCCAAGTCCCAAACACAAATGAGAAATGAAGGATTTTGGAAAGCTGGGTGCACTTTAATTTAATCTGGGAGACATGTCCCAGTCCTGGAGACTCAGCATGGTGAACACATCAGAGCATGACTGGGGACAGAGAAGCATTTTGTGGGCAAGTGACTTCACACCTTTGAGAGTGTCCAGAGTACTGATGTGGTTCCCTCTATGGGAGATCACTCTGTGGAAGTCCCAAAAATGTATTGACAGGTGTCTGAGTATTTTTTGCAGTGTAATATGTCAAGGAAGCTTATGCCAACACTCCTCTAGTTTTCTAGTACCGGCCTCATGTGTCTCTGCCCTTGCTCCTTGGTAAGGGAGATGAGAAACAACGGAATAACTGATAGTTTAGGACTGAATTAACAAGTTTTTGCAGGTACATTTGGCCAGGATAGTACAATATAGATCACAAGTTGCGTCTCTGAATGCAGTCAGCCAGTGCAAAACCAACAATTAGGCACTTTCCCTCTGAAATAACTTTCATGCCCTATATTTCGTAGTGTTCCAGATCCATAAAACCCCAAGTTTATAAAAAATTTATAGCAGAACTACAGCTCAATTGATACAGTTCATATTTCTACATTGAAGTATTGGGTGCAGCCACCAGTAGGAACAACATAGTGGCTTTTACAGGTGTTTGAAAGCCTCTTCCACAGCTACTTTTATCACAGAAAGTTCAGTTCAAGTTTTATTTTCTTTTTTCTTGTACCTGAAGCCTGTGAAATCTCTAATCTGTCAGCCTGTGTGATGTTTCACCCAGTGTTTCCCATTGCAGTATCAAAGTTAGTAACAGCATCTCTATCTACTGCTACAGGCATCATTATTTATTTGCCCTGTGCTGCACTCAGAAGTCCCAGGTGCCATCAGAGTTATCACTGAGCCTGTGCCTAATTTAAACGTCAGTCTAATACCAGACAAGGCACAGTGCTGTCCCTATAAAAATGTGCTCTCTTGTCACAGGAATGGAGTTAAACCCCAGCAGCCCTTCAATGCATTTCTTTCTCAGTTCGCATCTTTCTTGCATTTCAAATTGGCCAGGATCTTACCAAAGAGGGATTTGACACTACTGAGGAGAAACATGCTGTCTCCCTGCTCTTCACTTTCCTTACCTGCCTGTTGCTCTTCCCAGAGCTGTGGAGGCTGGTCGGAGAGGTGACTGTGGAACATGGCAATGGAAGAAGAGAGAGAGAAGAACTAAACACAACTCCTTCATTGCAGGACCCGCTCGGTGCAGTGGCTGAGAACACGTCACTGTTGGGTTGTGGGAGGGATGTCCTGAGCCATCCATAAGCTTCTTCCTGGGACATCTTTGGAGACAGCATAATCTAGCCATGGCAATATGTCATTGTATGTCTGTATATGGAAAGACAACATCTAATTTAGAGAGCCCAAAAAAATACAATATATGTATAATGGTACGAGGCAACTTCCCCTGATAGCTTGGTCTGATCCTCCTGAGGGCCTTCAGGGAGACTGGTGGATGTTTTCAGGAGCTGCTTGGTCTGCAAGCTTTATGACAGGGTCAGCAGGAGTGGAGAGGGTTGGAGAGGTCAGGAAAAAGGAGTTGTTTGGCACTTTGTGTATTGTTTGACATAAATGAGGTAAAGAGTGTATATCTAATGGAAAAAAAAAACCCCAACAAAAAAGCTTGAACCCATTATCCTTTTGAACTGGCATAAATCAGGAATAGCTTGGAAATCAGCAGCCCAAATCTTCAGCTATTACCAGTCTTCCTGGGGTTTAAATGAAGTTGAAAATGCTCTGGTAGTTTATAGGAGCTGAGGATACATCCTGATGGAATTACACAAGCATGAATATACTGTAAGCCAAAAGAGAATTAGGTCCATTATTTTTAAAAAAGCAAAGCTTGATTAAGGATGTTCAGTATAAGTTTAGGAAAAAGAACACTGTCATGCCTCACTAACTTCGCTGTTCTGTTGAAACATGACTACCAGGGAGGTATTACAATGCCCTGGGATTTACTAGAAAAGCAATCAAAGAAATGTGGTTTTGGGGAGGGGAGGGAGGAAGAGCACTTCTGTCAGTGCTAATTGCAGGCATTAATAGGAGCCATAGCACAGAGAACTGTCTGCTACTCTGAGGAAGTTGGAAGCACAAGTGCACTACACTTTATGGGTGCACACATACAGAGATAATTCCACTTGCAGAATGGAGAAGCGGGATCTGAGCTCGAGAGGAGATGTGCTGATCATTCCCAACGTGATCAGTCAGAGGTTCAAGAACTGCAATGAGTCAAGGGGGGAGCTCAGAAGGCATTTCTTAAGATTGAAACATAATTAATGCGAATGCCTCCGAGGCTTGGCTCTAACATCTGGGAAATGCAGAGCAAGAGCTTTATTATTTTTAAATGAATTGGATAAAACTTGAAGACTTTAGTTCTCAGCAGAGTTGCATCAGCAGATATTTAACAGTATAACACCAGGTTGGCATTGCAAATTGGGCATGTGTTGGGAAAAAAGTTGGGTCTGGGCTCATAAAAAAGCCACATTAAGAGATGTGGAAGAGGCAGCCTGCTGGGACTTAGGTCCAGAGCTGACAGCAGCACCAATACCCATGCAGGGACTCTTACAGGAGAGTCACTGTGGTGGACTGGATCAGAAAAATTCAGTGCAGGGTCACTGTTAGCACTTCTATCTCTGTCAGAGAGGAGGTACCAAACATGTCCTATACCAGCACTTCAAAAGTCTTTGAGCCATTTTCTTAGTCATATCCCTCACCAGAGAGCCTCACAGACCAACTTCACACCATCCAAAGTACCATTGTGCTATCAGAGATGTTTAAGCAGTTGAAGTTGATTCCTTTTTTTGTTTCTTTGATTTTTTTTGTCTTTCTTTTGAGTGAAAGTTCCCACATAAAGCGTTGCGCAAATGAAACCAACGTAGAATTTGACCACTGACATTAAGCAGGACCTCTGTTTGAATTGCCCCTTTTTAGCAGTATGGTGCAAACAGATCAAACAGCCTTTTAGATGTGGTATTTTACATTACTTACCACATCTCCTCCTTATTTCTATCAGGTCATCTTTAATATTGAAAGATTCTCCTACGATGGAAAAGTTTATTGGAGGTCAATGCCTCGTTGCACCCTTGCACCCACCTTTCCCCCTCCTCTGACGCAGCTCCTCAGGCTACCACAGGCTCTGTCTCCCTTCATCAGTTCTAGAGAGAGAAAACACAGTCAGAAATATCACAGGTCCCTGTCTCCGGGAAACCAGGCACTGCAGCTGCCAGGGATTTCAGCTAACACCACAGAGCTCCCGAAAAGTCAAGTGTCTTCAGGAGGGGCAGACATCTGCTGCCATCCCCATGTTTTTTTCTCTCCGTTCATATTAACTGTCTCTGTCCCTCTGAACAATTTGCCTGCTAGAGAGAAAACAGGACTTAAAGGGGTTCATACGTTTCCACTCTTTCAAAGGGAAATAAAAAAAGGGCTTAATATAGCCTGAGAAACAGAGACAACAGCATGGGTAAGAAAGAAAGCACAGGTGTAATTTCTGGGCACAGTGAGAAGCCTTTTAAAAGCCCCTAAATGAGTAGTGTGTACATGTTTACCACCACTGCAGCTGACATATAGCCACAGGAGCACTGCACTACAGGGATCAAATGAGAACTTGTGGAGGGCTATTGAACACTGGGAATTTTCACAGTAAGGCAGAACAAAATTATTGAGCACTAGGGGGTTCTCTAATTTTGGTACACTTGGAAAATAAAGCAGTGCCTTTGTCCAGGACTAATATTTGCTCACCAATGGCCAAATCCATCCGTTGCTTTTCTTAGTTGTGACCTGGGATATGTAGGCTAGCCTTTGACATTTGGGCTGTTCAAGGAAATATGGGGAAATACTCACCCAAGGCTTGCTAAAGGAGTTTTTTTTATTCCATTTTGGTTGCTTTGCGTACCTAACTTCTCTGGATTGTCCCAGGGCTTACACTTTGGCATATATTTAAAAATGTAAATAGATTTTCAAGGCTAGTGTTGAGCCTCAGGGAGTCTCCAGTGCGATAAACAACCGAGCTGGTGGAACACTTGAAGCGTTTGCTGGGAGAGCAGAGGGAAACCCTCCTGAGATTCCAGCAGCGTGGGCCGCGGCTGCAAGGCCTCCCTGCCTCAGATTTTACTGCTTACAGAAGGTGTCATACCCTGACTTGGGAGCCAAGCACGGATTTCATGGAGGAAAAGCCCCAGTCACTCATCCAAGTGGTCCATCATGGGCATTTTGCAGCGGGTTGGGACTTTTGCCCAACATCTTGTAGGGCTTCATCCTGTAACCACTGAGGCTGCTGCCAGCCGTGCCATTGATTGGAAAGGCCGCAGCAAGAGGCCTCACAAGATGATCCCATTTTTATGGCTGAAATTACACTATCTACAGCCATTAAGTACCTTTTTCTCCTCATTAAATTTTGATCGTTTCCTCTGATGAAATATGGCTTTGGAAGATTGCTGTTCCAGGTTCCAGCTTTTGCCTTGCTCCTGAGGCGAAGGTTTTAAAGGTGCAATCCTGCAAATTACTCCCCGAGTAAGGGTTTTTATGCAAATCGTCCTGTTAACTTTACACAAGAAAGAGTTTGCTGGATCATGCCATTATCCCTAGGCTTACAATGGAAACACAACTGACCTTTAGCTGTAATGAGCACCAGTTAAAAAAAAAAAAAAAAGTGACAAAATTGCCTGGATCTTTGCAAGCTGATACAAGCTGTGCAGTGTGCTGGTAGGGACAGATCTCTGAACAGGCTGAAGGAGTTAAGTCATTTCACGGTGTTAGATAACAGCTAATTGACAGCAGATATAATGCATGTTGATAACCAAATGTAATTCAGCAGCTAAGAATGAAAGAGCCCAAATATCTGCTATACCAAGCTGTATGGGAGTTATTATAGGAATGTTCCCAAAGCTTTTGCAGCTGCAGCAAAAAAAAAAAAACAAACCCAAAAGTGAGATATAATACAAAAGAAAGAGGAATCAAAGCAGATGGTGGAGATGGTGTGGAAGGTGCCAGCGTGATGGCACCTAAAGTGTGGCATGTTGAGTGCCACCATCAGTGTGCAATGTCAACACGCAGCAGGGATGAGAAATGCAGCTGAGCACAGGCATTGTGACGCTGAGTTTATGAGATTATAGGCAGGATGAACTCCTTGGGTGAACCTGTGTATATGAAAACAGGTCAGAAATAGCTCTGATGTGATATCAAATTAAGTTCAGCTCTCCAGAGCTGAAGGGCAGTGAGCCAAATGTCTTCTGGTAGGTGGGCAGGTTACCAGCACTGGAGGAAAAAGTGCAATCTACAGGTGGGGTATCAGACCAATGGGTCTTAGCCCAGACCTTGACATCATCTACTTAGTGTTTTCCCTCCCCTTTTAGCCCAAGGAGGCTGTGAAAAAGGTTCAGCGTCTCTCAGTCCACAGCACTGAACCCGACACCAGCTGCCATGGCTCCCTCTCCCCTTGGATAATCAGGAATAAGCATTATTGGTGCAAGCACTTGTCATCACTCTGCAGCTATAAGAAAAACAGATCAGCAGCATCATGGCCACTCCACACTTCCCTTTGCTTCATTTCCACTCCATTTCTCCTCTCTGCTTGTGCCTGCCCATAACTCCACTCCATCACTCATCCAGGGCCCCTTCTTCATTTCTCTTCCACTTCTCTACCTCTGCCTTCCCTCATTTCCTCCTTGTCCTTTGCCACCCCATTATACAAGTGGCTTTTTTTCTTCATTTCCTTGCTTTTACCTTTTCTCTCTGTCTTCTTTCTTTCCTTCCACTCTCTGATGGTATTTTTGATGCCTTCCCCTTACCTCTCTTTTTATTGCCCAGCTGCATTGTCTATTGTATTACCTGCCATTATCTCCAAATATATTTTGATATATTTCCCCCCTTTTCCAGTCCAGCTTTTTGTTCCCTTAAAGGCACCAGAAAGCTCTAAAGGTTAGAGAGGGAAACTGAAAAGCATCTCAGTAGTTTTCCATCAGCCTGTGTATAAAGCACTTCTTTTTCCACCTGATGAGAAAGCAGTAATCAGGTTCCCCCTGCATCAAGCTCTTTTACACAAAGAGATTGCTGCAAAAAGAAACCCAATAGATTTCTAACTGGCCTCCTCCTTATCTCTGCCTCGAAGCCTGGTGAACCTGCAGCCTTTTCTCTTGCTGTGGCTGCTGGTGCCACGCAGAGCACACACAAGGTTGAGGGGGATGAGCAGCATCCCAGTTCCTTGGTGCAGGTGATAGCTGATCTTGGCAGGGATTGTGGATTGGGCCCTGAGATTTATTTCCCACCTGGAAAATTTAAAGCCTCGGCACGATAGCAGGGAAAGGAGATCTCTCACTTTGCAACACTTGTAATGGTGGCAAAATGGAAGGCAAAGGAAGAAGTGCTGCAGTGCTAAAATTATCTTCAGACTAAACGTCACCCAGTCTCTTAGGTACCCACCCTCCTGCCTGTAACCATGGGGGTCAAATATGCCAATATGTGTGCAAAGGGTTCCACTCCAAGGAGGTATGGACTGAAACACAGTTTTCAATCTGTTAGATACAATGTGCTCCCCTCCTCGGCGCTGCCTCCACCAGAAGAAATCAGAGCACCCTCCAGAAACCACTTGCTGCTCCAAACAGACCTGCTCTCAGCTCCCTTGTCCTTCTGCACCAGCTGGGCCAGGCTGCTCCCAGCAGAGCCCTTCCCTGCCCCACAGAGCTCCTGATTTGGGAGGCTGGCTCTGCCAGAGAGCACCAGATTTGCCCCAGAGGGGCAGGTGAGGGGCCAGGACCAGAGGCTGCTCTGGTGCACGTCTTTCTGGTCCCTATAACAAAGGGGTCAGAGCGCCAGGGCTGACCAGCCACACTTCTCCTTAAGCCACCCCACACGTTGAGGAGGTGTGGGGGATGCAGTGGCTCCAGAGAACTGGGCACTGCATCAGTGCCCTAGGCTTTTCTGCAAGTTCAGAAGGAGATGAAACAAAACACAATCCTGAAATTATGCCTAATAAAGCGAAGGGAAAATCAGAACATACAGCCAGGAGGCGAAAGGCCCATTATGACAAATTTGGTCTCCTGTTTTTCTTTAAAATATAATTTCAGTCAAATGGATCTTATTTGCACAGTTGCAATTGTCATTCTGTTTCTTTTCTGCAGCCACACAATACTTTTATCTCTGATGAGGAAATTCTGTAACTGCCTTTGTCTCATTCTCTACCTTTGCTACGGTTCTCTGCTTTCTTCCCCAGCATCAAAAAAAAAAACAAAAAAAAAAAAAAAAAAAAAAAGATAAATATGAGTCCCTCATCTAAAGCACAGTACCAGAGGTTTAACGTTGACAACGTGCTTTGTCACCTTGGCTCTGGAAAAGCCTTACAAAAGCTTTATTAACAGGCTCATTAGCACGGCCTGATTTACTTCTGCAGACTTTACTCTTTTACTAGTTTCCAGGAGCATCAGCATCAGTTGCAGGGCTAATGAATTCACTCAGATTTGCATGCTAATGAAACTCCCATGACTCTCTGTGCTCTCGACTTCAAATCGATCTTTGCTGTTGCTTGAGGAATATTAATAGAAATAAAAGTAAAGGGGAGCACGAGGCATTTTGGTTGGACTTGCTGTAATCCAAGGCTGCTGTGCAATTCATATTTCATGCATTACACTGTTTCAGATCTTATTTCTTTCATGCCTTATTGACTCTGGCTGTAAAGGAGGCAGCACCTTTAGGAAATTCCTGGTGTAGCTGTTGGCCAGGGACTCAAGGGAATACTTACCTAAAATCATACTTGAGCTCTCAATAAATAGGTCAGTCACCTAGAAGTGCTGCCATGCACCAGTGTATTCCTCCCCAAACACATGAATTTAATTTCCCTTTGATAGAAATAGAAAACCTTCTGACTTCAGTTGCCTTTGCTGCCTGCCTGTGCAGTGATCACACAGATATGGGGTGATGGAGCTCCCCTTAAATCAGACCTTAACTCAGCTGAGTGAAGGACTCAGTCCAGGAGGGCTCTCTGGCTCCTAAGCAGCAGGGAGCAGAGACATCTCCAGGGACAAGATAACACACTTCCCTGCTTGAAGAGATGAGGGTGCTACTACCAAATTTATTCCTCACCTTCTGGAAACCTTTTGAAGCTTGAGCTATTGTGCTGCAGCTGCCAATATAGAAATTAATATATTTATATCATCCTGGAGCATAACGATTGCCATTTCATAGGCTGAAAAGTCAGTTTGTGCCTGAATGCCTTTCAAACAGAGACTGCTTTGTTTTCGGCTGCTGTAAGAAAAGCAAAAGGGATTTGGAAGTGCAAGGAAGGATTCAGAGCCCCAAATCCTCTGCTCTGGTAGGTCTGCAGGAAGCCTACCCCACAGGATCTCACTGACAGAACCAACCAAAACAAACAGCTCAGCGATGTGTCTCTGTTAATTGGAGATGTTACTCTCTCACTCCCGCTTCAATTTTAGCAGTGATGAATGCTGGTAGTTGACTGAAGCCCTAGAAAGAAATCCCATTGTGCAATCATGTTTTTACAAGAATATTTTTGGCTTCTGAAAGTGCACTTAACACATCCAAATTAATGGAGAAGAGGATTCTTCACTGAGCAGCCTCCCGTGCCTGCTCTTCTTAATTTGATACAATAGCAGAGCGTACATTGAGATTAAAATGCTCTTTTGGATGCTCAGTGGCAAGAAATTATTCAGCAAAAAACAGGGCACCATTTTCCTGATATCTCTTGTGAGTGAGGATAATCAAACAGCTCCATTTTGCTTGCTGCAAAAATAACACAATTCCTACGTGCTTTTTTCTTTTTTTTTTCTTTTTTTTTCTTTTTTTTTTTCTCAAACAGAAGCAAAGAAAATTAAATAAAACGAAAAGCAAGCTGTGGACTAATTATCCTTCCTAAACGACTTCATATTGTAAAATAGCCTATTGAATGCATAATGAACATCATTACCACCAACAGCTTGCATGTGGAGGAAAGCAGAGTGGTCATCCCATCATTATCAGTGCTTATTTTGGGAGCAATGCAGAGTGCCAAGGTGAAGTGGATGCTTGGTGCCCTGGCCACCAAAAATACAAGCAAAGCTGACAGCCTCACACTTCTCTCTGCATTCAGAAGCACCTCACCCTGCCTTCAGCTCCAGTCCCTCGCTGTCCTCTATGAGCTTTGAGGGCCTCTGGTGCTGGTTGCAGCATGGACACGTGAGTTTGGGATTGGCAGCTCTTCCACCAGCTTCCCAGCTGGAAACAGAGGGCTGGGCTCTGTCTTCCGCTGTGGGAGGTTTGAAGGGCAATCCACCTCCTCCCAGAGTGGAGGGGAGGAGTCCCATCCATGACCCGGGGAACATTTTTTCATAGTTATAGCAGCATTCCCTGCAAAGTGGAATGATTTCCCTGGAGAGGCTCAACCTGGAGCCCCTTTCTCCTCCCAAGCTCCCACAGGCTGCCAGTGATTTCCTCACCTTTCAGCAATACTCCCCTTCTGCCCAACACACACACACTGCTGTCCCTGACCTCACTGCAGGTCTGGAGGGGCCGCAGGCAAAATTCCTGTTTCCCCTCCCTCCCCATCTTTCCAAATGGAAATGAATGCCAAGTACGAAGCACATGGATTACACTTACATAGAGATTGAAATACTCAGAGAGATTAAAATACTCCTCCTAAGTTAGGAATGTTCCTATATGGTGTGCACTGGATAGTTTCCCTGCTTTCAAGTGTTTCCAAGTCCAGATGGCACTGGCACAACTGGGGTGTGTGGCCACTCCTCGTGTTCTTCCTTCCAGTCTCACCCTCGATTTAGCAAATCTGTTTTATGCTCCAAGCCTAAGAGGTCATTTGTAACAGTTTGGCCTGGATCAACCCGAATGAAAACATCCAATCAAATCCCTAATTGTGACAAATTATATTAGTCTGTAGTTGTGCAACTTGCGTTGCGGCAACTTAATTCCGGCTGTGCTTGGGTTGTGGAAACAAGGAGAGGCTAAAGATGTCTCTTCCCCACACAGGGAGGTGTGCGTGGGAGGTCTGAGCTTCCCCACTCCATCCCTGCTCCATCCTGCTCCCCTTCCCATGAGCATACTTTCGTCCCAAAGCGTTTCTGTGCTGTCATCTACACACTGCCCAAGGTATTTGAAAAACTAAGCAGGTTGGTCCCACTCTATGGAACTGAACATTTCATATGGACCCAGTGCTGTGTGAAAGTTCTGAGGAGAAAGAACATCTGGCCTATGACACAGCAAAATGTTAAAATGGTAGGGCAAGAAAGAGGGATGTGGTGGGATTGCCTATCACTGCCCTGCTATTCCTCGTTCACATGAGGAAGGTTCACTGGACCTTCAGATGCTTTTCTCCAGCCAAAGATGTGACAGTGAAGCAAAAAAATAAAAAAATAAAAAAAAAAGGGGAAAGAAATCCTAAAATTAATTTTCCTACATGACATATTTTAAAGGGCACTGTCAATTGGCTTTATAATTACATTTCTAAATCACTGGAAGATTACACTGAAAGGTGAACTTTACAAAACCTGAATATTTTTTTATTTTTTATTTTTTTAAATTAAAAACCTTTTTGAGGATTTAAATACAATCCTCCAGTGCTGTAAGTCCATGTAACAGCAACAGCAAGGAAATGGATAAGATATGCTATCCTTGTTCCTGCTCATTTGTACCTCTCATTTCCCACTGAGGCTACTAAACCTGGTGGAATTTAGCAGCTCCTTCTCTAAGGATGAGCAGTGTGGTTAAGCACAAGTGCTCAGGTCTCCCCAAAATTTTGACACTGCCCTCATTCCTCAGGATCGTGAGAAAAGGCTTGAAGTGTTAATATTTGAAGCAAGAGGTTTATTTTGCTATCCAGCTTCTGAGCCTTCCAGATATCCCCATTTCATGCCTCCAGGCTTTTCTCTGCAATGAGGAAAGCTCAAGGTATCTTAACTGAGAGCTGAGCTTCTCACCTTATCAAATTGCTCCAGGTCTGAGAGAGAAACCAGGCGTCAAGAGAATCAGCAGAGAGATCTCCAGCTCTGCCTTTGGGGGAAAATTTGTTCTGGAAGCACTGAAATGAGCCAAAGGGATGAGATCCTGCATGAGTGGGCACTGTCCCAGTACCCCCAGCCTAAATTCCCCCTCGTTTTCCACACTCTGTGAAAATGAAGAAAACCTTGGTTAAATTTGTGCTGTATCTCCTCAGGGGACACTCAGGAAAGGTATCTGGGTTAAACAGGGATGTGATTTAAAGGAGCACTGGCTAAACCACATTAAATTTTAACATCGCTGCTCTACGCTGACATCAGGCTGTTTTCACCTGAGCTCCCTTTGCTGTGAGGTGAAATCCAGTTTAACTAGTCAGCTTTCCCATCTGAGCTAACTCACTGCCTGGTCTTAACAAGGCACAAAAATAAAAGCCCAAAGCAGCTCGACGTTGTAGTTGTCGTAGGAAATGATGCAGCTCCCTGTGCTCATCCACTACAGGAATCTATATTAGGTGTTCCAAAGTTTTACAAGCACAATAAGCTAATGCTTTTTCTCAGTGCAGGTAAGATTTATTTCTCTCTTTCTCTAATATATATGGACCCAGATTCTCTGCTTGTATAATCCATTGGCTTACACGGATTTACAGCAGATATTGGCATTTGATCTATGACTGGGCTTGGTCTTTTGGCTGTAGCTTGAGCAAAGGAATAAAGTTCAGAGGACGAATTAATAGAGAAAAAACTAGCTTTTCATGTGTTGAAGACAACAAAATTGCAGTCTGCTATCAAATAATCATCTAAATAAATAACCCTGAGAAAACCAATTACTTACACAGGATGAAGCTATTGGCAGAGGTGTGAGTATGCTCCCTCTGCACCAGACCGAAAAGCCAATATTTATGTATAAAATGGATATCTGGTTACTGAAACGGTATTGCAGTTCACCCATTGTAATTAAAAAAAATAACAATCACAATTCAAGATAATCCTTCAGGTAATCAAAAGCTGGATCAGTAGCAGGTGCTAGTACTGAGCTGTGCCCTTGCTGGCTGGCCCCCAACACAGGCAGTAGGATAAAGCTCTGACTGCCAAAGATGGGAAGTGATGGGGTAGTTTAGCCTAGAGAGGCATGAGGCAATAACCTGGAGAATTTGGGGAATAAAAAAAAAAAAGGAACCCTCTACCTACAACAGAGCATCTCACATAAACTACTCAAATACATATACAGCACATTTAAATGGGTTACACTGGAAATTTAGGCTTTATGGCTCTGAGAAGACAAAGAGCATCAAATGATTTTGCTTCTAATGCGAGCTCATTGGTGATTTTAACAGCATTTGGTCTACTGAAACAAGACAAGGCCTGGAATAATAAGCAACAGTTCAAAGATTTATCTAAATATGTCTGGCAGTTCCCCTGCCCTTTGCCTTGCAATATGTACATACCACAGTTGAGACCATACCCTGCAAATTACCACCCTCCATGGGGTTCTCACATTAAATTATGCCAAATAAGCAAGGCCAAATGCTCTCAACTTAGCCAGAGATAATCAACTAATGTAAAGCAATTTCCAACAGTTATATTTTTCTGCTTCAGGCTCTTAAAAAGACAAAGAGAACCAGATAGAGAAGTGGCATGGAAAGGAATAAGATCTGTCATTTTTGCTTGTTGCTGCTGGACTAGGTATGGTGTGTGTTGCTAATTATGAAGGTTAGAAGTGTTGGATGCCCAACCTAAGCCACCTCTGTGATTCAGCAGCAGCAAGATGGGGCTCAGAGCCCCCCTGTGCTTGACATTGCTATGGAGACTGTGTGGATGAGATCTTCCTCATTAGTCAGGCAATCCATCTCCCACTATAAAGCTGCAGGAATTAGTTTCTCTTCCAGCGCTTTTTAATTATGCTCAAATACACGTGCACCAGTCAGACAAAACAGTTGTTTTGTGTTACCTCCTGAAATTTCAGACCATGGCACTCTCTCCTTGAAGGCATTGTGTTTGCTGACTTTCAATTTACAGTAGCCATTTCTCATAGCATAACACAACAAAATTCACTGTATATCCAAAAACTCTGTGCTACAGAGATGAAATTTCATAATTTACATAATCAAGCTCTGAGTTGAAAGTCTGGTTTTACACATATCCCTGATATAGAACTAGTTTTGCTTTTGCTTTGTGTTTTGGAAGATATGACCCACCATTTTGTGAAAAATTGTGTGCTATTTCCAGTATACCCCATTATCAGTCAAACTAATAGGCCTGGAGAATGAAACCCCCAAAAGAAATCCTCCACATTAGTGAAATAAATACAGTTAATGATGATAATTAAGTCACTGGGGATAATTGAGAGATTATCCAATTACTATCTGTAATTTTTTGGCTTGCAAATAAGATAGGAGTGTATAGAGCTAATCTGTTCTAATAATAATAATTAAAAAAAGTAGGGAAGAAAAAAGCATGAAAAGCCCCCAGACCAGGAATTATTAGATTCCTTCACAACTGGAGGTATTTTGTCAATTTAATTGCCTACTTGATGGGTTTTTCTAGCCTGCACTAGTTTTTTAGGCAGCTGTTGCAACACTGGACTCTTGAGGAGAGGGAGATATTCTGGGCCAGGACTGAATTCCCTGCTGCAGGTCTTGGAGAATCCCTGCTGTCTCCTGGACCCAGACTGAGCTGGACACTTGTACTCCTAGCAAAGGTCTTACAGCAACTACAAGTGAACTGCTTAAAAATAAGAACAGACCAATCTAGAGTTGTGCTCTGAGTTCTGGCTATACAGAAGCATTATCCCAGCAGGTTCTGCTGTACAAAAAGACCTCCAAATCCTCCCAAATCCCCCCTGAACTGCAGTGCCACTCTCTCGTGGTTGGTTTTGCAGACATTCGTGGCCAGGCATCATGTTGTCACAGTGCTAAGGAGAGGTGGTTGACCTCCCATGACCAGGTGAGGTGCTAAGGGGAGGTTTTGATCTCAGATATTTCTCAGTCTGAGACAGCCTTTGTCACAGTGGCTGGATTTTTCTCATTTAGCAGGTGGATTAGGGGACAAGAGCCAAACCCCAGGAAGACATAGTGACACGTTGGGTAAGTTTATACATTCAGGGGTGGGCGTCATTTTTTGGGAGGTGGCTACATTTTTGTTCTCACTTTTAAGTATTTGTAGGGCCCTGCTTGGCACAGGTGATTTAAGGAGATCTAAATATGGCCCCCTGCGAGTCAATTAAGGATGTGTTTAATTTTAACACGTGCATAGTTCCTTTGGATCTCGTCCATGGAAATCAATGGCAAGGCTGCTGTGGTTTGATTGGCTTCGGAGCAGAGCCAGCGATTTTGATTGTAGAGATCGAATGCTTGAAATGAATTGTATGACTAATGCTTCACTGGATTAGGGAATCAATTAATGGAAGTGGGGTGCTTGTTAGAAGATTTCTATTAACTTTCATGCAGATTTTTTTCCTAAACACAAACTCTATATTCATTGCCCTTGAATGCATTTAGGCAACTTGGGGAAAAAAAAATAAGACAGCTGAAATAACCAGAATTTTCTAATAAAGTTATTGAAAGGAGTATGGGGTTCTGTACTAGAAATTAAAACCTTGCATTGAAAGACCTCATGCTGAGTCCTCATACCAAATAGGTAAGTACCAGAAAGCTTTTCCAACCCTATTTATGCCAAAAGCTCTTCAGTCTGGGATTGACAGAGCTGGAAGGCGATTGTCTTCACAAGCAAATCAAAAGGATCAGAAATGATGTAACAAAGTACAACCTTTTCTCCACACATCTTTTCTCATCTTTGAGTACCTGCTGGAGGGGAAAGCATCCTTCAGCAGTTCAACTCCTTATCACAGGCAGCACTAACTAACTACAAGAGCATCCCTGCTCCCACCCCTGTTCAGTCCTACCAGACCAGTGAAACCCCATTTCATGCTCAAAGCTCCCTATGGACTCAGAAGAGCATCACCAAAATCAGGTTCTGGCAGGTGTTAACACCCTCTGCTGAGACCCAAAAGCTGCCACAGGAGGGGATGGCTCCTCTGGGAGTTCTCAACCTGCCCAGGTAGTGCAGGCTTTGATGGGCTGCACTTTACAGCAGGATGTTGTTACTCCATGGCCACAAATTGAGCCCTGGGTAGCCAGCTCAGCTCTGGATAAATTCCAGCCCTAATGGTCCCCTGTTCCCCAGTGCTCCCCCAGTCCCCATCCCTTGAGCCCTGGGATGGGAGCTGCCTTTAGCCAGCAGGGCAGTCTGTACGTGCACAGACAGTTGTGTCCTCAGAACAGCACATTAAGCCACAAAATGTTTCTGTAAATATTGTTTCACACTTGGGTGAACAAAGCATGCTTTTATCTGAGGCAGAGCGCAGGGTGTAAATTACATTTTAATTGAGAAATTGAAAATACCAGCTTTTGCTTTCCGTGAGCTCTTTTTTTTTTTTTTATTTTTTTTAATACTAAAAAAGGCCTGATTATTAGTGGGGATAGCTCTGAGCGAAGCTTCCTGCAATGAGCCTACTCTCATTTCTGCAGACTTTCCCTCGTTCCTTCTGGCTTTGCTTGCCTGGCTTCTCCTCCTCATTCCTAATAAAGACGTCTCCAGGCCCGTGAGCATTCCCAAGCCTCGCTCACTCGCAGCTTGGCAATCTGCCCCTGCAATGTTTGGTGCTGAGAGCAGGTGGTCTGGCACCCCTTTTGCCCTTCTCTCTGTCAGGCAGGTACAGGTGACAGTCTGCTGAGACCCAGTCTTGTTGCTCAGGGTTGGAAATCAGAAAAAAAGCTCAGCTGAGAGCCTCAACATGAAGTATTTTGTGCTGTGCAGTCTGTGAGTGGGATTTCCCCCTCCCTGCACCCACTGAGGACCTCTCAGGAGCACCTCTCAGGTTTGGCACCCAGCTGCTGCCATCCAGTTGGGCCATGGTGTGGTGCAGATATTCTTCCTCCCCTACGCTAAAATACCATTCTTGAAAAGTAGCTGGGAGCACAAGGGACATAGAATCATAGAGTCACTAATTTGGAAAAGACTTCTAACTAAGATCATCAAGTCCAACTGTTAACACAGCACTGCCAAGCCCACCACTAAACCATGTCTTCAAGTGCCACAGCTACATGTCTTTTAAACACCTCCAGGGGTGTTGACTCCACCACTCCCCTGGGCAGCCTGTGCCAGGGCTTTATCACCCTTTCAATAAAGAAATTTTTCCTAATAGCCAATCTAAACCTCCTCTGGTGCAACTTGAGGCCATTTACTTTTGTCCTGTCACTTGTTAATCTGAAGATGCCAACCTCCACCTCACTATGACCTCCTTTCGTGGAGTTGTAGAGAGCAATAAGGTCTTCCCTGAACCTCCCTTTCCCCAGGCTAAACATCCAAACTCCCTCAGCTGCTCCTCACAGGACTTGTGCTCCAGATCCTTCTGCAGCTTTGCTACCTTTTTTGCCCTTCTCTGCCCATCTGAAGACTTTGTACATCTTCAGAGATCTTTGCATTATCCTCATTTCTTACATGTCACTACTATGCCTCAAGAGATCACCATTCATCTAAGACTTAGCAGGAGTGTGAGATCCTGTAGGATCTCTCTTCCTGCTGATGGAAACAGCCATTCAATTTGTAACTCAAGCAGAAAGCGCCCTGGTTTCTGGAGCCTCAGACATCCCCACTTGCTGGGAAGCTTTCCTTTAGGAAGGGGAGTGGAACACAGCCTCATTCCCCATGGAAGTTGATGAGCCGTCAAGCACAGGAGCTGGACGTGGCCAGACAGGAGGTGAGGGCAGGGCAGGGAGCTGAGGACAGAGCCAGGTGTGTTAATCACTGCTTCTGGTGGGCAGCTTTTGCTGGCAGGGCTCTGATAGAGCCCAGGCTGGAGGCAAGAGAGCTGCATCCCCCCGCTGGGAGATGGAATGGGAGCACGAAGCACTTCCAGCTGGGAGCTCAAAACCTCAATTGCAAATTGCACCCTCGGTGCTCAGGGGGGTTGAGTCAAGCCCATTAGCCAGCTAATCCTCACAACAGGCTTCTGTGAGGCTACTATTTTGTTCTGGGGGAAATGTATGATCTACTGATTACACAGCATCCCAACATGCCAAATATATGCTTGAAACCAGTAAACAATAAATATTTAATTAGCTGGTCATTTTGACAATAACAACAGGCAACAATTAAACTGGCTTTTGATTTCCCGTTCATTTAGTTGTCAGTCTTGTACAGTCACAGTTAAATGCCAACTCCTGCCTTGACCACAACCTTTAATAAGCCTGTGAAGAGAATATTTAGGTTTGATGTGAGCTTTTGATGCGTCTCTCTGATTTCTCCTGCCTTTGCGCCAGTCATAGACATGACTCAAATACCCATTAATATAATGTGGGTTGAATTTGAAATTTAGAAGCTTATTCTTTTTAGACTAACAGTGCCAACCAAGATTTCAGAGAGAAGTCACATTTGGAAATAAAAGTATGATTCGACCTGAAACTGCCAATCCCCTCCACTCCCATCAGGACTTTGCTCACCTCCCTGGTCCAAGTACACTCTACATTGAGACCTTCTTCCATCGTCATCTCTCTGTGAAGTCTTCTTTACTCCTCCCCTCCTGTTTGTCTGCAGACCTTCTGCTCAATCCCAAAGATGCTTGCCAATGGGGTGTCAAATTTCTAAACGGAAAAGGGAAGAAGGAAAATATTTTCCAGCGCCAAATTAAATTTCCACGCCACCTATATTTTCACCCACGGCTTCTGTGTTCTGGTTCATCTACCCATTCCTTGTCTTTGTGTGGCTCACCAAATTTTTGAGGTGGACTGCCACTTTGCCAGGTTTACTGGAGAAGCCTTGGTCTGGAAAACAAACTACCCTTACATATCAGACCTATCCCATCCCATGTTAAGCTCCAGAGAACACACTTAGCAGTGTGGAAGGAGGTTTAGGTGAGACCTTCTCCCACTGCAGATGATGCATCTACTCTTAGGAATTAAGCAAGGCTTCTCTTACACATCTGCCAGCCAGGATGTGCCGTTATGATCAGGAAAAGAACAGGGATTTCAGCTGGTACAATTCAGAGCACCAGACTGTAAATGAGGAGCCTTGGTTGTAATCACAGTTCTCCTGCTGAATGGCTGCCTGACTGCAGACAAGTCGTTTTGCATCTGTTTCCCTTTCCATCCTTTCTGTGTTGCCTAAATAAATGTGAGATCTTTACAGCACAGGAATGTCACCCCGGTGTGCCCAAAGGGCACTTCAGTCTGTGCAGCCATGACACTGTTTGAGACATGTAAGCACTATTTTAAAGGATGGCATATGTACTAGATTTATAAATATTGCCCCTTTTTACATATTTCTCCTTCACTACCACAATGCAACATCCTGCCCAAAGTCTTCATGTAATGGCAAACTTTTGATTCAATAGTTTTACCAAATCTTGTTAGATTTTGATGAATGTCAAAGTTGGTTCCAATTTAATTTTGCCTTTGATGAGAAATGAAAACAGAGCTCTAAATCCCCCTATACAATACAGGTAACATCCTGCAAAATAAATAGATTTAATTGTAAAATTCAGCTTTGAATCAAGTCTGCTGTGTTTAGACCTACTAATCAGAGAGCATTTACAGAGTCACAAGGACCTGATAAAACGTGTAAACAATTTTAAATATCCCATTGTAATGCATTGTAAACCTTAATTTAAAACAAGACAGCTTAAAAGCTTTAGGCATTTAACTGATGATACTCACTCTATACTGATGGCTGAACCCAGCACACTGTTATTTCTGCTTTCTCTGGCTAACAACAAAGTTCAGAATGATAATATATTTTGGAAAAAAAGCTTTATTATAACGCTGCTGCAAAAGTGACTTTAAATAATGATAATAGGCCTGAACCACAACTTCATGCAGAAACGGTTCTGGAGAAGATGAATTTCCATACAGCAGGCACAGAGGCTGCTGGCAGCACAGGGATAATGCACCAGCTCCACAAAATACTAGCAACTGAACATCCCACTGAGCAAAAGACGAAAGCATTTTGGAAGTTGAGAGGAACAAACCCTCCTTCTCCAGCAGTGCTGCAGGGCTGGAGGGGGGCTTGGAGGTCTGTGACTCTCCAGCCAGGTTGGCAGAGGTCACATCCCAAGAGACGCAGTAATCCATGGCTCACCTCTGAAAATCTTGCTGGAAACACTAAGCCTTCTCCTCGTGAAGAATTCCACCTATACAGTGGGATTAGAAAATATAGCAGCCTGCTTTAATACTGCAGAATTAGTGCTTGGTTTTCCTCTGCCTTTCCTGGTGTCTTACTGGGATATAACAGCCAACACCCAGCAGAGCAGAGCAGCAGCTTATCTGCATGAGCTGCTGCATTCCCGTCCGTGGGAAGGAAGCTGGCTCTGAAAAAGCACCTTCAGAGCCTTTGTTCCTTCTCTCAGGCTTGTGCTCGTGGCATCAGATGAGTGTGATTTGTCTGAACTCGGAGGTGGCACTTCAGCAGCTTGAGCAGCTCGCTGGCAGTGCCTGTGCAGGGATGGAAAGCCCCATTTTTCCATGTGCTAAGTCCTGCATAACTGAGGGTACCTGAACTGCTTTGAGATCGTCTGAAGAAAGGTTTTCAAAACCAGGAAATCATCAGCTTGCAGCAATAAATTCTTTCCCACCCCCACAAATACATGAGATGTACACAAAGAAGAACAAGGAACTGAACTTTCAAAGGCAAGAGCTTTCCCAGGTCATGGATCTGAGCCCAGCAGTGGGGAAGACCACGGGATGTGCTTGAGCAAGGTGAGCACAGGGACAATCACCATCCCACATCTGAGCTGCTCCTGTGCAAAACACAGGGGCAGCTAATCACGTTCAATTAGAAATAATTATATCAGGAGCAAAAATTCACCCTGAGAAATAACCGGGTTAAGCAAAAAGCTGCAGCGAAGAGCACTTTTACATTTTTTACATTTAAAAGCTGCTTGATTTACTCAAGCAGAGAGGAATAGTGAATTGCAAATTTGGAAATGACACAGGTTTACAGTTTGTATAAATTAATATCATGATTCCACAAGGCAATGTAGCTGAAGAGTTGAGAATAATTCTTAAAATAGTATTCAAAGAGCTAAATTAAGCAAAAAAGCATCTACAGTCAAAAAGACTTGTTCTAAGCTTTGCATGAAATAGTGTCCAACAATAAAATATCGTGTGCAGACTCCTGAACAGCCAACGATTTCAAATTCTATCTTCAGTCTTACATTTACAGTGGATCAAATTTATGCCTATTATGTTATCACCAGAAAATACAATATGCAGCAAAAAACACGTGTCAACAGTAGCTCAAATTGTTAGGCAGCCTCTGAAGGGGGACTTTCCAAACCTATCCCTTAAGAAATTAATTGCTTATCTTTAAAGACCATGTAATTAACATTTCCATGCCTTTATATTTAAAATGTAAGCAAGCATTTGTGTTCAAATTTACCTTACAAATCCCATAATTATAATACTTATCTGTGTGAAAGGAGTAGCTGATGGTTTCAGTGTCTGGCATGGTTTTAGAAGTCAGATTTTATGATCTCATGAACTTCCCATTGTAGTCCAGATTCATGCTCAAAATGAAGTCAAAACAATTCAGCACCGTAAAATTAAGCAGTTTTATGTATGTTATTAAGGGTGTGTTTTGTGGAACTAATAACAAGATTGAGGTTGAAATGAATCTACATTTTCTATTCCATAGACACACAAATACAATGAAATGTTGATTTTTAAAAAAAAAATAAAAGAGATAAACACATACACATGCATGTATAAACAGCTGGAAGCCTACCAATACCAAAACTGTATTTGTGTGCAGTGATGCAGAAAACTTCCATTGCATGGAAACAGGGTTGACAACCACCTCACTCTTCCCTGGAAAATAGGAAATTAGGGGTTTGGACAGAGGCAGTAAAAAATCTTACCTCTTTCATACAGGGGAGGTGCTGCATTAGAGAAAAGCAGGAATAAATGCAGTGAAAGGGAGCACTAACAGCTGCTGGGGTGTTTGGGTCCAAAAGGGAAGGCTCCCAGGACGTTTAGCAGGTTGAGTCTCAGTTTCTTGCCTCAGGTGTGGCTTTGGTGTTGGATAAGCATTTTATATTTCCAGGGTAAAAACTACTGCACCCCTGCACCTTGTAGGGCCTTCAAGACCGAAAGTGTTGACCGAAGCAGTTAAGACCTGCTCTAGGCACCAAAGTCATTTTATGCCCAGAGAACATATTCCAGGAGTGTGATTATTATCATTACCGTGCTAAAAATGTGCCAGGCAGTTCATGGAACAGAAGACATGCCTCCTGTCTTGACAAACTTCCAATCAAAGGTGCCAATCTGGCAATTTTGTGTGCGCAGAGATGGCAACGGGAACTCAGCGGTGCTGCCGGAGCGCGTGGTGGGCTGAGAGACCCCAGGGAAATGTGCAGTCCGAGGGTGGGGAGAGAACTATGGGGATGGGAAAGGCTCAGCAGGACCCTCGTATGGAAATAAGGCCCTTCAAAAGTCAGGGGAAAAAAAAGATCACGACAGTCTCTCCTGGTATTAAAATCCATGAATTGGGGAGAGAGGAAAGATGGGGGAGATGGGAATTTATGACTTAGGTTTTTGATTTTACCCATGTATGCAGACTCTGGGAAAGCTGGGCTGCTGATTTTTAACTCTTCCTTAAATGGACACTAAATATTTCAGTCTCAGTAGTTTGTCATTATTTTCCATCCTAGGAGAAATGTTCCTTACTGAGCCATGAAATCGGGGGGGAGATTTTCCTTTTTTTTTTCCTCCCCTTTGGTTCTTTAATTTATGAATCCTGACAGTTTTGGGTTTTGCTCCATTCCCCCAAGTGTCCCTTCAGTTTGTGGGCATCTGTTGTCCCAGGACACAGCACATTTAGAAAACTGATCATTAGCAAAGGGGTTTTCCCCCTCCCTTTCCTTTGTGGGGAACAGAGTAATTTTTCAGGTAGCAGCTGACAGATTTGTAGGCATCTCTGGATCACTCCATTTTGCTCATTCAATGGACCACTTGCCAAAAGTTAAGAGTATTGCTGTCTGGGATGGGGAAGCCCACTGAGAGATGGTGGAAGCATCCCTTTTCTCACAGCACTTCAGCCAGGAAGCCACCCACTGTGACTTTTATTATTAATAAACACGCCATACAATAATTATAACACGCCATACAATAATTATGCCTTTTACAAGCAGCATGGATTTGCTAAGCCTCCTTCATCACTCTGCAAACACGTTGTGCTGTGCCCCAAATGCTCAGCCTGGAGGTGTTGTACACACAAAATTACCATCAGTGTCAATAATAATAGCAGCAATAAATAGAGATGTGAGTCCAGTGCAAAAAATCTCTCATGCTGGGGCAACCTGGTGTGCTCCTACACGCTCAGCTTCATAACACATCAGCTGCTTAATTTGGTAAGCAAAGGAGTGTGAGAAGCAACAGGACTGGTTCCCCATCTCACACGTTTGTGGATTTTCTTGTGTTTACTCCTTTCCTATCCACTGTTCAAACTGACCTAGGAGCCAATTGATCAGGAGAACAGGGAAATAAACTACAGCCTAAAAATCTTAACAAACCAGTATGTGAACAACCCAGAACTGCCCAAAGAAATAAACCCCCAACTCTGGCATATGTTGTGCTGTCATCTTTCCTGGGGAGTGGTTTTTGGGTAATGGGGCACAGCTCCAACTCCCAGGCTGGCCCCACATGTCACTGAACAAAGCAAAACTCACCTTGACACCAAGTTCCTGACAAACAACTTACATTTGTTGCTAAAGAGATGCATCTTATTAAGTATGCTTTGTAATTCATTTAGGTGAGGAACAGCAGGTTGGATTACAGTATCTCCTGATGACAGGAGTTTGGTTTTATGAATATCACTGCTCTGACTTCACCAAAGCTCCAGCTCCCATTTGACACCAAAGCTCAATCAGGATTTGCAGTCTCTGGGTTTTGCCATCAGGGAGAAGGATGGGGTCGAGCTGCTCAGCTGCAATGTCTCCAGTGCACATGATCTTCACCCTCAGCACGCCCTGGCTCCAGCTCTCTGCTCCTTGCCCATGCAAGAGGTCTCGATGCTTCCAGCTGTACTTTCAAAGGACACAGAAGAAGCCTGACTTATCATCTTGCACAGGTAAAGTCTGTGCCCTTCATGATCCCTGTCTTTCAGAGGGACAGTATTTAGCTCCCTAAGCCAGCAGCCTTCTTAGCTGCAGAGTTCAACAGGAGCAGAAACAGGGCCTCAGTCCAGAGGAGAATATTTTGCAGAGGCAGCTAAAATTAGGATCTGACCCTGGGAGTGTGTTTGCAGACATCTGGATATGATGCACAGCAGCAATGCTTCTGTGGATCTCCAGCATAATTGCAATAAATAATTCAAGAAACAGCAAGTGCTGCTGAAAGTGAACCCTCCAGCTTTGCAAGCAGCTGACAGAAAGGGTGCCTGCCAGGGTGGGCAAGGGGGCTGGAGAGTACAGTGGGTCCCCACAGGACTGCCAGCGATCAAAGGAGCTGCAGATGGACAGCCAGTGCCTCTGACAGCCTGGCTTAAGCCCCTAATTTTGTGATTGTAGTCCTTGGGTCCCAGAGGGACTCCCCAACTCCCTTAAAACACACAATTTTTTCCAAACTGAGGAACATGTAGAAAGACCAAGGTGCTTCCATGGCTTTGCAGAATTGCACCACGTGGGAATAAGAGGTGAATTTACGTAGCAACAAAGCCCTATGTGCAGTTCTGTCATGTACAGCCTGGGTGAGTGTTTTGAAATAACCACCCTCTAGATTCCAGGGTGAAGCCAGACAGGAATTTTCCCTTATGTCCATTATTCTTTTCTCGGGCAATCAAGACCTTGGCCAGAAAAGTATGTGATAACTCACAGATACAAGGTATAAATATAGAGGGAGTGGAGAGGATAATTTCTCTCTGTACAGGTGACAGTGTGCTATACATCACAAACCCCAACACTTCAGCATCGGCAGCCTCTGGTCTAGAGGAGGAATTCTTCTGCACTTCTCGTTAAAAAGTAAATCTGAACACAGGGCTGTGAGGAAGAGACTCCCTCTGGGAATATAAGACCGACAGTCCTGTAAGTGGAGCAGCAATATCTCTTGCTTGCTTAGAATTCAAACAAACAGGGCGTTTTTTCTTTATTTAAGCAACTAAGGAAAAAAAAACAGATACGAGCAGGTCAGATGGCACCACCTCAACTGTATCAGGCAGAGGTGGCACTACCAGAATAAAAACCCAAAAAACTCCTCTGATCTTCCCTCAGCCAACACAGCCACCCTTCCATATGGAAGGGCTTAGAAAACATGGGGTGTTGGAGACCCCCCTTTTCTATCTCCATAACTGTGGCAGAGCAGGGCTCCCCTTTGTAACAATGTGTGAGCTGAATGTAACACCCCAAACTCTGCCCTTTTTAGATGATTAACAGATTAACATAAAGGTGTTTGTCCCACTGATGCACTGCAATCTTAGTTTCATAAAAGTCTGTAATTGTGGTTCGCTCCTTGGAGCACTCAAAATTCTGACTCATATTTGAATTACAGTTCTGCAAAGACTCTTCACACATATAATGGGCAGAACCAAATCTGCCTCCTTCCTCCTCCGCCTCACAACCCAGACCATTAAAAATCTATATACAAAATGTGGCAGGTGAAGCCCATTTGCAGTGAAGTGTAATTATATCTAGAATAACGAACATATGCAAAAGATCCCTTCTTGATCCAGTGCCTACCTTTTGTGAGGCTCTGAGTCATGCTGGCATCACTTTCTTCACAGTGCATTTCTTTTTTAATTACTACTATTACTGTTAGGCAACATAACTGTGGAAAGAAGGTTAGATTTTACTTTGCATCCCCTGTTATCACCAGTGACATCATCAGCTAATCTGCTCTTGACAATGACCTATTTCAAGATGCAGCAGCAAAGCAAGGTGTGCTCAGATCTCGAGTTGGAAATCTCCTTTTTACCTTGTAAAAGGATATCATTCCACTCACAAACCATTGAGAGACACTAGAAATGGGAGCCCATAGACTTTGCAGAATTCCTTCTTCATGCCTTGAAGAGAAAGGAAGCAGAGACAGCTCATAAGACCAGAAATTGTGATTAAACGTAATATTTTTCCCCTATCTAGAAAAAAATGCTACAGTACAAATATGTAAAACACCTAATAAATTTACTGCTAGTGTCCTAATCTTTCTCCTCAGACTCATTCCAACAGCTATGATCTTCTCCTGCAAAGCTACCCATATTATGACACTTCCTCCACGAAAACACAGAGGGGATGTAGGGGCAATTTCAGCAAAGGAATCACAGAGAAGCAGCAGACAGGAATATTACTGATCAATGGCAAAAAGATTAAAGGTAGTAACATCCTTATGGCACTGTGCTGAGCAATGAGTGAAGAAGATCAAAGGGATTATCAAGTGCAAAGAGAGAGCTCGTGGCTATTAAGCTGACAAAAAAAAAGAAATCCCGTGGGAAATAGGAACAAAACTCTTAGCAAAAGATAAGAATCAGATTTTCTTGTTTCACAAAAGTGAAGATGTTGGAGGGACAGGTGTCAGGAACTGCAGTTTCTAACAGTGCTTTAAGGACAGGGAGCTGATCCTTAAAGGGCAAAGAGGGAAACCACAGAGGAGACGTCACAGGGAAGGGACAGAACTTCTGCAGACCCTGGAACACAGAGGCCTCCACGAGGTGCACAGCCCAAGTCTGGTAAAGGAGGGGAAAAGCAAGCAGGATGCTGACAGATTTTAATGCTGAAGTCATATTTTATGCCTTTAGACCTGACCTGGCTAAGAATGGGCATAACAGCATCCACCTAAATGTAAGGTCTTTTTGCTGAAGAGGATTTAGCAGGTTTAAATTTCAACATATTTTAAGTGTTTTCATGGGTAATTTGAAGCAGGAAGAAAGGGTGAGCTGGATTATGAATCTTCTTATACCTTTTTACAGCATTTATAATTAACTCTAAGTCTATTTTTTTTTTTTTTTTGCTACTGGGAAGCAGTCGTGCTGTAATCTTCTAATTAATAAATGGCTCAATAAATCACAAGATCTTTTGTCCATGAAGAAACTTACACATACTGTCAGAAATATTACACTCTAAAATGGGTTGTAGGCAACCAACCACATTTTTTCTTCTTCTTCACCTTTTTTTTTCTTTAATTTATATTTAATTTGAAAATGTTAAATGATTAAATTAGTCAAAGAAATTATCCAGCAAGGGCTGGATATTGTGCCTTATTATAATCTCTGTGCAAACTCTTATTGGTACCAAAGAGCTTTGGTGATTCAAAGTCCAGCTGAACCAAAGCTGACAAGGGCCATCACATGCCATGTGGCTCTGGCCATCATTTCATTTACACAACATGTTTCTAGGGAAGAACCTGGTCCAATGTACGCAGCAGTGGGAAAAGTGCTGGAGATCTGGGCTTGGCTCTTCTCCCTGTGCTGCAGGCATCGTGCTCCCCCTGGGCCTGCCTCTGCCTTCTTTTTCTCCTTGGCTTTTTCCCCTCTTGCTCAGTTAAATTGAAATCTCCCTCAGACATGGGCCTTCTCTTACTCTGTGCTTGCACTGCTCGCGTTACTGGAACGTGAACTCAGAGAGCCATAAAACCTGCCGTGGAGCAGCAGTGCCTGACAGGGACCTGGAGTTTGTCATTCATTAGCCACACTTCCCTCTTGTCACCCCCTCAGGTCCACTCCCTTCCTCCAGAGCCACATTAAAATGGACATTTGTAATTCTGTGTTTCACACACAAACACCTTTCAGTGTTCTCTCCGGTGGAACTGAGGATCCTTATCTTCATTTTCTGAGCAGCAATGTGAAAGCAAAGACAGACAGGGCAAGACTTTTCAGCTAAAAACATGCATCCCATATTTATCTGGGCAATGGTTGTGATGTGACAGCCCAGGGGCGTCTCAGTGCATGTAAAGTGGTCCAGCCTTTAGCAGCTGATGAGGAGGGTGCCCTTCTTGCAGCCTTTCCTTCTGCGTTTCTGCTCTCGTGGCTCAAGACGTGGAACCACAGCATGATGCAAAACCCAGTGGTTTGGACCAGCTCAAAAAGATCATAACTGTGGTAAGGCCCTGAGAATGACAGGAAAAAAATCAACTCCTTGGAGGAGATACACTACAGGAGCTCATGTCTGGAGGGCTCTTGGCTTCATCTGGTGATGGTAGCTGTCAGAGCAGATTCGACGAACCTCAAGCTCTCCCCACGTGGTGTTTCCTTATATTTTATCATCCACAGAAAGAGAAGTCTTTATTATGAACTGTGTAGACAGAGTACTCAGTATCCCAGCAGTTCTGAGAGCTGCAGCTGACTGTGATTCCTGAGGGAAGGGGGTTACAGTGCCTGTGGAGATGTCAGGGTGCACAAGGCAGAACAAAATAACCCATTTTTGTTGTGTAAAATAAAAAGTCTCTGAAAATCTGCTATACTGAGGAAATGATAGCACTGCACTAAAGACAGCCCCTAAATGTCAAGGGAGCATCAGTCATTCTCTTTATTTACAGCAGTAGAAGACACAACCTCCTATATATGTGTTGATACAAAGAAAAAGGGATGTGCAACTGCTTTTGTTTGAGATCTTAATTATTCCAGTAATCTTTCAAATAGAGCTCATCAGCTGGATATAAACACTATCCTAACTGCAAGCATAGGTGTGAAAAGGGAAAAACTCCCATTATCAAAGTAATCTTCAGCTGTGAATACTACAGTTTCCTGCACCAGCAAATTTCTAACTGTTCCTTGTGACTGGTGCTGGCAATAGTTTGGGAAAGTAAATGAGTTTCTAATGCAGGATGTAAGATATTCATTAAAGGCTAGGTAGAAGAACATTAATTTACCTTTTAAAACATATCAGGAGACAAATAAGGCAATGAAGTCATTAGTATGCGTGCATTGCTTCAGCTGGATCAGGTCAGACAAGCTCAGCTGTGCCTCCTAATGCCTGCACTGCAAAACACTGCTGATAGCATTAACATTTTAATAATAATAGTAACAATATTTACTGATAGGCAAAGGCAGGATGTGATTTACCATAAGCAGAAATCTTGGGTTTTCTATCTAGCTTGCACAGAGGTTCACACCAACTCCATGAATAATGCACTTAGCTCCTTTTGCTGGCTATGGCCAGCAGCAAAACAGGTAAAACAACAACAACCTGTTTAAAAAACAGCCTAAAAACATCCTACAAACAACCCAGGGAGTCTTAACAAGTCAATATTGCAAACATCCTGCACTAACCAGGAGAGCAGCTGAATAGAGGTGAAACAGAAAAGGCAACAAACTGATTTGTTTGGTATATATAGGAAGTAAGTCAATTCTTTTCTGCCCCAAATAAAAATGAGAACACTTGCTATCATTTATGTGCAATCCTCCCTTTTAGGCTTCAGCCCCTTCAGCCGAGATTCCTGTTTAGAGACCCTTCCCTTGGCCACAGTCACCCATGGGCAGTGACAAATCACTTCTTCAAAAGCTGAATTATGCTCTGCTTTGGGGTCTCCAAACACAGGTGAGATCTTCCTTCATGTGCTGGCCCAATGCAGCGTTAGTGCAAAAGATAAAACAACACCTGAGCACTCTTTGATCCAGGCATTGTCACTCAGAAGCTGTGTCCTGTCAGAAAAGCTGCTGTGGGAAGGGCTGGGTAGTAATTGCCTGAAGATACTTTAAAGTGAAGTTGCCTGCTGAGATTAAGCAAGAAAATGCAACAGTATCTGCGCATATTTATTCTGAAAAGCATAATCAGGAGAGGCGAGGAGTTTAAGAAGTGTGATCCCAATCCACTGAGCCTAAGCACACAAAATACGAGTTTTCAAAGAATCTACTTCAAAGGTAAAACGAGAAGGCATCAGTGTGAACCAGATAATACAGGGGGAACCAGGGTTTAACAGCTAATTCATTAAGTGCATTTTTTCCCAGTATTTCTGATATAGCAGCTCACAACGACCAGGGCAGCTGCTGCAAGACAAGGATGGAGTTATCTCCATGGCTGGCTGCTCTCGAGCCTCTCCCTGATCCAGCAGCCACTCTTACACATCATTAAGAGACAAGCTCCCCACAGGGACCACCACTGGTCTCATCAACATGGAGAGCAGCCTTCTTGCTTTGCTTCACTGAAGTCTTGAATATTCCCACACAGCCTCCATCTCAAACACCACAGCTTTTTAAGGCGGCTCTGGGATTTTCATGACCAAAATAATACATCCAGAGAGGGTCAAATCAAGGATTCCTGGTGTTCAGAGAAGCCTGGTGAAAGCACAGTCCAGTCCACTCAGTGCTGGTTCGTCAGGGATTTATCCTAAATGTTTGTGGGGTTCTCAGAGGGAGCCCTATAGATATGAATTTAATTGAAAAGGGATTCCAGGGGATATAAACCAGCCTAAATGTCAGGGCACCGTTGCTTCCCCTAAAGGTCAGAATGAGCATACTGAAACCAGAAATCTGAAAATGATACCTCTGACAGTGCTGCTCCAGTCATCTGTGGTTATTGAGCAATGCTCATCTATTCCAGCCTGGAAACTGGCAGGGAAGGATCAGCCTCACAGAGGGCTGGGAACTGGATAGAGCTTTTCGGATGTGGCTGCAATAAAAGAGTTTTCTGATGCTTTCCAAAGGCACAACCCAAGTTATTACAACAGCATTAATTTACCATTAAGGCTTGCCTTTGAATCAGAGGGGAACATTTTGATTTTTAAAAACAGAGTCAAAGGAAGGCATGAGTGAAAAAAAAAAAAAGAATTCAGTCCTTTTAAAGTCTGACCTAAAAACCCTTGCAGTGCAAAATATACACTAAAAAATTTATGTCAGGTTTCTATGGTTGTACGTGTGCATGTATGTGATACAGGGCAAGCTCGATCTTGCTCCTACTGGCCTTACATCCCATGAAACTCAAAGAGCTCTTCCCAGTGGAAGGGCAAGGCCTGACTGGGGTCAGCAGAGACAGCTGGGTTGTCTGTGCAGAGGAGCTGAACAGCTACCAGGTCATTGCCCTCTACCTCGGCAAGACTTCACCGGCACAGAGAAGGGAGCTCAGAGCATCTCTCCAGCACCTCTTGGGATGAGGTGGTTCAGTGCATTCCCTTCTCCTACAACAGCCCACGTTCCTAGAGGTCCGTGTTAACCTCGTGAACCTGGTGGTACAGGCTTAACTCCAAAATAGATGTAGAAGTTACTAGTCCCAGGTCCTGACAAGGGGAAGGGCCCTGTGCAACAGCAGGTCAAAGGATGGATTTACAGGGTGAAATTTTGACAGAGGCAAGAAAGTTTCTTTGCTTTATACCAGGAGAAACTACCAGCCCCACCACCCCAGAGAAGGGATTCAGCTCTGCAGAAGAACAACAAATGCTTGTCCTACACGGAGATAAAGGGCCAGGTTCAGATCCCACCTGTGCAAAACCAAAAAAGCCAGAGTAAAGCTGCAATGTTAATGAGTTGATTCACATTTCAAGCAGTGTAATGTAGCTGAGCCTCTATATGAGTGAGCCTCTTGGTTTCTAAGGAGCCAGCTGTTATTTATGCAGTCTATTTACACGTTCTCTTGGCTCTTTACGCAGAGGAAACATTTTATAGTGCAAGCTCCCTGTCTTTATTTTCCCCTTAGATGTACACGTACATGCATGCACTACAGAAAGAGAAGGTAGGACAAAGATGTTTAAAAGAACCACGTGTAGGTATGTTTTAAAAACAAGATATTTCAGGATGTCAGTATGAAATTGTCAGAGAACATAAATTACCACTGTCTGTGCATTCTTCCCTCCTAAGAGGATTGTGCTAATTAAACAAGAAGAGATTATCAAACTTTGTCTACAGCTGATAAAATCCAACTACAAATTAAAATGCATGTTAAAGCTAATCCATCACAAACTGAAAAACTAAGCTAGTGCATATGCAATGTTTTCAGCATTCTTTGTCCTTCAGTCAGTGCCCAAATACTAGAACTTGGTTGAGTTTAATGTTTTGTACTTTTATAGAGATTTAAAATTGTACATTCCCTACAGTTTCTAAATGCTCATCTTCTTTGCATGTTTAAGATTATGTCAGTAATTTGCATTCCCTTTTACAAATGGAACTGTAAAAGAAAAGGGAAAATGTAAGCAAACTGGATTAAAATAAACATTTGCCTCCTTCCAGTGCCAATAAGTTTTAAAAAGTTTCCTCTCGTTGTTGCATACCTCTGATGAGTCACAGCAGCAGAAATGCCAAAATGCCACCAAAGAAAGGCTTTTCCCTTTTTATTATTGGAACAAGCAAGAACAAAAAGTTCTAGAAGTCCAGAGGGAGACACATACTCCTGGGGTCCCAGCCTCGTTTGCACGTATGTGCCTGAGTCATTGTAGCTGTGATTAACCACATCAAAATGAGGGAGCTGGTCCAAAGTGGCACACCCAAACCCAGGCACTGCTGCAGTCAGGATTTAAAGCTTGAGGGTACTAAACCAAAGCACCCAGGGTTCAGATATCCATCTGATCCTTGATAACTAAAGGGCACTTTCCTCCTGGAGCATGTCCACTGCAGTCCAAAACAGTGAGCGTGACAATAGCTACGGGGTGAAGAAACAGATCTGAAAGGCAAAGATAACTGAGAGGTCACGTAATCTGAAAGAAAAATCACAGCTCTCAGCCACAGCACCCCAGGTCTGTTCCTGGGTCTGCTGCCTGCTCGTAGCATAACCCTGGGACAAATCATGTTGTGTTTTTCCTTCTATTCTTTTCTTGTTCTCATCACTTAACATTTCAGACCCCTTTTGAGAAGGGTCTTTGTTTCACTTGAGTTTGGTGATACTGAATACGAATTGTAGAAGTGACCTTTGGGACCTATGATGATTCAAGTGATAATAGTATAGTGAAGAAAAAAATAAAAGATATATGGTGTCTTTCAACATAACAATCTTGTACCTTTTAAAGAAACTTTAAATGTCTTACTAATTGCTAAAGTATTTATTATGTCAATTTTTCTTCTACCTTTGAAAGATATATTTTGAAGGAGTCAAAATTCTGAAAAGCACAGGCTCCTCCACCTAAACAGAGGACACACAAAGCAAGCTTCGTGAAAAATCCAAGCCTGAGAGAAAAAGAAAGGAGGATGTGGGTGAAATATTTTTGCCCTCAAGTCCCCGCTCTTCATTTGCCAGATGACATTTGAGCGCTGCTTTTATATCTGCCTGGTTCTCATGTCCTTGACTGACCATGCTGTGGTCACATCCTCCCCAGCAGGTGAGAAACCAGCCTGAGAGGTGTCCTGATGGCCCCTCACCTCTACCTTCAAGAGCTCAGACACTCCTACAGCTCCCTAAAAGCACCAGCAAATCCACTCATGTAACAAACCTGCCCATGCCCAGAGAGTTTAGGCTGGGTTTAAGCTGCTCTTACACAGAAACCTTTATACATCACCACTGTTCATCCCATGTCCCAGGGCAATGCCCTGCTGGTTGAGCAAAGGGAGTCAACCTCTCCAGCCTCTCCATGCTGCTGTGTGCTCACATGGACCCACAGTGACCCAGCAGAGCCAAGGTGTGGATTAGCACTGGTTGGGAGATGTCTTCGCTCGATCTCGTGTCTTCAGGTCGGCTGAGTTGTTCAGACCTGCTGCAGCCTCTTGTGCCTTGTCCCTGCAGGCAGAAATTAGGATCCTGCTCTTCAGGGAAAAGAATAATTGCAGGTCTCTGACTTTTCTCCAGTTTAAAGTGGAGCTAATTCCTCATAGTTCTAGGAATTGGAATAACAAATTCCACGTGTTCCTGCAATTGCTTTGACTTTGCACTGTGATTTGTGCTGGAGTAAGGTCCATTTAGACTAGAAAACACAAGGGTAGTATTTATTTAACTGATTATGCTGCATTCTTGTCTTATGAATCACTCTCCACAGATGGTACTTATGCCATGTCCTACTTTCTCATTTGACAAACGACTGCTCTAAGACACTCTTATATTGGCTCTTGCATGAATGTAACTGCATTGAATGCAATGGATTTATTTTTTATTTATATTGGTGTCAACAAAGCTGGACATAGGGCCTGTAAAAGTAAAAAAGTGCCCCAAATACCTGTAGAATTCAATATGGCACATTCATTATTTATAAAATGATTGTTTCTGTTGCAGAACATTATTGATATTGTTATTTTGTGAGCTTTCCACATATACAACTGATACGTACAACTGTACATAGTCAATACTGCTTGAGATTATTAAGACTGGTAGAAGGTTTTTCAATCAATATATTCTCTCCAAAGAATATGCAACAGTGGGGGAATTGATTCTGTTTTCACAGAGGTGTAAATAAAAACAATTCTTAGAAGCAAAAGCAATGGTAAAAGCAGGAAATGAGAAGGCCATATGTGATGTAAAGATTAACATACATTTTAAATACAACTTGGTGGCACTTTGGAGACCATTTTGGGATTACAGTAATTGTATATTCAGTAAAAGGTAGCTTTCAAATATAGAGCCACAAATTACTTCTAGTGAAGAAAAAAAGGAAAAAAAGCTCTCTCTCTTTTTTTTTTTCCCCTCCCTACCACCAAAGGGTTTGTCAGCTTACTCTTGCAAATCCTTACTAAAGAGAGTCTGGTTACACGAACGGTACTGCCAGAAGTAGAAATCAGTGAGAATGAGCTGTATAAAGACTCATGTATGAAAAACAGCCTACAAAGTTCAAGGAAGAATTTCTTATTGCAGGAGCCCTTCCATTCTCTGAGGGAGAAAAGAAGGAGCAACTGCCCTGTAACCCAGGGAGAGATGAGAAGGGCTCTGGACCTACTGTGGGTTACCCTCGCAGGCTCTGTATGATGAAAGGACTGTGCAACGGCTGTGAAAACCTGAAATCCAGTACATTCCTTTTTTTTCCTCCCTTTTTTTTTTTTTTTTTTCCTCTCCTCCACCTTGGTGATTTCCTTCACTCTTCCTCCTCTGATTACAGTTCATGGCTTCAGGACTGGTTTTTTGACAAAAGCAAGGTCTCCTAAATAAGCCCCAAATAGATAATGAGTTCCTCTGTCCCAGCACATCTTGGGGGGAGGGGGAAGCCTGGGCACTGCCTGTGAGGCACTTCTTAAATTTAATTAATTCACATCACTACCACTCACCTCCCTTGCCTAATCCACCCAGGGAACATTTTTCCACGCCATGGAACAAGAGTGGATTTAAACCCCGTGTGTGTTACAAGAATTTAAGGATGTCCTAGATCCCTCCCCGCAGCCACACTGTTTTGGGCAGTTTTTGCAAGCTAAAAGGTTTGGCTTTAGACACCTTGGGAAAACGAGGCTGTTAAGCAAAACAGAAAGTACTGCACAAAATGGGCTGAGCAATTGAATGGATTATACTCGTCCTTTGATGCAGAATTATCTGTGCTAGGGGAGGTGCCATCTCTGGAGGTGCTGTTAGATACTTGTACTGGACACTGAAAGGAATCTACAGCCTCATGACATTTCATACTGGATATTTTCGGTGTCCTGGCCAAACCACAATTTGGGTAATTGCATCCTGTCCACCTCTGCTGCTGTTATACTTTCAATCAGATGCAATATTCTTCATATGCCATCCAAAGCAACTGTGTGCTGTAAAAATAGCTATTTAATTTCTGCACAGAAGGGATTGGTTTTCAGCTGTGGTTAGGGCTCCTTGCAGATGTAAAAAATAAATAAATAGGACTTCTGGATAGAAAAATTCAGTGCAGGCTGTATTCTCTTTTCGCATCAACTGTGTGATGCCTGATCTTCATGCATTAACCCCAGACTTTATTAGCTATTTTCTACCAAGTACCCAGAAATGCAGAATCACTCAGGACCTTTCCTGCTTGGCACCGTGTGAATCCACAGTGACAGTCCCAGCTGGGAAGAGTTTGCAGCCTGAATACCTAAGACAGTTCAGGTAAAACATAAGCCCATCTAAAGCAAAGAGACTTGGCCAAGGTCACCCCCGTCTCTGTCTCTGTAGCAGCCTGGGGACCTCTCCTGCTGGTCAGATTCCTGACACTTTTGAACAAAGTCTCCCTCCAGGGTCTCCGTTCCGCTCCTTTTCCCTCTCGATCAGTTTATGTCTTTATAAATTGGATTTGGTTTTGCTTTTTCACGATTTTTAATTCCCTCTTGCCTTCCTCAAACAAAAGCATGAAGTCACTGAAGTCTATTTCTTACCTATTTGATGCATTTTTAAAGTGCACATTGCTCAAGTTGTTACACAGAGCAGCTGCTTTAACAACACTGCCATTTAAAGTTGGATTGCTCCGAGTCTTCTCTCAACTCCTGTCTGACATGAGCCCCCTTGACAGGAGTTAAAGCTGAAGCTTGTTTAGCAACAGACCAAAAACCCTTGGAAGTCCCTCAGGAGGCAGGATGCCATCTAGAATTTGCACTGCTCCTTGCTGTGAGCATGCCTGGTGGGATGGACTGGACAGGGAGACTCGAGTCCCTGTCCAAAAGTGTCTTCAGCACAAGGAAACAACCATCACGAACGAGAGGCAAAATGTCCCAGGGCTCCCAAAGATGATGTGATATGTATCTCTGCCTTGTCTCTTCTCCTTTTTCTCTCTCTTTTCCCCTCTCAGTGTGAATGGGTGGGTTAGAGCTGATGAGGTTCCCAGATTGACCTGAGAAGGGATTGTGAGGATGGGGAGGATGGTGAGCATGCCGAGATGATGCCTCACGGTGGGTGGGTGAGAAGGGGAGAGAAGGAAAATCCTTGTGAGCAAGATCCTGAAGATTTGACAAAGCTTCTGCAGAGCTCAAGGGGGAGTTTTTCCTGACTCAAGACTAAACAAGAAACTCGACATCTGACTCATTAAGAGTGGTAAAAAGTTCACATTGAGCTTTTGGCTCTGTTAAAGCCTTTTGCTATATGCCTCAGACACCAGCATTCAGGTTGGGATCAGATATGGTAACCAAGCATAAGCTTCACTTTTAGGCCTGACAGTAGGTTTCAAAATTATTATTATTATTATCATCATCATCATCAAATCATTATTATAATTATTATCATTTTTATAATTGTTATTATTATATATCAGTGGAAATAGTCACACAGCTGAATTTAAATATATGCTAACATCTTGCTGAATCAGAGCATGTAAAAATAAAGAAGAAAAAGGTGATGGACAGTCAGGATTAACAATTTAACACTCAACTGTTTCCAGTCAGCAAATGGGGAGCACAGCTTGTTGTCACTACTCCAGATGGGAACACTACTGGGTTGGAGGGAAGGTGTTATAGGCTTGAGGACCTATCCCAGAAACTGTTCCAAGACCATTTTTTGATACAGATGCATTTCAAAAATCCACAGAAGATCCCTAGGCAGGCAGAGAGACAAAATTGCCACTCTAAAACCTGCTGGCTGCAGCACAGCCGTAGACCAGCCCTAACTCTGCTATAACCACGCTACAATGACTGGTGTTCAACATAAATTGCCATCTCCCTTCTCCAGCCACTATTACTATTTCTGTGCATGAAAAGTAAATGGATGTTTTATTTCAACTGCTACTTGTGGAAGTGAAATGCTCTCAGATGTGCCACACTCCCAGCCTGAGGAGTAATGGTAAAACACAACTTGCATTCTTAAGCCTGGTCTATATTTGAATTTTTGCTAGCCCAGCTCTGACACATAAGAGCGTGAAAAAAAGATTTAAAAAAAAAAAAATCACACCCTCCAACTAACGTAATAGCACTGTACAAAAATCCTTGTATATCTTTTGCCAAATTCACTTTGAAATCTGGTTTAATTTATCAGTAAAGGACTTTTTTTTTTTTTTGTACAATCTATTTCTGGCGAAGGAAGATCGCTAGGTCGGTGCTGGCTCTGTCAATATGGATCAGAAGATGAGCTTAAATTCTGAAGTAGTCAGCAGTTCTTAGAGTTTTTGGACACAGCATCTGCTAAATGCCAGACTGGTTTTCACCTGCACTGAGCCTGCAAAGGCCAATGTCACACAGCAACGCTGCCACTGAAGTGAGACGGGGACCCAGCACTCCAGCACATCTCACAGCTCTGTTTTCTTACTGGAGAGACACAGATGGGAGCAGGGGCATTGGTTCCTGTTCACCCAGCTGCCAGTGGGATGAAATGGATCGTGTGTAGACACACATATTTGATGTTTCTAGTTTCTCTCCTGAGCTACTTACCAGTTTGCTGATGGGCTTAACAGTAACTCGTGAGCCACTCCCAGCTTTGCTACCTTGATATTGCTTTCCCAAAAATTCCAGCTTGCCTGCCTTAGCTGCATCCCAGCTGCAGATCCCAAAATGGTGCTTTATAGCGTTTATATAGACTTCTGAATACAACCTGACCTGAGCACACATGGAGGTACTATGGCCTGGGTTCTCCCTACGCTCCTGCTGTGGCTTGCTGGGCTGCCCCTGCCTTGGGAAAAATTCAAGTTGCTCCATCTGGGCTGTGCAGGGAAAAGCATCTCATCCTCTGTGTCACAGTCCCTGGAGCAGCCTGGCACTGCTGCTGGGGGAATGCTGGCAAACACTGAGTCAAAAAACTATGCAACTGGAAAAATTAGCATGGTCACCAGACAGGAGAACATCCCCATATGTTTTCTTCAGAAAGTCCACAGTTTCTTTAGCACCAGACACGGTTTGTAAGCAGAACAGAGCTGCTCACTGCTGCCTGACTCCAACTGCAGAGGCTTTGGCTGAGCACAGAGGTTCAGCAAGGACAAGTTCATCTGCACTTAGCAAGAAAAGGGCTTTCCAAAGCACACAGTCGGTTCACTGGTGCACTGCTGTGCTGCTCAAGTTTGTGCTTTCTGGGTAAAACTTCTAAAAATAACCTCCTCTTTAATATTATGCTCAGAGCATGGATATTGCTTTTGGCATTTTGTTCTCTGTGCTACAGCTGGGAGAACACGACCAAGAATAAGTTTCCCACGGCCTGTTCTTCTGATTCTCTTTACACACAACACAGCAGTGACACCAGAACTCTCTAAACCAAGAGACAGGGAAATGTTTAAGTTCTGCAGCTCTTTTTTTATTAACTGATTCTCTTGGGCTTAGGTATTGCAGTTCATGTGGTACCACATGTGAGACAGACTCCTCTTAAAGAGGATGATAACAGCCACAATATCTACTGTGAAGGAGAAGGGGAAGGTTGCAATAAAAGGTACTTGTAGCTGTATGTTATAGATAGCAGCTGAACTAGATGTAGGGTTTGTCCTGAGTTCTTGTCTCAGGCTGGACTGTCACGTGATCATCAATGCCAGTGAACCTCAGATGCAGAAACAGTATTTCAAGTGGGACAACACAGGAAAAACAGGAAGAATCTGCCCTTATTTTAAAAAATTGCGGTTCTCCCAGGCCACACAATTTAAATCTTGGATACAAATATCCAGCAGAAGTCATCAGTGATGGATGAGTCTCTGTAGGTGGAGATGGATGAGCTGTAGTTATCCTTCCTTACGAGAAGGGAAGCAAACACTTTTAGCCACTCATTTTATTGCTGCAGGATGGACCATAGATCTGGTCTACCCTTGTAGTTTAACAATTCCCACTGTTCATCCACTTCCACCCACTGCAGACACCCCTTCCTGGAGGTGGATCCTGCAGTGCAGTAGCTGGGTTGCCCGAGGGTGACACAAGCAGAAGCAGGGATGGAGGAGGCAAGAATTGATGCCCACTTTCACCTCACACAGAAGGAGAAAGAGAAAGAAACTCGCTTCTTTCCATATTTTCACTTAACTAAACTTCAATTGTCTAGAGGGGAAACCTCCCGATCTTTCTTTCTCTGGACCAATTATCTTAATAAATAAATTCTCCGGCACAGGTTCATAAAACAGATAAAACAATTTGTTTAGTGAATAGATAAAAATCACAGTCAAAGTAAGGAAACAACACCAAGAGAGCAACACAAACATTATCAGGGAGAAAATGATCAAACAAGGTTCCCAAGGGATTTTAAATGCCATGCTCTGCTTTGAATGCACACGTTTCACCAAATAAAATGCTAACATGCTCCTTTTTCACAGCATGAAGAAGCCAAAGGTCTAGTTAAATTTTTACTCAAATAGGAATTTTAAAGATAAAGACCTCCCCCTATTAAATACCCACATAAATACACATGGATGCACACGCTGAATAATCTCCAGCCTTTCTAGAGTTTTCCATTATTTTTAGGATGAAAAACCACTAATTGAAAACTTGACTTATAACTACACTTTGATGAATTTTGGTCCCCTCACCACTAAAAACATGACTTCAAATCAGACAAATCTATCTCTGCAAATAGTTTCTAGCTTTTTTATATGTAAAAAGAGTTGAGCTTATTTGAACTACTGTCTTTCACAATGCATTTTATTTAAAGATGCTTTTAAGATCTTGAGAATTTTCTTCCTTGTGGCTAAGGCAATAATTCTTCTTGGTTTGTTGCTTTTTTTTTTTTTTTTGCTGAAATGATTTTTTTTTTTAACCTTTTTGCTCACAAAGCAAAACAAATATTATAATTTCGCTTGGCCTATTTAAGAATACACAACTGCCAGAAAATCGATAAAAATGGGGTCTTATTTCATTAATGATGTGTCATCTTTAAGATCACTTCTAGCAAGATATCAGAGATTCCTCCCTGCCAAGTTTCCTTTCTACCCTCTCCCTCCAGCATGTAAATAATGAAACTAGCTTTTCCCACTGCTCTGATGAATTATTCCTCTGTCTTACCCAATGTGTCATCTCATACAGAATGGTACCAGGAAGGACTTTAATTTCAGGTGTCAAATTTGTTACTATTAGTGGTGTTTGCTGGTAGACTGTGATGCACAACAGACAATTACCTTCAAGAGGAAGAACACAAAGGCAAAACTCGAGCTCTATAACATCCAGGTTTCAGTGTAGTCAACAATAAAATTAAATTTTCCACTTTGGCAAAACACCTCAGTCCTGCCTGATTTACTGGAAGTGTCCCAGGGGGACGATGTGTGTCACACAGAAGTGGCACAGACATCGATGCCATCACCTCACCAAGAGGGGTGTTTTGGGATACCACCCTTGAAGCAGGATGGATGAGGGTAGAAAGGCAGTATGAACTCCAGCTAGTTAGGATTTATTTTCTGCATTAAATACTTTCAAACCCAAGACACTGCACAAGGAATTTGCAGAGGACTGATTTACCACAGCTTGCCATAGGACAAGGCAAAGACAGACCTTCTCAAGAGTATCTTCTGCTCCCCTGGCTTTGGCCAGCCACTAAAACCAGCAACGCTGTTCTGTGTTACTGCTGCACATTTTTACATCAGGCCATTCATTGCAAGCCCCCAGAAATGAAGGCAATTGTAACTCGCCCTGCTCTGGATCTGCCAGGCTATGACTGTGAGCCAAGGAGGCTCAGGAAGTCCTTCCTGGTGAGACAGACATCCCCTCCCCTGCTGCCTGGCATTTCCCTGCAGAGAGAACCGCAGAGCTGAAGGCAGAGGGAGCCTTTGCTACAACAATTAATTATGTTTGAGTGATTCCCTTTTTTTTGGTGCTGTCAAAAATGAAACAACCATTGGTCTGTCCTAGTTGTGCACTGGGAGTGGGGCAATCTTGGGCATCTGCACACTTGGCTCTGCACAGCTTGGTCATCATAAAACAGGGTAAGGAGCTTTGGGAACAGTGGGATAGACAGAGAAATAGTCTAATCACTGAGAAACTGTCAGTCCTGATGAAGTTACACTGTATCCACGAGTTGGAGAAGGTCTATTTACCTTCATGCACATGGGAAGGACCTGAACCTACAGCCCTGACATTGCCTCTTTATCCAGAGCAGCTCCAGTGCAGGCAGTGGGGATGCCCTGCTTTGAGTACTTAAACAAACAACAGGAATGGCTTTTTTATGGTGGGAAAAACCCCAAACAGAAAACCAACCATCCAACCAACCAAACCAGAAGAATTTTGTACAAGCATTACTGGAGGTTCAAAGGTGTTGGCCCAGAGCTGAGCACATGGAGAAGGTAGGAGATGTGCTGGCTCCACTGCTGACAGCAGGCAGGTTCAGTTGTGCCTGCAGGATGACAAGGGGACTGGACCAGGTTATCCCTGCCTAGAGGCTTCTGTGGAAACCACCACTCATCCTCACCTTTATCCACAGGCTAACTTTGTCGGAGCAGCTGAAGTGGTGAGGGCAGAAGTGGAGAAATAAAAAACACTAAGTGCCAATTCATGGTGCCACTGACTGCAGGTGGTACCACTCCACACCTCACCAGCTGCTCAGTTCAGATCCCAGCACAATCATGGGTCTGCTTTTTGGCTTAGGTCAAGGGTATAACCAATCCAGCACACACCCATTCCAGATTTCCTCATTTCCAAGGCATTAAGCACTTGGGTTGTCTTTAATTTACAAGACACACATTGCATGGGCACTGATGGCAAACTTCTGTGTGTGTTTTAAAGCCAGACTAAGTGCTTGGAACAACTTTTTCCCATGGTAAAATACTTGGCCCATTGATAATCCATGAGTGTACATCAAACATAGCAACTGTTTAAAAAATAATAAAACTGAAAAATAACTGTCTAAAAAAAGCCACGACCCTTACAAAATATTTTCAATGACACTTATTAAAAATGAAAGGATGTTTCTAATTATATCTGCCTTTATACTTTCTTGAAGCTCAAATATAGCAAAACCAGCCGAAACCTAAACGATTTTTGCTTTCAGATGAGTGAAACACTGTATGTTCTCCAAAATGAGTTTGATCAATCTTTTTGGTGAAGAAATGTATATATTTTGCCTGTGTAGCGTGAACCCTCCGTTCACAGTTTTAGTCTCCTTCCCATTTTCCAGGTGAACCCACCTGTACATCAAAATAAGGAAAAACCAAAACAAATCGATTCTCCAATTTTTTACACTCCTCTAACAAGGCCCAATCTCACCTGATGAAATACCTACAGAGCATAAACTGTAAATTTTCTTGTGTACCACGCACACTTGGTCGATTGAGTAAGAGCTACGAGCTCTTGGAAATCAATCTATATTTATCAGGTAACCAAAGAAAGAGCGGGACAGGTTTGCTGGGATCCGTGTGCGTGTGTCAGCGTGTGCGGGCTGGAGAACATTCTGACCACAAACGGAGCTGATTGTCGATATAATTATGCTGCAATCACACCAGAGGAGAGTATCCAGTAAATCAAATCCAACTGTCCGCCCACTCACAGAGAAGAGACTAAAACCTGTCAAATCAGGGAAGGAGGAACAGGTGGCCTCGTTTGCAAAAAAAAAAGGCTGTTCCTCGCCCGGCCGAGCGCTGTACATCAATACTCACATTTATTAAACACAGAGTATCGCTGCTTTGTGGGCAGCACATTAAAGACGCTTCTGCTGCACGCGCCGATATAAAATCTGACACGCAGGTCTCCTCATACACCCAGCAAATAACCTGGGACTTACTAAGTGCTGCCATAAGTTTTCACCTTTTTAATGTTTTTAATGGCCGCTGACAGCAGCTTGCAGCCTCTGTGGCAGCTCTGCCCAGCCTGTGTCCCTTCAGCTGCAGCAGGTCTGTCAGCAGCTTGGAGGAGCCTCCTGCTATGCTGGGGTGGGGCATCCTCTCTTCCCATTGTGGGGAATGGCTCCCATTTTTGGAGGCTGCTGCCTGGCTGGGGTTCTCACATCCTGCATCTCAAGAAATCCTTGGTGTCCCACCCAAGTGGTAATTGCTGCCTCGCAAGATTTTAGAAATGGCTTTAACTTGAAATAGGGTGAGTTTTACGAAGCAATTCTTCCCTGTGAGGGTGGTGAGGCCCTGGCACATGTTGCCCAGAGCAGCTGTGGCTGCCCCATCCCTGGAAGTGTCCAAGGACAGTTTGGGTGGGGCTTGGAGCCACCTGGTCTAGTGGAAGGTATCTCTGCCCATGGCAGGGGTTTGGAACTAGGTGAGCTTTAAGGTCCCCTCCAACCCAAACCCTTCCATGATTCTATGACATTTTGAATACTGACAGCAGAGGTTTCCTTTGTCCTCTCTGACCTTCTGACATGGTGGGCATCAGTGGCCAGGTTGTGAGTGGGAAGAAATACCAGATTTCTTTGAGCAGGAGAAAATGTAAAGGATATATTTTTGTCCAGTGCTGTAGCTCACTCTGTGGCCAGAGCTGGAAGGGCACTGTGTGGTCTAACCATGGTTCACTATTTACTCGTGGCCATAACACAGCCACCATCCAAGGGAAGACAGAGAGACCAGCCAGGGTCACAAAACAAATGGCACAAAGAGAACTCAAATCTCACGAAAGTTGCCTTACATAGTTACCTTACGTTGGAAGGAACTGGCACAGGCAGATAAGGCTCATGTCAATCAACCTATTTTGGCAGCAGGTATAGGAAGATACTGCTGTGATTTGGGATGCAAACAGCTGCATTCACCTGCTCACACAAGACTGATCTCTCAGCTGTGGATATTGTAATGACCAGACTATGAATCTTCACACTCAAGGTTAATTCCCATTTTCAGTAATGGATGGGAAAAGCTGAAAATCCATCAAAACTGCAAATAGGAGGAAAACGCCTCTGAAACCAAATGCCTTGAGAAAGTACCAGGTATTTAATGAAAGGCAGGTGTAGCAAATGCTGTGAGCTCTTGAGATTCAAGTGTGTCCTCTTTCCAGAGGTATCCAAAGGAAAAGATGAAAAACCCTGAATGTGTTAGAAGGAAGGTTATGCCAGCTGCCCTCTAACAGCAGCTTCTCAAAGGTTCCAGTCTCAGGGACACCTCTGTCACTTATTATCTAAAGGGGGAAAACACACAGGATTTAAAAGTACAGAACATACAAGGCTGTCTGGGGTAGACAGGAATTGCAGTTTTGAGCCAATATAATAAGAAAGAATGGTGATATGTGGAGTCATTAAGTCCTTATTTTCCTAATTGCAGATGATCCTGCCTTTCACAAGCATAAAACAGCTGTGTTCAAGTCTTGGTACTGAGGTTGCAACCCCAGAGATCTATAAAAACATGACAAATCTGGCGTGCATGCATAGCCCTTATTTCCAGGAATTAAAGAATGCTTCTAGAGGTTAAAAACTCCAGGAGAAAACGCTCTATAAAGACGTCTAAGGACCCATCTGAAGGAGAAAGAAAGCATTTGCCTTAACAACGATTCACTTTTAATTGTTTCGTGTGATTTCAATGGACGCAAACTGATTTGGGAGAGAGACAATTTGCAAAGTCCTCTTGGCTGGTGGCACTGTGTGCTTTACAATTTAACCTGTAAACTGCTTCTCATAATATCCTGTAATGTTTTCCTGCTCTCAGTAGCATAGAGGGCAGTTGCCCACTAAATCCCACACGAGATAGGTGACCCCTTTATGATCCAGCCCACACAGTAGACGAGAGACATCCTGCTTCGCTCATAAAACCAATCATTCTTCCCTAATAGTCTACAATTTGCAGCCATCATAAAACCCACCCTCACCATATTTAGCAGGCAGGGGTGTATTTCTGAGCTTGAGGGTTAAAGACCCGCACAGGTCCATCCCTATGGCTGGACTGCTAACACAAGTCAGTAATTCACAGCAAGCTACCGCTAAACAGCACTGAAAAATAGGAAGACCTAATACAGGAGCAAAGGACCTCCTGGAAGTTGCAGAGTTATGTGCCACTGGGCTGCACAGCACTGGGAGACATTGATAAACTTTGCAGCCAATACACCCAGGAGTAGCAGTGGGAACATTTTCTTTCCACAATAGCCACTGAAGTCTTTAACACAGAATATAATATTTTCAGCCTACTCAATGTCTCGCCACCCTCCTCTCCAAAGCAAGCCATACTGATGACATCTTCCTTATCATCAATAAAAATGATGTACAGCAGACTGTGGAGTTATTCAACAAGCAATTTCCAAAGATCACCTTTAGTACAGCGTATAAAACAGATCTAGGACTCCCTTTCCAGGATGTCAGAATTTTATGAAGCATCAACTCTACACTTGCAGCTCCCTGTTATGAGAACAGTGCTTCTCACAGATATACAGTGCTTTGCTTGCCTCAGCACATTCCCATGACCGTGCAAAAAGGTTGCCTGTGATGAGGATCATTATTAAAGGCATCAAGGAGGTGATGCAAGAGATGGAAAACCATTTGCAAAACACACTTAGAAAAGAGCTGAGCAGATGTTGCTGTCTACCTGCTCATCTTGCCTGGGCCTGAAGACCATCCTCGATGCAAATAGCCCCACCAAGCTCCACTAGCACAGATAAGCTCTGCTATTGATGCACTTTTTTTCCTAATTAATGTTGTTACAACTGAAAAGATGGCCCCAGGAATTGATTATGTAAATCCCTCAGACAGTCAGAAGTTTCTTTCCAACTAAAGTGAACATCACAGATGATTATTTCTGCCTTCCCTGCAGCAGTGAGGGTGAGCTAAGAGCTAAGCACATGCTCAGAGCTAAGCACAGACTGTTACAGGAATTTCTGAATTGAGGACTGAATCTCTGAGATTGCAGTGCTGATTTCTGACTGTGGAGATTAGTCATGAAGAGTCAAGAGGCAGGACAGAAACACATCTGTTACTCTGTTGGTCTGAAGAAGAAATATTTTTCCCACCTCGGTATTTCACGCCCGTCTTCACTTTTTCCTATCAGCACCTCCTCTCTCATAGCTGTGTTTTCAAATCCAGGGACATCACCATTACTCAGGAATAGGCCCTCTAGCAAAGATGAGGTAAAAGTAAAATTACCAGCACATCACTGACCAAGGACACTGAATCCTACTCTAACTGGAACAAACAGCTGTCTTCCGGTGATTTCTATATCCTGCAATTTGCATCACATTAGGAAAAAGTAAATTTTAGAAAATTAGCCCAAAAGAGTCAAAATTAGATTAAAAAATAGGGTACCATAACAGTTATCTTCTGCATTTCAGAGTGCAGGTAGTAGAATTTACTGCATGGGAGAAAAGGTGAATGGATTTGCATTTAAGTTTCATCACTTTTAAGGTCCCCAGTATCCAAACCTCCCTTTAAAAGAGCCCTAGTGGACAATAAACTCTTTTAGAAAATATGCAGCAAAGCAGCAGTGCCCAATAAACAGACATAAAATTAGACTGCTGTAATGTTTCAGCTGTTCACTTCCTTTGATACAGGCAGCTGGCAGCAAGACATTTGAAAAGACAGAAGAATAAGTAAGTTCTAATGGATAAATATATACTTTTTTCATACCATATATGTTTTAAACACACATAAATGCACACACTCACACACGTGTACTAACAGGATAAACTCACAGGGCAAACAGAAGTGAATAGTCACCAATATAGACAGTGAGCTACCATTAAGCATTTAAAATAATTACAGCTTTTAAACCACGGAAACAAGAATTTTAAAAGAATATTTTGGGTACATTTTCCTCTAGAACGAAAATTTCTCAACTGTTTCCTCCTGAGTGAAATCAGAATTCACCAGTGCCATTACATTGTCAAAGCAAAAGCTTTCTGCTGGAGATTTGAGACCAAGGTGCCCCCAAACTGACCTCCCAGAAATGATCCAAGAAAGTTATTTCTGATAATATCTCAGTAAACAAATATTTTTTTTTTTATTTCTGATTCATCAGTGGATGCCTTTCCAGATGCTACTTTTATGTGAAACCATGGGAAGACATTCTCCTTTACATACAGACAGTACTGACTTGCAGGAGGAGAGATGGCAGCTGCCCCCTCTCTCTGCACACTCCATTTCTTATGCAGATCTGTGCTTCCAGGTCTGTCCCCATAAAACTTCCCTCTCTCAAAGGGAAACAACTGGATGTACAGCTCTTCACAATGACCTTCTCAGTAAGATACTCGCACAGGAATCAAAGGATATTCATTCTTCACAAAAGCCAGTTTCCATTGTAAGCCTTTCATTCAACAGACCAAGCTGACCTGTCTTTATGCAAAATAGCCCTCAGCCTGTGAATTGCTAAAGAATTAAAAAAAAAACCAAAAAACCAAAAAATAATTTGAAAAAGAAATCATTGGGTTATTTGCATTAAAAAAACCCAAACCAGTATTCACCATAAGAAACCAAGAAGCTATTGTGCTTTATGCAGTAGATCTTTGGCCTTGCTTTCCTCCTCCTTCTCCTTCCTTCAGCTCAAGAGCCCTGGGAGGTCCATGCAGCCTGGACCACCTTATCCCCATCATCATCAGGATGGGAGAATTTTTTGTATGGTCCCAGGGAGCCCATGTCCTCCAGGCCCTCCTGCAGAAGCAGGGGAAGGTTTTTTTTTTTTGCAGTTATTCAGCTCTCATGTGCTCTACTCTCCTTCTGGATATTATGTTTTTATTTTCATGAGTATTTGCAGCACCTTTCCATCTTGCAACAACTGGTTGATAGAAATATCAGTGTTATCAGGCACCACGTGTATCGGTCCCTACCTGTACCTGGGTACAAATCCATTCCAGAGCAATCAAAATAGAGAATTCTTATAGAAGAAAAAAACAACATTATCTATATTTGGCTTTAAGACACTGTCAAATGGTTTTGTGGTCCTTTTGGCACCAGGATATATACAATAGGAAAAACCCTACTTTCTCACGAATACGGTTTCTCCCCCCTCTGAAACACTGAATATATTTTTACCTGGTTTATGCCATAAAGGTACAAGTCCTTAAAATCTTTCCTCACTTACAGCATGTGTTCAGCTCTCATTTTTGCATTTGTGCAATGAAGATAAAAATAAACAGTAAATATATATTTTCACCTTTAATAGCAACAGGTGTATATTCAGCAGGATGGGAAGGCACTGACCAACAGGTGCTGCTGTCCCACTGCTGGCGGAGTTTATTCTGGTTCTTCAATTAGCAATCCTTGCCTGGACTCTTCCCACTGCAAGGGAGATGCTGTGAGGCTGGAAAGGACCTCAGAGGCTTTGAGCAGTGGTGATTGGTGAATCAAACTGGTCCCAATTAACAGATATGTAACACAATACTGAAATTCCATATTGAATTTCCTCCTTCTGGGGTGATATTTGCCTCACTAGATTTTAATGGTAAGGACAAGCCTAAGGCATGAACAGCATACACATAAACACTCAAAATATCTGCAACTCATGTTATGCTAAAAAAAAATAAATTATAAGAACAGCCAAACAAAAAAACCCCAATGCTCTGCAAAGCTTTTTAACCTTTTTGCATTGATTTCTATATGAAAAACTGTTCCCCTTGCAATGTTTAGTAGCCTATAGCTTGGTATTGACAGGAGCTGTGGTTCAGGAGAGTGAGACGCTGAGGGGACTTCGCTGCCTTGGAGGTTCTGACGATGCTCTGAGAGAACAGGGCGGTCAGAGAGGGTTTTTTAATTCAGAATATCAGGGAAAAGACTTCACCTCTTTATCCTCTAGTATTTCCATATAGCTGTTTATTATTATATTTTATGTAGGTGCTAACTTTAGATGTGTGACCCCCCCAGCTCCAGGAAGAGGAGGCTTGAGGACCTTGCAGGTAGATTTGGGAGTTAACCAGGACACCAGAGGCTCTTTCACATGTTTGGAAAATGTGCAGGGCAGCCTTGCTGCTTCCTAAGGAATGTGGAAGGCTCTGTACTCATGTGCTGCTGTAATTATTACTGCTCTCTTAATCACGTTATGCAAATAGGCTGAGAGGGAAGGAGGGAGAGGAGGCAGCCAGAATAACTGAGGAGTAAAGGGTAATGCTTTTGGGTGGTTACGACTTTGCTCCCTGATTAAAATTCCTGGAATTCTCAATTGTTTCTTATCAAAGGGCTTAAAAAGGAAGATTTTTCTTTTAATAAAAATAAACGAAGAAAAATGGATCTCTCATTTCCAGGGGATACAATGGAGATCACCTTGTAGTCTGGCAGCAGAATTGATATGATTTGCATTACCAAGGATGACTAAATGGAGTGTTAAATTATCTCAAAAAAAAGAAAGATGTAAATTGATATTCATGACATCAACAAGGTTAGAAAGAAAAAAAAAAAAGAGAGTGAGTCTTTACATGTCTTCTTGTACTATACAAGCATTAATCTTATATTCCATGGGCACTACACTACTCCAAAAGGCATCTTCTGCTTTTGTGTGACACCTCTAGGAAATGATTTGCAATTATATACACCAGCGCTGAAATGTGATGCTGAAGCAATCAGCGTTGGCTATAAAAACACTAATTATTTCTGATAAAGTCATGCTATGGGCGCATTCTGAACACACAAAAAAGTTTAGCAAGCTGTAAATTTGATTTTGGAATAAACACACTGCATTTTAAAGTTTTCTGGTGGGAAAGAGGTAGGGGAGGAGATGGGGAAGCTGCCTTTTGTACGTTAGCAATAGAATGTCTCAAAAATATTTTGGAGCAATATTTTGACTCTTTTATTGCTTTTAAAGAGTTTCACTGACTGTTCATGTAGAGTCCATCATCATTCATGTATTTGTCTATACAAATATATACATACATGGAATTTTACAGGAATATACAGTGGAGTTCTACAAGATATATGCAATTCCATGAGAATAAATCCATATTTGGCTCCCACATGGGTATTATTATCTTGGTTTGGCCCTAGGTTAATGCTATTTCCAACTTGGAGCATAGAGAACGGAGGTTGTGTACACCAACCTTGCCACTGCTTGCAAATTTACTTGAGATCACACTTTAAAAGACTCATGAGTTTAACCAAAAATAAGAGATTATTACCTGTAACTAGTTGCTCAGCTTTTGGGACTTTATTTTGAGCCTTGTCATAGTTGAAGATTTTCTATGAAGTCTTTGCTCTTGGAATCATAGCTTAACCTTGCCCATTTATGATTTTATAACTGCAGAAATACACAGTTTTCAGTAGACCAGAGAAAACTGTTTAGAGCTGTCATAATTTAAAAATATTAGGTTTAAATAGTTTCCAAATTCTTAGGACTTATTATAAGGCATAATATAGAAGGCAATGTTAAATAAAGACTGCAAAGAACAGAAATCTATTGTGGTATTTAGACACCAAATCCCACCACAAGAGTTATTTATTGCCATAGTGCTGGCACTAAATGCTTGTAAAATCATCATGCATGTGTCATTCACCTTCTAGACCAAGGCATTGCATTGCCACCACAGCTCTACTCCTCTGTGGCTTGGACACAGCAGGGATTTCACCTGGAGCACATAAATCCCTTCTCAACAGCACAAACAGTCCCTGTGTCAAGTACAACCATGGTCTGTGCTCTGCCCCTTCTCTGCCTTTCAGGATTTGTGAAATATTTTTCCCTGGTTGCAATTTTCACATTTCCCTACAGGTCTTCAGTTTTATCAGCTTTCTGGTAACAGCACACAAACATCTGACAATTTTTGAGCTGTTTTCCTCTTCACTGTCCAATAGTGAGAACAATTAGGAAAGAACATCAGAATGAGGAAAGGATATCAGTATTTGGTTAATATCAAAGGAATATGAGAAGAGGAGTGGAGTGTAATCAAATGAAACACTGAAGCATCAAGTAAGATTGTCTAGTTCTTTTTATTCGTTATTAAAAGAAGCTGCAAATATTTTCTTTAGAGTTAAACACAAATCTTTGAGTACTTGAGGATGGTAATCCTGGCTCAATCAGACACTTCCTTCCTCACACCCAGAGTTGCTGTGTCTCCATTGAAACACATTAACCCCATTAAATTTGTTGCTCACTTTGCTGCCAAGACATTGAGTTATAAGAGCCAACTGAAAAATGGTTTTTTAATTCAGAATATCAGGGAAAAGACTTCACCTCTTTATCCTCCCATATTTCTGTATAGGTGTTTATTATCATACTTTATGTAGATGCTAACTTTAGATTTGCAGATGTGCATATATGAATAAAATATTTCGTAGATGAGATCATAGATCAGGGCTAACAAATGCAGCAGCGATTTTTTTCATTTGTAGTAACACAATGACCTTCTTTGCATTGCAAATTTCACTATCTTTGGGTTGGGGTGAGGATATGAAATATGTAATATCAAATAAGGGTCTACAATAAACAAAAGTAGATATCTGAGGAACGAGACATCTGAAATTCCCCTTGGCTTGGATTTAACAATTTTTGATGCTTCAGAGTCATACTGTCTTTCTTAGTGAACCTCAGAATTCACCTTCTGATGTCCTCAGATGACCTGGACATGATGGATTTGATGGAAGCACTATCTGACTAGTTTTACACCCTCATCTCATGTCTGGAAAAGCATCATTTTCTGCAGAGCCCTTTCATACTGGTGGGCATTAATGCCACTCAGGCCTGGAAAGTTCCCAGCAACACAGTGTGGTTTGCAGGGAGATGTAAAATGCTGTATTTAGCAACGTGTCCATTAGTGGACCCCAGATGAAAGCTAAATTAAACACCTGCATTCAGATGCCTCTAAACAGTGTTTCCTGCTGTACTGACAAGTCATACCTAGTTATTTTCCATGAAGGATATTATCCCTTTAGAGGAAATCTGTCAGAGACAGATCAGTCCAATATTCTCCATCCGTGAACATGGAAATATCAACCGAGTGCTCTGTGCAGGCTTGGGATTGTCTTTGCACATTCCTGTCCCCAAATGTCACCACTTCATAAAAGAAATCGTGTCTCTAATGTCCTCTTAAACCCCTATCATGAGAGAATAATGGGAAGGATTTAGAGAAGTGCAAACACTCAGAGAGACGCAAGAAATAGCGAAATTATTGCTGAGCATCTGGTATGAGAAATGTTTGCTGTCAACCAAAATACATTTTAATTTATATATTCCACAAATAAATATCCAGTTAATTTCTGTGGAATAACCGAAACCAGAAAAGGAAGGGTCCCCTTAGACAGTGCTGCATTCTAATCTCATGTGCTGTGTTCACTGTATTTTAAAACCTAGCACTTCTTTTTGATGAATAGTCCTTGGCTGCCCTTCATCCTGGCAGAGGACTTTGAATTTCAACCTTTATTTCACACAGTGGTTTTTCACTCCAGATGTTCCCCCTTTAGACATTCCTGATCCACGTTTAGCACCTCGGTTTTGGGTGCTACCCACAGATAACCAAAGCTGAGGCCATTATCGAGCCAAACATCCACACGGCCAACGTGCAGTCAATTATTTTAATATTGTCTTTTAAATGAATCACTCTAATCGTTCTGGCTGCCTACCTCTGAGGCCAAATTAACTTGTCAGCTTCTTTTGTATTTTAAGGGTCAATTTTAGAAAGGTCTCAGCAATGGCCCAAATCTACTGCCATTGAAATCAATGGCAAAACTCCCAGGATCCTCACTGGAAGCAGGTTTTGGCAAGCAGAGAGCATTTATGAAATTTCCAGCCTTCAGGACAAAATGTCCTCAATATTTCAATGGTGCCTTTCTGTGTGGTATTAAAGAGACATCTACCCATGACACACACACCGAGCCCTAACCAAGGATACCTTCTCTGTGCTCCTGCTCTGCATGGTGACATTATTCTCATTGTGCTTTCCACAGCTGCCTGAAGCCATTGCAGCTTCCTACATCCCTTTTCCTTCCCCAACTGAGCACCCAATTCTTAGATTATTTCTTTTGCAGTTGCTTTAGCTGCACATTACAACAACCTGAATGTTACCATATTGGTAAAAGTAGATTCCCCCTCCCACCCTTTTTTCCCCTCCATTTATTCCTTTTCTCAAAGTGATGCAACCCCTCACAATTTAGGAAAACTTTGCATTTACCTGCTGTTTACCCCATCTTTCACTTCTTTAAATAAAACAAGGCTTAACACCAAAGCCCCCTAATGACCATCTCTCCAAATGGATACACCACTGTTTGTCCTTCAGCCAGTACAGATTCCATGCAATCATGTGCACCACCAGCTTCCTTCACACTTCTTTTCCAAGTAGGACTTTGTGAGGCTCTGGACCTGATCTGTTATAGAACACAGATGAATTATAAATACTGCCTTTGCTCTAATGACCAGTTGTGCAATTTTAATAAAGAGGAAACCGAGCTAACAGTGGTTTGGCAAATCTCCTCCCTAAAGGATCCAAATTTCAACCTTGGGTGCCCAAGGCTGAGAGAAACTGAACTATTTTTCTTTTTTTGCAGAAAGCAAAGTGTTCATTGCAACCATTTATTCCTGTTATATGTTTTATAGCAGCAGTCAGGATTCCCATACTGGAATGTTGTGTTTTATGTCAGGATCAAGAAGGGAGATCTTGCTCGTTGGTAATTTTGATAAATTACTTAAAAGTCTAAACTAAATATGAGGGCACACAAAGACAAATCAGAGTTTACTTTTAAAAGAAAAAGAACTTGGAATATTTATCACAAAGGATTGCTTAATCTGGAAACTCTTTTAAGAAGCAGTGCTGGTTTACACAGACAGTAAATTCAGATTTTGGGTGGATGCAAAGCCACAGCAGAAAAGCTGTTCCTGAGCAAATCCTCAGCTGTGGATGTTCCAAGTTTTGATTATTTTTTTTTTTTTTTCTAATTTAACTTCTGACTTTCTTAGTTCAGTCTGGGAACAGATCAATTTAAACAAAATGTGCCCAGCACAGTACTGTCCACACAGACATACATTGCAAGACATTAAAATGTCAGCTAGTACCTCTGGAGTTGGTATCATGACTTATTTTGGAGTTGCCTGACCAAGTAAACAAGCCAAGAGGTGACAAAAATTAGAAATTCAGGCTCTGATTCCAAGACTTGTAAAGACTATCCTAAGTATGAGAGTTAGGTCTTCTACCCTTTATTTCAAAGGACTTATAAATTTTCTCATCTTAATTCATCAGGGAATAAAGGTTCAGGGATACGGATCTGGTTCTCATCCAATTAGCACCTGCACGGAAAGCTTCTTGGTTTTCCTGATAAGAAACCACTGTTCATAACCTGTGGGCAACTGCACTTATTTCCTGATAGATATCTGAGCCTGGGAAAATCCCCCTCCTTCCCTCTGGAGCACAGTGTGCCCTGGTTTCCAGTTTCTCCATGCATATCTCACCCTCATGCTGCTGTAAATACTGGGAAAACTATAGGGCTGAGCTGCAAAACGCAGCTGACAACATTTAAATCAATGTGTCAAGCAAGCCAGGAGCAGTTTGCCCTCACCAAAGAGCTGGAACAGCCAGGAAGCAAAGACTAGAAAAATCACATTGATTAAAAATAAATAGAAAGAAATTTCCCATATTTTTAAATTTTCGTTATATTTAATCCAGATATGGCAATCATCCATTTATTTTTCATTACTGAAAACATATCACCCCCTACCACTACACACAGAGAGAAAAGGCAGGCGATTTATTCTTAAACATATTTCTCCTGAACTGACCATGACCTCCCTAGGTATATATTTCTCTCCACTTGACATTATCACAGAGTGAAAGAGTAGTTTTACCTTGCACATAAGACTTAAAAAGAGTAAGTCATTGATCTTGGTTTTCATTTCTGCCACAAAAGAATGCACGGGCATTTTTTCTTCCACAAATGTGGATTTTGGTAAAAGCCAGTTTTTACTTCTCTGGTAATATACACCACCAGTTTGTGTGTGACTGGCAACTGATGCTCTTGCCTCTGAAAGAGGAGAGCAGTGGCATTTGTCATGGCATGCCTCTGACATTTTCCACAGCAAGGGGCAGATAATATCAAACTCTTGCTCATCCATTCAACTTCCTGGGGAGAAACAGACTTCAAAAAATAAACCCAAGGAAAAATAGACCGTTAGACACTTGTCCTAAGTGCTGCAAGAAAAGAAAAAAAAGTGTTTGTAAATGTACCAAACGGCAGGAACAGAGTTTATCTTTGATTTGTCCTTGTTGGTGCTTGTCTGTGCAATTACACACCTTTCTCTCCTAGGGCAGGGCTTGGCCCAAGGGTCCTGGGGGAGCCACAGGACATTTGGGTTTAGTCCTGCAATGGATGCCTCCAAAAATTCTCCACACTGAGACCGAGACACGGTATTTGAAAGCTTTAATGGGCCACCCATGGGCAATGAAAAGAAGTATCAGCAAAAGCAAGGCTGAGCATCCCATGGGGTCCATCTCTTACAAACTCCCCATGCGCCAAATTCCCTGTGCAACTGGAAGAACAAGAAGCTTCACTGAAGCTTTTTTAAGCATCCCCAATTCCATGGGGCAGCACAACGACTGCAAGCTGTGCTACAGAGAGACACCGTTGGGAGAAGTGTCTTGAAACAGCTTAATAGTTTAATCTTGAAGTTTAATTCCTAAAAATGCATCAATTCCCACAAGACTGAGCTTTCAGTCTGTGTAACGGGATGTCCAGGTGGACAAGCACCATTTTGTGTTAAACATTTGCAGTGTAACTAAACTGGATTGCAAATTCATCCTAGAGCTGCAGCTCCTGCTGCTGAGGGAAGGGAGCCAGAGGCCAGGAATGCCAGTGGCAGTGCTTGGCATGCCTTGGGTCGAGTCCACTGTCACAGCACGGTCTGTCTGGTTCTCTCTTGACCATCCAAATAGTATTTCTTTCCTTTCCAAAAACATGACACTTGAAAGCAATTATGTAATACCAATGAGCAACAGAGAAGTTTTTCACAGCTAAGGAACCACTGTTTTTATTAAATCTCCTGCTGTTCATTTCCTAATAAAGTACATTTTACTCTGGGTGGTTTCCATGTGTTTGTGTGCTTACTTGACAATTCACAACAGTTGCAACCTGAAGCCATAATTCAGCCATATAAACATATTAAAATGATAAATCCAGAGTCTCTTAATCTTTGCCCTAACCCTCTGTGAGTTCAGGATGTGTTTTTTTATTCTCTCATTACGATGACCTCCTTCTCTCATTTAGTCTCCACACCCATAAAGGTTTATACCACCCATGCCAACCTTCACATGCTGGAAGCAGTTGCACTGAAGTCTACAGCATCCAAAACTAAACCTCTGTGCAGCCTTAGTTCATAAATTCACTGCCATATAAATTAATTTTCTGTGTATTTGGACACCGTGTTGTATTTGTGGTTGTTGATGTCTCCTGAGCATGTTGTTAAAGTGCAAAAATGTAATTATGAAATAGTAATAGTAATAATCCCACATAATCTGCATGTTTGGTACATGTTCACATATAGAATGTGCATGTATAATTTAGTTGCAGTTTCTACAGTGGAGAATCCAAGTTTTAATAGGAATCTAACAGTGCAAATAGATGTCAAGAAAAGGGAGACACAGAAAAATGACCAAGAGCTGAACCTCAGTGACCTCCCATCTATCAATATAAATATTAGAAGATCCAACGACAGAATTTCTGCAGGACAAGCACAATAAAATGCCACAATAACAAGAAAATAATAGAGTGCTAACCTGTGGTAAATCAAATTAAGGTTTCTCCACTTGAATGTTTTTGCATGGATGTGTGTTTTGCAGGTAGTTACTTTTCTTAGCATTACAAATTTGAGTTAGAGTATGGTGCATATAAGCACATTCATATTTCATGAACCTCTAAGTAGCTTCATAGTATTAACATATAAGTGGTATAGATTCCTTTCCTGGCTGTAATACCAGAGTGTTTCCATTTTAATGATCCTTAATATTATGCAGACTACAGGAATTCACAAGATCATCAGGACTTGTGCCTTAGAAATTTCCAGGCTGCGTTTTTTTTTTCCTCACTGGATCTTCTGTGTGGTTTTGCCTTGATTTTTCACATGGGGCCACATCCCCCAGCTAGACCCTTCCTCTGATTTTGGCCAACCCTGAAGCACCTTTGTGCCACTGAAGGAGGATGAATTGTAGGTAGGTGGGGTGCCATGAGGCAGAGTGCTGGGTTTTGGCCAGGTGGCTTCCAGAGAGTCAGTGTTGTGTGATTTACCCCACCTGCCTCTCAGATGTCTGGGCTTTCTGAGGGAGAATAAAAGGAACCTTGGCTGAATGTAAATGATGTTTTCATATGGTAATATATTACTTGGACTGAGCGTGCAGTGGCACGAGGTGCACTGGGGACATAAAAGAAAACAAAAATCCTTGCACTGAAGAATTTATAGCCTAAAAGAACGAACCCTGGATTTTCTCCAAGGTAAAAAAACCCTTGGGAATGTATCCCAAGTTATATTTGAGAGAAAGATTTTCAGGATATTATGTCTCATAGTAGTAACATCTAGGAAGCTCTCAGGCTCCCACCACATCACCTGGATGCAGAGGGATCCTGCTCCTGGTGCTCACCCTGTGACAGCCCTGCAGCACAGGCTGTGCAGGTCAGACTGTGTAGGGGAGAAATGCACAGCTGGAAAACACTGCTGAAACTTAGAAAGTGTTGTAGGTGGAAGCCAGTGCTGAAACTTTTGGGCTTCTTTCTCTGTATCTTCCCAAGGGGAGATTGTTCAGATCCAGGGATCCTGAAATGTGCCACACGTTGGGTCACACTCGTTATGAATACTTAAAATGATCCTAAAAACAGAAGAAAAAGCCCTACAAACCAACCAAAACACCTACTCGCCTTTACTTCCAGGTCCTCTAAATCAATGCAGCATTTGGCCTTTGCACTGCAGTCTCCTGGGTGTGAACCTGTCTGCATCCATGTTTCTGAAGGAATTTGCTTCATACTGAGCGTTTGTTTTGCTCAGATATAAAAAGCAGTTTGGCTTGGAGCCTTTACCAGGCTCTGATTCCATTTGTGGCATTGCTGGCTCAAACTGTCTACAGCAGGGTGGCTACCACAGGGGTCGTACATCTGGGCATTGCCATGTCTTCATGACCCACTTCCACATGCAGATTCCAGCAGAATCCACTTCTGTGTTAAAAAAGGGAAAAAATTGGCCACAATATCTATAGCATTGTTTATAACCTGCATGGAACACAAACCCAGCTCAGTGGAGCATGCATTATTAGCTAATGGGATATTACATGCCATCTATTTGCTTTTACCACCTTTTAAAACAACACGACTATGCCAAATGCACGGTTGGGGTGGGATTTACAGGAATGTAGAGCCCGACGCCTCCCTGAGAACAAAATCCCTACCTGCAAGATTTCGGTGGAAACAGCAATACACAAAAATAAGGATTGCTGAAGAGGACAAGCTGTTGAGAGGATGCCCTCTTTACTACCTGCACGCTGAGCATGTGCTGTCAATGTTTTATATGTGACCGTGCTGGTTTAAACAAACAAGAGTGTGGTGTAGAGCAAAAAAGCCGACAGAAAGAATGATTTAAGAGGAATCATCCTTCAGCAGGCACTTAAGGGCTGTGTGGAGGCAAAGCCTGGGTAATTGGATCCCAGACTCTGCCTCGAGCCCCTGCCGAGCAGCAGAACGAGCTCTGGCCCCGCCGCAGCCAGGGAACTCAAAGACAAAAACACATCATCGAGGCTTCACAGGAGACAGGTGGCCCTCGTGTTAGATGAGCTGGATCTGAGCACAAGGGACTCATCTGAGACAGAGAGGAGGTTTTAGGTGAGATGGATGCGTACAGACTGTGGGTTGTTTTAAAAGCACTCTCCGAGCTTTGTTCCTGCTGCAAAATACAGAGTGCCTCTTTGTTAGGGTTTGATTGCAGATCAGCAGTGCACTACTGAACTGCACCTCTCCATCATCCCCGCTCTGATTTGGTTCACACGACAGAGCAGTCCCCAAGGATGTAAGTGTTGGGATGAAACAACCCTGGCAGATGTGCTCCAGAGGCACGCAGTGTACTCCCAGCACTAATGGACCTTCAGCCATTCGAGTTCTCTCTGAGAAAAAACCCTTAAAATTAGTCCTGTCCCCAGCAGCAACTGCTTTACCCTGTAAACCTCCACTGTTTCCAAATGTAATCAAGCTGTGCTGTTGTTGCAAGAATCTCTCTGGTAGTCACAGATGTTCCCAAAATGGAATTCTTAAGGGAAGTAGCCCACTTGCCCAGTCCCAGTCAGACACAGACATAAGATTGGTGTGTTCAGAGTAGAAAAGCCCCCTCTCTAATCTTAAGCAGAAGTGAATGATCACAGAGAGGACACAAATGTCACCTCTTTAATCCTCTTAGGTGTAGTTTACCCAACAACAGGATTACCCCTGCTTACCCTCCTTGGAAGAAACTCACTCCCACAAAACCCAGCTCTGTTCAATGGAAGAGCAGCAGTGATGGAAACCACGGGGTGGGCTCAGCCACAGCTACTGAGAGGCTACAAAGCCCTGTGAAGCCCAGGATCTTCTCAGCAGCCTGAAGTTATGTATCTCCACTCTGACAGTTCCCTGGATTTCATAGTAAGCACAACCTTCCGTGAGAAACAAACGTATTGTTTGGTCAACAGTGAAATTGTTTAGTGGAAAGCAACCAACTCTGATAAATGCTGCCAACTCTGCCTGCCCTGTAGCACAGAAGCCAAAAAAGGTGAAATAATAAAATATGACTATATATATATACCCTGTGAGCATAAGAATGATGAAAAAGAGGAATGCATAAATAGCAACAAATTATTCTCATGCACTTTCTGGTAAGCCTGCTTCTAATAATGCTACATTAACTGATCCTACTATCCAGCATGCACACTCAGCGGTGTACCTCTAACACAGAAGTAAAAACTCTGTTAAATACCTTGCAGGACATTTGTTCTTGAATAAAGCTGCCTTAATTAAGCAGATGCCCTTTAATAATAAACCAGAGACAAAGATGTAGGATTATAGTTGTAAAAACCATGAAGCAGAAAGCCAAAACTCCACAAGGAGACTCTCAGAAACACCAACAATGTCTTGATTTAAAGAAACACCATCACCCTCTCCTTCCCCCCTAAAAAAAAAAAAAGGAGGGAACTTTTATTTCTCTTGATTTTCATCTCCCCTTTATTCCCCTAAGAGCTGAGGAACACAGCACGTGGCATTAAAATAGGAATCACTGAGCTGCTGAGGTATCATGAGTTGACTCCATCCTGCCTTTCCTCGGGGACAGGAACCCAGTGCCCACCTCCAGGGACACCTTTCAGAGCCTGTTACAGTCACCTGAGCCCAAAGCACCATTGAGCATGAGGCCCAGTCTGCAGCAAAACTTCCCCAAAGCCACCAAACATCATAAAGAGGAACAAATATCAAACAATAAAACCACCCACGACACACACACACACACACACAACCAAGTTTAACCAGGGCACCAGGAAGGTAATATTTAAAGTTTACAGAAAGCAAATTCAAGTAAGCTCTAAGTCAATCAAAAGTGACTGAAAACTACTTTGGACCAAATATGTGTTCAAAAAGGTCACAGCTGGTGTAATTATCCTTGCTAGACTTAGCACGTGTTCAGCTGCACCCTTTAGACTGCCAAGAGCTGAAGTACACTCCGGATGCCGAAGTAACTGCCACATGAGGAAAATAAAAAAAGTAACAAAAAAAATTACAATTTAATGATACTTCGAGTTAGTGCACAGGAAATCATTTCTTCGGGAAAGGAGCTGGAAGATTTTTTTTAAAACCAATCTCTCTCTTTCCTCTGCAGAAGTTCCTGTCTGCAGTGACAGCCCCAGTCAGAAATATAAACCAGGATTCACGTTGGATGGGATCGCACGTGAATGACAATATGATGGAAAGGGACTAAGAAACAAAACCTCAAAAAATGTTAATTATATCTCAAAGGGAAAGTGAAATCAATAAATGCTGTCTCTAAAACAACAGAGTATCCATCAGCAAAGATATCTGATCTAAAATAAATGAGCAAAAGTACGGGGTCATGAGAATGGTAATTTCAGAATACTTTTGCTCGTTATGGGAATGGGTTCCTTTTATTTATTGCCATCAGTACAACAGTCTTTACCTGTCTCTGTGCAAATAATCCACATTGTGATGGTCTCCCCCAGTTCTCCCTCGTGCTAAGGACAGGCAGCCCCAGCAAACTGCAGCGACATGACCGTGCACGACTCCAAAGGCAAAACCATAAAGGTTTTAGTGGCGACCTGCAGCACTCCTAAACCAGGCAGTAATGAACTCAGAATCTATAGGGGTAGAGATTACTTTGGACAGAGTAAAAGGCAAGGGGAGAGGTTAGTCTGAAATGTCAGAAATATTAGCTGCAGAGAAATACAGTGAGTGAATCAATGAGAACAGAGCTACTGGGTAAAAGGATTAAATGGCTAATAGAAGGGATACTCCACTGACCTCCAACATGGGAAGGAGTTGATAATGAGATAAGTAAAGCTTATGAAGATAATAACAGTGTAATTATGATCGAGTTCAAACTACTAAGTGTATATTAGGAAACCCCTGAGATATATATAGATATAAAATTCTGGATAGCCAGTAGTAAATGATTACCTTTTAGTCCAAAGTGTAAGAGGCTCAAAAAATATGTCTGGATTTGAGTTTAACCTATAACCCAACAATGGGACTACATAAAACATTTTATGCTTCGTTTTTAAGAAACACACAGGAAGGCACTGAGATTATGTAGCAATTTATCCATTCCAATTTCTGTTGCCACCAGGCTGCAATGAGAGGGGACTATAAATGAACAGAAGTGTCCTGGGAGACAGCCTTTGCCTGATGAACACATACTCCATGTGAACATGCGGAAGAAAGGAAGGGGAACGGGGCAGGCTGAGTTTCTTGCCCAGTTCTTGTCCCAGCACCTGTGAACTCACTCTCAAAATTGATATTTACTGTAAGGGAACAGCATCTGTGGGGCTGAATCCTATAATTAGCTTCCTGCAAGCAACTTCTCTGCATCCCCACAGCTTTAGGTTTAGTTTCCCTGTTTTTTAATTTAATTTTTTTTAAAAAATATGAAGCAAGGGATACCATCAACTGCTGAAGGTGCCAAATCAGACAGATTAGCCAACAGTGCGTGACAAATTCTGCATTTATTGGAAAAGCAAAAGTGGGCTTGAAGGATCGCATTTTCAGAGGGACTTACTTCACCCCAGCCTCCCACATCCATCCTGCAATCAACTGACACTGCGAATAGCAGGATTTGATTTCTTATCATCTAATTTGCGGGTGCAAACAGCAACATTACCCTGAGAAACTGAGCACTTACAGATCGACTTCGTTTAGGCTTGCTATTTGTGATTACAAATCAGGGCAAGGCTTGATCTTTAAGTTCCATAATTTCCTCCTGCAATTGGTTGTGCTCACAAAATTGCACCTGCAGTTGATTGCTGGAGGAGATTTAAGGGCTGGTTCTGAAGACGCAGCCTGTGATTTCTGAAAAGCTAAATGTTGCAAGAAAGAGAAAAAACAGCCCCCACAAAAATGGGAATCAGGTTTTTGCTAAAACGACAGGTACATTATTGAGTAAAATAAAAGTGACAGACATCAGAAGGTCTTAATAGATACAGTATACACTTGTACCTGGAGAATACAAACACAGCCCAGAGAAACACTCTTCTGAATAGCTGTCAATCAGGAAGTGGTAATAAAAAAGCAAACTAAATAAATGCAGATCTCAAATATTAACTTCTTAACCCTATTTTTCCTGGGCAGAACATAAACAACTGTGTTTTACAGCGCATATGTGCCCCTGTGCATGCGAGTGAGGAGCCTGGGTGGAGAAATGGCTGCTGAAGTGCATGAACTGTAATTGGGTCATTTGAGTGCAGCCACCAACATTCCATGATCAAATTAGGTGTATCAGCAAGTGCATGATTCTGCATTTATACAGCTAAAAAATAGCCACCCATCCATTGCTTGCTGTGGCTGAAAAACACAGGGACGTGCATAACAAAGATTAAGCAAGGGTTTTTTTTGTTTTTTCCAAAGGACTTCTTAGGTCACAAAAAGTACAGGGAAAGTAGAAGAGACAGTTGGTGGCAAAATGACTAAACCAATGTAAGGCCATTTATTAAGACAGTACAAGTGTATGCTGTGAAAGGGACATGTGGGAGCTTACTGGGAACACAGGGCAGTGAATTATTTAAGTCAAGTGCATTTTAAGGCCATGAAAACTGCAGCTGAAAAAAGGCTATTAGGCTACTTTGTCCATACTCTGCCTCTAAGCCTTAAAAACCCCCTACTGCTGAGCCAGATCATTAATTTTTAATGCTTTATTTGCTGTTCTTAAATATTCCAGATGATCGAGATTTTCCCACTTTGGGAAGCAATTCTCCTCTCCAGAAAAAAAAACCAAAACACAGAAATTGCCAACAGAAGGAGTTTGAACCAAGACACTTCTGGCAGCATCACATGGCTGTTCTTCTATTCCCTTTGAATTGTCACACTGCAGAGGAACCTTCAAAGGGGCAGGGTGAGGAACTACATCAAACTGTAAGAAATCCTTATGTCTAAGAACAATCCTTCAGCTTATCTTCCACGTAACTTATTTTTCCAGTGGCAAAGAGATGAGAAACAAAAGCTTGAAGGAAAAAATCCTACAGGAAAGGTGAAAAACATCTTAGTGCAAAACATGAATGTGGAAGTGACACACAAGAGATCAGTATTAATTCTCTGAAACCTTGATGCCAGATGCACCCCATTTCCAACTCAAAAGCATCTTTGCCTGCCTGATCTGCAGGCTCTGCTCTAGACCTGAAGCTCACATTCACATTCTCCCATTCTCTCTTTTTTCACACTTAGAAATAACAAAGAATTTTTAAGTCAGTTTGGGCTCCCAAATCATCAATTCCTCATTTTTAGTGGAATCCTACAGATTTAACTGATTTGAGCTCGTGTCTGTGAGAGAGAGTAGACATGTGCCTAAAGCTGAGGTTCAACACTTGCCCTGTACTCGTGCCTGGTTTCCATCACTGATTGAGCAACAAGGAAGAAAAATACATTTGTTGCTGACATGGATGAACACAAGGAGAGGCTGACCTTCCAAGAGTTTGACTTTTCAGAGGAAGACTGTGCCTTAAATAAAAACATCAATGAGAAAAAAAAAAGAAAAATCACCTCTCAATGGACTTTTGGGTCAGTAACGAAGCATGGGTTGAACTTCCACAGGCTGTGCCATACGGGAAGTCTGAGAAGATGATCCAGTGGTGATTTGGTTTTAGAAATCTGAGGAATTGGTTTGGCCTAGATTTTGTCCTTGTGCACAAGGCACTATTTTGATTTTCCTGTGAGATCCTCCCTCATGGGGAACACGCGTACATCCTTGTTCATTTGGGTGTGTGATGAATTTTTCAAGCTGGGTGCTGACTAAATTTCATTAGGTAACCAAGTATTCTTTTGGGGAAAAAAATCCATGAAAAACAGCCAAACAAAGACAAAAATTATCCCAGAATGTTTTCATGTTTGTGATTTCAAGAGATGAATAATTAAACGTGGCTGGAAGAACTCAGATGAAAACTATGGGTTTATTTTATTTTTTCAACCAGCTACAATGCCGAGGTTGCTCATCAAATAATGCCAGGGAGAGGAGATCAGCCAAGGTTTTTCTGGGCCTTCATGCCATTTACACAGCTCAACCTGCTTATTTCAAGAGGGAAGAGAGCCAGCTAGCAAAGCCCTTGACCCTGTGAACACCCAGCCCTGAGGTTGATAGTACAGAGAGTACTTAATCACCTGGTTACAAGTAGCCGGTTCAAAGTTTGAACTTAAATAGTTGAGCTTAGAAATTCTTTATTTTGCCCTACCAATTAAAAAAAATAAAACAAACCTCAAACAACAAAACAAAACAGAGATGTGGATTTTTCCACGAGGCTTAAAAATGCTGTTCTTGGCATCTCTTTATGGGCAGGAAAGGAGAAACAAGCTCCTTAGTCTTTACTCGTTTCCATATTTTGCCGTGCACTTTTGAACGGTGCACGGTTAAACCCCCAGGGCTGAATTTTCTTTGCTCTGCATGATGGATCATCAGACATACAATTCCCATTATTGTTAATGGCAGTTGTGCATCAAATTACTACACGTGGCATTTAGATCCTAGTCCTCTGAGCTACCTGCGTTCCTCTGGCAGTGCAAGCACGTAGGAAATACAACAGGATATTGCTGCTTTTGAAGGTTTTTAGCTGTGAAAATTTGGGCAATAAAAAATTTGCTGTAAGTTGTCATTATCTTAATACCAAAAAACTACACGCAATTTTCACTTTTTTACTGCAGAGCCACCAGTACTTAATGCTGTGAAGAAGTCCAGAAAATGGTAGGCAACAAAATTTAAAGTTGATCCATAGGCCACCATCAATGATAATTCCGGAGAACTCTGCTAGAGGTTAACACCAGTATACAACGTAAAATGCTATTGAGAAATACTTTGGATTATTTTTTTTTTCATTTTATTCCAGTAATATCCTTCAGAGAAACAGCCTGGACTGAAACTGCTGAGTAAATGAAATGGGAAGAGTCACAGAAAGGGCAATCACTGTTAGAGGCACGTGTTACCCTTGCCTTTGACGTGGTGGAATCAAAGCTGCTTGTTTGTATATCATAAGCAGCACAAGGGAACAGCTCTTCTCCTCCACATCACCTGGCACTGGTGCCTCCTGCAGTGGGACATTGCAAGGCTGATCCCACCACCACAGCAACCACTTCCCAGGTGCCAGGCACAGGCAGTAGATGAGGGATTTTTTTATAAGGGTTTTGATGATGTGCTTTCCTGTCATTTGAAATGAGTACAAGAAAAATGCTGTTAGACCCTTGAGGTCTCTTATCTTTCTTTCTTCCTCTCCACTGTACAATGTTTTCACACCCTGCCTGTGCAATTTCAGTCAACTTACTGATGTACAAAGGAAAATTTAAACAAATGTACATCTGCTTATAGCTACACTCTGCATTTTGTTTAAAGCATAACTAGGCATCTGTAGGGGAATAGACAGGTTACTGCTCCAAGCCATGAAATATTCATATAAACACCAGTGTGGTGCCTCACCTTTGCTCCTTCAAATAGATGATGCTCTGGCTGCCCCCCCCCAGAGCCAGGTTCTGGTGTCAGAGAAGAGAGTAAGTAGCTTATTGTGTGGCTAATATATGATTATGTCATCTCTCTTAGCACTCCCCCACTAAAGAGACTGAAGCCTACACATGTCTGCAAATCCCCAACTTGAAACGAAGCTGGGGGATTTCTTCCCCTGCTTGTAAAGCAGCTCAACTCTAAGATAAGCTGAATGGAGATTCCCAGGGAAAAGGTTCTGTGGTGGTTTTTTTTTTGTTGGTTTTTTTGTTTGTTTGTTTTTGTTTTTTGTTTTTGTTTTTGTTTTTTTTTTTTTTTAGGAATCCTATTTAAAAGGTTTCAAAACAGGAATTCTTCAGCACAAAGTTTATCTTCGTGCAGAAGGATGGAGGTGACTGTGCTGATCTGTTGTTCTCCTTTTGATCTACAGAAAGACAGTGGTTTAGGCAATAGGTGTTTCTAAATTCATTACTTCCTTCCCTGGAGTTGTACTGAGTGAGCCAGGAAACCTCCCCCACTGCAGCCTCAAACCCACAAAACTTAAGGCCTCTTCCCTCTTGAAATGGAGAAGAAACAGATAATTTTCATGCACAGCACACTAAAAAAAGACCTTTGCAGAATCTCTCTGCTGGTTCCAAATCAAATCCTGTTAGTTCCAAGCCAAATTCCTGTTTGCAAGGATTACACCAGGTGCAAATCCCCTCCTACCTGTTTGCAGAGCTAAAAATTACAGGTAGTAGGAACCCAGGCCAAACCCCAACGAGCTTTTGAGATCTTGAAAGATCTCCCTGCAGCAACAAATAGTGAGACACGGAACCTCTGGAGGGTGTAGACCATGCCAGTGTCTCAAAAGGATGGCTGACCTCATTGTTCACTGGCCAAAAGTCCTTGGGAGTTTATGGTCCTGTGTTAAAAATCTAAATCTTTTCCTTTGAAGCCATACTTTTTGATGGATAGTGTAAATTAGTTTAAAGTAACATTTTGTCAGCCAGAAATCAAGATCTAGATAAATTTAAGCGATGTCTTTTTAAATGCCTCTAAAATTAACATGTCCATAATTCCCCCCCCCCCCCCCAGAACCTGGGGGAAATAAAAGTCTACAGGTGATTATTTTCCTACTTTTCATTGTCCCATGTGGACCTTTTATCTTAAATATTAAGATCCAGGGTTGAAGATATCTGATTTATGTAGCTGACATGTTAATGGCCACTAACCTGAGACCATTTTTCTTTATTATTTTACAAAATAGATGTTCTGAAACCTGTCAACTCTTGTTTTAAGAGCAGGCCAAAAAATCCTTCTAGAAGCTTTTTCAGACTTAAAGAACTGTGGATTTGAGGAAGAAAAGAGCAGAGAGGCTTCTGTTTCAAAATTTTGGTCTAAAAACAGCTCTAACATGAAACCATCAAATTCCTGGCTCTTGGGTGCTTCACACAGAATTTCTTGGGTCGTATTTTTTGTAAGAGTATCCAATATCAAACTTTAGCAAAGCAGTACTGAAATTATTGGCCACTGTTAATTCTCCTGTATTTCAGATGAGTCACTTTTGACTTTTATTAGGAGGTGGGAAAATCTCTTTCATCTAATTCCCAGAATCTTCATTCATGCATGACAACTTGTCTCCATTCTCCGCCTCTGCAGTATGTGTGAAACAAGATGTCTCAAAGTCTAATTCTAGAATTCAAGTACTGAGTTGAAAAAATTTCCTGAAGTTTCTCATGTATTTTTGTAGCACGGGGGTAGAATTATTAATAGTCATAAAACACAGGGCCCTTTGCCCACAGCTGCTCTGCAGGTGGAAAACTGGTGAACTTTACAAGAAATTGGCTTCCAACTATTTTATTTGAAGTGCTAGAGAAGAATAAGGGGTCTAATCTTTCAAGGACAGACATAACTTCAGCCTTGTGCCTGCCAGCAGACTTCAATAGGACAAGTTAGGATGATAGATTTATCTGTCTGTCTGGGATGTTGCTGAATCAAGGGCTGGACTCCAGTGGTTGATAGATGATCTAAATTGTGAGACTTCATGGAACTGGCTAAATAGCTCTTCCCAAATGCAGCTTGACTTCTGCCTTGTAAGATGATAATGGCAGTGTCAGTTGGCATTCCTGTGCCCGCCAAAGAGAATTGGAAAGGAAAGGGAACATGGGGCTGAGCAGAGGATAAAAGCCACTGTATTGCAAAGAGGCTGAGGAAATGTTTCCCTCCCAGGACTGGCTGCCTTGACATTTCTGACTGCTCAGGTCAACAAAACATATCTGATTGGGCCAGTTCTTGCAGTCTCCAGGGATAAGAGACAGCGCTCAGGAAGTTAAGGATGTAGGTAAATTCTGTTAAGTGCTCACTAAAGCTGGCTGAGGATTTTTGCTGGAGCATCTTTTTGATGAGAAACATCAGTATGCCAGAAAATGAAACACTTTTTTCAGCAAATTCATCAAGATATTTGATAGGGAAGATTTCTAACCTCCAGGATGAAGTGTCTTGAGAGAAAGAGGTAAAGAGCTAATTGGACTATGCTCTTGAAAATGGAAAATATACAGTCCTGTGATCTTGGAAACAGAAAGTTGTTCTCCCACATCACGGAGGCATTTCCCTGCTACTCCCTGGAGTAGAGCTTCTCCAGTCTCTCTGGTGGGACTGCTCCATGTGGAGAGGCAGCTGGATGAGCACATGGTAGCTCATCCCAAGCCTGGCTTCAACTCTGATCTCCCACATCCTGGATGAGTGCCATCACAGAAATGCTCTTTTTACAATCATTTTCTTTCAGTTGTTATTTTGGGGAAGAAGGCAGGAATATGCTGTAGTAGTTTCACTAACTAATAAAATCCATATAAATCCCTGATGGGCCAGAGAAATTATTTCTCACCACATCCACTGCACATAGAGCTATTACCTGAACACCTGCCCTTGAACTCGTGTTCAACAACTCCTCAGAGGCCATTTTTCCTCTGCAGAGTTTTACCCTGTGTATTCAAATTCAGATCTCCTTGAAGAGGTTTCCTCTGGCTGCCTGTGCTGCCTGTCTGGTGTGTCATCCTCTGAGCAAAGCACAGCCTCACTAGCCGCAGGAGCTGGGTCTCCTGTGCAGTCACACCTACATGTGGGCTTAAGCCATTCCTTGGGCAAGTGATTATTTTAAAGCTTCTCTTATGGCAGAGAAAGTAAGTCAGCACACACTAAGAAATAGTCCATCCTCATTTTTACTCTCAAATAATTTTCTTTGGAGGAAGAGGGACACACTGAAAGCCTGGTTTAGTGGTGCAGCTGAAAAAATGAACAAGCCCAAATTCCTTTTTGGTTTCAATGAAGCCACATATCAGAAATGAATCTGGCTTCACTTTCCCTCCCCCTTGCTTAGAAAAGGTGCTTAAGTTCTGAAAAACCTCTGCAGTTTTGGTAAACCCTCAATTGTTCTCCTGAGGGAAGTAGCTGTTAAATGACATGTCTTTAATCACCTCAGTTAGAGTTCCTAAGAATACGATTAATTAGATTTAGACATCCCACTACCAAAAAGGTTAAGTTCGTCTTCATTAGGAACGACCTCATCTTGTCTCCAATCTCTCACTGCTATCAACTGTAATGACACACCAGAGAGGCATCAGTCCTACCATGCCTGAAAAGGCTGTTGGATGACTTGTTTATAACCAAAGCTTTAATTCATTAAATAATGGAGAAAACAACTTTTTAATGCCAGTTGTTTTACTGCTTTGCAGGCTGAGTGCTCGTCTCATTGCTGCTGTCACATTTGGGGCTAATTTAATGAATAATTAAATAATTTAGCTTTTAACTAAATTAATCATTTAGTTAATTCATTAATAATAATCCACTGCACTTCTATGGTGCCTTCCAGGCTAAGATATCAAAGTGTTTCGTGAGCTTTATGGGGAAGTTCACCCTTCTTCCTCCCGCATACAGCCTGAGTAAATGGATTTTATGTGAAAAACTACATTAGTCAGCTTCAAAGAGAGGAGGAATCCGGTTCTGATTATGTGGGTGAAGGCAAGGAGTGGCTCAAACCACCAGCTTACCATTTTCAGCAGATACAGACTCTTCTCTCCAAAACCCTTTTCCCTCGCTCCAAGAGCACATGTGATGAGAGGAAGGATGGTCAAACTCTGGACATGTGATGCAGGTCTCATCCCTTGCTCTGCTAATCACTTTTTGGGCAATCTGTAGTCCCCAAATGCCTTGACTGTCCACCAAAACAACAAGGTGGGTGCAAACAGCTCCTCATTTCACAAAAAACACACTTAAAGCTGTGAAGCTTCACACCACGGTGCAGCAAGCAAGCTGCAAACTTTACACGTACCATCTCAAAGTGATTAAACATCACCCCCACGAACGCAGTCCTGCAGCTCCTTGTTCCTTGCACCACAGGAAATGAGGCAAAAGTCTGTTCAACTCAGACAGCAGGTTGGGGGCAAAGTTCAGCATTTCTAGTCCTTTGCATGCCCAGCTGATCCACACTCAACTCACATTTGAGCCAAGTATCAACACTTCCCTACTCCAAGATAAACTGCCTGGGGACCATTAAATGTTCAAGCCATAAGCAATAATTTCCTCATTAATACTCCATAGCTCCTCTTATTTTTCTCTCTTTGGTACCTGAGTACCCGTGAAGGTGGTTTCCATACATTTAATATCATCTTTCCTTTTATAATAATTTTAGTGTCAATCTGGTTCAACAAGGTGCTATTTTTAAGACAGAATGGAAATTAATTTTTCAGACTTATTGAAAGAGGCTGATCGTGTAGAACATTGTGGCCTCTAGTGCAGGAGCACAATCATGAATCCATTTGCTCTTATTTTCATTTATTTTTTAGGTTTAAGCATTGCCAAAATTCCTAATGGCACAACCTAGCAACTATTTATCTAAAGGAAAAAAAAAAAAATCAGTATTCAGGAAGAGTAAACTGAACCCAAATGGATTTCACTGTGTAATTCTGAAGGACAGAGAAAGAGCACAGCTTCAAAGAGCTATTATGTGCTTACGTGAGGACGTGGAGATGCACTGTTTAATGAGGGAAGAGTGAAGGCTGAGCTAATATGGAAAGGGGGAAGGTAGTGTGATGCCCCTGCAGGCCTTGGGAGGGATACACCAAATAAACCTGTCCCCACTTTGCCAAGCACTGTCATGGTCAAGCACACTATTCATGATCTCAGAGGGGATGGTGCTGCAGAGCAAACACAATGAAGGACTTTTGTCACCTCCTTGGGAAGAGGGTGAAGGGGAGAATGCCTCTGAGAAGTGGCAGTGGCAGTGCTTCTCAACATCATGCAGATGAGAGCAGCACAAACACTCCTGACGCTGCAAAAGCTGACTGAGAGCGTTGGAAACGGCCTGAGGATCCCGGACGGAAATTTTCATATGCACACTAAAATTTCGTCTGAGGATGCCTGAGTGTTGATGAAAGTCTTGCACAAAGAAGTGGAGAAACAAGGAAAATAACCCCAAGTGTCCTGAGCATCAACCTGATTAAGGAGGAAACAACTCAGAGGTAGATTATGCTGATCCAGTGAGAACCTTTGTGTGTGGTGTCAGGACTGGTAAAACTACAGGTCCTAAAGACCCACTGGAAGCAGAAGCCCTTTGCCTCCCATCTGCACAGTCCTCATGTTCAACTCTAGACCCACATGGGTAGCCACATCTAGGTTATTTTTTTGAGGAAGGGTAGGAATTGTGCATATCTTCGAGGATCTTGCGAAAGGTTAGAATAGCACCAATCCTGCTCTCAAGGGAAGTGCAGGAGGAGTTGGGTGATCTACAACTTGTGGGTAAGGAAGTACTGAGAAGAAAGAATATTGGCTTCTCTATTTAAAGACAAGCATTTCCTTAATGCAAGGCTGCTGTTATCTTGAAATTTAAGTGTTTGCTTAAGTGCTTTGCTGGACAGGAATGTCATTATCCTTGGGCTTAAAGCTTTTGGTGAACAGCAACAGAGTTTACAGAAAGCTTCAACCTTAGCAAGCATCCAGTCTACCTACACAGGACCCACAAAACACCAGCCCAGGTATTTCCTTAAGTTAAAACTGTCAGTCACAAGAGCTCTACACAAATAGGTAGATTTTACAAAGGGTGGTGATGCAGCTGCACTCACTGCATACTTGGTCCATGTTATCAATGGGCAAACCCATTGTTGGTTTAAGTTCCAATAAACCAAGGAGAAGAGATCTATTTTCTACACCACCACTTAGAATTCTCACTGTTCTGTTGTATTTTTGGTGGCTGTTGCAAAATACAGATAATATTTACTAATTTGACAGCTAATGCTATTCAGTGGATTGAATATTTGACAGCTGCAGTTAGTGGATTGCTCTTTCCCCAAAAAGAATTATAGAAGAATCAGAAAAACAGTGCAAAGAAATTTAAAAGCACCTTTTTAAGCCATGCCATTGTACTGTCTTGCCCAAAAGATGAGTTTGTCTTTCAATAAGCCAGAGGAAAGAAAAGGCCACTGTGGCATATTAGCATGCTTTTATCACTGCACTCAAAGTAACAAATAATTACCAAAATGAACCTCATGGAAGACTGGCTGGTCCTGTGAGCCATCCCTTGTTAGTTGTCTCCAACAAGGGCCTGTCAAATTTTTGCTAATGTGTGTATTAATGGATTTTTTAGTAGCACCATTTGCTACTTGAAAGATCGTGTGTGTTGTCTATTTAACCTTGAAAAGCCCACTGGCTAAAAGTATTTGGGAATATGAGGTGCTTTTCTGCCTAATTTGTTCTGTAAGTATCAAATGGAAGATGTGTCATGGTGAATTGCATTTCCAAATGACAGCCAGAGTGACTGTCCAGCACAGGACTTCTCTAACAGTTTTCTAAACTACTCTAATGTTTAGTTATCAGCCACCTTATTAGCCATCCAAACCAGAAATTCAAAAGAAAGTAAATGTAATTCTTTATTTTTAAATACTTCCAGGTTTTATATTACTGCAATACCTTTTAACCTTGGAGTTTCAAAAGTTGAGTGAATGTACAATCTCATTTAACTGCTCAATTAACTTTACATCAAATTTCTCTGAAAAAAAAAATCCTTTGTCATGGCAGTCAAATCTCTGTGAGGCTTCCCACTATTTACACCAAATATACATCACTTATTAAATTATTAATCAACCAGAGTTTGTTAAGATTTTTGAAAATAAAAAGCTCTGAGTGTTAATCACTATTCTTCTCACCGTCATGGCTTCTAATTTTCAATGTTTTAGCACACAAACTATGTTTCACTCAGATCTAGAGGATGCTTAAAATTAGCTTGTTTATACATTTTGAGGATGCAGTTAATTTACGTAGGTTAATGATTCCTGTGGTATATTGAGGATGCTGCATATTGAGAATAAAAAGGAGTTTTGCAAGCTGACTCATGTCAAGTAAATTGAGACTTCAAGGATTCTAACAATTCTTGGTGACAGTAAAAATCTCAAATGAAATCCTACTCCTGAGGAGAAACTATAGCAAACTTTCCTTGCTCACAGGAGCATCAGAATTCAGTCCCTTTCCGGGTTGGACATCTGTGCATTTCTTAAAGGAACCAGCCCTGCCAAAGCAAAGCTCTCTGACACAGACACCTTCTCCCAGCAAGGGGGAAAAACATGACAACCACCCCTCAACCTCCACACCTCCTGTCCCATTCCAATGGGATTAATTGTACCTAATTAATTGCAACAGGATTACTCGCTGCTCCCACCCACTCCAGATTTCCTGAATGAGCTGATAGGAGGAGGGGAGGTGCACAGGACCCTGTGTGCTAATTTTTGTGGAGGAGAGGGAAAAAACAAATCATCATTAAAGAAAGAGATTACCCTCCTCCCCAAAGGTTAAGAACAAATGGAAAACTCCTCAAAAAGGTGTTAAAAATATACTTGTAAGGGCAAGAATTGCCTCAATTCCTGTTGATGGGGAAGAATCAACACTTAAGTAGATTTACCAGGATCAACACAGACATTCCCATTTGTTCATGCACAAAGGCAAAATAACATGCTGAAGTTTGAAACGTGTAAGTAAATATCCTTAAATTAGAGCTTGGTAAAAATGTGGCCTCTTTGGGTCAGGAAGGACAAGCAGCTGATGAAAGCAGAGTGGTTCAGCTTTTACACGTACCATGTTTCTCCTCGAGAACATAAGAGATAAACCACCATCTTCTCTTGCCCTGGATTTCCACACTTCCATAATATTTCCTTAAGCTTCAGCTATGCTTAACAGGCTGACAAACTTAATTAAAAGTACAATTCATTTCCAGTATTCACTCTACACAGCTTAAAATTAAATCTTGTTTCTCCTTCACTTTTTGTAGCAAGTGAAACCTCTGATTTTCTCACTAGTTTTCCTACCTCGACTAACTGAAAGATAAATTTTTAACACGACTGCATGCACATTTGTGTTTCCATATCTTTAAAAGGTGTGTTCCTGGCAGCAGGAAAAACAGAACCCTGTTGTATGAAGGATGTATACAGCACTGAGAAAAGTTTTAACCGGCTTAAAAATAGTAAATGGAGAAATAATCCTTTTAAAGCCATGTTTGGAAAAGAACATGAATGCAATTAACCTCTGAAATTCTATGCTTGTTGGCTTGCTTAGTTCAGCGCTTCCCAGGGACCATTTATCTCAACAGAAAAGCATAAATACTGTGTAGCACCGACTTATCAGTGTAGCTTTAACTGAACAGTGTCCCCAGAGTCACTTAAGGGTTAATCCTTTGCATTTCATGAAAGGTAATGGATTTTGATTAAAGAGAGAACCTTAGCAGCTTGGAAGCCTAAAGCAGATGCACACATCCCAGCTTTATATTTAATTTAAACCCAGCACCCTCAAAGAAGAACATAAGCCATTTATACCACCAGCAACTAATCCAAAAAATGTAACGCAACTGACCTCAGTGAAATGGAAATTACGGTCGTGGCTTAGCTGTAATTATTATTTGCATAAGGTTTTAGTGGCCAGTACATCTCATAGAATAGTGTATGGATTCCTAATGGAAACGAGCCCAACTTTTTTGATAACTCACGGGACTTTTTCCAGGTGTGTTTGGAGATGATGGACCCTCCCCGAGAAGCAGAAGTTTGTCAGCATTTCTGGACGGAGCAGGCAGGGAGCCAAACCACCATGGTAGCAAAACAGGTGATGGAGCTACAATCATTTTGTTATCAACTTTCTCTACTGCCTTGCACTGGCCAGTCCAAACTGTAACCAGCTGGTTGGTGGGAACAGGATTCCTCATCTCCAGCTTCTCTGCCCAGTGACTGTCCCCATCACAGGAGAGTAATGCAGGCTATTCCCATGCAACACCCAACTCACAGCACAACACACAGAGACCTCCTGCACAACTCATGGTCACTCATAATTGCAGGGGATCAGCCAAAGAGGGCTGAGGTAAATCTGCTGGGATGACCTTGCTGGAACATGACTGGTTTTAGACAGAGCAACAAGCAAGTTCACACAATTTTTCAGGTCAGGGTACTCCTGGGGGAATTCCTCCATGTAAAAAGCTCAATTACATATCATATTAAAAGTTCAGTTACATATGATGTCAACTTTTATTGCACTGACCTGAAAAAAAAAAAAAAAGGTTGATTGTCTCAATGTAGACAGGGGGGAACTTCACTGGCCTTTTCATGAAGTCCTTCCAAAATTCAGATAAATTATTGAGGGTTGTCTATTGATAATAGAATCATAGAATCATTAAGGTTGGAAAAGACCTTTAAGATCATCATGTCTGACTGTTAATCCAGCACTTCAAATCCACCACGAAATTCTGTTACTAAGTACCACATCTACATAGTTTTTTGCCATTTCCAGGGATGGTGATTCCACCACTTCCCTGGGCAGCCTGTGCAACGCCTGACCACTCCTTCAGTGAAGAAGTTTTTCCTAATATCCAATCTAAACCTCTTGTGGGACAACCTGAGATAATTTTCTCTTATCCTGTCCTAGTTGTTACTGGGAGAAGAGACCAACTCCCACAGTTTTCCAACCTCCTCTCAAGTAGCTGTAAAGAGTGACAAGCTCTTCCTTGAGCCTCCTTTTCTCCAGGGTTAACAACCCCAGCTCCCTCAGCCTAGGAGTGACACAAAACCTCAAAACCCAACCCCAGACTATGTCCAGAACAAAAGCCAACCACAAGAGAAAAAACCCCATGTGGTTGGCAAACAAAAGGCTACCCTTGGTTTTGATTTTAATTATGAAATTTTTTCTCTTCTGAGAAGTGGAATGAATTTAGTCACTCATGCATGGTGTGAAAGTTGAATTGTCTGAGAATTAAATCAAAATAAAAAATGAAAACTACAAACCAGGGTTTCACTGCTACCAACAAGGGAGCCATCCTTTAGAGGTGACATTTCACAGCAGTCCTTGAGAAATGTGATTGTTCATAGCATTAAGTAAATTATGGTCTCTGAACAGTGTGGAAATAATTGAAAATGTTTGCTGTTTTTAAGTAAATGTTATAAATCCCCAAAGGCTGTTTGAGTCTGGAAGTAGAAAAGAATAGAATATTTCAAACAGGAAAGCATATGAGTGAACTGCCTGCTGGTTTGGCTGACAATTGTAAACCTTCCCCCGAAATATCAGCTGGAGCAGTTTTCCCTGCTCTGCTAATGGCTCACTTTGAGAAAGTTTTCCTTTTCTCCCTCCTCCTCAGCCGACACTCACACCTGAAATGGCAACAGTTAACTAGACGTGCCTTTCACAGTAACAAAAATGTCAGTGCATGAGCCCAAACGTGATGCAAATAAAGGCCACGCACCGTGTACTGCCACGGGTGTCAGAGAGGCCGAAAATGTGACTCCCTGACTGCTGCCCAGTGGCTCCAGTGCTTCTCTCCATCACTCCAGGAGTGGGGGCTGTGTGAGGGTTCCTGATGCTTTGTTTTGAAAGAGCTTAAACCTTTGGCAATGGGATTCTGCTGCAATCCTGAGGCAGCTCCTTCTGTTTGTACATAACCTGCTGCATTTCGTGGCTAATCAGGATCTTCTGATGTTCCTCTTGAAATGCTTTTTCACCCTCATTATACTGCATCTGCCATTTCTTCTTCCAGCTCCCCCGTTATTGTGAGTAAGAAAAAAAAAAGCTTTCACATTTTTGTCAAAAAGATGCACGATTGTTGTTTAGAGCACGTCTGTCACTTTGTCTTATCACAACAGTGTAAGACTCCAGCCCCAACACAGATATATTTGCTACATCCAGACTGTGACACGTTCTTGCAGAAAGAAGTCTCTAACACATCCACCCAGCGCTTCTCCTGACACAGCCCTGCACTAACAAAGCTGGCTGGTGCATGGCCACCACGTGCTGCTGGCCTGGATGTGATGATCCATACTTGGAAATCCGGGCTGCTATTCCCTGGTGCCAAACACAGGTGTGCTCCAGCAGACCTGCCTGTTCCCTCTGTACGTGCAATGCACTTTTGGACCTTTTCCAAGCAGCAGCAAGAGGAGAAGGAGTATTAACTCACTTGGCTCAACCCCAGCCATGACCCCACCTGCACGGAGCAGCTGCAAGACGTGGCATTAGATCCTGACAAGTGGGTTACTCACAGCAAGGAGACAACTCCATTACTCAGAGGAAGGAACAAAATATGTCACTGAAAGGCTTAAGGACCGTGGAGCAAACATGGAAACATTGTTTAGGCACCTATTTATGCACCTATGAGCCTAGTGGGATTCACCAAAGCACCTGCATAAGTTAGTCACCTAATTTGCACCAGTCATAAAGGTATTCAGAGCCTAATTGCTAAAGTGTTTTTGAAACTCCCTGCAGGCATCAAAAGACCTTTGTAAATCTGCTCCTCTGTGCAACCAGATTTTTATGGACAGAGACTATAAACACCGATGTACAAATGCCTATTCATGAAGTCACACAATTTTGATCAGTTTTTTAAGGACTATTTGCATTGTTAAAGGTTTATATAGTCCTTGACACATGTGGGTTCAAATGAGTCCAGTCACAAGTTTGTTATTAATCTGCAGGTAAAATTTAGTTGCATGTTGTATCACTGCATACACAGTTATGGTTTAAACATAATTTTGCCAGAATACAAATATTACTCCATCCTTCAAATCCAAACGTGAAGGCATCCACTGAGACAGTGTGGCTGCTCCTGTGTACATGTAGTTGAGTTTTGATTTAAAAAGCAGGCTTTCCTCTTCACTGGTTACAGCTTTTTATCCCTTACGTGAACTAAATTCCCTTACAAACAACATACATCTTGTACATAACTCACTATATAAAAAAAAAAGAATCTCTCCTTTTTCATTGCAGAGATTTGTGTGGAGAGCCTGACTCCATTAATTTCAACTGGATTGACTCTGTGCCATCTGTTTTCTGTGCAGCTGCTTTATTGTGAGGAGAGAGGAAGACAAGAAAGCACCCTTCTAAGCTCTACCGATGACATCCAGATATAAGACTATAATTGGTGGAAAACCTTCTGAAGTCTGCTATAATCACAACAGTCAAAGGGATTAGAGTGTGATCTAAAAGAAGAGATGCAGATTAGGTTTTTTTCAAAAGGGTTTGAAACCTGCCTTCAGACCCTTTCCAAACCTTCATCCCTTAGAAGTAAAATAAATAAGGCCACCGGTGTGAGAGGCAATTAAACTTGAATTTATGCAAACTTGTGTCTCTCACTCTTTGGCAGCACAGGGTAGACAGGTGATAATCCATCTAGCAGCCATTACAGTGCCTGGAGCAGGAAGGTGACACATTAACATGTGCCCACTGCACACAGACATCAGAAGGGCAGCACATTAATTTTAGAACACAATCCTGGTTCTGTGTAATCTTAATCCCTGCTTTTACATCAGTGATTTTATTGACATGATCTGCACAGAAGGCAAACATAGTCCCAAGCAACCATCTACAGAAGGGAATAGAGCCTTGCAATTTCTAGAGGGTGGCTCATTACTAAACCAGAGCTGGGCAAACAATCCCCCAGAGCAGTTACACAACTACAGGATAAAGATGTGCTCAGCTCATTACATGTAATATGCCACTACCACCCAAAATACACTTTGGTCTGGTTTTTATTCGTGCCATTGTGTTAAATCTCTGGCACACTACTTCTGTTAAGTGCACTTAGCACTACTAATAGAAGTGTGTATTTCAGGATTACCCTCAGTATCACTCATTTCATCACCTAAACCTCGCTGCACCTTCATCTTAATACCTCCAGTAGCTTCAGTCACATTTGTAAATGTGTTGGTCCCAGAAACAATTTATTTGTGCTTGAAGTTTTTGCGATAAGAGCGCTGCCTTTGCGGGATTAACCAATGCTACCCATGTATTTATGACTCGGGTAACTTGTTTTTTTTCAGCTTTAATAAATAATGAAGCCCGGATGGCTTTTCAAGTGGGTTTTCGCCCTCCTGGAGCCGCGGCATGAGCCGGAACAGAGCACTGATGCCAGGCAGAGGCAGAGGCTCATTCCTCTGCCTCAGTAATTCTCAGCAGAATGCACATAACAGAGCCCTGCTGCTATAAATACAGCAGCAGCCTGGTGAGGAGCCATGTGGGAAATGCAGGATCTGGTGCTGCGTCTCCAGCCACAGCGAGTGCCTCCTCAGAGGCTGCCACCTCCCATCTCCTCTGAGATCTGAGCACCCTCTGCTCCTGTCTGCGTCAAGTCCTGCTAAAAGGCAAACTGGGGCCCTTAAGTGAAACGGAGCTGGAGCTTGACGTGTAGATAATACCTCCCTAAACCAGACAACAGCAATTAACTTCGGACGCACCTTCCCATACCAGACCGTCAGATCCACTGCACACAGACCAGTCCAGGATGGATTTTGTTGTTGTTAGGGAGCAATGATTACAGTCTTTGTCTAAGACACATTCTGAGGAAAGCAGTCCTTTTCTTCTGAGCAGGACATTTATTGTGACTTACATCAACAGATCAATAGAGAGGTGGGAAACATCCTCCGAGAACCTACGTGTTCACAAAGACGTTTTCCAAAGGTTTTTCAGCCTCACACTTACATTTTCCTTACTTATTGTCTCCACAACTTTGTGGTCAATAAGCTTACACTGGTGATGGCCTAACAACCACCCTGCTCCCCCAAGACAGTCGTCTGTATGGCACTGTTGGAGCCCTTTAAACAATTTCGTTTGATTTTCAGCTGCAGACACTGTTGATGAAAAACTGAAACTCTTTTCTGAAACTTTGTCCCTGAGGTGCATGAAGTCCTGTGTGACCCTGTCACGCTTGTTCAGCTTAAAACCTCCCTCCTCTCTGCAGACTTCAGCAGCAAGAGATTAGCAGAACAGAATATACCTGTGCTGACACGGCCCTGCTACCTCCGATTTCAGACTTTCACAGTTTTCAGTGCATTTATCTCAAGTTTCATCAGGAATGGTGAAGTCCTTTTGGCTCAGTGGAGGCACACACAGAATTAAAGCAGACTGGAGCAGAGAAAAGAATTCAACCTGAGTCTTCCTGAGGCTCTTGCTCACACCATACCCAGCAAACACCTACTGCAGTGAAGCAGCACAGCACCTGAACACAGCCCACCTGGGCATCAACAAAATCTGGGCAGACTTAAACCACAGCCTTGGGAGCAGGGAATTTTTAATTCCCTGTGTTCATTTATGCAGCCATTTTATACTTAATCCTAATCTACTTGTATTGAAAACAGCACATATTTGGGTGAATGGGACTTCAGCTCTGAGTGTTTTAAAATGCTTATACCGTAGATATTTACATGTTGTACATATCAGAGCAATACCATATTTACCTCAAACATCACAAACCCAAAGTGTTTCAGATACTTAATAGGTGCCTTAAAGCAAACAATGTGAACACCTCATAAAAGCAAAATTCCCCAGTGTTGGCAAATAAACAGGCTGCAGGGAGAAAACAAAGGAAACATGAAGAAGAATCATTGATAGATAACATCAATTGAATAAAACACAACTAAAATTGTACCATAAAAATTCAGGGTCCTCTTTTAATGGGTCCTGTGTTCCTTGCCTGCCTAGCACAGAGGAGCACATTCCATACTTAATTACACCAGTATAAATCCAGAGAAACTCTCTTGAAAGGCTGAGCTCACAAAACCACACCTGAGAGCCAACATAACTAGTCTTCCTGTCTATCTCTTCCTTTTTCTGGTTACATATAGCACAAGTATTGACAGTTCAGGCTCGAGCTTTCAAAACCTTTGGGGGTACATTGCTCCAGAAGGAATATTAAATTAAAGCAGCAGCATGAGGAATACAAGAGCTATGTATTTATTGCAGAAACTGGGCCAAAGCACAGTCATTGTCATCAAGAAAGGAGAAAAGCCAGTGCCTTGTCCTACCTGCTGTCCCACTCCTGTGTGGTCATTGTTGCCTCTGAACTGCTCTGCCGGAGTCAGGCTGGGATCCAATAAAGATGTGGATAACTGGAGGCTGAGGGTTCTGCCGTGGTTGGAGGGAGGAAAACTGCTTCCCTGTGAGAAGAAGGATGCCAACTGGAGTAGGGGAAGCTGTGGGTGTGGGAGGTGGTCAGAGCCAACGAGGGCTCAGGCACAGCTGAGGCCAAGGCTGGGGATGAGCTGCTGAAATCAACCCCTGAGCAACCACACACCTGCAGAGTGTCCCACTAAGTGTGAGACCTAATCTAGCCCCAGGGGCACCCAAATTGACTGCAGGGAGAGAAACCTGGAGGATAGGTCCCACTTCTGGAGGATACAGTGGTCAAAGAGGAGATGGGTTTACAAACACCTCTGGTTTCCATTGCTGGATCCTTCTTAATTTTGGGGCCAGCAGTTGAGGCCCTCTTGGTGACTGCAGCATGCAGATACCCTCAAACTTTTGACCAGCTTTGGGAACCCCTCACAGCTTATAAATGTGGATTAGTGGCATTGAATCCTAGCTAAAATATGTGTATATAAATACATGCATTTATATATGAAAACATATACATAAATACATTATATTTTTATACATTTTCCCTAAAGCTTCTCCAACAGAGCAAAAAAAGCAGAGGGGAAAAAAAAAATCACATAGCCCTGTGCTGTGTCTATACACATCCTGACAGTGTATTTTAGACATATTTAGTTAGAGAAAAATACTTGCTGCAACATGGATAGGAACAACACCCCAGAAGCATTTTCCCAGGGTTACAAGGTGCCTCTGTGTTATGCAATATGGCAGCATTTCCTAACTCCTGGGAGCTCCTGCAGGAGAGAGGTTTCCATTTGGAATTGTCAGCATCTGTTTTATGCCAAACTGACTTGATCCAAAACATTTGCTTAGTAAGTACAGCCTTGGTGGCTGTACTGTGCATATTAAAAAGGACACTTTATTATTACAGTGGCAATAAAAGCAATGAAGAGACTTTATGAGCAACAAGAAATACATAAAGACTAGGTGCATCTGGACTTTGAATAATGTATGAAATCCAAATTTTAAGGCTGGCTTGTAAGATAAATGTAGTCCCCAAAAGTACTTGGAATTGTCTGATCATTCTGGCTCATTGATCTTCAAGGGTTTTAGTGCAAATACTCTGGTCCGAGATAATACCTTTCTCCATCAAACCTCCTCTGAAAGAGTCAATATTTAGATGGATTTCCAGCTACAGTGAGAATATCACAGACTACCCAGGCAGGTCTAAGTCCTTCCACACAGCTTTCAGAGAGTGAAACGCAAGCAAAAGTGAGAAGCCACTTTTTGGTCATTCAGCCAAGGACCACAGAATCCCAGAATCCCAGACCAAATCTAGGATGCTCTGCTCCTGCTCCAGGCTACCAGACACCTATCCCTGCCTCAGAGGTAGCTCCTTGTTTCAGCTGATGACACAGGAAATGCAGAAATGTTCTCGGTTTGGGACATCACCCTCTCAGCCACCTTGAATCCTGAATGCCGCTGGGGAGGGAGATGGACCCCTGGTTTCCAGTAGAATGTTTCAGCTCAAGGGTATTGCTCAGAGAGGGATGACACTGCCTTTTACCCACTGGTTACTTTTCTGGGGGCAGCAGGGGTCCCTTGTTTTACCATTTGGCTGTGGGTGGTAGAGTGGAGCAACCCTGGAGCCACCCAAGGCAGAGCTGCAGCCCAGAGTCAGGGCTACAACCAACTGCTGTGTTGGGGCTTAAAACCAAATCCCCTCACACAGCTGATACCTCCGTGTCAGTGGTGAATGGCCAGAAGGAAACAATGGGAATAGCAAGAGGCCAACAGCTAAAATTCAGTGCTTGAGATCTTCCCTGCAGCTCCCATTACACTGTGCACTAATCAGTGCTGTAAACTTCCACAGGGCAGTGGCCAACCTTTCCAGTCCTGAGCCTTTCCATGCTGCTGAATCTCTGTGTTAGCTTTTTGGACCTGTGACTCTACAATTTTCTCATCACCATGCCTGGAGGGTACAACAGCAGCGTTTTTCTGGCACAGGTACTAAGAGGCTGCCAAACTTGCATCAACTGATACCACTCCTATGCTGTGCATTGAATGTTTACTAGGATTAGACATCCATGCATATCCATTACTTGGGCTTTCATAAGCGAGGCTCGAAATGCTTAGGTCCTCATCTAAAAATGAGAAATGGTAATTAATGAGAAAACCCTGTGTAACTCTTATTTGCCGTGGCCAAAGAACGAGGATTATAAACTTACCTCAGAATCAAGTATTTAACATGGGGAAACTGCACAACTGGTAATTGCCAAAAGGAATCTCTTCATCCTCTAACCTGTGCTGCTCACTGAGTCAAAGAACTAAGTGATTGCCTCAGTAATGGGCAATCAAGCCGTGGTCAGGCACTTAAAACAGCCAGGAATGGACTTTAAACTGTTGGTCATAAATGTAAAAATCAGAGCCCCAGGGGTCACCAGAGATGTAAACGGGGTTGTCTACGCTGGAGGGGTTTTAACTCCTTGAAGTTTTTACTTTTAATAAGAGAGTAAAGGGACTGTGGTAGTGCTGGGCGTGTGGCAGACAATACTGCTTCCCTCACTATTTCCAGACCACTTGGATGAAAACACTCATCAATTATCTTGCCCTCCGTGTTACCAGCCCATTACCAGCTGGAAGCTGCACATCTGAGATGCACCTGATGCCTTTCTGGCAGATATATGGGTTAGTCTGTGTGCTCCATGGACCCGATATCGGGAGAAGCACCTCTGAAAAGGTTTGTTTGCAGTTCCAGGGCCTGAGCGAAGGAATGTCATTGTGCTCCTGCTGGTGTTGGGATGGGGCTGTTGAGAGAGGGAGGGCAGAGAGAGGGCAGCTCATGTCCAGGGTCCTGCTGTAGGGCTGGTGGGATGAAGAGAGACATCAGAAGGGTGTGCAGAGGACCCACTCAGCAGGTTTTAATTTCTGGGGGCTTCCTGGGTGCTCCATGTGCTTACATGGTACCCTCACACTATTTCCAATCACCTCCTTGGTGCTACAAGTGGCACTGAGGGAGTGCACCAAGGTACTGCTCACTGTGATGCCAGCACCTGGGCTCTTGGGGAGAAAGGGGTGGAGACGTACAGGAATGGTGAGATTGCTTTATAAATTATTGCCTGTGTTCAGTTGACACATTTCAAGCTTCAAGAGAGGCATAAGCACTACTCATAGGGTTTAAACTGTAAATCCTTAAAAAAAAAATCCTTGAAAACCAAAGAAAGGCAATGCCAGAACCAAAACTTCCCTCACTTCATTTATATTTTACAATAGTTCATCTTGTCAGTAGGATGTAATTTGTGTTTTCTGCTCAGAAGATGCTCAGAACTGCCACAAAACTGCCAAAAGGCACCAACTTTTGTTTTATTTTGTCCTTGCTGCTCTATACCTTTAGAATAGGCCAACAATAAACTATATTTAATGTAAAGTGTTAAAAGTGAAGTTCTCCCCAGGCTGAAACCCAGTGCATGGACTTCCAGGTCTTCACGGTCAAGTTGTAAATCAACTGTGAATTAAACCTCTGTCAAAACATAGGATAAAATGGCCCTTCTGGTTGCTGCTATTGTTATATATTGTACAGTATAACGTGACTGGTTTCAGAATTGAATTTCCTGCATTGCTAACAAGTGTTTCCCACTTGGGAATGATGCCCATTAACAGAGATACTTTTATACAACAGCTCACACGAACAGCTGCTGGGTGCTGAGTTTTCTGCTGTTCACAGTGTAATGGATTTACAGATTTTAGGTTCATTAGATCATCGTTGCTGATTTCCTCTGATTTCCATCTTAGAGTCACTTTAGAGAACAGATTCTTTGTAGTTGTGCAGTTGTGAGTGCTCTCTATAAATTTTATGTCTATTTCATATATAAACCCCCCCAGAAATAAAAAAAAAAAAAACCAACAAAAAACAAACCAAAACCAAAACCAAAACAATTGGCTAGGGGGTCAAAATAAAATATCAGGGCAACATCACAGTTTATCTGTTGCCAAGTGTGAAGACCCCAGTATCTGGGAACACTGGATGTGTGACAAGTTACCACATCTTTGCACATGCATGTGTGAGATGTGTTTCCTCCCAGCCACTGGTTGCTTGTACTTTTGCTGAAAATATCTGGGGCCAAATTTCCACTAAAAATTTCAAAAATCCAAGCGAAAACTTTGATTTCTGATTGCATTTTGATATGGAAATAATGTTAATTTTAATAACTGCTGCTATCTCCTCTATACATCAAAGGTTGCATTTTGCAAGATGGATGCGGAACTTCCACCTGAAAAATATGTGTGTACAGATAAGTACAAATAGATTTAATTACCCAGCTGCAAATATTCTCTATTCACAAGCCAAAATGCTGAGCAAAATGCAGGTGGCCAGATTTGGCTCAGGAACTGCCTATAAAAAGAGCAGTCCAGCATATCCTTGTTTACCTGAGCTCTGCACTCCTCCCTTTGCTGTTTCTCAACATCCTGGGATGTGCTTCAGGAGGCAGAACATCCAGGACATGAAAATTAAACCCTAGGGATGGAAAACAGCTTTTTTCCTGTGTTTTTTCTCTGAGGCTGAGGGCATAACCTCAGCTCACACTGGTGAGTACTCAGTCAGTGAGTGCTTCCACTGCTATCAGTACAGGAATCATCAAAGCTATCCATAGCATGGACATGATAAACTGAATTACAGCTGTCATTTGTTAGTGTTTTGGAGAATTTTACCCAGATTTCTTGAGTATGGGCATCAAAGACCAGGCACAGGTATTTGCTTTTGCAGATGGAGAGGCAAATTAAGCTCCCAACTTTGACAACTGCCCCTTTAGTATAGTGAAATTCTTCCATATCATAGGTGCACACTGGTTACTAAGGTTAGCAGAGAGGACTGAGATGACAGAGTCCTGGGTTTGCAATAAACTATTTCTCTACTGCTTGATGTTTTAGGCTCAAAAGTTCATCAAATTTAACCCACTGTATTTTCATGGTATAAGAAAATGCAGTGCAGTAATTTTTATGGTCTGGAAACAGCGAGGAGCATCCCATGTCACCCTATTCCCTTTTTCTGCTGTAGCAGTGCACTGGTCTGAATAAAATAAAATAGGTCAAGCGAAGGTTTTGATTGGAAATTATTTTCTTATCAGAAAAAATTCCCTTGTCAAAATGAACCAGTTTTCATATAAATCTGAGGGGGTTTGGTTCTGTTCTGCCAAGGTTTACCCGATTGCTGAGGTGCTGATGTGCCCCGTGGAAGGAGGTCCCCATGTGCAGAAAGTCCTGTCCAGACATCCCTGCTCTCCTGGCAGCCTGGGGGCCTCATCTCCAGAAGATTACCTGTCATAGACCTCCTGAAGGACCTTGAAATTTTGAGTTCACAAAAACTGGGTGCCTTGGCTCAGCCCAGGGTTGTCAGACCTTTAGGTCCCTCCCTCCTGTGCCAGCCCAGATCACTCCCTTCAGCCAGGCAGGTGGCTGCTCCCTGCTGCACTGGAACATCAAGCTAACAGAGTTTGATTTATCCAAATTAATTTCCACGGGATTTTTCTTCTGATAGAAATTCTCAAATGCTCATTGGTTTTGTTCTGATTTTCAACAGAATTTTTTCAGCTGCCAGGACAGAGAGAAAGGGATTATCCAAGTTTACACCAGCTCTGCCTTTGATTTTTGAAAGAACTTGTTCATGTCTCTTCACTTAGCCTGGTCAGTCCTTTGTTTTGTTGTATCCTCATTGTCTGCTTTTCCCCATTGCATCCTGCTTCCAATTATCATTTAAATTAAGCTCAAAACTCTATCCCAAACACAAAGACTGCTCCTGCCCTCTACACTGCTCTCATTTCCCTCCAGCCCCAGCTTTTCTTTTGTTTCTTTAGCTGCGAAATAGTCTCAGAAATCAGTCTGCAGCTGAAATTCAATTCTTTTGGATGACTCCTCTTCTGATCTGGGGACTCTTGGATCCCCTACTTCCCCCTTGCTCCCAGTGTCAAATCTCCAAACTTTGTTGTAAGGGCTTATTTCTTGTGGTGGGAAAGAAAAGAGAGTCAAGCAAAGGAACATGCTCTGGAATAGGTCATTCTGTTAGCAGGAACCTATGGCAAGAATAAAAATAAATCTCATAGCTCTGACAGTTACTCATTTTGAAAGGACTGATGGGAGAGAAGCATAAAAAACAAAAGCCCAAAAGCAGATTTGAACAGGAGGGCGAACAGCATAGATCTAAAAACCTAATAAAGTCTCAGCCAGAACAATTTTAGAGAGGAGAGAGTTCCAGCACAAGGGAGCATATGTTTGGCTCAGCCTGATTAGAAGAAATAAATAGAGGCATAGCCATCCTGTGAAAGGAAAACTTCCTGAGTCAGCAAGCACAGACCAGTCCAGGGGTGAGACCACGAACGAGGAGCACAAGACTCTCAGTAACTCTGTAAATGGTGTGTGCTTAATCTGGGCATTCTTGTTTGAAAAAAAAAGCTGCAAAAATAGACAGAATCAGGGAAAATGCCAAAAAAAAAAAAAAAGGAAAAAAGATGCAAATAGGTGGAGCTTCAGTAAAAGGAGACATTCAAGATTTATTCATCTCTGTAACAGGAAAAGAAAAACAAGAGGAGATTTTCTGATCAAAAAAAGATGCCACAGTCTAGGCCAGTCAGATGATCCTATTCAGCATTTCCCATAACAAGGTGATACTGAATATAATGAAAAATAATAGGACTCTTTCTTCCAGAATGTGTAATTAATTTATATGAAATATTGCAACTGGATTTAAGGGGAGTTGTTCATCGGGATGAACCAGCAGTGTTACCAGGTGTTACACACACAGAGCTCCATTTCAGTCTTACAAAATGAGCACTCTTGTATGTTTCGAGGCTTTTTTTTCCCCCCTTGTTTGCAAACAAGACCTGAATGACCATTAGGATGTTAATGAATTGCAAAGTAAAACAATTAATTAGTCCGGAGGGAAGATTATTAAAGTATAACCCCTGCCAGTGCGTGCTCACCATGCTGTCAAAGCCAGAGTTGAAAACAGGCACATCTCAAAGCCCTGAAATGCTGTTGATTGAGGCTGAGAGAAAGATTTCCCTTGACCTAATGGATTTTGGATCAGCCTTTAGGAGGAGAGGTAATGATCACCTTTACTGGCAAGCACCAGCCATCAAGCAGGTACCAGGAGTAGGAGAGCTCTCCATCCAGGTAATCCTGCCAAGTTCAGTGTCCCTCAGTGTGCCCACTCCTCTGGGATCTGCTCACTAGAGCTGTCCTTTTCCACTGCATTAAGTCCATCCCAGGACATATTATTTCACTGTAAAAGCTCATATTATTGTAATTCTATTGTATGTTGTATTGTGTATTGTCTATTGTATTGTATTGTATATTATTTCACTGTAAAAGCTCATATAATTTCACTGTAAAAGGCCATAGAAGATGAATGACTGGTTTTGCAGGGGACTTTTTTGTGCTCATGGGCTTGAGGACATCCAGCAATGGCTTTCTAGAGGGTAAAATAATTATTTTGCCCCGGTGAACGTTTTGGGCCTTCCAGCTGTATACTCAGAGCAACCCTAATTTCTGTCTTAAATCCATGTAAAACAGAATTGAATGGATTGATGTCAGCATCAATTTGCAAAATATAAAATTGATATAAGCAGAAGGGCAGATTATTCCTAACAAATTCGATGGGAGTGTCAGAGAACAATGAGTTCAACACCAGTTCTTTCCCAAGTCTTTTGCAGTTGACCAGAATGGTTTAGATGTGACTCCAGAAATCATAAATCATGTAGATGAACAATTATAAATCACACACATCTCTTTTTTTCTAGAGTATTGTCATGGTTTTTCTGGATTTTTGTTATGGTTTGGTTAAAAAGTAATTTTTGGTAACATATAACATTTTACATGTATATATGTATAGATGATATTTGAACAAAGAATGTAAAGTCATTAAAAATAAAAATCACCCCAAAAGAATATAAAGAGTATATCCCAAGTATACAATTACATAAACTGTAGGAGAATCATCTGCAGCTAAAGCATCACCTAAAGATGTAATTCCCTATTCTTTGTAAAGTCAGCTTCAGCTAGCCCTTAAAGTTTCTAAAAAGCACAATTCAGGGATTTGCTGAGATGTTACATTATACTTTCAAAATATTTAAGATTCATTTCGTACTAAGTGCCAAACTACATCTCAGGAAAAAAATGTAAATTCATAGTGAGAGTTGAAGTAATGTATTCCATGGGAGAACAGCAGAGTGCCACATTTCTTTTATAGTAACACATTAACCTCCTCATATCAGTATGTTGAAGGGAAAAAAAATCTCTTCACTCCAGAAGACCAAAAAGCCTTATTTTTCCCCATTACTGTTTGTTTGCATTTTTGAGATTCCTTTAAAGAAGAAAGCTTATTGCATCCATGGGAGGGGAACTAGATAATTTCCATGCCAGACTTCTGAGGGAACTGGCAAAACAAACCACAGGTCTGGTAATAAACTGCTCCAACTGGTATGAGTTTGGTGTGATTGGAGAAGAGCAAATAAAATATCATGGGGGCAACAGCAGGTTTCTTCATTTAACCCAGGATAGCAAATTATTGATTTTTCAGTCAATTTTGGCATGCAGAATAATTTTGAATGCTACCAAGAAGAAGGAATTACTATGCTTAGAAAATGTATGTCTTTGTCACATCAAACCCAAAAGGTTCCCTGTTGCTGGTGTAGCCTCTGTCTGAGGCTCAGAGCTGACCAAGGTGGGAAAAAACCTGTTCTGTTGAGTGGAAAACAGAAAATGCAACTAAGCTTCACTAAATATAGCTCATATCAAACCACCCTGATGTTTTGTTTGAAAGCAAACTCCCAAAAGTAATAGGTTAAGTAAGGAGAGGAAATGCAGCTGATCTGATTTATCCCAGTGTCTCTAAAGCAGCCTGGATAAGGTGTTCTGGGTGCTGGGGAAGGTGGGCAGCTTTGAAGTGGTGCTGATTTGTCTGACTAAAAGGAGACATGAAAGGAGGATGGAGACTAAAAATCATGCCTGCCGTGAGTCCTGCTGAATTTTCCTATTAATGACACAGACACAAGGAGAAGAAGTGTGGGGATTATATTCCCCAAGGACACAGGTTGGAAAGCGCTGCCAACACGGAATACAGGGAGAGGGCTGGAGGACACCGGGGCTGAAGGAGATAGAAAGAAATTCAACCTTCTGCAAGGGCACATACATGGAAATTAATAAAATCTTCAGCTAATAGCTAGAGGCTGCTCTTTTAGGTGTTTCATCCAAAGGCTTTCCTCGTGCAAGATGAGAGCCTGGTAACCAGAGCACATTCCCAGTGCCTGCAGCTGCCATGGCCTGGTTCCCCTCCACCACCTTCTCCCTCTCCCCCTATGGCCTCTCTCCTCTCGTGGGGCCTGAAATAAATTTTGTTCATGATCAAAGCACAGTTTCCTCTTACCACTCCACCTGCTGTATCCCTCCTTAAGTGCCAGAGGTAGTATAAAGCTACATGTCCTTACCAGCAGCTAAGGCTCCTCACTCTGTAGGGCTCTGGGGAAGGGATTGCGATGCTCCTTTGTATCTGCTGCCCCTCACCTTGTTCCCTTCTCCATCTCTGGCCCCACTAATATTTGCTGTACTATTACTCCAAAAAGAGAAAGGGAAAGTGGCCCCTGAGATTAATGTGTAGCCTTCTGGAAAGGAAAGGATGTAGTTTGGTCTCTCGAACTCGAGATGGAACTCAGACGCAGGTTTCCAGTTTCCCAGGCGCGTTTTCACTGCTCCAAAGGCTGTGGTTACAGCCTCCACTTCCTGCTCCATCTGCTTTCTAACCTTGGCATTAACAACAAGCAGGAGTCTTTTACTCAAAGGTGACAAATTAATTCTGGAAAGGGGTTATGGGCTCTGAATCCCATTTTCACAGCATCTCCTATCTCATGGATGTGGGTCAATGCTAAACCCTGGATATATGGAGGATTTCAAATACACCCATCTCTTTAGTATTTCCTAAGGCAGGCTTAAGTGTTCCCTGCTTTACTTGCTGCCTGCTTTGAATCTCATTCTCAGGCACTTAATCCTCTCCATTCACCCCAGAGGGAATTCAGGCATCTCACTCAAGCTTCGAACTCTGCTCCTGGAACACATCCTGCGACCGCCAGGCATTGCCCTGCTCCAAAATGCCTTTTTCTATTTATGAGACCAAGTTTTGGGATCTAACAGCACTAATCATCTGAGAGGGCATGTACTAACCACTTGCATGACACAGCTCCACCGTTGCCTTGGAACCTTGTATTCAGCTCTTGATGCAAAACTGTGGGATAAAGTACTTTTCTCCACTGGAAGCTGCTCATCAAATCGTTTAACCCAATCCAAAAGGAGCAACATCCTGAGAGGGATAGGAGGAACAGGAGAGTGTATCTGTGCCAGAAACAGGTTTTACAGCCCTGAAACGATGTGGCTTTTTTATTCTCCCCTGATAATTTCAAGTCTAAACACTGTGTAAACAAGGGATCCCTTGTAAATAAATTTGAATTCTGCAGGTGTCTGAGAGAGGATTGTCTCTAGGAAGGAAAAGGAGGCTATCCCCCCTTAGATAATTTGGATCCTGGCATGGTTTCCCTGGAATTCAGGGAGTCAAACTGCAGCAACATGAAATGCAGTCAGAAGGACAACAATCTTAGCAATCCTTAAACCAGTTTCTTCCCCACAGGAAGGCAAACATGTACTTTTCAAAGAGCATACAATTTAAAGTAGAAACCCATCATCAGCCTTGGAGAGGAGTCTCAGATGATCCCACAGCATCACCCTATCCAACTGAAATACTGTTCAATGCACATGGATCACTGCAGCCTGAAGGCATTTTTATTATGTCTGAGACCTGGTAGTAAGATGACCAAGTGCTCCTCTCTGTTCCCCCACCTTCCCCACAGCAACTTTACTCCTCACATCCCTTTCACTGAGCTGTGAATATAAAGATATAATTTTTTTTTTTTAATCACTGTTTTATTTTCCAGTATTTTTCACCTGTCATAAAGGTTTGACTGCTTACACTTTTCCAGAGCAGCTGTTCAACAGGCACCTGGCTTCCCATGGCACCGGTGCTCTGGCAGGTGAGAAGAGGGAGCGTTGTCCTTCCCTGGTGCTCCTTCCCACTGTCCTGGCTTTATCCAGGGTCCTGGCTGCACACCTGTGGTTTCCTGGCAGTGCACTTGGTTGTAGCTGTCAGCTCATGAGCCCTAAGAGTCATCCCATTTTCACGGATTCTGAATTCTAAATAATTACTTCTCCACCTTCCAGAACATCTCCTTGTCCCTTAGTTAAACGAGTTAAAGTGTAAGTGCCAGGGACCCATCTGGGTGAATGGAGCAGGACTGAGATTGAATGGAGGAAATCCTGGGAGCTATTGATCCAGCTGATTTCCCAACATATTTCACCATGCAGCCCTCTTAACACTACCCAGGAACTGACTGATGTCCACTGAAATTCAGCACTGAAGTCTTGAAAAGGTTTATTTAAATGAATTTTCCTTGGCATTTACTTTACAAGTTATAAAATCCTCTCTTTTGCTGCAGTAGTTATACTGTGTATATTCTCTTGGACTTTCATACTCATTCTCTCTTGTTTGGATGCCAAACAAATTTATCTCCAGCTTTCATCTACTTCAAAAAGGGTTTTTTTTTTGCTTCTGTTATGTCTGTGGTACATATCAAAACCACAGAGGCTTATCAAGTGTTAACAGTGTTTATCTCTAAATTTTGCAGTTGTTTTCCGAAACAGCGAAATGTGTTTTTCTCATGTTCAGCCATATTTCATTAAGAGAATGTTACGGCTTTTATAATCTTTGAGTGCTAGTTTTAAGATAGATGTATACGAATATCTGTCACATTTAATTATCTCCTCCATCACATTCAGTAAGTGGCCTATTAAGGGCGAAATGACTGGTTCATATACTCATTAGAAAAGGGAGATTTCATGGTACAACAAAGAGGAAACGATTTTTTTATTTCTGACTCTACAAGAGAGAAAAAAGAAATCACAGTGCTTAAAGAGGAATGTTTAATGTCTTCCATGAGCTAAAAGTATCCAGAATATTTCCTTTATGCTATTGGTATGAGTTATAGATCCTTTGATTACTGGTTCAAATCCAGCTCTGTACGTGGAGGGTGAAAGTTATAATTAAATAACTAATTGATGGCCTATATAAACGAGTTGTTTTCAGTCCAGTTTTCTTTGGAGAAGCCACAAGAATCCACTTGGGCTCACTCCTCACGACACAAACTGGGCGTGATTTTGCACTGTGATTAGTGATCGGAAAGGGCTGAACTCGGTGACAAGACACCAAAATGATTTTTCTCTTTGCAGTGCAGTCAAGAACAGCATTATATTCCCTATCTGGACTTGACCTTGAGCAGTGGAGAGGGCTGGCTGGCTTTGTCCCCACTCAGGAGTTATTCTGTGATGGGTATCTCTGCAGCAGAAGCAGAGCTCCCTCCTCCAGAGTCTCAGTGTTGCTGGTTGTGTTGCTGTTGATCCTGACACCTCTTCCCCTCACAGGTGCTGAACTTTCCTGTCTGGTGGTGGCTGTCCCTGAAGCCCAGGCCAGAGGCTTTGTGGCACCACTGCCTCCCCTCCTCCACCTCTCCTTGCAGTGCCATTCCTCTGGTTCCGCGTTGCCTCTGGAATTTAAGGTCTGGACCATATTATAGCTCTGGCTCTTACATTATAGGTGGCTGGGTCTTTTTTCCTTCCAACACTTGCTCTGCCTCACCTCAGAATCTGTCCATGCATATGAAAAAAGAGGAGATAATGTCTTTTTAATGGATAATGTTCATTTTATAGAAGCCATAACTGAAGTTATTAGCATTTTCCACTCCAGGTAATCACAGCTTCAGCCCACAGCTTCTTATGACTGACCCCAAAGAAGAAGAGTTGGCTTATCCCTTTATTATTTTTAGAATCCGATACTTTTCCAAGATGCTAAGTTGTTCTATTGCTTTGCTACACTACACTTCCACTTCTGCTTTCCTTCCCCCCAGTACACGTCTGGGAACACCCTGGGTTCCTCCAAAGTCCTCTCTTGCCTCTGCCAAGTGGGATTCAGTTCAGCGACAGACCAGGGACCTGATCTGATACCTGTGGACATGGCTTGAGAAGAGAGGCATACTTTGAAGACCTCTAAATTTAAGAAAATTTAGATGTAAAACTTCCATTATGGTCTGTCTGGTCCTCAAAACTCCCAAATATTCCTTTATTGCGAGAATGCTACATGGTGATACCTCCCCACCATTTATCTCCACACCATGAGCTGTCACAAAAATATAGCTAAAGATGGCCATTTGCATCCATATCCTTCTTTTATACTCCAGTTTTCTTCTCTTCCTCCTGATCCCATGGCCCAGTAATCCCCATCTGTCTTTCTGTTCAGTCCCTTGGCATCATCCTGCAAGTATTTCTGCAGGCAAATAAACTCATTTTACAATTTAGGCATCTAGGCTGACTGGATCAAGCAGCAGTTCTGCTGCTGAAAACAGTGAATACTATTTTTCATCATCATCAACAGTAAAGTGTGTTTTCAAGTATTAGATTTGCTGCTGAGTGTTGGATTTACAACCTTAGAAAATCAGGATCTGAGGATGTACATATATTATCTACAAAGAACATAGCTGTCTGTAGTAATAGGGAGATTTTTCTACAGATAGCTCATAGTGAGAGACTAATAAAGGTTTCATATAACAAAGCTACTTGAGGCTTTAAAACCAGATCTCAATACAAGTCTTAATTTATATTTCACATTTAAATAAATGGCCAGATCTGCAGAAGTGTTAGTGAAAAAGTTGGCCTCTTTTGGGCTCATGAGCCAGGTTCAGAAGTGAGAATATGAAATATATGAACATATTCTGGGAAGGAGAGCTTACTTGCAAGAGCAGAGGGGCTGCAACAGGCAAGGACATCCCAGCTCCTTCCCATTTCCCTTTTCTGCTCCTGTGTATACAAGACCCCCAATTCTTGGTTGATGTACATAAAAAAAGGTGGAAAAGTTGAAAGTCTTAAAAAATCTGTTCTACTCTCTCCTCTATAATTTGGTTTTTGTAAAAAAACCTCCAACCAAACAACAACATCAAAAACACCCACAAAAAGCTAATAAGAAAGCCCCACCAAAAACCTCCAAGCTGTCTGACATCTTTATTTATTCCTAAGTACAGTTCTAACAGTTTAAAAGAAATCAGATTATAATAGTTTTTATAGAAAATCTACCTGCTGCTTACCCTGATAAAGCAATACCTCTGTGCTTGCAGGTGTTCCACAATCTGCTTGGAAAATCCGTAAAACAAGCATCACGTGCCATATTTAGCTGATAAGAGAGGAGAAACAGCTACATTCTTTCATTTCGTTATTGTTTGATCATTATTTTGCAAGCTTTACACCATATGTTGCTAATTGACATACAACGGATGCGTGCTCCGTTGTCCTCATTAATTTGTAGAAACCAAATATTTTGTCTTCCACTTAAACTCGTGAAGATCCAGCCTGAAAAAATCCATAATTAGGCTCATACTGTTTGTGGAGTGCAGCGAGGGCGTCCTGGCACTGTCAGCTGGGGGGGGGGAGGAGGAGAAGGGAGAGAAGAATGAACTGTGTGAGTGAAATCTTCAGGCAACAGAGATATTGGCACCAGCAATTACACTTCGCAGCGTCCCTCAGCTAACTGTGCTTTGGAAAAGGGAAAATCAAATAAACTGTTAATATACCTCCCTGTAATGAAGATGCTGCTGAAAACAAATCATCCCAGCTCAGAGCAGTGCAAAGGACTGGAGCTCTCGGGAGTGCTGGGACCTGCAGCCTCCGTCGCCTTCAGCACCGGTTTGTGCTGGAAGGACCTCATGAAACCTCACCCCAACCAGCCCAGCGCTTCTTTCTTGTGTGTGTTAATTCTGGTACTGCAGAGCAGAGACCCTGAAAAAAGTAGGGCTTCTCAGCCCCTCCAGAAGATTAATTAGAGTGAGGTTGAACAGGCATGGCCTCTTCCCCACTCATTTTGCCCGATCCTCGGTGTGGAGGGGAGGCTGGCAGGCACAGCGCTGCCACAGAGCCTCAGGAAGCTGCTCTTTTCCCTCCTTAAATCACGTTGATTTAATGGCTGGTTTAAAAGACCACAAGTCTGGGCTGCCAAACTGTTACCCAAGCTCCACTTTTGCCCTCAGCATTACGAGTTTCTGCCACACATCTCTGGAAAGCCTGAGTTAGTCCTCCATAGGAAATTCAGGATCGCTGTTATGTTACAAGGCCTCATTAACATGAGTAAAATCCTCTCATGAAAGACACCACAGAGGGACAGAATTTTATCTTTTCCCTTTCTAGCAGTGATTACTTTTCCGTTCCTGTCACTCAGTGGAATGAACTTCATATTTATTTAGAACCCAAAAATTCAGATTTACTGTGCAGAAACGTCTGCGGAGCTGGCAGCCCACTTTTCTGCTAGGGGAACTCAAATGGATGCTTGGAGACACTCCACCATCTTCTCCAATACAAATTCTGGATCGAGTCCAATGTCCTTGTAAATTATCATCATCTTTTTATGCCTTAAAAGCAGGAAGTAATCAGTGGTCTAAAAAAAAAAAAAGGAGAAAATTGACCGCCTATCTCACTGACTAGATATATATCCAGAAAAAGAACTGAACACAACAAAGCAATAACAGAAGTTGATCAATCTTATGTGCTGTGGCACTCACGGATGTATCCTCCCAAAGATGAATTTTCTGTCACAAGTCCAAACCACTAAAGCATGAGGAATAGCAGTAGCAGATACCACTGATATAAGAAGCAGGAGTCTCTGATAGTTATCTAAATATCTCATAAAAAATGATTATTTCCTGTCTCTAGGCTTGCCTTTCAGGTAGAAATGGAATATTGCCTCTAAATGTTATCAAGGAACAGATGGGTCTGTACTCCAGCTCAGTTTTCCTTCCAACAGCAGCAGTGCTCTTCATCACTGAAACGCTGAACATTTGCCTGAAATTCATGAATTACTAACAGTGCTCTGCTCAGGACAGGCCTTTGTCAGTAGATCTCCAAGAAATAAAACAAAAAGCACCAGATAATGCCCCGGTAAAGCCACCTAGATTTTTTGATAATAGTATGATCTCAGGTAGTATGATCTTCTTCATTTCTCTAAAGGAGAATCAAATCAGCTCAAGCTCGTGGCAGCAAAAGGACACCGAGTTGGTGGCAATAACACACAAACAAAAACAACAACTGTTTTAGCTGGCACTTGTGCAGAAGGTTCAGCTGTGGCTCTGCAGCATGACTGGCACATCTCTCAGATGTGCTTGTCCTGGCAGAGAAACCAAAGGCTGTTTTCTCTTGGTTACACGTGGCACAAGGAAGGAGGAAGGTTTGTCACCAGGTGTCCTGGGTCACGGTGGCTGTGCTGATGCTGCATCACTGAAAGCTCTGCTGAGGCTCCCATAAACTCTGTTGCATCATCATTAACCAAGACCAAAACCACTGAAAAGTGCAGGTTCTCTGAGTTCTCCTAGATGTTGGTTATCCAAAAATGACTAAAGTCTTTGCAGTGAAATAAGGCAAATAATGTCCATTGAGATAGATGGCTTTAGACCTACTTTGGAGAGGACTGTGCAGGAGCACACTTAGTTCCTGTTCCAAAGCCTGTGGAGATTAATGGAGAAACTCCAACTGGAATAAGTGTCACTTACACCTTTTCCTCATTTTATGATCTTTCCATTAGCCCATTCTAAATCTCTAAATTACTGGATGAGGTTTTTGTCAATTCCTGTGGTGACTGTAGCTCCTCCATCACATGACGTATCAGGTCAGTTCTCAGACACTTCTCTCAGACAATGCAGAGAACAGAATTTGGGCTGTTGCAACCATTTGCTGCATCTTTGGATGTTGTCCCCTCCGTACTTTAACATTGGTGTTTTGCTTCATGACAGCTTCTGTGATTTTCTTTTCCATCCTATGTATAAGCACCAGTTTACTTTCTTCCTAGTATTGTACAGCAGAACACACTAAACTTACTGGTTTCTCAGTGTTAGCAGTGCACCTCAGTTTCCAGAAGGAAACCCTACTAGATGTGTTATTGAGAGGCATTTTTGGTCTCTTAAGTTATCTATGCACTTAAAAATAAATAAATGAAGATATATATATATAAAACCCTCCCCACCTTTATAAATATCCCTGAAATAAAATCGGTACATTATCCCCCATGCTTTGAAATCCGATTTTTGAATCAATGAGACAATTGATTTAGAGTTGAAATTGAAAGCAAAGTCTTGAAACTACTGAAAAGCCTGGCAGTATTTCAGCCCAAGCCATGATGTTTTAAGGGCCTCATTCATCCCGCGGACATTTTGTGCTGGACAATCCATTATGATTTTTGCTGTTCTGTTCTTCTCATAAAACCCTCAGTACTCCCTCCTTCTGTCTGTCTTTTAAAAAAGAAAAAAAAAAGAAAAATCCAATTCTTCCATTTAAGTCATTCTTTGGCACTGGGAACACAGGAAGTAATTTCTCACTGTCAGCTGGGAAACCATAAAGTTTGAGTGGGTCAAGCCCTTAATCCCTCCTCGGCATCCCCGATTGCATTACCACCATTACAGCAGTGCTATATATAGGGACAGGACAGGGAGGATGGTGCTAACACAGTCTTTCTCTCCTGAAAACCTGTCTCAGACAACTTTGCTTTCAGCTCTTGGAGTTGAGGGCGAGAATACATCTTTTTGTCCCCAGCAACCGGCAAGAAGAGCTTGGGAGAAAAAAAATACTATTTTCAAGTCCTGAGAGCAAATGTTATTCACTGAAATGCAGTGTCAGGTAAATAAATGAGCTATACAGTCTGCAGCATAGACAAATAATGTTGAAGAGTTGGGAAAAAAATAAACATTTTGACTTGTAGGGTCCATTTCAGGTCCTGTTATTTCTGTAGTTTCTTCTCCAGCAACTCGGATCCCACCAGCTGAGACTGACAGTGTTTTACACACCACAGATTTTAAATATCAAAATGACAGTTTCTCACATGTTGTTGTCCATCAGTGTGAGCCATGATTGCTGTTTGGAGAAGATGTGATTGCCAACCTGTGGCTGGCGTGATTGCTCTTTGCAATCTGCTGTTCCTGAGTGATTTTTTTGGGGAGTGTGGGGGAGGTAAGCGGCTGGGCTGGAGTGCACTTCCCATATTAATGTTTCTGTCCTGGTTTCTCCCTGTAATGCTTATGCAATTACAGTGTGCTCTGTGTGCATTTTGAGCTATTGGTCTCTTTTAAGTATTTTCATACCCGTTTTATACCCATTGGCTAATCTGACAGCTCTTAAGGTCCTGTGAGTTTTCTATAGGTAAACAGGGAAAACAGACTCTATTAATATTCCTGTTGAGATAAAAATTATTGTGTGTTACCAAAATATTTTCCCCGGGATGTTTAGCTTTTTGGAGAAACGAACATTAAAAAATCCTTTTGTACTTGATGAGAAAAGTGGCATTCAAAGGGAATTCACACAGCAGCTCTGATTTAAGACAGTTGCACAAACCAGCTTCATTGGTTCCACTGTGTACAGACCTATTTATTTCCAGACATTGTCTTGTATATTGAGTATATATGCAAACATTGTTCCATCCTCTGACATAACTATATATCTACAGTGAAAAGCTTGGCTGTAATTGCTGGAAGAACACAGAAGTTATTGGCTCTTTAGTCTGCCTAGTCCGGAGGAAAATGATCCTAGGCAAAATTCTTCTAAACCTTATTAGTGGCAGTTGACTTATGACCTATATCACAGTAATTTTTACTTGATATGAATAAAATCAATTGTGTTTCTCTGCAGTGTAACTATCCACTTTCACATTATTAGCATATCTAATCTGGTTTTGGATTGAATTTAGCTTTTGTCCTCGGTGATATTTCATTTTGGTTAGTGCCGTTATGGATCACACTGTGTTTTCTTTTATTTTGTATCAGCTTTTAATTTGCTGCCTTTCAGATCAATTGATTGTGACTTCATTAACTGAGAGGGCAAATATTAGCCAGTGTTTTTTCCTCTGCCCCTGATTTTACTTATCTCATCTGTCCCTTCCATGGGGTTTCTCTTGACTCCATGTTACATGGTATATGTTGTTTCTGTCTCCATTTAAATGAAAGCCTCTCCAGGCTCCTGATCACTTTTATTGCCCACATCTGCACATTGTGTCTTCTCTGAAACAGGGTGGTTGAGTTCATAAAATTTTGCAGAGGAGAGCAGGGAAGGATGTTGTTGAACTGACAGTAATGAAGGATCTCATAGGCCAGTGCTTCCAATTCAAGCTACAGTGTCACAGCTGAAACAATGTCAGGACCCATTTCACAACCTATTATAAAAGAAAAACCACACAACAACAAAAGCTCATAACCCTTTGGATGTTGCCCTGAGACCCATTCACACTGACAGGTTGTGCAGGATATTGGATGTTCTCATCTCACTGAGTAAAAATCATTTGGTATTTCCCAGGGAGGGTTGGGCTTCTTGGAAGCTTAAGCCCCTTTCTAGTGCTGTAAAAACCATTTGAAGAGAAGGTCCAGAGTCTTGGGAAACTGCCAGGTAAATAGAATGAAAAAAGTAGAAGGAAATATAAAACTTATTGCATCCAAGAAGTGGATTTGAGCCCATGCCAGGAAAAGAATGTCAATACACACGTATGGAAAGGAATGTATGTTATGCTTTATAGCAGTGTAGAGTAATCCTTTATTTTTGGTTTACCACTGAAAAATAATAGATATACCAATACCAAAAACCTTCTTCTTTCAAGAGAGTGAAAAAGAGTCTTAATTGCATTGAATTTACGGCAATTCTTGTACATTGGGTGGACAAGATCTGAGAAGGTAAAAGGCAGGGCTGCAGTGCCACCAGTTGCTTTGCTGTGCACATTCACATATTGATTAATGTCCATCTTGATTTATTTTCAGAGGGCATAAGCAATGTCCTATAACAAGCACACACTTGCACTAAGTAACTGCTGATTCGTTTTGGACATTTGATCAAAACCATTCAGAAGCTTCAAAGCACTTTCTGTTACATTTCTACACATTTTTCCCCCCTCATTTTGTCCTTGGGGGGAAAAAAAAAAGCAGCAAAGGCATGCAAATGCAATCACACTGGCCTCAGATGATGAATATTAAAACTTTGATAGGTTGCAGCTTTTTCCTGCTTGATGTTGATGTATATTTGTTGCCATGGGTATGTGTGGGCAACGTGTAGGTGGCTTTCTTAATGCTTTGCAGCTCATCAAAAAGTTCATCTGTTTGAAGCCAACAACGATTATTGTGCCTGGCCACATGATATTTACTCTCATGTCTTATGCTGTACACTAATTAAACTGTTGTAAGAGTGAACAGGTTGACACTGTAAAAGTTAATGGCTCTCTTTAGAACTGCAGATGTTTTTAGGGTCACACTTATAGTATTAAGTTTGAATGTCAGGCTGTTTGAACCTTGCTGAGTGCACTGTTCAGGTGTATATCAAAGCAGCATCTTCCCTATGAATCTAGTACTAGAATATTTCCCTCTTGTCTACAAAGAAAATCCACCACATAAAGCAGGTTAAGTTAGGACAGAGTTAATTCTTGAGATGCTCCCTATGATGTTCTGAATTATAATCAGAATCTGTACAATGTTAATGCTGTAATTAAGTTTCATTAGATTTAAAGCTCAACCTTTTCACGGCAAGTTAAAGAACATTCCTGTATTGTTTTACTGATCATTGCAGTGAATTGCTTGAAAAAGTAAGGCTTGAAGGCCAAGATCCTCAAAAGGATACTGAGATCTGAAAGGAACTCTGGCAGAGGTCAAGACTGCTGCTCCCCATCCTTCTTCCTCTCTCCTAAGGTGCGCTGTTGGAGATGTAGAGGAGGAGAGGACAAAGAGAGCTGGATCTCCCTCTGAACACACCCCATGAGTGTGATCTGGAGTTACTCTGACTGCAATCCTCTTCCTCAAAGAGTCTTGTGTGGTTGGACTTATGGCAAGGCCCCTGGAGGGCTTGGGGTGCATTTCAGGAGCCACCACCGCCTTTAGATGACAAGAAATACTGTAGCATTAATACAGAGCTGCACACAGGATAACATGCTCTTGTTACTGGCAGCCTCTGTCCTAATACAAGGCTGTGTGGATTCCTGAGGGTCCCCAAAAGCCAGGTTTTGTGTAAGTGTTGCAATGTCTATATCCTGTTTTCTCTCATGTGCTTAGTTAACTGCTGTTTAGACCCTCACTGAACAAGCTTTCTCTTGACACCGACTGTCTCACCGGCCATTAGCCTGTCTCTAACCTTTGTGTTTACTGGGAAAAATTATGGAGACAGAGGTAACAAGGCAATTTGGGCATCATCTGACAGGTTCTGATTCCCAGCAGCTGTCTGGGCAAGGCTGTTGTAACCCAAGCAGTGAGCAGAGGTGAGGAGCCCGTGCTGATTCAATTATTGCCACTGTCTGTCCTGCCCTCAGAGGGCTGAGGGAACTTGCAGATCAGAGAGAAAGACGAGCCTGAAACCAGCCAAGTCCAAAGGCTTCTGAAGTTGGTAGAAATCTCATAGAATTCAGTGAGTAGTGGATCAGAGCCATTAAGAGAGCTCTGACAAGTGGGGCTACAGAGACATCGAAGATCCCACCCCCCCAATGTATTAAATGGAAATGGAAGGAGGGAACTCTACACAGAATCCTCTCACCTGTACAGCACACGCTGTATTTCTACCTAAAGAAAACAGGTCTGTGTTCTGCACATGCTCTGTTGACCTCATAAATCCTGCAGCTCTTTCCTTTGCACTTTCTAATATCCTACTGTACCTTGTAGGTAAATTCTCAGAAAAAAAAATATTGTACTTGCAGTTAATCAATTGCACTGTGTTGTAATTAAATGACTACATCAAAGAGGAAGATATTAAAACTGGATCCCTTAAAACAACTACTCAGTGATATAATTACAGCATACCCTATGAGCAAATTAGCTTCTGCCTATGAGAGATCTGACAAACTAATAAACAGCTCGCCGTGTAAATTGAGACCAGGTATATTTTCAGAGTCTTAATCACTGAAGCTTACCAAAGGGTGAAATGGAAAATCATTATTTCTCTTTTTCCTATCTGAGTGAAACACTCATTCAGTGCTAGCCTTACTTCTTCATATAACTTTGGATAGTTTATTCAATATTTGTCTTCATAATATATCTATTCTTTCTTTTTGTCATCCAGATATTTTCCATCAATGGAAATGCCTAGTTCAGGTATCCACTGCTTTTTGGTGAATAGAATTGATTAATGCAAAACCCACCATCTGGCAATGCTAAAAGGCTGTAAACCTCTTGGCCTATGTAACTCACTTATGCTGTTTAGAAAGGGAGAAAAATTCTGTTAATGCACCAGAAATCTTGTTGATTGACAATATGTACGAAGCAAAGAATGTTCAACAGGTAACCTCACATCTTTTTCTTAACATAATCTCAAGGATCTTAATATATGTGAATCGTTCTACTAGAGGAAAAAAAGAGTCAATAAAATGATGAAAAGTAATTATATTAAGAAGTGAAGGCAAAAAGAGAAAAATCAGAGTTCAGCACATCATTTTCATTTACTGTCACAAGAGACATAAAGCTAACAAATGAGAAGATACCATATCACGTTGAAATGTGCAGCGAATATGACAGTGCATCATAAGAAATGTTCTGATATGATTCACTTAAAGCTTGTTCAAATTAATATACTACTTGTTGAAAAATGTGTAGGAGCTGTTAAGTTTATTTTAAGGAAATATATTGACTTTAAGGAAAGAAGAGTCACTGTGACAGACATTAAAACACTTGAGTGAATTAAGGAACATTATACTGAGTGTATAGCCAGTGAAGACATGATATCTCTGGAAGGGTTTTACAGTGTGAGAAATCTTTAATGAGGTATTTGAACTGCATGGGAGAACAGCTCTCATAGCCTTTGGAACATGACTACAAAGAAGATATTGATCTGCAGATGTTATCCAATCTTATTCCAGATTAAAAGATGACAAAATCTCCAGGAGGTAACTGAGAAGATTAACCTGTCAAGGAGATACCCCATAATGAGATTATCCCAATGAGACTTTTCACAAAGGGGAGAGATTATGAAGAGGGAGAGCCAGTGTTTAAAGGGGGTTTTAGTGTGAGCTGGTTTGTGTGTGTGTGTGTGCACATGGGTGCTTGGGTATGTGCTTCAGTTTGACAGCAAGGATTGGAATACACTGAGAGAAAACACAGATCTGTGTGCCAAGACAGAGATGAAGCTCTGAGAACCCTCTCCTTTTTTAAGCCTCTTTGCAAAGCCCACTATTCACTCTCCCCATGACCCCAAGCTCCACCATGGCTGTATTAAGCAAAATACATTTTACAACCCCAGAGAGCATTTCTGAGAAATAATCAGCTCTGTGCTTCTGTGACTCACTGCAGGGGCTACAGGTCAGGAGACTACAATTACCCCTTGTAGTTGACTACTCTTCCAGATTTTTAGGAACTAAATGGTACATTTAATGCATTCTTAAGTATATCTATACAGCTCTGTAGCTGTATCTATACAAACATCAGTCCTTATCTAGGGGTGATTGGCGGGCCTGTCCCCTTGTCTACTCATCTATCAGAATATTTATGCCATTTGTGATTTGTCTTTACTGCGCATGAAGATTTTGCAAACTTCTGTGCAGGTGTTTATGTCACATTAACTTTTGCAGATTTTCAGACTGTTACTAGAATAGCTCCTGCCCTGCTTCCCCTGTTCCAGGCAGGCACAACTACACCTACCTAGTTGCATTTTAATGGTTGCCATTAAAAAGTTATCAATCACTGAATTCAGACAAAATGTTGCCTTCTGTGTTATTCTAGCACTGCATCAGTTTATTCATAAAGGCTGAGGAACTGATTAAGTAAGTTCATTTTCCTGGTGTGTCGGGGCATTTTGTCGTCTTTACTCATCTCTTTCCAAGCATGATCTATAGCACAGATCATTCAGCTTTCCTGATGTCTGTGTGCTGTGGGACCTGTTCAAATGTTTATTGTTGAAACAGCATGAAGGTGCTAGAGAAAGTCTGTTTTAACAACCAGGGCATGTCAAGGAAGTTCCGCCAAGGATTAATCAGATCTCTTTGCTGATTTCCTGCCCTGTAATGAAGCAATATAGTGCTGAGTTAACTTTGAAGTTGGAATGATTACAACTCTCTATCTGCCCTCTTGCTCCTGACCATCATTTATACTCTCAAGGCTGAAGTCTATAATTCACACACTGAATGATCTTGTGCTGCCTAGGGAGTCCTGACTGCTCGCAGATGGCAGTGCTTCCAAAGACTCTACTGCAAAGATGGACCTGGAGCAAATCCAGGAGAGTTTATTAATTGATTCTCTCTTTTAGAAAGATTACCACCTATCTTTGTTCCAGTTTTCCCCTGTGAAAACTCTGTATTTCTGCTGGAAGAAGCTCAGAAGGCCAGACCTGATAACACCAAAGAATAAAGATGCTTAAGCTTAATTTTATGGACGCAAAAAAGGCCTGTCAGTCTCAAGGGCTACCTGAGATATCTGATGCACTCACGAGGTGTCAGGCCCTTCTAGTTCAGATCTCTTAAGCAGCGTGGGAAGGTCAACCTACTGTGGCATCTTGACAAATGTGCATCCAGTGCAAGGATGAAATTCCTCTCAAATTATCTTTAAAATACTCTATTGAAAGTCTGCTTAGCTTTGGAGCAAGGTTCGTGTCAGCTTTGCTTTCTTTCCTTTAATTCATCACAGCGCTGTCAATTCTCCCTTTTCCTCCCTCCCTGAAAAGAAAGCAAACCCTTCCCTAAATATTTGGTATCCCTAGTTGGGATTTTATTGTTTTTTGCTTTCTCTGGTTAGGAGGTGCAGTGATGTTCTCACCCTCTGCTGTCTCCAGGTGGAATTAAGGGCTGTCCCACAGGACAGCCAGGGGGACGTGCAGCTGAACTCAGAGTACACAGCAATTCTTGTGAGAGACGTGTGTGACATTGCCGAGCGCGGCACCAAATTAGCAGACAGAGGTGAAGTAGATGACACAAATTATGCAAATTTAAAAGCCATACCACACAAAAGGTTAATCTACAAAGTCAGCACACCCGGTAAGTGGGGAAAACTCTGTTCATTTGGCTCCAGGAAAGGCTGCTGAGGGACAAGGAATAAGTCATCGGCAACGTTTCGAAAGGGTGACTGAGGCAATGGGATTGGTCCCATCAAGGATGATTTAGGGACTACTTTTCATATTACATATGTAAACTTGGCAGCAGGTGTATTTTGAAAAGAGAATAAATTTATTAGCATCGGGGAAGAAGGGCAACAAATGTGATGGAACAAAGCCAACAAATTAAAAATAATTTGACAAAATTAATTAGGCTTATGTGCAAGCAAATGTGTGATACACTTTTCATTGGGGAAGTATAAGGTAATGCAGCAGGGGACAGAAAATAATTATAAGGCCATACTCTTAGGAGACATCGATCATGGTGGGGGTTTAAAGAAGATTTTAGATGATATATAGATATATAAGAGTAGAGAAAGTCCAGCAATAATTTCAAGAGCATATTGACTGAAACATGTGAAATGTAAAAGGTGAATAGGAAAGTAGGCTGATGCTCATTTATTAATATTGATTTGCATTATAGTAGCAACTTTGTACACCAGCCAAGTTCAAGATCCCATTCTGCTCGGCACTGGATCAACACACAGTAAGAGGTATTTCATAATCTAAATAGATGGGGGGAAAAAAAAGATAGAAAAGAATTATAATCCCAAATGACAGAGAAGTGAAGCAGAGAGATGGTAAAGCTTGAGCTGTTTGGAAAATGTGACCTTTTAATTAAAAATACAGCTGAAAATGAAAAATATTTAAATTTTGTCACAATTCTCAGGGGAAATTTTGAGCTGCAGCTAAAATCCTCAGTGTTTTGGGCAACAACAGCAAACAATGAAAATATTCCTGCATGTCTTTTCCTTTACTGCCCTCCCAAGAAAAGCATTTTCAAAGCAAGCAGAAGAACAAATTCATTAATATGCACATTAGTTCTCTGCAAACCAAGCTTCCAAGGTAAAGAAACACTGCTTTGAAAGAAAATTTTCAAGCATTTCATATTATTTGACGTCTACCCAACAGGAGATGCACGGGGTACCTGAACACAACTCTCTTCCATGCTACTATAACCACCAGAAAATCCTTCTTAGAGACAGGGAAGAAGCTGCTTAAGGATATAGGACTTCTCTGCTACAGGAGGTAGAGAGCTGTTACAGATTTTTCTCTGCCCTAGTTGCTACTTGCTAAAGCCCCATGAACATTTAAGTTCACGGTGGCTTACTCCAGGTTTAATAGTGTAAGAAGTCATCTGCTACTCAGTGTGCCCTTAAAATGTCTGTATGGGGAGTGAGGAGCTATAAATTCAACCCTGGCTTTGCTGTGCACCGGTTTCTCGGGGTAGACAAGCCCACAGAACATTACAGTTATTTTAGCATTATAGGGAAATAAGATAGACACCATTAACATTTTATGAGCAGTTTTGGTCCTTGGAATATAAGACGCTCAGCAGAGATTGAATTGGCAGAACTGTAGCAACAACCAAAAAAAATAAGGGTTCAAAGGTTCGTGGAATGTGGGTCAAAAGGAAAGATTAGCTAGTCATGGGGGATTATCAGAGAAAAGAGGTAGATAAACTCTTGACAAGGGTGACAGATTCATGCCAATAAGTTATCTGTGCTGCTAAATAATTCAAGAGGAAGAGCACAGGGACTGAAGTCGAGGGAAATGCTCATGCAAAAGGAGTTTCAGAACAGTCTCAGAGAAAACTTTAGCTGCCCAAAGTCATCAGCGGAACTGAGAGTTAGAAAATGATGCTACACAAAGGAAAAAGAGAGATTCAATTTTTTTTACTTAATAGCTTTTCATAAGAAACAATTTAGAACCAGCTAGGGATTTCCTCAAAAATCAACTCCCACGTTTTCCTGTTTGTGTGAGGAAAGTAACCCATGGCACTGCACTGAGTATTTCAGGCAGAGCCCATCCATTGTTTCTGCTCTAATCAGTCTTAGGTATTAATTATTTCATATTAATTATTTCATTGCATCCCAGTGTAGTGACCTTTTCCTTCTTGCGAGCTCTTCATCAATGAGAAAATACTGCAGGAAATATTTTGTTGCTGTTTTTCAAATACAGCACTCTACTCTGGAAAAAAAAATCCATCAAAAGCGTAATATTTTTATGAGAGGATATATCAGAAAGCAAAATCAGTGGAACTGTTGGCTGAATTATTCCTTTGCCTTTCAAAGATCTTTTAGTAGCATCTATCAGTGTCTGTCAAATGCTAATAATACTTCAGAGGAAACAAGTTTAAATTGCATCTTCCCTTCAATAAACTTTTGACTTTCAGTGAATGGCTTATAAGCCTGAGAAGCTCAGTGTGTGATAGGTTTCTATCTCTGGCCACAGAGAACCCCTCATTTTTAAGGATTTAGGATATGACAAGAAAACTATACTGAAAATAAGTGGATTTCTGCTGCTTCGCTTTTTACCCCCCCGACATTTAAAATTCTCTTTAAAAAATACCTAGCGAAAATTATTTCCAATAATTGGAAGACTGTAAAACTAAAATAAGCTGGAACATGTATTAATTGAGGGCCCCGTTTTTAACTGGAGATGTTAGCACCTTCCATGAATCAGCAGAACAGGGCACTGTCATGCCTGTGCACATTGGAGGGCACTGCACAGCTCGTGCAGCAGAGCAGCTACATGTCCATGCAGAAGCTTATTAAAGTGCTCCACATGAGCCTCTGAGCAAGCACAGCTTTCTCTCCTGATGTTCAAAGCACTAAAACCTGTGAGGTTGCTTCTCCCTCCAATCACAAGCTCGGTTAGGATTTCCAAGGACATCAATATGCTACTTAAAAATGACAGAAAACACAAAGAGGTTCACAAGTGGAGGGAACAAAACTCTCTTGGGAATGGCATCCAGGGTCTGTTTAAATATTTAAGTATCTAAAGATGCCAGCTGAGTCAGGAGGGGATTTTCAGAAAGTTTCTAGAAGAAAAAAAAAAAGAAAAAGATAAAAATGGCAGCAGAGGTAACAACTGCAGCACTGCCAGGCCTGTCTTGGACTCTGAATGTGAGGAGCAGTAACGTGCTGGCTGAGAATCTCTATTCCAGCATCTCAAAACTCCAGGTGCTAACATGCCACTGTGAATATGCCTTGGGAGAGGAAGGCAATATGAGGGGTTGGTGCTTTGTATTCACAAATAGTTGCTGTATTTTCTCCTAAAATCTTACAATTTGTTAAAGAGAACTAAATAATTCTCATTCTCTCATTGCACACATTTCCTACAGTAAGACGTGGGAAATACTGCAATCATCTGTGTGTCAGACCTCACTCTCAGCCTGACAAATAAATAATACATATTTACACCTACGTACTTATTCCCCTGTGTATTTAGCAAAGCAACATGGGGGATAGCAGCACACATGGGACTAGAAGGAAAATGGTAACCAGGATATATTCCTCTGTTTGTGCCAATAGTTTTGATGCAATAAATCATCCCGAAATGGCTCTCTGTGCTCAGAATGATGCTTCACGGATCCCAGACAAGAAGTCAAGCGCTCACCAGAGGATGACATTACAGAACAAAAACAAAGTTGTGACACCTTAAAGAAACCCTTCTCCATCTGCATAAGCGTTTTCTGTCTGCCTTTCCCAGCAAAAGAGGGAACTGGCACAGCCCAAAAGATTTGGATGGCTCAAAGCCTCGGAGGATGTAATGAGGTGCAAAGCTTCTTTCACACGCAGACACATCTATCAGTCAAACAGAGCGCACCGAGCCACGGTCAATCTCTGCAATTCCTGTTTCTCATGGCAAGCAACATGGAAGAAACTCTGCTGCCCAAGAAACGGAAAAATCAGCAGGAAAGGCCAATCACAAGTGGAGCATTATAAGTTCCATAGTGTGCTGCAGCCAATTTGTGAAACAGCTTGTTTATTTTTATCATCATAGCATTAACTCAGCTACAGCTGACAGGCACAACAAGGATTATTAGTTCTTTATTTTGATTTGGAAAGATGTTTGGCATTCAGTCTATAGTTTTCTACCCCATCCTCTGGACATTACAATTTATATTCTCACCAAAAAAATATACATGCACATATAGTAAAAGAGAAGATTGTTCGCTGCTCATGAATAAAGAAAAGTGGTACATGTTATGTTATAGTAAAAGTCTGAGCTCCAGCAGGCTGCAGGTCATTGTAATACTAGGTACATATATAATAAATCAAAAGGACAATAATTTATTCTTAACCACAGCAGACAGCTCAGAATAGTTTCTTTACAGTTTTGAGACAAACTTAAATGAAAAATCTGCAGCAAGATTGTCCCTTCATGTGCATCCTTCAACAAGACAATATAAAAAAGCACCTGAAGAGACTGGGTCTAGCCAATGTGAAATCATGTGGTGTTGTCAGTGAAGAATTCATGGCACAGACCCAAACACACGTCCCAGCTGACATAAATGGAGTAATGGAAATCTTTTGGGATCCATGTGCAGCACAAAAATGCATTAAGGGTATCACTCAGACCCCTGAGACATACAATGACCCTGTAATTATTGGCTTCACTCTCCAGTGACTTCTCATCAGGCCCAGGAGTGCTACTTAAATTCCCAAGCCTTCTCCTTTGGCTTTAGCCCTGCAGAAAATTTTATTGTGCTCAACTATTCCAGGTTTTTTTTTTAGAAAAAGATAAACACAGCTGCAGTCACAGCAAGTTGAACCTTTTTCTTCAATATTTCTCCTGCAACTCTTTTTAAAGTGATAACCAACCACACAACCATGTAAAGAAGTTCCTTGACTTTTTCATGTGTCTCCTGTGCTCTACAGAAAGCTTTCAACCTTTTCTGTTTCAGAAGATAGACTTACCCAAGCATCAGCTTGTTGCCTAGATGTTCTCTGTAATCACATTTCTAGCAGAAAACTGGGGTTTGGGTGTTTACAAAATTCAGCTCATGGATTGGGTTAGGCCACCAAGGAAATAAATGAAGCTAAAGAATTTGGAAATTCTATTAAATCCTTTCAGGATGTCTTTCCTGGTGATGCTCAGAAGGAAATAGTTCTATTATTTCACCAGTATTTATGGTTGCATCACTGTGTGCCAGGGACCCCTCAGAACACTGTTCCCAGATTTTCCCTTTCCACCAGAAGCTGCAGATTCATTGACAGGATAAAATCTTCAATCCAAACAAATTACAACGAAAGCATAAAGATGATCCAATTCATTTGAGTTGCACAGGTGCAGAATGCTTGGTTATTAAATACTAGCCAAGTGTATTTTTCCTGTGGTTAGGGTTGTTTTCTGAATACTTTGTTAAATGCTGGAATTTGCTAGAATAGGGATGGAAAATCACACAGTATTTAACCAAAGATTCCCCAAATCCTTTAAGATCCATCTCCTTTGCTGTTACCACTTCACTGAATATGAAAATTGCACACATGTGGAGGTGACTGGCTTTTTAGCTAAAATGATTTCTTACTGAATCCTGCCCCTTTTTACAAATATGTACTTTTTTTTTTTTTTTTTTTTTTTTAGTTTTTGTAGTGGATCCTGTCTTTGGGAATTGGGGGCAACAGCAAGATTATTGGGAGTCACCAGATGGTGCTATTGTACATTTTCTGTCTGGTTCAGTTCATCTGGCTATCGAGGGAATCTCCTCCAGAAATGCAAAGCATCGGCTGTGGGGCAGCTCTTACCAAAACCTCTAGTAAACCTTGTCTCTTGCCTGAACATCCCTGACGAAGAATTATGCTTATAAATATGAAATCCATGAACCCTTTTAGTTTTTGTGTAAAAGGAAACAAAATATTCTGTGAAAACTGGTTGTCTGCATTACTCACACAAGTAATGGTCAACGCTACGAATTGACCATTTGTGCCAAAGTTATGAATTGCCCCAAGCAAATTCAGAAAGTAAGAAAAAAACATCTGCAGAAGTCGTAACTGAAGACAAATAGCACCTTCTCCAGTTCTCTGGTGGGGAATAAAACCATTTTTGCCTGCTAGCCCAGGATGGAGATAAAGATGTGATGTTTAGATGCTTTATAACACTTGGATAGTTCTGTCAGCTGAAGCAGCTGCGTACATATTGTAAAAGGCCTGAAAAATGTATCAGCCTAAATGTGTTTTCATGCTGCTTGTTTCGCAGCAAAAAGTAAGGAACAAGACAACCTGTCGTCTCTACCAGTGTCTTACTTGCTGACTAAGGTTAATGTGTTTCTTGGTGTGGAAGAAAAGGTTTGGGATAAATTCCCTACAAACTGGAAGAGCGAGGAGCTAAACTTGACTGAAGTCACTGCTACTAAAACCCATGAAACCACACAAACTTGGGTGGAATTTGTTGTTCAGCAGTGGGTGTTTGGAGGAGCAGTGGCTCACCAGGCTTTTGTGTAACCACACAAAAGGTGTGCCAAGAAACGAAATCTGGCCTAAATATGTGACAGCATCGATTCCTTTAATCAATGCCCTCAGGATGTATTAGCACTCTGCCTCCTTACTTCTCTGCGATTAATCAATAGAAAAGCAGTTTCCAGTTAGGGCAAGTGTCACCAGCAGTCACAGTTGGACCTCCAGGGCTTTTTCCTCAGTGTACAAATCAGTTTTGTCTGTTCTTGTTATGAGGTTTACAGTCTGCGAGTGTTTTGCATAAAAGCAGCAGCAGGCAGTGCAAAGCCCTTTTGCTTTCTGCTGCAGGTTTGGGGTGGCAGCAGGAGATGGTGGTTCTGGATGGTGTCACATCAGCTCACACGGAGGTGGGAGGTTACTCCAATGCTCTGCTGGAAAATTGTCCCCCCAAGCCCTGGTATTTTAAATCAGTTCATATATACCAGTAATATCAGAACTGAAGGCTTTGCTTCAAAGAGTACAATATCAGACATTTTCTGTTTCTGTTTTTGGATCATCATCCAAGTAATGACACTGTGCAAAGGAGTTCACAGTGAGGCAGAGCTTCTAGGGAGAAATTATGCTTTATTTTCTTACCCAGTTGGAAAAAGAGGCTCTAAGAAGCCAGGGCTCATTTCCATTTTCACTAATGCCTTTCTCTCTTCCCCTTCAGCTTAAAGCTACAAAAGACCTGGATCAACTCCTGTGCTGACTGGCTGCACACCTGTGCAAAGGCAACTCCTACCTGAAGTCACCTGAAAATTACTGATCAACAAACACCTCTCTATTCACTCCTGTTTATTAAGCATGAAAAACTATTAATGTTTTCTTTTTCTGCATTATTAGTGATCCAATATCCTCTTATTGCAGAATAGGGCTCCTAATTTATGTGCTGCCATCTTTCGAATGAACTATAAAGCTGAAATGTTGTCTTCAGTTATCCTTTGCAACTGTTCTTAAAAGTTGAAACAGCATTTTGTCTGCGTTGCAATTCTGTTTCATTATTTTATTCCTTCTTAGCTTGATTTATGATTAAACCTGTCTCTTCTCAGCCTTCCAGGCTTAAAAGCTGTTTTTCAGGAAGTTCTTCAGAAACTATTGTTTCCTACTTTCAGGCTGATGGCACCCTGGCAATATTATAACTACGTGCTTTGAAATGGTGTTAGATAGATATATAATGGCATTTCCCAAAGAACACACAATCTGATTGCTTCAGAGACCAGCTTTTATCACTTTATAGTCAACTTACTTATTTGGTAAACTCTATTAGATCTTGAAATAAGTAGATATCCTGAGGATTTTTTTCTGCTGAGTTAAGTAGCTCCCTTTGCATCTGTTTTGACTGTTTTGACTCGGATCTAATCATTACTAAATTTTATTTCTTATTATTGAAGCTTGATTGTATATGATTACCTGTTAAGACACTTGGCATGTTTAATAACATTTGATTGCTATTCTTTTATATCTCTGTCTTTCAGGGCTCAGTAGACTGAAAGAGTTAATTACTAATAATTATTATTAATAATTGCTTCCATTGAACCACCTTTTTTCTCTCAGATGCACCTCCTACCCACTGGCAAGCAAACTCTTCTGCACCCTTCATTTCCTTGTATCTCACTTAAATTTTGTTCTCAAAGTGAGGGCAATCAGGGAAGAGCTGATTCTAGGAGCTGAGTCAGCGTTCCCAAAATCTCCTTTCCAAAAATACAGCGGTATTTTAGTTTGTACATTCTGGTCTGAAGTTTTATTTCAATCCGTCTTTACTTAAAGGGAAGAAATTAGGAGGGAAAAAAAAAGATGAAAAAGGCTTAAAAAAACAATTACTCCTTTGCCTTGGCACAAAAGCTTCCCATCTCTCTTGAGCAGGCTGGGTGTCAGGCACAACTCAGGCTGGTAATTTTTTGGAACCAGACAATGATAATAGTGAGGAATCTCTCAGAAAACATGTTTGGCTTCACCAGATTTAAGCTACTCTCAGAAAAAAAAGGTTCTTTTATTCTCTAAATGAGGAAAAATATCTTAGAAAATATCTCAATTTCTATAGAATATATCTAATACTACAGAATAATTCTTATTTATTTGGGTTTGTTTTTTTTTTCTTTATTAAGGTGTGTTCAGTACACACCAGAACAGCTGAACTGGCTCCATCCATCTCACCTGCATTGCTTGGAATAAGAGCATCCTGACAGGAATGTGGCTTTCCCTTGGGACTGCACAGCCCCTGCCCTGCAGCTGTGCACAGCCTTAGTTCCCTCCCTGTGCTGCCTGCACTACCTGCATGGATGGGATGGGGCAAAAGGACTCTTTTCCCTGATTAAAAAGGATGGAAAGAGAAAAATGATGATCACCAGCAGAGTGAGAATGGTCAGATTACCCACCTCCTGCTCTTCCATGGGGAGGGACTGTGACCTGCAAGGGCTGGTCCTGCCTTCCTGCTTGAGATGACAACCTCTGCCCCCATCACCACTGCTCTACAGGTACCACTACACCAACAGCCCCCCCCCTCACTTCCTTTTGCTCTGTCCCCTCACCTTCTCAGGCTTTCTTTTAACATCTTTTAGGAATCCATTTCCACTTGTGTCTCAGAGACCAACAGCAACAGTGGCCATAAACACCCTCTTGAGGAAGAGCAGGAACAAGCCATTCTCGTGATCTTTCCCCTGAGTGCTTTTCCAGCTTCCAACTATTTGCAGCTCAGGGGATTTCCTGATCTGATGATGTTAGTCACAGCATAAGCAAAAATGGTATTGTGGAACTGATTGTGTGTTCTTTAAACCTCTGGCTTGTCTGTGCTGGGTTCAGCCAAAGCTACTGTCATATATGCCACTTGATTGCAGCTCCCAGGAGACCAAAGCCCTGCTGATCCTGGCTGTATGGTAGGCATCAAACTGTGCACGACTAGTTTTTTATCAAGCATGGCCAGTAAGAGTTCTTAGATTTACCAAAGTCCTATTTTGATTTTAAACATATTAAAAAAAAAAAAAAAAAAAAAAAGGGAATTTAGTACCCAGCTGTGGGTCATTCTCACAGCATTCCATCCTATCCCTTCAAGCGAAATGTTTTCTTCCTGCGTCAACAGAAGCAAATTTCCAACCCACACTCTATTGTGTGAGCAGCTGACAAGGGACCTCGGTATGAGAGCTGATGATGCCTCACAGCCCCAGAGCAACCCACTGCAATCTGTTTCCTCCTCCTCTGAGAGGCTCATTCAGCAAAAAAGCAGGTGATTTTATGATCACAACCTGACCAAGATGAGATAATACAAGAATATTTTGTTCTAGTGCTAGAGGATTCAGTTCTACCAATTCCAAACACCCTAGACTGCCTCTTTCTTGGAGTACTGCAAGCATTAAAAACTAAACCCAAGAGAGAGATTATAGACTAGCATGAGGCAAAGTAACCTTCTAGAATCCCAAGGGAGAAAGCAAAAGGAACAGGTTTTTTCCTCGTATTTACAAAGCCTTAATGAATTTTACATAAGCAAGATGCAAAATTGAAGACAAACAACGGAATACAAAGAGATCTCAAGATATATATGATGAAACAAGAATTCATGCATAATATACAGTATTTCAAAGGCATCTGAAGAAGTAGTGTAAGAATCAGATGGTTTTGGTGTAGGCAGAGTGGTTTCTTTGAGAGATATTCCTCCTTAAGAGCTCAAACTTGAAGATTTATCAGGCCAAACACACTTTCTGGACACAGGAGGGCAGGAAGGATCCTCTGGTTTAGGTTGAGTTCTCTATGGATGTACATTATTGAGGATCATTTCAATGTGCTCACTTGTAATTATCTGTAGAAATACTTGAATACACAGTTACAACAGCACGCTCAGCTAATTTAAAGAGAACTAATGACCTATTAAACCTGAACCCAGCTGGTTTTAGCTGCTCTTTGAGATGTTACTGTCTTAGGTCTCAAATAATTGCATAGTTGTATAGTGCTACTTTTTATCTAACCTGATCACAGTCGTATTTAGGTTGATTAAAGTACCAGGTTATTTTCAGAGATAAAAAACTCAAACAAAACAGCTTTCTGGTTATTTAAAGAACATTCAATTTTCAAATGTTATTTTTTCAACCCCTGCATCACAAGGACATTTTTTTAATCTTAAGACATTTCCAGATCTGCAGAGAAAAATTTTCTCTAAGGCTACATAATATCAGACAGCTTTGTCATAAATGGTTTGATAGGTATAGAAAATTCCATGAGAAATGGAAACCCAGAAAATTTGCCAATGCGATTCCTACTTTTCAAGACTGAGAAAACTTGTCATTTAAGAGAATATCATTATTTTGAGTCAGCAAATCTGCCAATGATAAGGAGATGTGCCCCAAAATCAATTTTTGAAGCCAAACATGTAAGACTAATCACTTTATTTCCATGGTTAACAGGTGCTGATACCAGAGGGAAAATACTAAATAGCATATGACACCCTTGAGAAGCATGTAAGATATTTATCTGCCTAAAAGCCATGACAGTTGCATAGAGAAAAGGTTGTGAACGTAAATGGGGAAGAAAGAGCCTAGACATGGAGGGTGAAATCTTGCTGCAGCTGAAATCTCTGGCAATTTGAGTTCAGTGAGACAAGGATATCCCTGAGCTCACCCTTAGCCCGGTCCCATTACAGAGCTCAGGCTGCCCAATCTTACAGGTCAGGTTGTAAATCACAGAATCCCAGAATGGTTTGGGTTGGTAGGAACCTGAAGGATTATCTTGTTCCAACCCCTTTCCATGTGCAGGGACACCTTCCACTAGACCAGGTTGCTCAGATGTGTCTTTTCGTTTTATGAAGGAAGTTTTGCTCGGGTCCCTTTTCCTACAACTGTGTCTTCCTGCTGGAGCAGCCCCCTGGTATCTGAGCCAGTTTTTAACCCAAAATACTGTAGTTGCTGCCTTGCCCAGGGCAAAAACCATCGCAATTCTGATGGAAGGGGCTTGGAAACCATATTTTTATGATGATGACATGAAATACAGAGCTGCACTGGCCAGGGCAGACACAGTAGCCGAAAATACCACAAAAGAGAGCAGTACCCCACTCTCTTAACACATTGAGTGCAAGCAGCTGTGCCCAAAGCCAGGGTTTAACAGCTCCGGGCCAACGTGTCAGCTCAAGTCCTGTGTACAGAGATATTCAAAGACTGACACATTCTCCCTTTCTCTCTCTCTCAACTATTTTATTTCCCCTAAAATATACTTATGTATCTGCTGTTCCTCTGTGAAAAGATAAAAGATTAAGCTGGCTTGTGGCTGGGTAAGAATGGTGAGATGTTCTACCCATCAGTAAGCTGTGTATTCATGGTAGAATATATTAAATGACCCTTATATCATAAGAAGGGATTTTTTAAAAAAAAAATCCATAACTGTGAGATTTAAGAGCATATCTCTTGCATTTGAATTTCCCTAGCTGATATTTGGTTGGGCTTTAGAAACTGTCACACAATAAAACCATTAAAATTCTGTGGTTAATTTATTCCTGCAGTATTAACTTTCCCATTACTCATGATGAATATCTTGAGTTTGGATATGTCTTAGAAGAACCTCTGACAGTGATAACTTGCTTTTTCTCCCATTTCCTATGGAAATGTTATTTTTTTTAATATGTATAAAAGAGTAACTTTTCTAATAAACTTGCACAGTGAATTTTAAAGAATGACTTTCAGTTAGTATAGTTGCTACCAAAATAGGGAATGATAAGCTCTTTTGTGCGTTTGTTTGGTTAATTATTTTGATTTGTATTTCTGGGCAGAATTCAATATAACTGAGCCTTGGAAAATACAGATCCCATTGCCAAAACAAATTTTCTCACTCCTGTATCCATTCATTTCCTAGACAATAGGTGAGGTCAGAAGGGAAACAAGGAGTCATTCCCATAATACAGGCAAACCACTAATGAGCTGCCATGCATCATACTCTCCTCCAAGGAAGCTGTAATTGCTTCCAGGACACCTGTATCTAGGCCAGATACAATCACATGTAGTGGGAGGGCAAAGGAGTAATGGTGCTAAAACAAGGAGGGGAATGGAAACAGATAGTTCAGCCAATGAAGAGTTGTTAAATTAACCTGGGCTTCAGCTTTGGGGAAGCTGAATAGCAGAGGAAGCTCCCGGGTCCCCCAGGAAGACCAAGAGGTTCTTTCAATAGACGGAAGGGCCAGTGCCTGAGGCATTTGGCAATTAGGCCGATTTTTAACTCTGTGTTTGACCACCTCCATGATGTTAATCAGGTTTCTTTACATCCTGAGCCTCAGTTTTCCTGCTTCTGTAAGATTGCAGGAAGGTTTTGCTATATCCCTGTGCACAAATATGCCAGTGGGTGTGAGACACTTCTATATTACTGAAAAGTAGGTAAATGAGGGACCGGAATTCAGCTACCTGCCCATGGGGATGGGTGTGGGTTTGCAGGTGACTGAGTTACTGGGAGTTTTGCAGTAGGGGCAAGCTCAGAGGACAAGCTCAATTGCTGTGATTCAGCTGAAAGGCACATGTTCATAACAGATACCAGAAATTACCTGCACTATTCTAGAAAACAATTAGATGCTGGAGGTCAGCTGAGGAGCAGGAGCTCCTTCCACAAAGGGGGCCAGTGGGAGAAAGGGAAGAAAAACAAACTCATTTCCATGAAGCACTTGCTGGGGAACATTCATCCCACTAGGCTCATTTCATTCCTTCCCCAGCTTAGTGCAGACGAAGGTAGAATTAAGGAACAGTTTGCTTCTGGTCCAAGTAAGGATTAGAAAAGTAGCTGTACAGCACTGCAAATTGTTACTCTGGAATGCTTTACAGTAGCTCAACTTTTAGAAATTGAACATACATTTTGTTTATGCTTAAAGGGCTCAGGGATGCAAAAACATGCAAAAATAGGGTTTATCCCTTAAAGAACTGAAAAAAATGGGTCTTGCGGTCATTACAACAGGGGTTTTTATGCTTATTATTATTGTTATTAGTTAGAGGGAAAAGGGTGTGATGGCCTCTTAAGGATTTTTCCAAAATATAAGATTCCTGTTTGACTCACCAACTGTTTTTTAGTCCTCTTCTGACAACGAAACACACCCTGTTTCTTTTCACTGAAGTATCAGTTCTAGTTGCCTGTTAGCAAGTATGAAAACAAAACCCTTTTACCATTCTAGAGCTTGGGCTGGGACATAGGGGAACAGCAGACAACATCAGTCCTACAGGTTTTAGAAAAAGCTGAACTAATGCCAAACTTTCTGTTGCCAGTAAGTCCTTCGTGTAAGAAATACTGGTAGGAGTTTGAGGTTATTATGGAGGCCCTGGCTTAGGTACATAAAGAAAAGCTGTGGGCTCAATTTAAAACTGCAAACCCCTTTTTTGGTGTTTTTGTGAATCTTTCTTAAAGAAACTTCAGCTGTACCAACACTGAGAATCCCTACTCAAACCTGTTTTGGCGGAACTGCCAAGCAGAAAACCAGAGTGCCTGGAAACACACTTCTTAACTCCTCACTAAATCAGCTCTATTGCAGTCTTCTGAATATCCATCCTCCAGAATAAAACATTCTTGCAGCCAGTTGCTTCAGTTATTCTGCTGGAGAACCTCAGGCAGGGAGAGGGGATTTCAGTCCTACTATGGATTCCACCTCTAGCCAGGTACATTTGCTACAACTTCTCATCCTTGGAAAGTGGTGGTGACTCTGCAGGGGACAGCAAGAGGATGATGTGCCAGACCTGATGGACACACCGGGTCAGGATTGATTTCTTCTGTTCTCTGGCCTTTCTTGGAGAGAACTCAGAAGGATTTCACAAAGCCTTAACCAGCATGGAGTTTGCTAATCACAGAATATTCTGAGTTGGAAGGGACCCACAAGGATCATTGAGTCCAACTCCTAAGTGAATGCCCTGTGCAGGGATTGAATCCACAGCCTTGGTGTTATTAGCACCGTGTTCTAACAACAAGGATGATGTCAAATCACAGAATCATTAAAGTTGGAAGAGACCTTCAAGACCATCTAGCCCAGTCATAAACCCAGCACCACCATAATCACCCTTAAAGCAATAAGTCAAGTGCAACACCTCCTGAACAGAAATATACTGCACCTAAACTTACTCTTTGCATTATTGTGCTTAACTGAATTTCTGTCTCACTACATACTTGGCCCATCTGCCCTCAAAGAAATTCAGCTCTACCTGTTCTTTAGGGACAGATGCTGATCTGATGAGGATTGAGTTGTTTTAGACTGCATTATTCTCCCACATCAGGGTGTGCTCTTTTTATGCCTTCTGTCCTAGAAATGCTCCACTCAAGCTTACATGACCCCAGTTGCTGCCCAGGGCTAAAACCTTTTTCTGGGCTTAAAGAAACTGCAGTCTGGTGAAGCAGCCGGGACTGTACAGATTGCCAGTACTATGACAAGGGAAATTAGCCCTTCTCTCTTGCATCCAGGTTTCTTATGTGACCCACTTTAATGGGAAATAAAACTTCTCTTGTTCTGATAGATTCATAGCAGCTGATCCTCAGCTTTTGCAAAATAGTCAGGGCAAATCTTCTGAAGGTCAAAAGGCATTTCTGGCGGCATACAGTTACTCCTTCATCTGCTAATAGGTCTATCTGTGACAACACCTTATGTGTTGCAGGCCATTAATACTGTTCACATTAGCCTCAGCTCAGCGTTGGCCTCTGTGGCCAGAGAATGTCACGGAGAGGGAGTGAGCTGAGGTGTCAAGTTGTTCCAGATTTTATAAGTGAAAATGATGGCATCTTGCATCTAAAGACTGCAGAGCATGTTACACCCATCAGTTAACATGGGATTGGATCCAGAAAAGGTCTTGGCAGAAGTTTTCTTTGCTCACAGACCAAGACCCTCAGTCACTGCCTAAACTTACTACACACTTTGCATCAGCAAGGAAGAGAAGCACAGCTTGCCCTAAAAGGGAAGGTCTGGACCCCCTCCTCTAACCGTGCCCTAAATCCAAGACTCTTATTTCTGTTGCTGTTGCTCCATGACCCCACAACTTCACGTTTCATTTGTGTAGCAAAACTGCTTCAAGAGAGAGATCGCCCTCCATCACCTGCTTCCTGTCTGCCTCCTCAGTGAGGTTGTGCAGAGTTTGAAACTCTTCCAGTCACCTGAGGCTGAGACAGACTGAGCAACCAACTATTAACTTCTAATTAATAACCTAACAGCTCTTCGTTAATAAGCTAATTAGCAGAGAAGACTCTGCTGCTGATTCCAGAAGACACAGCTGGGCTGGGAGTCCACCTGCAAGGGGCCAAACCCTTCTCCTGGGCCCCAGGAGCTGATTTTGGCACCTGTGCCCAGTTAACCCCAGTAACCCCCAGAGCACCCAGGGCTGTGATGGACTGGAATTTGCCTCAGGTGAGCAAAGCCAAAGGGGCCATTTCCCAGCGTGGCCAGACCCTGTGGGTGAGGGCTGGAGGGGACTCAGCTGCCCTCACGCTGGTGCGCTATGTTGTGCTGGGGCTTGTCAGCACCCTGGCAAGGGTTAACCCCTGGAAACTGCTAATCACCCCTCCAGGATTGGTTAATCACCCCTCCAGGATTGGTTAATCACCCCTCCAGGGTTGCGATATGTGGCTTCTTCTGGCTGGGAAGGGCTCCTCAGTGAGGTAGGTCCTGCCTTGTGCCTGGTTGTGCTGCCTGACCCCTCAGTGGTGAGGAGGGATGCCATGGTGATAGGGATGGTTCTGTTCCTTGTGCCTGTGGGAGCATTGGGAACACCCCAAACTCCTTGTTTCCCTCTCTGCCCCCGAGGTGGGGTGGCCCCAATGGCCAGGCTGTGTCTTGTACAGAAATTATTTGCTCTTGTTGGCTCAAATCTCATGTTGCTGCATGCATTACCTTGGAGTGAATCATCTACCCCATGACTTGGCTTTTACTTTTTTAAAATGAGTCCTTTTCCTGTGGAACAGGATGCAGATATGCCTTTGTTTCTTTCAGCCACCACCTATTTCTGGTTGGTCTGGTAACTCACTCAGCTGTTTGGCCCCTGTTTGTGGGGTTAAGAGAGTGTTCAAAGTCCAGCACCCCCATACAAATGCTGTGCACACTGTGGTACAGCTGGTGCTGTTTTCTGTGGAGTCTGACCTATAATCCCCCCACAACCTGGTGTATAAACTTCCTAGGTGATCCTCTTGAGGCTGGGATTTACACTTGGTGGGGAGCTGGTTCCCTGAAGCAGCAATGGGAGGTGGTCACTCACTTATTTTTAATCATAAAGAGCTCTAAATTTTTTCTTTTTTTGCCCTGCTAAGCTGGCTTTCTGCCTTAAAAAATGATGAAAAAGAAAGCAACCTACCTGCTTTATGTTTTTTGTCTAAGTGGTGAACCTTTTGTGGTTATATGGAACATTATTATTGCTACTGGTTGTTCCTGCTGGGTTTTGTTCGGCTTCTAATCCATCTTGAGAATTTATAGTTGTGTGTAATGGAGGCACTGGAACAGAGTTACTGCTGCATGTGAGGGCTTAAACTTGGAATGACAGTGTTTTCCCTCAGTTTTGGTCCAGTGGGTAGGTAAAGGAGGATGTAAGCTGTGAGCAGTAGACTAGCAGTGGTGTATCAAACAACATTATTCACAGCTGGAAGCTCCTGCTGACGCTGAGGAACTCAAAGTGGTTGGCAGCTCCTTTGAATGTTTCTCCCGGAGTATCTGCCTACCTGCCTTTCTCTCCCCAGCTTTCTTCTCATCTCCACCAGCACAGCAGCCACCTGTGGTGGGGTAGAGCAGAGAGTGATGGCAGCTGGTTCTGCTGGATGAGCAAGCAAGGGAAAAACATCAGTCATGAGAGCTGAGGAGACTTCTGATCCTTCTAAAAATGGGGGAGGGGTACTGCCAAGTAACTCTGGTGACTGCCAGAAGACAACTCAAAAAAAGACTGGAGTGTTGTGATAATGGGGAGTGGCAAGAGAGGTGGAGTTGGAAATGCAGGCAGGGGAATCCATTCCTAATCTTTGGTCCATCTGCCTGAGTTGCTTGCTGGGTTGCAACATAACCAATCCAGAGAAAGCAGGTCCTTGAGCTATCAGGTCCCCTGTTTCAAACAGGAGAAGTTTTTGTGACTGAAGGGCGTGCACCCTCAAAACTTTGTCCCAGATTCAAGTTCACTGAATGAAAAAAGCCAGTTCTGCCATTACCTGGGCAGATAAAAAAATCTATTGCCTTATGATGGATTTTTTTCTGCAGGCTAGAATGGATCTGTCTTCATTATGGTTTGTGAGATTGAGGGGAAAACACAAAATATAATCTGTATTTCTACTGCACTGAAAAATTTCACTGTGTTCTCCTTCTAAGGCTTGGAAGTAGCCAAAACTGCAGCAGTCATTTTTTTGATTTATTGAAAACAAAGCATACCTTATTAACATTTTAATAAAGAGAATCTCTTTGCAGTGGTGCTCAGAGTTGCTCTTATTACTCTCTGTGCAATTCCATTTTCTGAAAGGGAAAATACCATCAAGATCTGTAAGGCATGATGTGTTAGTCTGAAACTAAACACACAAATACACCAAAGCAAAATGCTTTCTAAAGGTGCTGTGTTTGTGAGAGGTGCTTGCCCAATATGTGTGATGCAAAATGGGGATGCTTTGTGAAGAAATCATCCTTGTAAAGCCATTGGTTCTGGTCATCAGACTCTATCCAATGCTTTAGTGATGATGCTGCTGATCTATTTGGGAAGTTGGCTGGCTCTCAAGGCAGAGTCTCTTCTCAAAGGCTGTTTCACAGTGAAAATATGCTCAGTGCAGCCGAGTGCATGAATGAAAAAGCCTCTGGTACCTTCTAGTCTGGCAAAATGCAGCACAAAAGTCAACTTACTCTGTCTTTTCTGCTGTCCCAGGTAAGAAATGTGTGTTTTTTCCTTGCTTTCTTTCATCTTTCTGCTTTTGTGCATTTGGATTTGAAAGTATTTGTAATTCAGGTCTGATTTCTGAGTAATTATACATTGCTTGAATTACTGCTTAAAGATGCAGGATCTCTGCTCTAAGCCAGTTGCTAGGAATGTAGAATCTCGTAGTTCCTTGATTTACAATTACAACCAATTTGCCGTGTGATATATAGCATTTTTCCGTTTCCCTTCAGGAAAGGTGGTGGGGGGAATCTTTCAAGTGTCTTGGTTGCAGCTGCAGCAGCAATATTTTCTGTCATATCAAATGCTGCAACTTTGATTTGCCTCTTCCCTCTGTGGCTTTTGCTGGGTAGAAGGCTGTTACAGGCAGCTCACGTTATTTATTGCCTTTTTTTTTTTTTTATAAAAGAAGAGGAGGGGGGAATATGGAGGAAAAATAAAATCAGACCTTGCAAGACGTTCCCTTCTCCGTACTCTCCTGATAGATGTGTAATACTCCGTTAGTGACTTGCTATGTAGCCTCTCTCTTATTAAATGTAACAGATCCCCCTCTGCCAGAAAGCAGAGGAAAAAACACCCAGCCTTAAAAACACGGAGCTGCTGAAGCCCCGCTGCTGCTGCCTGTCAAAGCACGGGGACTCGCTGGGCTTTGACTTCCCAACACCTCCTGGCTGCTCTTTTCCTCTTGCCGCCGCCGTTACAGGGCTCACTCTTTTGGAAGCTCAGAGGAGGTTTGGAAATCCTTTGTTGTCCAGTTTAAATGCATCCTTCCTTCTTTTGTCTCAGGAGCTCTCTAAACTCTTGCGTTTAGTGACGGTGGTGCTGATATCCTGAGTAGGGATAAAACTTAATTCCGTTTTGACTTGGAATCGAGTGGTTTTGTGTTAACCCTTAGGGGGTTGGGGGGTTTTGGAGTGTGAAACTAGTGCTTGGGACGCTGAGCCTGAGCCCTCGTGCCTGTGTAACTGCAATCTCCAGCAGGCATTTGGTCTGCTTTTCCAAAATAGGATGATAAGGCGAAAAATGGTGAGGGATCATCACTGGGAGAGCTTTATTGCCGAGAGGAGCCACACAGTGTGTAAGTAGGAGGCAGTGGGGTGAACTGAATGTGTACATGCTGTGGATCAAGGTTAGGATATTTAGGTCCTGGTTTAACCTGATAAGGAGTAAACATGTGAACGTGGGTGGCTGGAGTTATGGGACAGCAGGAGACTCTGGGGATTTGCTGTGAGCAAGCACAAAGGCATTTGGGTTGGGTTCGGGATAACAGCCCTGCTCCAGGGAGTGGAACAAATGAAAGCAGCTGCTTTGGGCCATGGCTATGGTGCAGAGCAGCGTGTGCTGGTGACATACACAGGGTTCCTTGCAGGGCCACTCTGCCCGCCTGGGTTGGGGCTCTGTGGCTCTGGCCCAGGGCTGGCCCATGGGCAGCTCGCCAGCTCTGCTGGGACTGGCTGAGCTGCTGCTCCTGGGAGGGCTGGGGAGACCCAGAGGGCTCCCGGGAAGGAGAAGTTGTCCCAAGTGGGCAGGGATCCAGCCTGGGCAGGCAGCTGGGCTGGCAAAGCTGCCAGTGAGAAGCAACGCTCAGGGAGCAGAGGGGCTGGGGAGAGGGCACACACAGTGCAAAGGTAACCTGTGGATATACTGAACTGATGCTCTCTCATCTTGGCCTGGAGACCTCCCATCTGGTTTCCTTGGCTTTCTCTGGTTTTAGTTTGGTTTTTTTTTTTTTTTTTTTTTGTGCAGCTTCTCTAGCACACTGCTGAATTAATCAGCCGGAGTTTGGATTTTCTTTAGCGGCCCCTTGTAGGGAAAGCAATATGTATGTGACAGAACAGGACAGATTTTTAAGGCCTGTTAAACATAGCTGCATTTTTTTAACACTAATATCTACTTAAAATTTGACAAGGTGCAGACACCTGGTTCTGAGAACAGCTGTGCAGTTTATTGATAACTTTCAGCCATGCTTCAGAGTTTCTTCCCTTGCTGGGCTGAGTTCTAATGTAACTCAGGGTTGAGCTTGTGGTGCTTTAGCACTGCTTTAAGTGCTTAAACTGCACTCCACCTTCTTTATTAGCATATGCAGCTCTATCTGGCAGTGTCTCTACCTTGTGACTTAATGCATCTCCAAGTTTACTTTATAGATCGTGTCTAAGAGTTAATGAATTGGGGAATGAATCAGGCTATAATATGGAAGTACATGTAATTCTGCCTTCAGGTATAGGTTGAGTATTGGCAGGTTAAAGCATGAGTTGAGGTTGATGGCATGTGAGGGAGAGAAATGAGAATTACTGAGAGGCTGCTTGGCTCCTCTCGTTGACAAGCCACATGCACAACTTTCATGTGACAGGAAAAGTAAACAGAAGAATGCGAGAAACAACATATTAAACAAATGCAGCCATCTGGCTGTGTAGTGGTTGTAACACATTGGGGGTTCTTTTTCTGCAGGTTTTCTTTTTTTCTCTCTTAGGAGTAGCAAGACTGTCTCATATAATACAGCGCCAGTGGAAACCAGAAAAGCTCAATTTTGATAACATTCTTTCTGAGCAGCAGCAATCTAGTAATGCAATACTCTCTGTGGAGGAAGGAGATAGGAATAACTTAATGATAGCAAAATTTCCAATGTAGAAAAAAGTTTGAGGAAATTCTCATGTTGGTAAGAATATGAACTATAAAATGCTTATTTTTTTATCAGTAGATCATGTCTAAAATTAGTAGCTTTGGTTTTGTGTCTTCTTGGTCTGTATCTAATTCAACTGCATTTTTAAGTATAAAATTTGCCTTTTGAGGCATTAAAAGGATGAGGATGAGAAATTACTTTTTCATGTCAACAAAGCAGCCCATCAATTATGTTTGTAAAAACTGTGGTAGAGATGGACAATAAATTATTCTTTCCTCTTGCAAAGATTTAGTCTACACTACTGCTACCAACTGTTTGTCCTTATTTCCCCAAAAGGAAAACTGAGCAGTAGCTGGAGTAACTGAGGAAGATGTTTCAAGTAATCCTTTAGTTCAGACTCACCTTTAAAACTCCAAAGCATAACTATAATATACAGCTTTATTGATCTGAAGCTGACAATAAAAACGAAATGTACTCTGGTAGCTTATGCAGTTCCCTGTGCAGGGTACAGTAAGCAGTAAATACGTACTCTGATGTGAGAGATTTAAAAATCTGTGTGTTTTTCCTTTTTCCCAAAGGATATTTTCTAAAGCCTATGTGCAAAATATTTGTTTTAAAACAAGTTTTTCACAGCCTTTCTTTTGTATGTTACACATTTTGTGCAGACACGAATCAAAGTAAAATTTGTAAATAAAGCTTACAAGAGGAAGAAACCCCACATTTTTGCTGGTTGCAACCCATTGAAACGTGACAATTGGAAAACTGTATAGATTTTTCAAGCTTGTCGTTAAAATGAATAGAGAAACTTAGTCCTCGAACTCTCTCCCTTAATGCAGAGCCAACTCTGCTGCATTCCTGAGCTTTTATTTTTTCGGATTTCTCCAGAAGAGGGCTCCATGCACAGCTTAAAAGGCAGCGCCCAGGTATTGAGAGCAAGAGAAATCTGTCAGCTTCAGGAAAAACAGAAACATCTTGTTCACACAAAGTCTGTTGGCATAACGTTAAAGACTATGCTCAGATTTTGACCGAGTATTTCCCTGTTCTATCAAGTTGCTGTAGGTCTTGGGGTTTTTTTTAAGAGTTCCTATTATTTGGGAGTTCTAGGGAAGTCCTATGTTTCTTGTGCTATGTAACAGTTCTAAGATAGCTTTAAAAATGTTAGAAAAACTCAATTCCCAATTACTGTGTATTATTATTTGTACTGAAAAGCATTTTGTGAGCAGGCTGACACTTGGTCCTCACAGTTCCAGGCCATCACTTTTGGTTCTGTTGTCAAAAATGATCTTCCATTTGCACGTCTCATTCAAAAGATGGTGTTTCCCAAAACACAGAGCCATTCCAGCAGTTGGACTGTGCTATTTATCAAATATTACCTTCGAGGGAAGGTTGGTACCTAGTGAGTTAGTGTGACTTTTGGCAGCAGCTCTACCCTGTAAAAATACCCTTCTGTAGAACCTGACTACAGTCCTTACTGCTAAGTAAGGAGGTTTGTTACAGTAGAAAAGTGGAAACTGGTCATGAAAACGCTCCTGGAGTTATGGTCTTACAGTTAAAACCCAGTCTGGGCACCTCCTGAGACTAAGCCTTTCAATTTAAGATGTAACTCAGGCATTATGTTGGGACCTGCTTTCTGTTTCTGATGATCAAAAAAGGTTGTTCTAGTACATGTGATATTTGTGCTGTGGTCCACTGGGAGCTATTGATTTGAGTTTTAGTGACTTGAGAGCTAGGAAATTAGTATTCCTGAAAGCCACCTCCATGGAGCAGTGCAACAGGAACAGAGGTGGCAACAGTGGTGTCTCTTCAAGGAGACATCAAGTTCTGCCTGTCCTTTTCTTCCTGTTTGTTGCTGGATAAGTAGGCTCTTCCCATTCCATTAACAGGTAAGAACAAGGTAGATAAGAGCTCTTAGTGTTCCACTGCATTGCTGCTGGAGTCACATCTCTGACCTTCAGCTGCTGGGTTGTACCAATGTGCTGCATTTCAGAATTTTGGCCTCAGATTTCAGAGTTCCTCCTTTTGGGAGGAAGGGGGGCTTCATTTGGGACTTGAAGCAGAAAGGGCAGGTGAGTGAGTTTAATTGTTTCATGGAAATAATTTCTTCATTCTGTCTTTGATAGCTACAAGCACAAAATTCACTGGTGTTCTAACCAAAGCTTCATCTGTGCAGGCAACAAGACAAATCTCCCATGTCCACTGGGGAGGAGAGACAGAATGAGAGGGATTTATCATCCTTAGGAGACTAAGTGGGCTATAGCACTTCCCAGTTAACTCTGGATGATATTAGTGGGTTCTTGATTGTGGCCATATGGTTGCACTGTGCCCTGCCCTAATCAGCAGATGGATGGGACCAGCCCAGATGGGAGGCTGGGTTTCCTGTCACTTCATGTGTCCTGCAGCAAGCAAAATGGCAGTGTACACAAATCAGTAGGATATTAAATGCCAAAGAAGAGAGAAAAATAAGACTTGCTTTATTAACCACTGTTTTGTTATTCAGAGGTCTTGGAAATTTGCCCACTGCTTTTTATTTTTTTGTGTGTGTGTGATGTGGACTGTATTCTCTGTCAAATGGAAGGATCTAATTCTTTGAAAGCCTGACTATTTTGCATGAGGGGAACTCATTCCACTGCTATCTTATCCAATATTCTACTGTTTTGCACCAATGATTTTCTTGACTAGAGAAAAAAGAAGGATTTTGAGATTTGGGTTGAGGGAGCTGGCTAAAACAGTTCTATGAACAGACCAAAATAAATATGAACTCTTAAGAGTGGGGTGAATCTTTTCAGCACACAGTTGTTATCAATATCTCTAACCACTTGGAAAAGCTGATTAATGTGTTTAAATAACTTCTGATATCTACGAGTATCCTTGTATGGGTGTCTAATTTGGTGTTGCAATGAGCTTTGTTTTTAGAAAGCTGGACATCCCTTCAAGCTTTTGAAATATCTCAAAATTGGACAGCCAGCTGTCAGAAATGAATAAGTTGTTATTGCATAAGGTTCCTTAGACTCTGTTTGATAAAGGTTCTACTCTCCAAACTATCATTTAAAAAAACCCAACAAACACTAATAATAGCTATCTATTTCAGTCTAAAGTCTTTTGTTCACTTGCTGTGAACAACTAATGCTTAATTCCTTATTAGTAATGGGAATGTGTATATTTCTAAAAGCTAATATTTAATTCCCGAGGACTTTGCAGGTGTATGTAATGAAGAGCAAATATTTCTTGTGTGTATGAAGGCTGTGTTAACAGTACAGAGAGGAAGTGGGTTTCTAAAAGTTTGAAGATGTTTTTGGCTTATGAGAAATCATGGCAGATGGACCTTGTGGAACTTGTGTGTAAACCAGGGCTCCAAATGCTGAAAACCATAGGTTCTGGGCCATTAAGATGTCACAGCACTGTTTTGTGGCTGTACACAAAAATATATGTATACATATAACTTGAATTTAGGATAAGAGGTGCTCACTTACAAATATCTGTGCCTGCAAGCTGAGGTGACCTCAGTTGTTACTGAAGGTTCCTGTTGGTTACAAACTGTTCCTCCCCCGAGCTGTGAAAAGTGTGAGAGCTCCTTACCTGCTCCAAGACAAGGCTGACAAACTTGGCTGGAAACACAGCCAAGGGAGTGTTGATTCCATACTTTAATGGCTGTCTGCCACAGGGACAGTGAGACATCTGTGGCAGAGGCAGAAAGAGGATGAACAACTCAAATCAATCCTCAAAACTGTTGACACGCTGAGATTTGAACAAATTGTTGTGGAGCAAAACAATCCAAACACTTTACAATGCACTTATCATGCTGATAATTGCCTCATCAACTTTATAAAATCTTAATATATTTCTTTTCATTTGCTTGGCGTGACTTGGAATTTCTAGAAAGGTTGCTGTGCACGTTTTCTTTAGTCCTGGAGCCACAGGTAGGGGTTTTTGAACCCAGAAGTGTCAAATATAAGCTGGCAGCTGTCCATGGGGTCACTGTATAAAGACAGGAGGTCTAAGCTGCTGTAAGTTCATCTGGACCCACTAGGGAGCTATCTCAGCACAAATTAGGAGTATGATCCATACTTGTATAGACAACATATAGCAATGAAGGTGGGGATATCATGTAAAGTTGCCCCTTCCTTACCCTACTATAGTTTTCTTGATGTAAGATGGTCTTTGGAATGTCTAATTATGTTTTAAACATGAACCACCTCTTGGTAACTGATTTGGAACAGAGAAAACCCTGGTAAAAGTGTTCCCAAGACCTCGCAAGGATTTTCCCATAGACAAACTTGTTTGCTTTGTGTTCCTCTGCTACCAAATAAGGTGTATTTATACATTTCCCCAGAGACAGCCCTGCATTTTCCCTGAGGACCCACATTTTATCAGACAACAAACAGCTCTATCAAACTGTGGGAGCTGAGCATAACACTGCTCTGTAGCTGACAGAGGAGGAAATCCGGAGCATCTGGTGCTTTGCTCTCCAAGTGTAAGGAGATGGAATTAGCCATTAGAATTGGATGGGCATATCCTTCCCCATTAAAGACATTGTTTCAGAGCTCTGTCAGAGGAAGCTGAGCAACTCCAAGTATGCTATGCAGCAGGAATGGATATCTCAGCTGCAGGTTGGAGCTGTTCACTATGGTGAGATAACTGGCCAAATTAAAAGGCATTCAGCTTGACCTTCTGCCAACATAAGGAAATGGTCTTCCAAGTGCCAGGAAGTCCTGGGCATTATCAACCATCCTTATTCAGGTGAAATGTGAAATGAAAATCTTGTGGGTAAAGATAAATGAGAATGAAATTACAATAGAGCAACACATAAATATCAGGTCTGATTTCTGGGCATCTGTATTAGCCTGCTATTTGAAGACTGTATTGTGCATCAGGCAAAGTGGTTTTATTGTTTTCCAAAATGTTTCTGTTCATAATTCATGATCTAATTGAACTAACTGGACTCTAAACTCTAAAAATCTTGATTTATGAATATCAATATTCCTGTTATTTACTGATTGAGTCACAGCTCTGACCTGAACACTAAAGCAGTTAGGTGCATATTTGATCATCTGTCTTTAATACAGAATCATAAAATGGTTTGGGTTGGAGGGGAACTTAAAGATCATCCAGTTCCAGCCTCCCTGCCACGCACAGGGACACTTCCCACTAGACCAGATTGCTCCAAGCCCCATTCAACCTGTCCTTGAACGCTCTCTCTCAATCCATTCTCCTCCCAGCCTGTATTTGTGCTTTGGGTTGCCCCAACCCACATGCAGGACATTACCCTTGTTGAAGTGTGTGTGGTATGTGGTAATATCACTGCAGGAGTCATTCTGTGGGAGAAAGCTGCAGGGATGGTCAGTAAAACCTGTCAGCAATGGGAAGCACACCTTCCTACACCCACATTCTCTGCTTTCCAAGGCTGTGACATCTGCTTCTAGTTCTGGAATCACTTTCTTCTGATGCTTTTAACTGAAAGATCTCATTTAAAAACAGTAAACAAGAATTCAACCTCCACTTTTAAATGTCATCAATGCTTTTCCCTAATTGTTGATCCGTGTAGTTTAGCTATAAATAGAGGAGTGTGGCATTCTGTGCAGTGAGGATATTACTTATTGTAATCTGATAAAAGAGCAGCTGATAAGTTTGGATACAAGCTGTTACCAGGAAGTAAGGTAAGGATGCTGGGAATAAATAGTTCTGTCTCTTGTGGAAATCACTTCTGGTGTCGCAGATCTCAAGTTCTGTTTTCTGTGTTTGCAGCAGCAAAGCCCTGTTGCTCACACTAACATGGGAGCAGGTCTCCAGTGGATGTGGATTGATTGCATTGCCCTGCTCTGTGTTATCCAAGTGAAGGATGGGGAATGTCAATGCCAGGTGCATTCCTGCTGTGTACACACCGGAATGCTACAACTGCTTCTATTACTGTGGTATCTGAGCACCCTACACATGGTAATGAATTTATCCTTGCTTCCCTAAAATAACTGCTCAGTTGTGAGAGGAACATTATTCTGAAATGGGAGACAGCCTCCAACATCTGCCTGTTTCAATGACTCTGGGTCTGTTATCTTAGTTGAGTAATGGTGTCTGCTGCTGTCACTTTGGCTCCTGGTGTTGATTCAGTGGTGACACTTCACTGTACTCTGGAAAGATTAATTCTGATTGGAGGGAGCCCAGAATAAATCCAGTCTTCAGGCCAATCAGGAGCTGGCGTATTCTGTGTTTTAATAATGCAGCTCAACTTTCAAAAATATAATTAGTTATGATTTGCCAAAGAGCTGCTTATCTCTATACAGCCAGTTATGTGTATAGAGAGGAAACTAAGAGAAAATATTTAGCTAATCATAACTGCATGGAGTTCTTTTAGGCAGAAGGAAGGGGAGTGTACTTCCTTATAACTGGTGTTTATATGATGGCTGCTGGCAGAATGATCAGCTGGAGCAAAGGAGGAGGATGAGGCTGGTAGAGCTGGTTACATTCATGGCATTTGAGACCAAAATGACCTGGGGTAAAAGACAAGGCAATACACAACCAACTATGCCTCCAGTGCTTGGGTAGGGGAGAGCTGTTGGATATTTCCACTGCAATGCGAGGCGTAAACTCAGTGGCAGAATATTTCCCCCACCATGTGTTCACTGGTAAAAGTTACAGCCTTCCTCCCTTCCCTCAGCTTGGAGGACGCAGGGTTACTAAAACTTGGGATCCCCTGGCAGGAAGTGAGCAGGTTCATGACTGTCCCACTCTGATGCCCAGCTTCTGGTAATGTGATGTTGCTGACCTAAAGTGTTGCTGTTAGTGAGATGCACCTAATGTTTGAATTCCTGGGAGGAATAGGGCACACAGATGGATCACTTATTACGTGCCCAAAACATGAGAATCTGTAGACTTGTATGGACTATCAAAAACCAGTGTCTGACTTTATGGAACAGCTACCTCTTCCTGCATGGATTTGTCCCTCTGAAATGAGGATTCAGTTTCCTTCTGCTTCCCAAGAAAACAATTCTCAAAGCCTTTGCTCCTTCAGGAATCAAAGGCACACAAGCACAGAACTTGTTTCCTGCCGTGCACGGGAGCTAAACATTGATTATGGGTAGCTGAAGGAGTTTGGGTAAAACAAACTGACTTGGTTGTCTGCAATAGCTCATGTTGAACCTGAAAAAAATTGTTTCTCCAACTTGTTCTTGACTTCTGATTTCTACATGCTGTGTGTTTGTGGAGTCTAGCTGGGATACGTAGGAATAAAAAGCCATCATGCACAGCGTGAATGGTTCTCCCTGCCTTACCTCCAGGCTGCCTGGAAGCATCAGCATTCCTGTAATTTCCTCGTTCAAATTGCTTTTTCTCTTTTCTCTTCCATCTGCTTAAAATAATTCAGATAGTCTGAGTGCTTTTAGTTTGTATCCTTCAACTTTCTTCCAGAACTCCTGGTGTTGGGGAAAGGGTGAATAGTTTTTGCTGCTGTGGTTTAACTTCTCTGATTGGCTTCAACAGGCACTTTTGTGAAGTCCTTTGCTGTTCTTGGTACTTGTAGATATTTTGGTGATAGATGAGAGGATGATGGGGATTTTCTGCACCATGAGGAGAACCAGACGCAACAAAGGAGTTTCTTTCCTTAAACATGTTACATGCATACTGTTATTTTCACTGAGTAATGTGCAGATTCCCCACAGTTAGTACAGTGCTAAGCTCTAACTTTCAGCTAATGTGGTAGGCAAATGCAACTATTAGTACTCGTGTACTGGCCCAAATCTTGTGCATTTCTTGGTATATTCATATTACCCTATTCCTTTCTCCCTCAGTCCCATATGCAGTCTAGTTCTAGCTGTATATGTGGAAAAGAGAATTTAATTTATCTTCCCCATTAATGGTGTTAAGTTGGTGGAGCCAGAAGTGCTGGGACAGTTATTTGACAATAAACCTGCTGACACAGCTGCTGAACTTCTTGTCCCTTTCCTTGGCTGACTGAGGAACACAAGAAAGAAGAGTAAACCTTAAAGCAAAAAATGGAAGGGAAAGCAAAACCAAAGGAAAAGTAAAACCCAAAATGGTATTCAATTCAAAGTGCTGTATTTTTGCAGCTGCCAAGATTTGGAAAGCAGCCTTTTATATTTGCGATACAGTTAACAGATGGAGCAGCATCCAGCCTATTTTTACCTGATTTCCACATCTTCTTTTGCACACAATCTTGCCTGGTAGCTCAGGCTGACACCCATACCCAGAGCTCTTGCTCGTATCTGGATCTGAAGTTGTTGGCATCAGGAAATGCTAATACTGTTTCATACACATTTGTCAGTATCAGCATCTGGTTTCTGAGAAGCAAGAAATTTAATCCTTTGTAGAACTCCAGGCCTGTTTCCAGCATTCATTAACTGTCCAACCACAGAACTCTCCTCTCTCCTACATTTTGTGTTTTGCTGGGACTTTATTATCACTTGTTCTGTGTGTTGATGGACAACATTTATCTCTACTGCTTGACACTTTTGTGTTTGTGATCATTAGATCCAGTCTACTGATGCTTTGGGAAACTTGTTATCATACAAATGAAACAAAATTTAGGACATACCTTTCTCTAATTGCCTAGTTGGAATGGGAATGGAGAGAACAGAGGACAAACTGGGTGTAAGGAGTGAGGCCAAACCAGCCTTCATGGCAGGAGAGCACACTGCAGTTTCTTTTGAACCTGTTTGCACATCACTTCTTTAACTCTCAGACTATTTTGTGTGTGTCAGAAAGGTGACTTGCCACATGTCCCTTAGGCAACACAAGCAGGATTTTTAACGGCTTACTGAGTGTGTCCCAGAGGAAATGGGAAGGTAGGAAAGGGCCAGAGAACCTCAGAGTGGGAGGTACAACTCTGTTATGGCTTTCTAGCAATGAATATGAAGTAAGCCAGATACCAGAAAAAGCTGAGCAATGTCTTGCTGAAATGGGACAACTGTTATGAGGGATAAATGCTCCAAAGTTTTGTCAGGTACCATGTGACTTCCCCTCTCCTACTGCTTTTCCTTATATATAGTTTCAGACTTATGTCCTTTCTCTTATTTTCTGACAGCTCTCAGAGGCCAGCTGAAGAGCAGAGATCAAAGGGAAGAGAACCTGGTTTCAGGCACATTTGCAAACTGGCTGTTAGTTTTCTGCAGGGCCTTCCATGCTTAAAAAGGAAACAATCCTCCCCTGACAACTGAGCACACAACTCATGTACAATGGATCTGCTTCTGACACTGTATTTCTGGGGTGTTTGTATGACTCATGATTCATCTGGCAGTGCTAGAGTTCAAGCACTGATAAAGGCAACACAGGAGAGAGCAAATACATTTGACCTTTCAAAACATTGAATAGAAAACAAAAATAGAAAAATAGTTACTTTGCAGCTTTTCTTTGTATATGTGTAATGGCTAAGAGCAAACTAGCCTTCTCATTTCTGCCTTGGGAGCCCTGGTAGCACAGACTTCTCATCCTGAGATCCACTGTGTTATACCTACTGTTTGCAGGACTGTGTGTGAGTTGGCTTGACGCTGGAGTAGAGGTACAAGCCAGCTTTGATTTTCCCCAGTTCAGGGACTGGCCTGTAGTTCATTCCTGCTACATCCCAAAATCTTTACTGTTTGATAAGCTATGCCTATTGGCTGGTCTTGGCTTAGTTGCCTGATAGGTAGGAGTCTGTATTTCAAGTGTAAATTTTCACTGCAAGTGTCATTTTGAATCAACAGCACTGATACAGAAGGCTCAGGGACCTGTGGAAAGTTTCTGCCAAAATTCTCAGTTAGCTTGGATGCAGCCACCTCATAATAGTGCTGGGAGGAACTTTAAGAAGGGAGTAACTCTGTGGGTGCTCTGGGCACCCCTGTTCAGTCTGTACTGCAGAGCTCAGTGTTGCTCGAACCCTCTCCTGGAAGGGCTGAGGACTTAAATAACAGTGAGGCTGAGTCAAGGCATGGCAGGCCTTGATTGTGCCACTCCCCATGGCATGACTGCTCCTGGGGAGTGTGTGTAGTTCTGAATAAGGCTCCAAATATGATGGGAACTGAAGGTCCTCCCTCCTTTTCCTCATAAAACTGTGGCTGATTTGTGAGTACAATCCTTTGCTTTACAAGCAGAGGAAGCACATGCAGTACATCTTTCCCAGCCTACAAGCTGGAGATGTACAGGGTGTGCAGAATTTCATGCCAGGTTATGGGGGTATGAAATAGGTTTTGAATGATGTGATCAGGTTAAACTTTCATCTTCAGCCCCTTTGGGGAAGGGAGGGAAGGCTATGCAGCACCTGGGTAGGGCTCTGGTCTAGTATTGCTACAGCTATTTTTGGTATTTCTAAAACTACTTTGTAGGAGTGCACTGTAATTTGGATATTTTTTTGGATCTGAAATCTGAATGTTTTTTGTTTCTTAGCTGCAAGTGATTTATTTGTACTACCCTTGTGCAGCAGAGAGAAACATTTTTCCCTTCTCATTGCACTTTGTTATTCCTCAGTTCAACTTTGTTATTCCTTAGTTCACTGCACAGTCACCTACTGTGGCTATATGAATTTCATTAACAACAAATATTGAACAATCTGGTTAAATAATAATCAATTTGTCTTTTAATTTGCCCCTTCTCCATATATTTGTTGTGAAGGGATAAACTATCTGATCACCTTCCCTAGCACCTGTAAAGAAACCTGTCTGGTTTTGCTCAGTGCAGTTTGCAAGGCCTCTTGCTGAAACAGGGCTGCTGGACTGGGAGGTGTGTATAGTGGTGGACCTAAAAAGAGAGGAAGAAAAAGTGTGATTGCAGTTTAATGGGTAGAGAGCATCCTTCAAGGAAGTGATTCCTTGGTGTTTAGGAAGTCTTTGCTGCAAAATATGTAATTAATCCCTGGATAAACAGCACTAGTATAACAAACTTGCTGTCTTTTCCAGTCAAGGTTTTAACTGTTCCCTTCAAAGTTATGCTCCTTTTTGCTTATTTTTTGGACAACCCTTCTGGCCTGATGCATCTCACTTGTGTAACAGCCCAGATTTGGCTGGTCAAAAGTAGGGTGGAGAACTTAAAAAATAGCTGTGGCTTTGAGTGTCCTTAAGTTGAGGAGGGTTTTGAGCTTTGATCTTCCCCTTGCCCATCCAACTCTGTGGGGACTTTGATACTGGTGTGGTTTTTTGTTGTTGTTTTTTCTTTTTTTTTTTTTTATTTAACTTCTGTCTTCAGGCTGTGCTGCTTTGCTAAGAATCAGAATTATAAAGCAGTGCCTTTTCCCACCAGCCGTATGCATAGAGCTGACCTTTGGCTTGAATGCAAAGTTAGGTGTCGACCTTGTCTCATTACTAAATATAAATCATATTGACAAGGCTTCCAGGGGGCTGTGGCTGGGGAGAGGTTGGCAGTGAATGTCTGAATGGCAGGAGTAATTTCTGATCTTTGTACTTAGGACTGAAGGACATGCACCAAAACAGGCCCAGGAGGAGAGGGGCCTGTTGTTGCCCATGTGGACACCCTCCCTTGAGCTCTACCTTGCCTTGCTGTGCTTGGCTAACGTGCTTGGGTGTCAGAGCCCACCCTTGGCACCAGGGAGTGGCTGCTGGTCCTGGTAGGGATAACTGCTCTCACAGTACTTGGAGCTTTGCTTCTCTCTTAACAGCCTCATCCTTCGTGAGCATCTTGATTTCGAGTGTCTGTTGAAGCACTGTAAACAGATTTCCTTCGGCTCTGCAGCACTACATGCTGTGTTGCAATACATTCTGTCTACTTTAAAGCTGTTAGTGATTCATTAGTTTACTATTCCAAAAACCAATTCCAAAGGGATCACTCATCTCCCTAGAGCAGTGAAGGTATTTTCAAGCTGGCTACACAGTGCCATGGCAGTTTTTTGCCTGGTTGCAATCATGTGGCAGTGATACTGCCAAAGGCTGCCAATTCAGTGGAGAATTGCACACAGATTCCATGGGTGGGAACTTGCAATATTATTAGACACGGCTAATAATAGTTCCTCTTGACTTCTGAAATGTCAGAGTGGTCTTGTGAGTAACTGCACTTTGCAAAGCTTTAACTTTTTGTTTACCACCAGTAGTCCTTGACATGTTCAATGCTGCATTGCACTTGTGATATAGAAAAGAAGTATATTGGAAATGAGGAGTCAATATATTTGTCTGTGAATTGACTGGTGTCAAGGTCTCAGAGTTGCAGCATCAGTCTGGGGTTCCAGGACTATGCCCTGTGTGTGTGTACAAGATCTGGAAAGAGGAGCTTCTCCCATGTGGAGATTCCTGAGATCCAATGAGCATGCCTCTGCTTCAACCCCCCTGTCTGCAAAGGCCTTTGGAACCTGAGAGTGAGAACTCCAGTGTGCTATTAAAAAAGAAAATATGCTAACATAAAGAAGTAACAGTTTTCTTTGAGAGGTTCAGTTACTGTCTGACAGACTGTCCTGGAGTCAGATCTCCAGGGTTTCTGGAGTTTCTGTCTCCCAGACCAGTTGCTCTAGAACTGGGTCTTCTGGCAGGGAAGTCTTCTGATGTGCAGAGAACTTCAGAAGTTTTCAATTGTTTTATGAACAAGTGACACCAAAATATATATAAAAAAAATCCCTAAATACTCTATAGAACTAAGTTAATACTCTGTCTTACACCAACCATTTATTTCCTTTTGCTGTCTGGTGGATCCAGCAAGGTACCAGCTGTATGTCTCCATCTGCAGGATTTGCTGTGAGATTTTTATGGACTGCTGGAGGCCAGGCAATAAGGGATTTTGACATGTTGGCTCCAGAGTAGCAGAAACTGATAAATAAAAAACTACAAGATGCTAGCATTTAGAAGAGTGAGAAATTAAGCCATGAGACTTTGCTCCTTTTGAGGCTATAACTACAAGCACAGCTCTGAGAGGATGAGCTGAGTTTCAAGAGATGCCAGACACTTGTCCCTTGTGATTTGACTAAAGCTGGGGCACTTACCTCTTGCAAGTACAGAGCTGCATGGGAATTGCATGAAGCCAAGCAATGGAGAGCAATGCAAATGCAGGGACAGATGACCTGTATTCAAAGTGACCCTTCTCACTTGGCTTTTACAGCTGTTTATTGTAGTTACAAACACCTGATGTACCTTGCAAGGCAGAGTGGCATCGCTGGGGGCTGTGATTAACATGACACACAGAGGGACCTCACTTTCTGTATGCTACTATAGCTCTAACTTTTATTTTCCTGACTTCTAAGAGATGTTAGATTATAATCTCACTTAGAAGCAGGGGAAACTGAAGTATAAAGCAAGAAAGTAGCTTGTGCAAAGCCCCATAAGAAGTCTTTAACAAGCAGTCACAGCTCAGGAGCCCCAAATTCTTCATCAGTACCTGTTGACCTTGGTACTGAAAACCCAGAGAAACAAGTCTTGTTGGGGGGTCTTGGAAAGAGTCATGCACTAGTTCTGTTTATTTGAACTAAAACTTTAATTACAGTAACTATTTTGTATCTTAATGAGCAATGCATCCCTCTACTTCTGCAGTGCATCCAGCTGCCGGCTCCTTGTCCTAAATATATATTGCAGACTCCTTGTGACAATGAAGATGTATTTTTAGTGTGCTGGGGGAATTGTGGTTAACAGAATGACTTCAACCCAAGGGGAAGCTTGACTGTTGTCATTTTGTTCTTGTTCAATAATCTGAAATACATCATCAGCATCAATGCATTACTAAAAGAAAAATAATTTTAGAATCAATGGGGTTTTAAGAATATTTTCCTTTTTCCCTGGTCTAAGCCTCTTTTATTTTTTTCAGGAATTCTGTCATTTTCCCTGCTTGGTAACTTAAATTAAATCTTGCTGGCGAGCATTTAAAGCAAGTTCTGTGCTTACAAATCTGGGAATAAAAGCAGAAAAGATTTATCTTGTAATAAGCTTCTATTCCTCCTGTATTTATTGTACCTCATCCCCTCTACCCTCTAAATCATGATAACCAGGCACTGAAAAACATATTTTATATGATGATCCATAGGAGTCCTGGCAGATGGACAACAGAATACTCTCAGCTGCTCTTTGCCATTGCTGGGGAAACTCCATCTTGCACAGACTCACAGAAGTCATCAGATTGTCCTTTATTTCAAGTTCATTCTTTGTCATGCTGATAAGCCTTAATGGGCAGATGCATTTGGGGAATTTGGAAATGTAATTCTTAGATTTGCAATGTCAAACGACTGAGTAGCACTTGTGACAGTTGCCGGATCCCTGGTTTTGTCAGGCTTTAAACATGTTGAAAGAATCAGGTTCCTCTTCTCTCCTTGTGCTGTCTGCAGTCAGCAGTGATCAAAGGAGAGAGTGGAGGTGGCCTACTAGGAATGCTTCTCTCCTCCTGCCTGAAAGAACAAATGACTACAGCTTTCTCCTTCATTGGAATAATGTGCTCATCCACCCATTTTGAGCACAGTCAACAACTCTCAGTGAAATATTAGAGCAGACACTAAATGCTTCTCAGGTGGCTCAAACTGCCACAGAAATCACTCTTTCCCATTTTCTGTGGGTTTGATCTGAGCTGGTCCAAGAGGAGAAAGTAAGAGAGGTGTTATCTGCAAAAGCTTCCCCACAGCACCAAGTTGGTGATCTTTGTGTAGAACCCTGTGCAGCCCAGAAGTATCATATGACAATCTTTAGTGTCCCCAGTGAAATACTTGCTGAAGTCTTACATCAAACAACCTGCAGCTGACTACTGCAAAGGGATTTTTTTTTCCTTTATAATACTATTCAAACTAGAGGTTAAACCTAATAGCTAACAATGAGCTACTTGAATAATAATTCATCAGGTTCCTGCGTGTGAAACACTTGGTAAGAAACAAAGTAATAATGGCCAATATAAGTGCTAAAATTTAAATAAAAATTTGAATTTATGGCAGCCATATGGCAGCCATATTACATTTCCTTATATTAGTTCAATACTAGCTCTTTTTTAACTTGTAATTAAAATGCTGTATTCCACCTAAAACATACAAGACCTTGAAAAGAAATGCTTGGTTTTTTTCTTAAATTCATTCTCATTTTGGCATTATATGTGAGAGCAATAACTGTGATGGCATTTCTAAAAATCCAAGATGTATATCTGTCAAGTATCAATAACAGATAAGCATTTTGTTTGTTTTCTGCTGTTAATACATTTTGCTATTAGCAGAAGATAAAAATCAGATTTTCTTTCTCTGTTGAGTCCTCAAATTCAGTTAAGCCAGGATTTTGTAAACAACACCATGCTTTGAAAGAGGGTAAACCACCCTGAGCTTTCAGGGAACATGGATACGTCCGAATGTCCTTGCTATTATCATAATTCTAATCATTGTAAGCTGCAAGGCCGTTCAAAATATTATCTAAGCCCTGACAACACCCTCAGTGTTAGTACAATGCATTAAAAAAAAATCTTCTGTACAATCTCTATCTCAAGGACAAACCACCTAATTAACAAACCTGCCTGAAAAACACACTTTTCCTTTTGTCTTAATAAAGACAATAAATTGTAGAATTCAAATTTGGTTTTTTTTCTTTTTTTTTGAGTCAGAATGATCTGGAGAGAAGCTTTTCTTGGTAGAGAGTGAAGAAATGTGACTGCATTAGTTGCTGTAGTCAAGAGGGTGCTGAGTGTCTAATATACATGTTGTATGTGTTATCCATACGTATCTGAAGATGTGGATGAATGTATGTGAGGGATCATACACACAGTGTAGGTCAGACCAAAGCAGAGGTAAGTTTTGTGTGTTTTGTCATGCTACAAACGCTTTTTACTCCCAAAGGTAATACTTTGTAACTCATTCTCTTCACTTATAGTCACGCCTCAAGCTTGCAGTGAGTCCCAAAAGTTCAGAAGCTTCAAGTTCCTCTAATTGAGTCTGAGATGTTCATACAAAATCCAGTCAGAACACAGACAGGACTCTTAGTTTTTGAACCTGTGTGTGTTTTTGAACACATTACTGGTATGAAAGCAAGAGCTCAAATAAGCTGTTTTGAAAAGCAAGGATTTGAGTGTCTTTACAGCTTCAAAGTAACCCAGTCCAGCTGTGTATGAGACTTGTGGGGTTATGCTTGCTAAATTCTTACAATGAAAGCAGTGATAAAGCAACAGCAGCTGCAGCCCAGAAATGTGCATGGAGTAGTTTGCAGGACTGGTCTATTAGGAGTACAAAAACTCCCCAGGGTTGATGGCTTTTCCAATGTCGGGTTGTTATCCTCAGGAGTGTCATTCAGGACCATGTGGATCCTTTCCTTCCTGTGCTGTTTTAGAGGACTGGATCTGATAATTTTTAACCACAAGTGCTCCCTGCCTAAATATGCAGCATTACAGGAGGAATTTTTGCTCTGGACAAGCATAACTGGTGTGAATTGCAGCCCAAAGGATTAGAGGCTCTATAAGCCATTGCAATTCTCACTTTAAGACTCTGGAAATATTCATTCATGAGAGAATACTGATGTGATGTTTAAAAAGAGCCTGAGAGCAAAGTGTCAAAATACGTGCAGACCTTGGAGATACATCAGGTATAACTATATGCAGGGCAACTTAGAGCAGACCACAGAATGGTGTTTTTATTTTCCCCTATGGTGCGATGTTATAGCAGAGAATGGTGTGTAAAGGGGAAAATGGAATGTGTTCCCTTTCTTTCTCCTGCTTTTAAGCACAGTGACACGTCCTAATTTAGACCTAATTTTCATTCCTGTAACATTACTTGTATTAACGTCTAAAGTCCTCAGAATTAATTTGACTGGAAAAATTCCAGAAGGACTTTCAATTTTTCTCATTAAAAACATTATAGATGTCTTAATTAGGCAGTGTTATTAATAGTAATACTACTCAATTTAGAACTACACACTTAAGATGTGGTTACCTCTAGCGTGATTAGTCAGAGGAGCTCTGCCACGCAAGGATGCACACTAGAATTTTGAACAGTTAAATATTTAGAGCCAGATGCTCAGCTGTGTAAATTGTGTGGCTACTGCAGCCTCAGTGGAGCTAGACTAGTATCCATTAACTGGGGATTTGGTATCTAAAGTTATAAACAATCATTTCTGGCTCATCTCCCTCACTGTTTCTCCTTTTCCTTTCTAGTCTTAGTTTGTCTTTTCTCTCCACAGGAGAATAAGTTGATGAAGTAACACACAGGTGTGTTCTTGTCTCCAGCAGAAGCCCTTTAACTGCTGTAACTAAGCTGGAGCTACTCTGCACTTTCTCTCTTTCCCCATGTTGGCCCAGGGGGGAGTTCCCTGACTTAAGTGAACCTGCTCCTGATTTAGAACACAGTTCAAGGATCTTTCCCCAGTGCCTTTGACTCTAATGGGCTCTGTTACAAGCTCCAAGTTGTGGTACTGTGCTTCGTTTGGTGAGGACCTGCTGCTGCCGCATGGGAGGGTAGAATTAGGTGGAATGTTTTATTTGCTTGCCTAGACACAAGTTTACACAAACTTCTGAAGTACTCTGTGGACCAGTTAATTCCTGTATTTTCCTGTTAGATGACTGAAAGGAGCTATTTATATTTACTGTATTTGTGCCTGGCTTTATCACACAAGAGTGTGTGACAGGTTTCTATGGCTGTTGCTCCTGTTTGATGTTCCTTATGTTTATTGTGATTGTGGATGGGACAGGCTGGTAGCCCCATGGGCTATTAGATGCTGCTCTGTGACTTCATTTGAGGAACTTGTACACAATAACACCTGTACTTTGATTATCATCAAGTTACAGGACTTCATTAAAAAAGCCACCCTCCAAGCCCCCTAAAATCCCACAACAAATGTTTCCAGCTTTTGTAATTATTTGGAAAGTGAGGTATCCAAATAGAACGTAACACAGTAAAGTTTGGTATGTTCTGTTGTTCAGCCATCCCAGGGTTTAGATCCCAAGTGTTTTCAATGTGTAAAATGTTGCCTTAGCTGGGTATGAGCTCGTTTGTGTGGCAGAAAAAGCTGATTCTTCCACCAGCTGCGTGAAACCCAGATTTGTGTCATCCTGCAGGTAGTTTAGCCATGAAAGGAACACTCACCATGCATTCAGGTTCAAATGGACAGATGTGCAGGAGGCTGTTAAAGCAAAAGGCATCTGGATATATAATTGGTCTATGGGATAGTACTGAAATCTCAAAATGGTACAGACATTTACATCTGTTCACTGATGTATATAATGACGAGCTATTTGGGGTAGTGGGGTGTGAAGCCTAAAAGGAGCTTAATGGCTTTTCCTTTAATAAATCATTTGACTACAGCAATGTCATCTTTTATTAGCTTGTAATTTTGTAAAAGTTAAAATTGAGCATAATATAGCATATAATTCCAGGACATCTGGTAGCAATATCTAGTAGCAGCTGTTTAGTACCTGAAATATAAACAAAATATGATTTTATCCATAGTTGTTACAGTTAATTTTCCTGGAAGTATGAGGAAATAGATCTGTCCAGAAGAAAGAGCGAGTGAAAATCAAGATATTGTTCAAAACTTGAGCAAATAGAACAGGACTGCATAAAATGTGGACTAGGAACACTGTGTTGATAAAAAGATTTTGTTTTCTACTGAAGTGAAAGAAAAAATCTCAAATCCTAAAATGAATTATGGTCCTTAACTACACTGTGCTTTGGTACTGAAGTGCATTCTATTAAAAGTTTATGATCTGTTATAATTGAGTTCATATTGGTTTGGGGTTTTTTTCACAACCTATTCCTGTAAGGGAAGTTATAATGTGTTGATGTGCATATAACTGCATTCCTGGTGCTTGAGCACTAGAAGGGAGGAAAAAAACCCAACCCCACAAAGAAAGCAAAGTAAAAATGAGGTGAGAGCAGTGGTTTTTTTTTTTCCCCTTCTGCTTTTACTGTCTCGCTCTGTCTTGGGATTCCAAAGAAATCTGTGGGGTGTGTTGTCAGATGGAGCAGAGAGGGTGACTGTGCCTTTGGGCTGCTGCAGTTTGTGCTGTACCTGAGACACCAACCAGGTGCCTGCTCTGAAGTTTCATGTTTCGGACTTGGTTTCTGTCCAGGACATCAGATGTATTTGCTCAAGATGATGTAGCACCAGTCACATCTGCTGAGGCTCCCCTTGACACGGGGAATTTAACTTGTGCTTCTGCTGGGGGCATTGCTCCTGCAGTGTGTGTCAGACCCTCCTGGCAATGGGAATGTGCTTTATGGTCCAACTGAACGTGCACACTCCAGTAGTTTTTCATGTGGCGTGTCTCTATTAGCTGCTCTTTCTAAATCTTGCTCTGTAAGAAGCAGAGATGTTAGCCAAGTAATCTGACTTTAGTGTTGTAGCAGATTCTGGTCATTCTGGAGTCAAAAGTGAGATTTATACAGAGGCAGAATAAGATCTCAGAATACTACAGAGCATCAAAAGCTGTACATGTGGCACTAGTATCTTTCTCTTCCCTTTTGATGTTCCTTTCCAGGTACCTCTGGGGTGAGAATTCTGTTTGGGGCACTAGTATTCCAGCAATCTATTTATCTAGTCAGGTTTAAACTACCTGTACAGAACAATATCACTTCAGGGAGAGAATAATGTTAATATTTGACACCTGAATGGATTTTCTCACTCAGTATTTCTGATAAGGACCCCTGGTGAGTGCAAATGGTTAACTGTGATACTGGGTGTCTGTTTTACCTTTTCACTTCCTAGTAAGGACACAAGAAGACTCTTTTAGAACATGAGCACAATGATGTTTATTTCTGTCTTGGGGCATTGGTTTTCTTTTGATGTTTGCTTATTTCCAGCAGTGATTAAAAGTCACCTATCCAGCATCTTGATCTGTGCCTACCAGGAGTCTGTATATCTGTTGCAGAACAAATAGACCTGTGCCTTTGTGGTCACAATTTTTGATCCATTCGAAGCACATTTAACTAGAAAAATTCTTAATTTTCTGTTGCAGTCAAATGACACTTCTAATGGATGATTCAAGTTCTTTACCTATAACTTCATTTTAAAAACATTATTCAGTATGGATGTTCAAGTGTAAATAATTTATAATCATAGCCTCATGCTAGAGGATGTTAAATATCAGTAATTTTGTATTATAACTCATTAGGGATGACATTTGGGCTCCCAGTGGGCTGACTGTAAAACTCCCCTGGCCTTGGTAATGTCAGGATTTCACCATAAGTATTAACTAAAAAATAACATGATGACGTTTCACTTCTTACTACATCTAATTAATCTCTGTTAATTGCCTAACAATTTTGAATGTAATCTTATTCTGAAGGCTTGGAAGTGAACCAAACTGTGACCTAGACCCTGTGGTTTTTAACTCCTCTATGAAACAGAGGTTTGTGTCTGTGCATACTTGGGGTACTTGTATTTCTAAGTGCTTGATTCTTGGCTTGATTGTGTGTGCAGAGTATTCCCAAGATGTTGCTGTCTGGAATATGCTGCTCTTTCAAACAGCAAATGCAACAAATCCTCAGCAGGTTACAGCTTGAACAGGAGAGTTTTCAGTCTGTACTAACAAATTAGAATTTTTAGGTTGGAAAGACCTTTTTAATATCAAGTCCAGCCATTAACCCAGCACTAGACCATGTGCTTAAGTGTTCACCCACCTTCTGCACAAGCTGCTGTGCCATGGCCTGTCTGCCTGACCTGGCAGTGGTGCTCCTGGTCCCTGGGACTCCCCAGGGGCTCCTTTTTATGTGGATGGGGGGCCTTGGCCACGGATGGTCCCAGCCCTGTGGTCTGCAGGCTCCTGAAATTTCTCTCAGCATCCCTGGAGGTTCCCCTGGTTTGGGACACCCCCCTGTGCACTTTGCTAAAATGTTCTCCTGCAGATTGTGCTGGCACTGGGGCTGCTCACCTTGGCAAATGAGGCCCCTTTCTTGGCAAAGAGGAGAGTGTGGACTTGAGTCATCTTTGGAGGGAGAACAAAATGGGGTGTGAGTGAATGCTCTTGGCATTAGACAAGAAAATAAAGAGGACACAAACCCATTACCTTGTCATCTTCCTCTGTCACATGAAAAGACAGATTGCCTGAATGGGAAGGAGAAGGTCACAATGAAAGGAAAAGATTAGGTCTTCAAATATCTCAAATAGAAGGAGCTTCATCCTACAGCTCTTGAGGTGCCATAAGCTGATGTCATACGTGCTTAGGATTGCTCTAGCACCAACCAACTATCCTGCTGCTGTCTGTCTGCTACTAAATTCTCTTCCTCTGCATGTGGAGATGGTTTCTGCTCTGTGTTAATTCCCAAATGGTCCGGGGTACTGTTAATGGGAACTAGCAGGGGTAGCATGAGAGTTTTACACAGAGCCAGCTGCCTCTAAATGTTTGCATGCTGTACAGACTTTGTGTTTATACTCTTTGTGGTGGGTATTCCAGACCATACTTGTGTCCAATGCTCCTTGTGTAAGGAATAGAGACCATAGGCAACTCTGGCACTCCTGGGTTCTGGAGCTGTGGATCTGAAAGGTGTGACTGACCTTTCCAGTTCCTTGTAGCCATAAAGCCATAAAAGGTAATAGTTGCTTTACCTTAGGTTATTTTATCTCAAGCTGGTTAAGATGGCAAAGATTAATTTTATGTAGAGCATACATGCCAAGTATAACCACACCAAGAACTTGTTTACAGATGTTTTTCTAATCTATTTTATCCAAAGCAAGCAAAAGACTTTAATTCATTCGGGAGAGCTTTGGTGAAGTTATTGAAGCACCTCTCTGTCAGAGAGAGAGAGACAGATTTCTGAGGCTTCAAGACTCCACTGGAGGAGGCCCTGAACAGTGTGGTCTGACTTTGAAGCTTTGAGCAAGGAGGTTGGACTAATTGACCTCCAGAGTCCTCTTCCAGCCTCAAGTATTCTGTGACTCTGTGGTGATCTCGTTATTTGTAATGCTCTTCTTGCCAAATGCTCTCTTTTCTCCATGTGGACCTATTTATCTTAGAAACTACAATTGGCTTGTGGTGCAACCATAGCTTTTAAAAATGGGAAGAATAAAACCTATATATTGCAAGGGAAATGACTCCCTGGAACAACCACAGATTGAAAGTAGGTTTTTAATATCTGATAAACAGATGGAAAAATTTCTTATACTTTGAGTATTTCTGCTCATGTCTTTTATTCCCTGTAATTCATGCTGGCTTTTTGATGGAAAAACATAACTACAACCTGAATAATTTCCCTGGTGCTGTTGGTAGCTTGTCATGATGCAGCTTACAGTTGATGGGCTTTGAATTTGGCTTTCTGTTCCCAGCAAACTAATACAGGTTTTCTACTTTACTGCATCTCTACCTTAGTAAGTGGGCTGCTATCATGGAGGACATTCTACTGTGCTTATACTTATGATATTTATTTTTTGGAAAAAAGGTTCTTTTGGTGTAGAAGTAACTATGAAACCAATTTTAAACTTTGTGTAGGAAGTGAGTTGGGCTTGAATTGTGCCTCTCTGTGTTCTCAAGAGATTCAACGGCTTTGTTAAATAAAAGTTTTAATACCACTAAGTCAGATGTGGAAATCCTTATAATTCCAGCATTTGGTTATCTTGTTTCCTTGCATTGCAGCAGAATCTAGAGATTCTGTATCAGAGACTCAGTATATTGCTTATCTTTTTAAAACAGTTCTTTTACTCCTCATTGAGAGGAAAATGCAAGATACTGATGGGGAGAGCACAAAGCAAGTACTGTTAAGAGTGTAACTCAGCCTTTTCAGCAGCTTAGCAGCCCTTGATAGTTGCCTTTTGCTGCAAGCAAAAGTGAATTTTGAGGATATTTTGGTTGAATAATGTAGTGACTTGGTACAATTTTATTTTCAGACTTTTTTGGGCAGGGGGAGAGGCAGCATGAATCTTCATTGGATACGGACACTTTTATGGCCCTTTACAATCTCTGCTCCTATTTATTGAAATGTCAGCTCTCTCCTCTACCTGTGATGTGAACAGTGATGCAAATACTTTCTCCCCTGCTGCCACTCTGACCTGGGAGGAGCTACCTACAACCCTTTACAAGACCACTCAACTGTTCCTCATTTAACTGTTCTCTAAAATTCTCCTCTGATGCAATGAATCTGTAACTGCTCTGTGGAGTCACTGGCAAGGAACACAACTCAGTACAATCTTCCCCTCTTCTCTGAATTATTTGTTGTGTCCTGGGCTGGGTGCCTGGGGCATGTGATTTTTATTTTTTTTTCTTCTGAATCTGTGTGTGGACAGGCCCTGACCTGGGGAATCCTACCACTGCGTGTATAAATAACAAACATGGATGCAGATCCCAGAGAACTTGTTGAGGCATTTGATCCATCTGAGCGAGCTTAGTATGAAACATTCCTGGTATTGACCCTGCACCTGAATCTCTTGAATGTGCTGGTGACACTTGCTGTAGAAATTCACAGGCAGGTTTCCTGACAGGGTTTTCTGTTTTGCTCCCATCTGACACTTACCAATTAATGAATAAAAGGCAGCTTGGAGATCGAGATGGGAGGAGGAAATGCATTCACACCAAGCAGATTTAAGAGCCTAAGCTGGATACCTGGGCATTCCAATGGTAATTCAGCCTTTAGTAGGCAAATGAAAGCATCTGAATTAGGAACCTGCTTCTTTCTTCTGGCAGCATCCTGAAGCTGTGTGCTTGATTTTGACAAGTTTTGTAATGTGGATAATCTAAGCTACTGCTCATTTATTTGTCAAGGCCCTATGAGCATCAAGTGGGAAGACTGGGCTGTAACAGACCTCTAAATTCCTTCTCTGGGGACTTTAGCGTCTCCATCTAAATGCAAGCTGTGAAAGAGAGGGGATTAGTCTGTAGTGCAAGACCCAGGAGACTGGTTATGCTGGATGTGAATGTTAACAGAAGCTCTCCACACTCTTTGTTTTGTTTCTCTTTTTATGAGAACTGGGCAAACACCTGATGGAAGGATTCAGTTAATGAATAGAGAAGAAGTAAGAGTCTCTCTAATTGGTTTGCAGGCCTCTGAACTGCCTGAGGAGACACCTAGTGAGTGTAATTAAACTTTCTTCTCCTTGTAATCATTACAAAAATGCCCTGTGCATTTTTGTGATTTCACTAGGTAAGCTTCTGCAGTGTGTTTTTGTTGGACCCTGTGCTATCTCTTAGGATGCAGATAAATAGGTTTTGATATAACATTTTAAGTCTGGTGCACAACTGAGACATGTGAGGGTTGTTTTTGCCATTTGCATGTTATCCCATGGCACTTAAAGGCATGACCCTTTATTCTGTTGTATGACAAGGGATGCATCTCTGGCTGATATACTGGAGGTCAGACTGCTTTAGTGCTGTCAGCCTGTATCAGCTTGTAACTTAAATGAACACAGGTCAAGTGACATCACATGAATAACTCATGTGGCAAAATGATGCAAAATTCCACAGCTTCTCTCCTGCAAGCTGCAATCATTTATTAACAATTCAATCCAGATATGTTATTCAGATGCAACAATATGTTTTGTGAGGCAGGAAAGTGGAGGCAACTCTGTTAGTTCTTTACTGCAGAGTTTTTCTTACAAGTCAGAAGTTTGTGTCTTTTCAAAGGATAATTCTCCAGGAACAACAATGAAATCCTTCAGAATGTTCAGATAGTCCTTGCTGGGAAGGAAGTGCTGAAATCCACAAACTGTGGGTGAGCTTGTGGAGGTCTGAATTTGTAGTATTATCCAAATTCAGCTTGGATGATCAGTTTAAATGTTTTTGATCAGTGTCATGATCAAGCAGCTTCTTGTTCTGAGGAGTGTTATTGTATCTGTGCAAAAAGGTGTTAAGCAAAATGTCATCACCACCACTGTTAATGCAGTTGTGCCTCCACCACCCTTTCCTGAGTGAAAGGAGGACCAGCAATACACTTTAGAACCTGGCTTATGAGAGTGTCTTGTTTTTTCAGAATATTCTTTATTTAGACTAATTAAATTTTGCTATTCAAATGTCTGTTTCTCGCCATACAAAGTGCAAGATTTTACTATTAGTCCAAAAAGCCTCTTCCACCTTCAGTCTCCATTGGGCTGTGTTACTCTAGTGAGATGTCTGTTCTACCAGTAGAAAGAAAACCAATGCTAACACCTGGAAAATAATGGGCTGGGCCAAAGCCCCAGAACCCTTGGGATGTGAGTGTTGGCAGGTGCTGCAGGGAGCTTTGGTATCAGATGAAAACCTGTATCAGAAGGTATTTGCAAACAGAGGGAAAACACAGCATTTAAGGAACAATGTAATGTATCATAATACTCTGTTGTCATGACAGGGACTGTATTGCTCTCATGAGAGCACTAAGAAGGTCTTGAGTTGATTCAATGTACATGAATTAATGTGACCACTTAGCAGGGTTTGACATGTGAACTACTTGTCTTCTCTGTGTTAATGGAGGATTCTTTTTTTTTTTCCCAAAAGACAAAGGTTAACTATGTGACTGTTTTGGTACAGTGGGAATGCAACAGCTTTTGCCTGTTTAATGCAGCAGTTAAGAAAACATCCCAGTCTGCTGTGCAGTTTGTTATAGAGGATGATGATAGCAATGTATTCAGGTACACAATAATGGTGAGACATGGCCACAAGCAGCACTTTCTGCTAAATGAACAAGAAAATTGCCAAGTAAAAAGGTGGTTCCAGTTATTCCATGCTTTTCTAGTCATTCCATGCTTGCAAAAACAGCTACCTGGGCCATGTGTACATGAACAGCAGAAACAAGTTGAACTGGACTTCAGACTTCAGGAATGGTGATGGTGGTGCTTCCTCTACTGCACAACCAGCTGCTAGATGAAAAAAAATTAGTGATTATACAACCTGTATACTGATTTATAGAATCTCTAGTCTTCTGTAGTGCTGGGAGAGCGCTCTGTCATACCCGTTACCCACAGGATGTAGCTCACCAGCCTCTTCAAGTTCTCAGGGTGTTGCAGTCTCTGGATAATTTCATTAGAAGAGGTTCTTGGGGAAAGGTGCTTTTTTAGAACTTGTCCTGCTATAAAGTGCATCCTCTTCCCCTTGTAACTCTTAGTGCCAAGCCAGAGGGACATTTGGACAAAGGTTGTCTGGATACTCGGGAACTGGTGTGAAAGTTTAGACCATAGGAAAGAGGAGTGGGGAGAGGATGGCATGTATGCAATAAGAATATAATTGATGCAATAAAAATATCATTGATACAACAGAAAGGGGGTAATGCTGGAGTGAATAAAGATTCAGAGGCAGCTCTCAGTCAAGGGTTTATTCCAATGCTTCCTTTGCAATGGAGAGATGGATACCATACCTTCTCTGCTTGTCCAGTTCCCCAGCAGATGTGGTGACTGCTTGTTGCCCTGGACCAGCTCCGGGCACCAGAGTTCCAGGGGAGTTCTTGTGCTGAGTGCAGGCAGTAACCCCACCCCAGCAGAGCTGGGAGCCTATGTCCCTGTGTGTGGTTTGCCTTGCTCTGGAGGAAAGAGTATGGCATGTATTAACAAATGTTGACAACCCACGTGCTCTGCAAATCCTTTTACAGGCTTGCTTCCGATGCTCGCAGTAGGAACACTCAGCTCTGCTGTGCTCTCACCAACAAGAACTTTAAAGACTTTCCCCCCTGTCTAACTACTCATTTGACAATTTATCTCAATGGTTTCCTGGCATCTTTGCTCAGTTCTCATGCCAAATCAAACCTGCTCAAACCTGGCTTTTGACCCTGCTGCCACAAATCCAACATCTTGGAATGCCTGAGTGCTGGGTACCAGGTGGGAATGTCAGTGCATGCTATGGTGGGTCTGTGGCAGCCAAGCTGGTATCATTTTACTTGGCATGGATGGAGAAGTAGGGGGGCATGGCAGCCAGGGAGGACAGCTTGCTGTTTTCTGTTCTGCTTGCTTGGCTGAGATGGAGCAAGATGTTGCTGATATAAGCATCAGCTGGTTTAAAAACTGAAGTCTAAATAAAAAATAATAATAATAAAAAAGAAATCCAGGCAGTGCTCCCTGTTGTTACAGTTTTGAGATGTTTTCTTTAAAAGGTTTAAAGGGAAATTAAATTCTTGCACTTACTTTTAATTAGCAGTTTCATTAAACTGTCTTTGGAAGTTGATATAACCTGGTACAGGGTTTGTCCTTGGAATTAGATATCACTGTCTCTGGTGTTTGCTTGCAGGCTCTGTTACCTTATATTCCCACATATCAAGATGTGAAAAGTGATACTGAGCTCTCTTGTAAATCACATTAAGCTCTAGCAAGGCACTGTTGAAGCTCTCTATAAGAGCTGGCTGTTACTGTTTTATAACCTTAACTGTAAAAACAAAAGATCTGGGATGTTGCTGTTACTGGGTTGGGTGACAGGGTAATAGTTGCTCTCAAATTAGTTGCCTATTTACAGTGTTTTATACAAAAAGGTTTCTACAAATGGAGTCTCCTGGAAACATCCAGCTCTGCCAATTGTAAGTAGGAAAACAACAAATCTATTAGCTTTGGGGCTTGGATATAATAGAGAAGCAGGAATTATTCCAACCTTCCACATGATTCCAAATGCTTCCTCTTTTAGGCTGGGAATATCCACAGGAGAATTATTTCTGAAGGAACTTGAGTATCTGTTGCAATTCCTGGGTTTTAGGTGAAGTGTTACACACAACTGATGAATTATGATATAGATTCTAACAGATGTGATCAGTTGGAATCAGCACAGTGTAAGATTAGTCCTTATTTTTATAATTAAATTTTGTAGAACCTGTCACTATAACGAGCTTAGTTTCTGTTTCTTCACTGTGTCTGTGCATGACACTGACCACTTGCTGCCTGTTCTCTGTAGTTTTGTCCTCTGAGAAATGTTTCAATGCAACCAAGAATTCTTTTAATGAGAGAAAGGGAGTTCTGAGGACAGAGGAAGATCAGTACTCATTCCCAAACTAATATGACTGTTGAAAGCATTGACAGAAACAGACTTTGATCTAGTTGTCTGAGAAGTTTTTTCTTTTTCAGTGCTGAACATGTTAGTCTGACTTGTCTGTTCCTGGCTTAAGCAGTTTGTAGTCCATCCCATTATCTAATATTACTCTATAATGGCTTAATGCTTTATAGAAACCATAATTGATTTCTTCTTAAAACTTCATGTAGCTATTACCAAACTTTTCAACAACTTGGAGATATGTCTGTTGGGTTTTTTATATTTTAGCCTTAAATCTGTGTCGTTCATCTGAAGGACACAGTTAGAGGATTACAACGAGAATAAATCTAGTTTTTAAATTGTAAACCTTTCTCTAGGAATCCATAAATACAATGTACCATGTTAAATCCAGAAATTTGGAGTCTGTAGGGAGAGATGTTGAGCTCCTCTGCCTTTGCAGTGAGCTCTAGGAGCCAACTCCCAGTGGTGGGATAGGGAAGCAGGGTGTGGGAGGATCTGAGACATTCTTTCATCTGCTGCCTATTCCAGGAAGGTCAGACCTTTCCTATTTGCTGGCTTCCCAAATCCTCAGAATGAAATGTTGGGCAAATTGCCCCTTTTCTGTCACAGACATACTTATACTGCCAAGGAAAAGCTGGGAGTAAGAACTGGGAGACTGCCTTGCTGCTTGTAGTAACTGTGGTGCTGTCCCAGCAGCTTAGGGGAGTTTACATCAGTTGTCCAGGAAAGTTGACTGTTAGTTCTCCTAATGTGGAGTACAAATTTAGATGAGAAGATGAAGAGATTGATCTGGACCTGATGTTTTATGCAGGAAGAGTGTATAAAGCCAGAGATGAGTGTACATGACTTTGTGTAAATCCTGATCATCTCACAAGGGCAGCTTCAGGTGATGATGTTGAAGGACTGGTGAAAATAGGGAAACAACCACATGTGCAGAATCATCCCTCTGGTCTTCAGGATGCTACAGTGACTGTAAAAAAAAAAAAAAAAAACCAAAAAACAACAAAAAAAAAAAACCCAAAAAAAAACAAAAAAAAATCCCCAAAAAACCAAACCCCCAAACAAACAAAAAACCAAAACAAAACCTGAAAATACTGATGCAGAGAGCTGAGATAATGTAACTCTGCATGCCTAAAAGTTGCCTGACTGAGCACAGAGAGGTTACACCCTAGCCCCAAGTTTTGCATGATGTTATGAGACCCTGCTCGAGCAGGGATGTTGGACTGGATGATCTTCAGTGGTCCCTTTTGACCTTAACCATTCTGGGAGTTTTATGCCCTATTTTAATCCTTCTGTTTTTAAAGCCACTGGTAGGAAGCTCTGTGTATGCTCACAAAAGGTTTATCTTATCCCAGAATCCATAAATGTGTTACTAGTTGTAGGTTAATATTTTGCTGACCATAATGAAGGGAGATGGCCAGAATGTGCTTGGATAAACTAAGCAAGTAATGAAAATATATGGAACACCCACTAAGATTATTTGACAAATAATTAAGAAGCTAAACATGAACCAAGTAAAAGAACTCTGTAACAAAGAGAATTCCTTAGCAGCCAGTCCATTAGAGACCTTATAAACAGGAAAATCAAATTCCCTTCCTTTTTGTGCAAGCAGGTGGGAGGAGCAGCTTGGGAATTCTGAAACACAAAGTCAGGGAGAAGAATTCTAGGATTTTAGATCTGTTCTAACTAGATAAGTGAAGTGTTTAGGGGCGGCTGGACCATGTTCTTTCTTTGTATGACTCACTAGCTCCGCCTATGCTGGTGGAACTATTTATGTGAGGTAATGAAAAATGATCAGTTCACGGTATTTGGAACATTTTTGATTACGCTGCCTGATTTCAGCTGCACTAGGAATTTAGTAGGGACTGTGGGGTTGTAAGACCAACACAGTTCAGCCTTATTTTTTTATTAAAAAAATAATAAATTCAAGATGACGAAATTTGGCAAACTTATATGCTCTTGTTGAAAGAGAGGTTGAAAGCTGTCTCTGCTGCTTTCTCTTTTTCTATTTTAATCTTCTGTTTTCTGAGAGAATAAGCCTGAGTTTTGCCCTTTTTTCTTTCCTTGCTTACTCTTTTGATGCTGCTATTTTCGGCCTACCCTGTTATATGCAGGTCACCTGGTTGTAGAGTGAAAAAAGGCTTCTTTAGCATGAAAATGAAATTTTAATTTCCACTGTAAAATGCAAGTGTTGTTCCTACACTGCATCCAATCCCAACACAAGTGAAAACACAAGTCTCCAGTGCAGTGTAAATAATATTCTGTGCACAGTGGTTATACTGGCACCGGGTAGTTGTGCAAGATTTGAGGTAACACTGAACCAAACCAACTGTGGAGTTTTTATTTAGCTGCAGTCTCATAAATCATCAACCACCGTAAACTAACTTCTATTTTTGTTATTTTAAAAAAGTTTCAAAAGGAAAACTTGTCATGTATTAACTTTGAAATAATTGGAAATACTAGAGATTATATGGGAAGGCTTTTCAGCTCATTTAATTAAAGCTCACCTTTCCCATGGAAGAGGAATTTGTTAGAGCAAGCTTGATTTAGCTAAGAATAACTCCTTGGTTATACCACTTACGACTTTTAAAGTGGCACAACTTGTACTTTTTAATGGTCTGGACAATAAATTTGTATATATATGTACAGAACTTCCCAGGATTAGGTTTTTTAATAATCGCTTACAACTGAAGAAGTTACCTGGCTCCTCTGCTGCTGTATGGGGTGATTTGAATTGAAATGTTTTGTCCAAGTACTTGCAAAATGTGACAGATTTCACAGCTCACAGGTCAGGAGCAGCAATGTTCCAGCTATGGGTAAGTCCCAGGGATGTCAATTTGAAGCTCCATGAAAACGAAGCAGAGTTGGACTAAATGAATGCTGAGTGGCCTATAGGATGAAGGAAAATACAGGATATTTGAGGTGCTCGAGTCCAAATCATACAGCCACACGTTGTGCTTTACTGTAGCCCATGCAAAGACAAGTTTGAGAGATTTGTTATGCAAATAAAATGTCATTAAGTGTTGGCACTTCAAAGGCCTGTGCAGGCATTTGCCATATAATTGCCTGAAGAAACAGGCTGGTTTGGATGTTGAGCCTTTATTTGCATTTGGAGGATTAACAGACTGTTTATTTTACTACCCTTAACCTTTAAGTGCACTTAGGCTGTTTTTCCAGCAGAGCTGAATTTATTCAATTCTAACTTCTTGACTGACAAAGAGGAACATATCAACAAAATGTGCAGGACCTTGCTGCAAACTGCTCATTTCATTTGTGACCTTGTAACGTGTAATGGGAACCAGTGGATTTGAATTAAAAAAAAAAAACAAACAGATTATTACTAACATTACAGATATCCCAAGGAAAAAATGTACACAGATGAGGAATAAAGATTAGAGCTGACAGAAAACCATTTTTTCCCCTGTTAACTTTATCATATCTTCAAAATATTCAGTGCGTATAATTTATTTTCATTTTCGTTATCTTTCCAGCTTAGGTGACATGCTCAACTTCCAGAGAAGTTAATGGAAATCTCAGTGTTGACTTCAGAGGACCTTTAGATCAGGCTCTAAATGACAAAGAATGAGCCCCAAATATTATGCATATTTATGAATTGAATGAAAATTTGCTAATGAAATGTTCACACACGTTTCATTCCAGGCTGGCTGTTCATTCCTCTCAAGAAGCCCATAAGGGCCTTTCTTTTAGCTTTCTGTTAAATGCTGACCAAAAAGTCAATGAGATTTTGCTGGAATGAGACATTTGGGATTTGGTCAGTATTCATGTACACAAATCTTTAATATTTATTGCTAAGGATTGCTGCTTACATGATGAACAGACACTTTATGCATGGAGGAAAGATGTATAACTTCCAGCTTGATCACAACCATGCTCTCCATTTCTGATGTCATAAACCCTGACCAACCGTGACTTTGTTCCTCAGCAGGAACTCCAGGATGTCCTTATTGCTTCCAACCTGCCAATTTTCCCTACTTGAGTGAAAAGGAGACACTTGACTCTGTCAGTTTAACAACAGATTGGCTTATTTACACTAATGCAAAGCTCCTGAATGTGAGGATGAAGCAGGAGGCAACTGGTAGGAAATGCTAAATCCTTGCTCTCTAGGAGGCCAGATCTTCCAGGCTGAGCAGCTGCTGTCAGGGGATATCAATCATTGTGCCAAAATACCTTGACAGTGCCCCCTTGACTGTCTTTTGCAGAAGCAAAAAATTGGATTAGATATGACAGATGGATCTTTCCTATGGAAAGACCAGTGTCCCTTAGCCTGTGCAAGCACAGATCTTTTGTCTGTATGATACATAGTCTGACAATGGACTATGAATTTTCCCCCTTCATTTAATGTAGAAACAGATGGGCTTTTCCCCCTCTTGTCCTTCTAGAGTTACTCACTGAACATTTAATCAAACTACTTTTTATTTGCATCTTTCTACTTTTCTGACTTTGAGACTGTTTTGAACTGTCCCTTGGCATCAGCACTTGATTCCACCCTTTTCTCTGGTTTTATAGCCAACACTGCAAAAATGAATGTATATATATTTCAGATATAAGATGCCTTATGCAGGTGAGAAAGCATTTTTACACACTGCCTAATTGGGGCTGACTGGGATGGAGAAGGTCGGTTCTCGACCTTGCTATTGCCTGAGGTAGATTATGTCTAAATTATCAGTTCCTGGCTGTGGAATTCTCTATTGCATTGGCAAATTACTTTTAAAAATAGAGATAAGCAATTGCTCTCAGCCACTGAGCTTTAGTTCCCTCTGTGCAGACACTTCATCACATCTGGACCACATACTGATGCTCTGCTAATTTGGACCTTCTTTAAAAGACAGGAAACATGATCTCTGCAATTTTGCTGAGGATTTGACTGCTGTGGTGAGGTTAAGAGGTAGAGCAACTTTGGCTTCATAGCAGGGCATTCACCTGAGAGATGGTGGCTATTAATTCTTTACTCTTCAATATGAATTTTCATTATATTAACTTAGTTAATTTGTTGTACATGGTTCTTTGTCCTAGAGACTTCTCTCTGCCAATCTCCAAGTAAATGCTTTCTTGCTAAAATTTGCACTGTTCCTTACTACTGACCTGAAGGAAAAGCCTCTTGGATTAGGCTTGTGAGACAGAATGGTTCTGTTTGAACACCTCTTATTGAAACATGGCCAAAATTGTTCCATTCATAACCTCTTCTGCTGTTCCTTGCATGTGAATACTGGTGGTATTATTAACTTGTAGTTCTGTGCTTTCATCATGTGGACTGGTAGGGCAGAGACTTCTCTGATTGCTATAATTTAATAAGTTCCAGATAGAAGAAGCAGTTGCTTGTTTATACATAAATCTGTACTTTCCCCAGTCATTAAGTGTGCAATTAAGAACATGCTTTTGGACAGGCTAGTGATGCATCAATGCTTGAGCCTTTGGTACACTCTGAACACCTCAGACTAGATATCTATTGCCTGACAGGAGTGGATGTTTTGTTTGAACATAAACTGAAGGTGTTGCAAGTGGAACAGATTTCAGAAACGCAAAAAGTAACCATAGCTCTCAAACAAGCCTTTTATTATCCTGTGGTCAAGGGAAAAAAAAAAGCTCATGAGAAGAGAGGTTTTATAGCCTGATATCTTCCCATGTGCTGTTGCACTGGGCAGGTTCCCCCAATACAGACAGCAAGTTGGGGTTTGGGCCCAGGCAGATGTGTGCTGTAGGAATTGTGGTTTATGCATGCAGAATAGTGACCCCTTTAGTGGGTACAGTCTTCTGGAAATCCCACTGCAATCCTGCATGAAAATGTCAGAGGAAATGTGCCAAAAAGGGTAAACCTAAAGCCATTCCTGCTTTAGTTAGAGAACAGCCAATGCATTGAAGCTTTTCTTTCTAGCCTTTGAAATGAACTTTGGGTAGGTTTATCCTCCAACCATGAGCATCTCACCTGAACTGAACTGCCAGAGTCCAGGAACAGCAGCAACAGAGTCTAACTGGGATCCACCTCTCCCTGGAAGGTGATAGAGCATCCTGATTGCCCTTCCCAGGGCCTGAATGTAGTTACTTTCATATTTCCAACAACCTAGGAATGGCTCTTGATCTGGCCACTGTCACACCTCTGTTCTGGTTTGGGCTCATTATTAGGGTGGATATCCAGCAGTTATCAAACCACGACCAACAGGACACAGAATGAAGTTACAATTTGGTGATCTGCTGAATCTCTTACAAATAGAGGCAGAGCCATCCTCAGAAGGTTATCCCTGCCACTTCAACAGGCAAAGTGGGACACCAGGGCATATTTTGTGAGATGATTAGTGTGAACAGCACCATATGACTTATGGCAATGTCTACATTATCTTGCTCGAAAATTACCTTCCGCTGATGTAGAAGGACAATGTTTCCCTGTGTAGTTTATAGCTGTCATAAACAACTTCTACCAGCATTGCTGTTGTGTCCTGTCTCTCACCTTCTCCTCGTGCCTGTTTGTAACACGTGATGTGAAACTCTTCCTGTAAGGCTTCAGTGTGGACTAAGTTGCAAAATCCCAGGGCACTGCAGTGAAAGTATCAATCTTCTGCTGACTCATCAGTGATGACAGATCCTGGAGTTTTACAGTCACACAGGGTCACTTTTGCTGACTTATTAATTCTAATTTAGCTGAGTTTTATTTGTTCTGGTCACTGTTATTCCAGTTGCTAATATTTCTTGGATGTGAAGGGAAATAAGAGCAAGAGCAGCCCTCCAGACTTAGACTTATTAAAAATAGCAAAGGTGAACTTCAGAGAAATGTCTTTTTGACTTGGCTGTGCCTGTACTCAGTCTAGAGCAGTCAGGATTCCACATGCTTGTGGTACTCAATAATTTAAAATGTAATGCAGTGTGTGAATGCATTGTAGTGCTTTCGAAAATCAAAACATACACCAACAGTCCTTTCTTTTTGGAGTATGAATAGATTGGAAATGTTCAGATGCCTCTTGAAGAAGGTACCGTAGTGACATTTTTTCTCTTTGGCTACATCTTCATTGGTACTCGTGTTTGCAGTTATCCAACTTGTTTCAAAGCTTGTCAGACAGTTGAGTCAAAAAAAAGTAGCTGAGATGATCCGTGTTGACATGAAACTTCTGTTTGCACCCCTTTTGTTGTCATTATCTGCTTTTGTTCAGCAGATGCATTTGGAGTGGAGACAGGCTTTGAGTTTTCTCACTGTTGTGTCTGTCTCAAGTTTTCCTTCTGCTCCTCAGTTTTTATGGTCTCTTTGCCTCTCAGAGCCAGAGGATGACTTGTGCTGGTGCTGTTGGAATATGTAAATTCCATTAGTGCAAATGGCATTTAGTGCTGTGAATTGGAAACGTGGGTACTGGGGACAACAAACCTCTTTTCTTTCTATGCGAAGGCACAGTGGCACCATTGCATAATTACATGGCGTAGTCCTAAAATAGTTTTCTGTAGGGTTTTGCTCCATGTCTTTTTTTTTTTCCCCAGAAAATACTGTGTCTTTGCAGAGTACTAAAATAAAAGGACAATGCAAAGCCCACAAAAAAGCAAATCACTGTCACCAAATGGTGGCTTGCATCTCAGAAGATGAACAAAGGACTGTCATACGTTTCTCCTGTTTCAAGACACATTCTGGGATAAGTAAATAAGCCTCTCTGCCTCCTCTGGCAATAAAAACAAATGTATCAACACTTTTTTTTTTTTTTTCCCCCTCCCCAAACTCTTCTATTACCTCTTGAATGCCCATCCTTCTCTGCTCCAAGGTTATCTTCATGTATTTTTTGAAGACAACTGCAAAGTGGCATCGAATCTTGAGAGCAGTAGAAGACAGGTGAATGAGGGTTCACCAGGGCATATTGAAAACAGAAAATGTTCCTCAGATGGTTCGGACTGGCCATCTGGAATTAAAGGATCTGTATTGTAACAAATTAGAAGTAATAATTAGAATGGACAATTAAAAAAAAAAAAAAAGCTTGTTCTTGACTGACCACTAGAGATTCAAAGAAAGACTCCAGCTTTGGGAAGATCAGAGATAATTTGGCGACTAAAATATTTGTGTGGAGAATGGAATATATTATTTTAAACTGCATTCTGACTGCAACATCTGCTGTACTGCTTGAATTTGTCTCCTTAAATTTCTGTAGGTGTTCATCCTATACAATCTTATTGCATCATCCATGCTTGATATAGCAATAAACAGAGCTGGCAGCACAACATCTTTTGTAAAACCATAAATATTTTTATCTGCCTGGGAATGGGAACATAGTTACAACTAAGACAGCAATGAATATTTTATTTACTCAACAGAAGTGATGTCAGGCTTAAATGGAATCCTAATCTTCAATTTCTGTGTTCATGACACGTTTAACCTAAAGTTTTAAATAAAACAAGCATATTTTAAGTTCTTCTCATAATTACTGGCAGTGGGAAGTGTAACTTCTCCCAAGATTCAGCAAAGAGCACTCGAGCATAAATTGTAAAACTCAGGTTGAAGTACTTGTAACACGGGTTTTCATGGGATATAATTTTCTTACGTAAATGTTTGAGGATTTAATGGTTTTACTTTGGTGCTCTTTTAAAGTTTTTTTGTTTTTGTTTTTGTTTTTTTTTCTTAAGCAATCAATAGCCAGCAGGAAAAGAATACTCAGAGCTTTAACTGAGTTGTTCTAAACTTTGAGCTCTTGGCTGCCTGGGAGGTGCCTGTCTGTACCTACACAAGATGTAGAGCTAAGGAATGTTTTTCTGACAAAACCTTAATCATATCAGCACATTCCCACAAAAGGGTTGCATTTTAACAGCTGTAGATCATTCAAAAGGAAATTAAAACCTACTAGCAATTCTAATTGCCTGTTACATGACAGAAGTGAATGGTTGATTAGATGAATATGGCACAGATGGAGGATCCCCATGACCTTCCCTGTGGATTCATTCAAAACATGTAGTCCAAAACATGTCTTCCCTGAATTTAGATATCACAGAAAAATGCTAATGTTTCTTGGCCAGCTGAGGAATTGGACCAAACTTGAGCCAAACTTGCTCCATCATTTTTCATGTTGGCAGCCAATCATTCACTGTCAGGAGGAACACTACTATACTTTTATTCCAGAAGCCTTGCTAATTATGTCTTGTAGAAGGATTTAAATGTGAGAGAAGTTTGATGCTTGTACCCCAGTAGGTATTTTAACCCTTAGGCTGCAGGTTCTCTTCAGATCTTAGTGTTTTCCTAAATGTGAATGCATTAAAATATTATATCAGCAAAGGACAGAATGGAACACTATAATGTCATGGGAATGGATTAAAACTGAACATAAAATGTATTCCTCTTCTCAGTGTCCAGTTAATATCAGTGTGATGGCATCAGCACATAATACCTGCTGTTGATTCAACTTCAATTTTATCGTACTGTTCTTCCTTGAAGAGAGGAACAGAGTGACTGCCTGGAGAGAAAATCAAGTAGAGAACATGTTTGAATAGTTCAGCTTTTGTCTTTTTTTTGAACACCAGTTTCAGATGGAAACAATAGCTCCAGGAGTGGTTCAACCATTACAAAATCTTAGTCCTGATTCAAAGGACAGGGAAATTAATATTGTGTTAAAATTGGTTTTGCTGAAGCTTTTGTATTTTTCAATAAGAAACTGTTGAAGTGGAATTTGTGTCCAGGTGATCCATGACATTTCACTGTTGTGAAGCTTCAGGTCATGGCTGAGAGTGTACAACAAGAATTTTTCTATTTCTAGAAAAGGACTTGTTCAGGGTTTTTTTGTTTTGTACTTTTGTCACATGGCTGCTTAATCTGGTTTGCTGCCATGGCCATGATGTGGGAGAGAAATCTGTGAATAGTTCTCTTTTTCCTGTGACTGCAGCGGAGTGTCCAGAAGAGTAAGGGAAAGCTCATTAAAAATTCAGGAGTCCCTCTTCATGTTTACCATTCTAAAGTTCCAGGTTGTATTTTTGGCATAGATTGTATCTCACTTAAAATAACACGAACAATAAATAATGTAGCATCAGTGAGGAACAATCTTAAACGAGAAACTTAAGCATCTTTCTTTGTTTCCTGATTTATACTTCATGAAACTTTGATTAATGTGGCTTTGTAACATCTAAGCAAATTCTCTTCATTTTATAGAAGGGTGAGAGTGGTTGTGGAGACCCAAGCAATTAATTTTCTTCACCAGGAGTTACTCTCGTTGCCCTTCAAACCTGGTACATCAAAAGGCACAATGCCCCTCACAGATCTGAGGAGGATCTCCTTGCTTTGCAGCGAGGAAATCCTCGCAGTGAATGCTGTATGTGATTTGAATGAACTGGGGTGTGATGGTATCCTCTGCATGGCTCATGAAAGAGTGACCTTCAGCTGCTCCTTTCTATGGACCCGTGGAGGAATCATAATCTTAACGCTTCCTTTGATCTCCAGAATGTTTGCTTGTGGGAATAGAGTGGCCAATCGCTGCCCTGTGATATAATCTGTTCGATGTGCCAGCCCTTTCAAAGGCTTTTTTTGCCATCTCTCGTGTAATAAGATGGTTATGAACATCTCAGAACACGAGTGAGAGGCAGTGAAAGGGGAGAAAAAGGAATATTAGACTCTGTGCAGTTTATAATTAAAATCCTAGAGAGCGATAGCTGTGGAGTGTGTAAAGAAACAGATCATAAAAGCAAGCAAACAAAAAAACTCTGCTTGATCCTGGAAAGCACAAAGCCAGGCTGTGTCACCTGCAAGGCTTCCTATTTCAAGTCACCTTATCACAGAGACAGCTTTCAGTCTAAGATGACAAACAAAAAGCCCAAAGGAATTCTTTCCCCGTTCTGAGGGAGAGACAAGCCTTCCATGCAGATGCTTGGCACGTTTGAGCTCTGTCCCACGCTGAGCAGTTCTACAGTTTTATACCTCGCTGCTGTTTTATGATACTTCCAGGGGATTAACTTGACAGGGTGAAAACCAGCAAGACGTATATTTGAATAGAGATTAAAAATACAACACAGAGCATTCTATTCTCCTGTCAACAATTTCAAGGTGAAAAGACCGACAACATATCAAGTAATAAAAACCATTTTGCGGAGGTTAGCATAATGTAACAAAAAAAAAAAAAAAGGGGGAGGGAGAGAATGAGGAAAAGAGTGAAACATCTTTGGTATGCTTCAGGCATTAGAGCTCTTAGCTGTGGTCTGAAGATCAATAAGGCAGAACATTCCTTTCATTAGATATTAATACTGTGTGAGCAGAAAGCATAGTAACTACTGGGATCATGTGGCTGCTGCTTGTACGTGCTTTTCCACTTTGTCAAGATGAGTTGAGTTAAAATTTCACTTTATCAGGTGTGAATAGTTAAAACTTTCAAGTCAATGATGAGACTTAGAAGGCTTTTCTCATAGCACCTTAGAAAAGAATAGAGAGTCTTGTTGTGACTTTCTTTTGTCCCAGCCAGCAGCTGAAACCCTTCCTAATGTGGACTTGTGGGGGACTGACAGGGAGGTGTCAGAGATTTGGATGTGAAGGAGTTTGACAGCAATTGCATGGAGACAAACTTCCAAAACTAAATGACCCTGAGAGTTCCAGATTTTCATCCTAATGTGAAGCTGCTCTCTTGTCTAGATTTTTGGCTTTTTTGTAGACACTGAACCTTCATTTAAAGAACTCAAGGTCTGAGGTAGAATCCCATCTGCCCGTACTCACGAGCTGACTGAGGATGCTTGGAAACTCACTGGGATCTGTTTTCCTTCAGAATTATGTTGTGCTGCAAGTTTGAAGTAGATTAGAGTATGGTATAAAATCTGTATGCTGCTCTTCTTTTTGGATGTGCCTTTTCTGTGAGGTAAAGCTTTATACCCCCTATTATCCATTACTAACAACAAAGCTAATCAAGATACGTATTTTCAGTAGAAAGGAGAAACCTGATTTTTAGAAGAAAATACAAATGCATGTTTTAATGCAGATATTAAAAAGTAATTCAGTAATAATACACCAAAAAGAATATTATCTGTGGGGCTACTGAAATCTAATACTGTAAAGATGTTTTTTCTTTAGTCTCTTAATGGCAGTTAACATTGCTGTGCTGGTGAAGGGGGTCACATCTGTAACTTAAACGTTGCAGTTTCATACCACTAATCAAAGTTCTTTGAATTGCATTCAAGACCTTGTCTACAATGGTCTGCAGCACTGCTTCTGTTAAAAAAAAACACTTACAACGTTTAACTCTCCTTTTAAGTTAAAAGTCTGACGTTCTTTTGCAAATATTTATTAAGATGACTCTGTGCATGACAAAAATTCACGGGCTTGACAGGTGCATTAGAGCTAAAACTTGTTTTCTAAGGTTACACAGCAAAAATCACATTGTTCCTCATGTTAGAGCTACGAAACTAAAAGTTCATCACATGGTTTAGTAGCTTAGTTGCTTTACTGAAGTTGATTTGAAGCCACACTGTTGCCTGGGTATTTTGGAGCGATAATAAAACTTATGACCAAAGAATGGGAATTTCTATACAACATTTAATGATAAACTTGAACAAAAGCCTGAGGGTGACATTGCAATAAACATGCACTAAACAAAGCTCCAAAATGTTTCTGTTGCAGCGGAGTTATGCTGATAATAAATACAAGAGGTCGGTTAATGTGGAATGACCTCTTAAATGGCATCCTTTAATATGCTGTTCCTTAATTTGTTGTAGGCTATGCCAAAACCCTTCCATTGAAACCTGGGATAATGTAGTGTTGCATGAGCAGCTGATCACTTCTCCAGCACAGGCAGTTATAACTCTTTTATGTTGTTTCCCCGTCTCTGCTGAACCCATCTTCTCGTGTTGCGAGTCATTCAAGGACTGATTAATTCATGTTTGCAATGCACTTGAAAGATTATCAAAGGGAAAGCGTGACAGAAGAAACAATTTTATTTTTACTCTAGAATGCTGGCAGAGCTTCTAAGCCATTGCTGTGCTGAGGCTTTGGTGCTGTTTGTTTTAAGCACAACACTTCAGATGTCATTCCGTGTTCGTGCACCGAGTGCCTGCCCACTGCTTTCACATAGCTCGTCCCCCTGCAAATGAGATTCATCTGTGCTCCCCTACAAGAACAGGGACAGCAACAAACCCCTCACCACAATGCTGACTTGATTTTTTTTTTTTTTTTTTGCTGCTGCAAACAGCTAAGAAGTTCAATCAACATTTTTATTTTAGTCGTGGCCTCGAGGAGTTTTTGGAGGAGAATGAACTGTTGCAGTTGGTGACCTCTGTGCTGTGTCCATAGATCTGAAATGGTGATTTCTGTCTCAGACTTGTGATTGAAACACAGCTTATCTTTAAATCAATATTCAGTGTCTTACTAAAGACTGCACCGATGGTCTAACCACTACATATCTTGGAAGGCTGGAGAGCAACCCACTTAAGCTGTGATCCCATTTCCAGTCAGGTATTTCTAGTTTGAAATTCTAGCCTGTAGATCTTGTTAAGATTACAGATTAGGGGCTTGCACCTAAGCAGAGTAGGGTTCAGGGGAGTATTTCTATTGAGTTTGACAAGCATAAAATCAGACTGCTCAGAACATGAGAAATCACACTTGTAAATCTTCTGTAGATCAGTATCAATCATTCCTTATTTCTTGTGGATGTCTCCTCATTATTTCCATTGTCAAAACTTGAAGTTTTTTGCTTTCAACCCTCTTCTCTTGGGTTGTATCTTGACAAAACACATGTAATTTCATTAAATCTATGTCATCCTCCTATTTCAGATAGTGAAAATAAAACCAGAGGGAGCTGAACAGTTTTGCTACATTCAGTATGTAGTGTCAGGATGAAAGATCCCTGTAAACTCTTGTTTTTTGAATGCTGTGCTTCTGTTTGTAAGCACAGTAAATGATAGATCTCAGCACTTCAGACTTGTGGGATAAAAGATGAGTGTGTTCTGAAGAATGATTTATCTTAAAACCCAAAAGCTGTAGATGATCTGTAAGTGCCACTAATGCATTTGAAAGCCACTATTGTACTGATTATGTCTAAAGAAAATTCTCGTTACTCTCCAGTGACATCTGTTACCTGTTTTGAAGCTGTCATGTGAAAGTGTGTAAGTACACCAGGCAGACTTGTGGCAGGTTCTGCTTTTTAGGTGCAAGTGAATGCAAGAAATTCATAAATGTTGCTGTATCAGCTAGGAAGTGACTGCTGTCAGATATGCTGAGCAGATACACATCTCCAGCCCTTGGGAGGCACAGTCTGAAGTGTTCCTACACGTTTGTGATTACTCTGAGTGTGTTAAGCCAAAATTTGCATCTAGAAATAACAGGAATTGCCAATGTTATGGACCAATATCATCTTCTGTCGTCCCTCTTCACCTCTTTCACATTCAGACCTGCTCTTTCATTACTGAATAAATTTTTACTCCCTCCCTATCTCTTGAAAGATCAACAGATCAAAACTGACAACAATGGAGCAGAAGCCTTGCCTTTGGGAGGGTTTCTTCTTGTTTTGTCCCTCCTTGCTTTCTCTCAATTCCTGGATGTTTCCTATCCAGCTTCAGCTACTTTTGTAATCTCCTAAATTCTCTGTTTATCAGATCATGAAATAAAACCGGTGGGTAAAATTGATTTAAATACATGACAGTGCCACGCTGGTGGTCATGTGACACACTAAGTTGTTATTTTAACCCTTGATAATTCAATTCCATGCATGGCTCTGTCCAGTCAACCTGTACCAGCAAGGGCAATGTTAAAATCTGAGTCAAAAATCATAAAATGCCTGTCTGTCAGCTGGCAGCACGATGGAGCTCCTCTGATGTACAGGGTTGACTTTTAAATACTACTGCTGTCCTTAACATTTGTATTTAGTGCAATTTAGAAATAGAAAGTGTGTTATTCCCTGTAAGTGCCCAAAAGTCCTGCAGAGGCAGCTCATGCTGAAGGAAGGTGATTGCTTTGCTGGAGTGGCACTTACACGTTCAGTAGGACAACAATGACAAACTTCACACTGGCTTGGAGTGCTCGAATGAGAATACAGAAGTATACATTAATTCCACAATGTTATTCAGCTATGTAAACCTTTCTGAGACCAAAAGCAATCAGTCCCCCCATTTCCAGGATGGAATCTGGTTAAAATCTTGATTTCTCTGTTTTATGAGTTGTTTTAGATGACTTTCAACCTGGCTTGGAACAAACATACATATTAATAGATGGATTTATCTTAAGATACTCCTATGAAATTTTAAAGTTTTGTGAAATGTTTCTACTGGTGAAACATTTTAGTTTAGCAAACTTTTTAGTTCTGTCTTTTCATTCATTGTTGAAAATTAATGCATTGAGGCATTGAAGTGATGAGACAATCATGAACTGAGGCAGAAATGAATAAAAAAGTGAAAAGGAGGATTCCTTCCCAAATCTTTTTTGACGGAGCTCTTTAACAGTTTTTTGTGTAAGTTTTCTCATTGATACTTTCTTAAAACACTGAAAAATGTGTGTTTTCTCAAAATTGGGAAGTCATCTACAACAATGATGAAGCCAGTGACTTCAGTCACTGTTTGGCTCACAGTAGAAGACACCCAAGACCTTTAACTCAAATATTCTAACCTTTCATAGCTACCACATTTCCAGCTTTCTGATTCAATGAAGAGAAAAAGTGATTTTCTTCTTAAAAAAAATGGCTTTCAAAAGATGAAACGCTGACAGGCCCTACTCACTGTGGCTCATAATTTGTGATGCTTTGGAGGGATAAGTAGCTTTTGTGTGGACAGTGTGGCCTGGCAGACTCCAGGGTGACTCCAATCCTTGGGGAACCTGTGGTAAGAACATTGCCAAGGGTTTGACTGTGGCTCTCCTGACCCACTGGAGTGAGGGAAAGACAGATTCATCCAACTGCTCTGCTGGGTCTCTCAGGGCTGCTCCAAGGGGGGTTTCTCTCTGGCACTTGGGTGCTGGTACTTGGGTTCTTGGGTGACATTATGAGAAATAAAAATACGGTTTTTTATAGGTGTATTGCGAAGTTGTAAGATATTCAAGTCCCAGACTGGGACTGGGTATCAGGGACTTTTTCGTCTGGATAAGGGAAATATAAATGTTCCTAGAAACTAGAATTTTTCGGGGCCATGTGAGAATTTTTGTACACAAGGGTTTCTTCTCTCTCTGGGTTCAGAACAAAGGAAGATCCATATTTTTGACAGAGGATGCCCAGCAGTCAATCGAAAGAAAGGGAAAGCCCCTTTTCAGAGAAAAGAAGCCTTTTTAGGCAAAAAGGAATACATTAAACTTATCTGAGAAGGGTGAGGATTTTGTGAAACTAATTTAAACTGAAAGTGTCTTTTTCCTCGGAAACTTGGTGCAAGAAAGACCCTACCTACTGAATAAATTCTTCCTTGTTCCCTGAGTTTATACCGTCTTTCTAAATTTAAAAAGAGGGATATGTCCCACACCGTTAATGCTGGATCAAGCTCTGGTTTAGTTTCTGGAGTTGCCATGGACTGAGCAGTTCAGTGTGACAATTTAGGATGCGCAGAAACTCCCCAAACCTGTAAAGTTGTTTTGTAGTTTGCTGCACTAATTCCCGCTGATCTCTTGCAGCGGGCTGAGCCAAACAGATTATTTGAAATTTCAAGTCTATATTTGTACTTTATATTCACCTTGTTAAAAACATGAGTTAGAACTGACTGTGCTCTCCTTCATTGCTTGTTAATAACCCCAGATACCTCTGTGTCTTAAGCTCAATTCTCTCACTTTAAATATGCAACCCTGTTTAACCTCACGTTCCGTTCGCAGTCGTTCCGGTTTCACAGCTGGTGGAAGTTGCTGTAGCTCTCTGCTGATACTGGAGCTGTGTTTGTTCACAACAGCTTCTCATTCCACCTCACAATTTACAATGTTGCAGAACAGGGTTGAAACCAAAGCAAAAAGAAAGCAACTTTTAACAGGTGTCCTTCTGGGTAGCTCTTTCAAAGTAAATTTTTAAGAGCGTAAAACATCCGAGGGGAAGGTGTGGAAGGCTCTTGGGCTTAAGGATAGAAAGAGGAGGGTATGGAGAGGAAATGGGGGTTGGTAGTTTATTTTTGTGGGGAAGGAAGGTAAATACTTGAGCTTTTGTTGCTCAACACATAAAAATGTCTAGCACATAGCCTCCACCTCTTCAGAAATTCAAAACTAATTACATCTTAATTTGCATATCAAAGCAAATTACAACCTAATGAAACATTTGCCTGCCAAACATTTCTTTATCTTAATGAACAGAAAAAGAATACCTATTATAGCCTGATTAAAATGTCTTTGTACTTGTCCAACAGGTTACACTCTGTATATATAAATATATTGTTTCACCATCTTACTGGCAATGGGAACAAAACAGATTCTAATTTACAGCATAAATTTCATTGTTTGTATCCATAGATATAATAACTGATGGAGGAGAATGCTTTGGATTTACACTGGAAGTAGAAGAGAGGGAAACAGATTAATTCTGAACAGATATTAATTATGCTATTCGGAGTCTTATGATGCTTAGAATTTGAGAAATTGGTGCTCTTAATTCATATATTACTACAAGCGCATACCATGATTATTTTTTCCCCCCAACAATATTTATCTTGTGAAACTGGAGAGAACTCAGACATAAAATGAACTAATACTAAAAGCTAGTCCTGTAGGGAGAAATTTCTTTAACCTGTGTTACAATGAATTTATGTAATACACAAAGGTTACTATAACTTTGGCTGTAAATACAGTGCCATAAATCTGCTTTATTGTGAGTACATGTATTGGGTGGAATATGTTTTATTTACTTAATTTAAAAGTCTACACACTGCAGCTGTTTTGGATTATTCTCACTACTCTTTAGTAATTAACCAAAAGCTGAAATAAATTTGCTGAACAGAACTGTTCTTAATACAAATGTTAAATCATTTTTCCCCAAGTGTAATTGTACCTGAATAGATGCAACTGTAACACGAGCCATAAAAGGAGATAAAGCAGCAACATAATGTACAATTTCCTACTGCATAATGGTAACTGAATAACACATGCTCCAGGAAGAAAAGTAATTTAAACTGTATTACAACAAATGTCATATTTTAAAATGGAAACCATCCATCATGTGTTGAGAGAAAGCGTTGGTGAAATACAATAATTCTAAGGAATGTACTTAAAAATCCTTTCAGGAGTCCATTTCAAATAAATTGATGGACTTAATTCCAGGACATCATAATAAATGGTAAGGGACAGATACATGTATGTCCCCTCCTCACCATGTGCAATGCTAATGATTGCAAACTTGGTGGACAGCAACTGTGTGAAATAATCAAAAGTGATTCCTGTTCTGTACAAGGTAAAGCCTTCATTTTAGGAAATGATTAGTGCATTTATAAATCACTTTGGTAAAAAGTCCTAATATTAAATTCAGATTTTTATTCCAGTGGGTGTTAGGTTGATGGCAGCACAGTAAGTTTTAACACTGAAAGCCAAAGCATGGAAAGTGGTAGTGGAAAACACGTGCATTTAAGCTTAGTAGGGTTTATCCAAGCCTAGAAAAGGTGCTTAGGATTGATTACATTACATACTCATGCCAATGGAAAATGGTGACTTCTTATAGAATTTTCCTAAAACAAGATAAAACTGTAATGCCAATTCAGTTACTGTGATCAAGTCTTCTCTTGTGGGATGGGAAGGCACAACAGTATGTCCAGCTGATAAAATGAAATGAGATCTGGAGCTCGCTCTGGAGGAGAAAGACATTAATGGAGGAGGGAAGAAGTAGTTTGCTATAGTATGGCAAGTGCTGTTTTCAGCATCTTTCTTTGTTGTATGGAGTCCTTGCTCCCTTACTCCCTGTCTAGATGGATATCTAGAACACAGCCTGTAATTTGGAACTAAATGTATTTAAAAAGAAAGTCTACCCTCAATCTCTCAGCTGGCTCCCATCAACATTTTGCCCTTCGCTTCAGTGGCTTTGAGTTCTGCTGTTTTTCTGGAAGCTGTTTCCTATTTTGTTACACTGCTTGAGATATTTTTAATAGGGGCTTCTTAATACTGCTTAAGAAATATTTGATATAGCCAGTTTGAGTCCATTCAAGCACTCGGAAGAAAGTGCAGGGGAAAAGGTTCTGGAAACTGCCAGTATTTGGAAGATGAAGGGAGTGTGTACAAATAGTATGTGATTCCTGCTCTTGTGCTCTGATTAACACAGAGCACTTATAAAACCAACGTGAAGCACTGCAGAACTTTATGCTTTGGTCCAGAGAAGAATTTAAGGAGAAAGTATTTGACCTTTAAACTGTCAGCAGTGTCTTAGCAGACAGAATGCAGGCTGGAGTATTTCAATGGGGTGTGAAATATTTCTTTAATCTCTAAACCCTGAAAAGAGAGAAATTGAAGTCTACACTGTCCTGCACAGTGTGTGGATTAAAAACAAGTCTTCTATAAATGCAGATTATTTTTTTGTTGTTGTTGTTCTTGAAAGGTGCTGGAAGAGGGTTTTGTCTTTGGGCATTACCTGTGCCACAAGGAATTTAACAAGTTTCCTGACCTGCAGCTCACTTCATCATTTCTATTCAAAGGGTTGGAGAGTGCAGCTGTAGCCTTCAGAGATACACACCCAACCCTATTATGGGTTGAAATTTGCTGTATCCTTCCTGGGGTTTAGCTTTACCAAACAGTAGAGATTATTTGTTGAGGTGGTTGTTAGCAACACCAATGAAATGCATCAACGTGCCATGACTCAGTAGGAAAAAACTCGTGTTTAAAACAAGGCTGAACAAAACTTGAGAAATGCAAGGGATAGGAAGAAACCACAGTTTGGATGAGATGATTGCAAGAGTATGGAATCTTATTTTTCCTGTGTGAAGTTTCGAAGAAGAAGCAGTTTTTGATTAGAACTGTGTACTGTGTCTTTGGCTCACTATCCCATATTTTTTAGCAGATGACTACCAGAGCCTGGAGCTTTTTTCTTCAACTACCTGTGTGTGATACATAAGGACTAAAGATAGAATTACATCTCACATGAGAACCAGATTATATAGTTCTAAAATGATTATTTTAAAATTCATATGCCTTGTAATATCTTTATATATGTTTAAATCTGTCTATTGATTGTTACAGAGTGTAGAAAAAAGCGTAAAGTGTTGTTTATGCCCAATGGTATCGAGGAAATCAAAGTTTCATCCTTCTTTCCTTAATGTGGAGCTAGTAGGTGTGAATTAGCAATTACAGCCTTCACATACCTGACCTCCCAAGCTTAACAATTGGCATCTACTATCTGCCTCTGTTCTCCCGGAGGGTGTTTGCAGAAGGGAGGGCAGGTTAATTACAGTGCTGAGCAGCGCTGATGTAATGGGAATGATTTAGGAGAGATGTAACCAAGTGAGAGGTGAGACCAGTTCTGTGGAGACAGTCCTGGAATCACTTGCCACAGACTGAAGAGCTTTTTTTGAAATGGTCCCTTTTGAGTTTATTGAGGTGACAGCCCGAGTTTATTTGGGCTGTTACTTGTGACAGCAATGAAATGTGTCTCGTCTGATCCAGACTTCCTCTGTCAGTCTCAGCAGGCCATCGAGATCTGTGTCCCTGTTTTCCTTCCTCCATTCTCTTTGAAACAAAGTGTCAAACTTCCTTCCCGGCTACAATGAAGTATTATGAGAATAAAATCATAAAATGAGAAGACTCGTGGATTCTGCAGTGATTTGATTTATGTGGAAAAAGAAAGATCTGGATAGAAAACTAGATGATGCTCATCATTTGAGAGATTATTAACAATGTTTTATGGAGACAGATGCTCTGGTTGGAACTATAGAATGTGACTCCTTTTTCCGGCATTGTTTCTTGCTCTACCTGTGCTGATACTTGAAATGCATTTTTCTAAATAAATTTAATCCCATTTATTGTAAAGTAACTTACTTTTGCTAATAAGGTAAAAGCAAACAAAATTGATCTTGAATGTAGGAAGGGAAGCTAAAAATACATACAAAAATTCCAGAGCTTGAATTTTGGGAGTGAAGATAAATTTTCTCCTTACAAATGGGGATGAGACTATCTATGTGGAACACTGCACATCCAGGAAATTCATATTCACACTTCCACTGTGTCCCAAGTCAGCATTTAATGCTGCACCAGGCAGTATTTTTAAGAACAAAAGCCTTTTGTACAGGGGGCTCCATGAATCTGATACCCAGCAGCACATGGAGGTGGATAAGAGCATCCGCTCCCTGCTGTGATCTGGAGTTGCCTTTGCAGAAATTGGCTCTGCTGGTGTAATCTCTCTGCTGTGACAAGGTGGGGAAAAATCTTCACTCTGTGCTCCCAAAGCTGAGGATCTCCTTATGCTGATGGCTTTTCTCTGTGTTTGTCTTTCAGTACAAACAGGAAGGCTCATTTTTCTTTAAGCAGGAAAGATGATTATTTGATGAAAAAGAAACTGTGGCTTTATTGAGGATAGAATGATGTAATCTCCAGGGTGCCTGTGTCCAGTCATACTTCTGTGTTTGAGAAAGCAGAGCTCCTCAGTCTCATCACAGCAGAAATGAATACAACATTATCTGTGGGGAATGGAAATTTGGGGCAGGTTTGCAGAGTTGTTGAGATGTTTGACAGGTAGTGATTTGAAACGAGCCACACCAAATAAAGTGATTTATGTCTCACGTGCAAATTTTTCAAACACTTGGAATGTGAGTGAGTACTCGGGTGTTTGTACAATTCATTTGGAGTATGTTAATGGAATGCAGGAGTGTTTTACAGCACATAATGGCAGAAGGCTGAAGATCATTATGACATGTGGTTGCTATTTCTAGTCTGTCTTTAGGTAATTATCGTCTTTTGGACTAACTTTTATGTGCAACATGCCAAAACCCATATTTGTATATTCTTTTTTTCAGGTATTTGTATGACTTGATGACTTGATAAATAGAAGTTGTAGTTATTTATTATTATGTTCCTGGAGGGGAGAAGCACCTCTAAACCCAACTCCTTTAATCTTTCATGACTACACAGTGGCCTCTGGTTTTTTTACTTTAAGAAATAATAACTGGAGTATATTTTTAACTAGTTTGGAATACTGATCAACATTTGTTCCCTTATTTTATTTCTTCACAATTGAACAATTAGCAACTGTTTGATTTCTTGAGTTTTGAGTTACTTAACCAATGAAACAACATTATTTCCACTGTAAAGACCAGGTCATACGTTTGATTTTTATTTTTAAATCCCTTCTAGCTTCTTCTGTTAATCTATGTGTGAAACCTTTGTGAGTTCCAATATTTCCTTTTCCAGGTGCAGTATATCTTAGAGCTAATTTTCCTAGATGAAATGAAGCCTGATATTCCACCTTTCAACAGGTGCTCTTAAGGGTGCTTTAGCTCATTGTGTCTGCGTGTTATTGGCACGGCCTCCAAGTGCTGATCTTGAGAGTCTTCATATCTTCCTTTTGAGTAGCACACTTTGCTGAAGTGGGAGATCCAGCTCTGCTTGTTTAGTCTTCAGCATAACTGAGATCCCTTAAACCAGAGCAAAGCAGAATAACTTCTATGGAATTCCTGGATGCTGCTTCATTGTTTGACCTGTAGCAGTTGCTTTACTTGGAGGCAGCAGATGAGATTTCATAGAACTACAAAGAAATCACCACACTTCTTTTCACTATCAGTGAATATTTGGCATCCAGGGGGTCTGCAGGTGGTCTGTGGTAGAGGTCAACTGCTGCCTACTGTGGTGAGTGACTGTCTTTGCAGTTCCAGTCATGGTGCACTGCTCTGTTTTCCCTGCTTACACAAGGTTAGGAGAAGCTTCTTCAGTACCAAATTCAGGATACATCTACTGCTTCAAGTGTCAGCAAAATCGGCCTCAAAGACTCTGACTGATTAGGAAGGACTGAAAACCAGTGCAAAGTGCTTTGTTTATCAAATGAGTCTTTTTCTGCTCCTATTTGCATGCACATAGCTGTAAAATGTCATAATTCAAGTGGCAATTAAGGCAGCATGTGCAAACTGGGCGATTCTGCATGCAGCTGGCCAGTTGTGCATGCACAATTACCCAAATTACAAATGCAATCACAAAGCCTAGAAATGCTCCTCAGCAGTGTGAAAATTGGCTCTATTTTGTGTCACAGGATGATTTCTGGAAAAAGCTGTAGGAAACTTGAGGTTGTGGATTTTTTGTCATGGTCAAGAAGTTATTTGGTAGCGAGGGTGTCATTTAAAATTGTGAGCTACTGTTGTCTTGTGTGTTTTCGAACAGGCTGAGATACAGTTATAGATCAGAACTTTCCTTTCGTGGGACAGTGTGTTTCTTGTGTTATCATCCCATACAGTACTCCATCAACATTTTAATGAAATGGGTAAGGTGGGATATGTATTGAACAAGTGAATTAATCTTTAACCTACTCTCTACTGATTCTGGATAGTCATGCATGTCATTTTATTTACCTTCTGAAGTTGGGAAAGACCACACTCTAAATGGGAGCATCTTGTGTGTCTTGTAGAATTGCTACCTCAGAGTACCTGAGCTTGAGATTAGGACTGAAGCTGAACAAGGCTCTGGAACAGAGTTTTTACAACAACTACAATACTAGAAAACTGTATTTCCTACATCAACATAGCATTACATTTTTCCATGTCAGTCGAAAACAAGCATATCCCCAAATGTTCCAAGCCCATAATAAGACACAAGAAGAATGGGAAAGGGCCCTTAGGAGGTCAGATACTCTCTGTAGCAGCAGACAGAGAAATTCTGGGAATTTGGAGATTCTCCAAGGCAGAAAGGTGGCCAGAAGGAGCCTTATGGAGCTGGTACTTGTGGCAAGAAGCGTAACTGAGAGCTCAAGAACACTGTCAGAAAGTATTTAGTATAGAAGCAGTTCCTCACCTTGCTCTTCCAACAAAAAATAATTGAGCTTTGTAGTATTAGAAAGGATGTTTTTTTCTGGTAATGAACTAGTCACAATTCAGCAATTTTCAGTTGTGTAGATATGAAATTTATAATTAAACTCTAATGTTACAAATTACTCATCTCTATCCCTAGTTCCCTTACAGGAACAATGGAAAAATGCAGAGAACTGTAACACATAAAACTGAGTGAATAACCATCTCCTTTTCTTCCATTAAAACTCAATTGAAATATTTTGCAGGGATAAGCAAACACAAAATAATGAGTTTTAAAATGATCCTGTCTAAACAGGCGGATCTTGAGATGAAAAGCAAATCCTTGTTGATGCAGAAGGGCTGCAGGCTGTTGGTAGGATGGGTAAGGAGATGGGAGTAGCTGCACTACAGGGGACTAACCATGAGACAATAACTGTGTGTGTAGCACAACCAGTGCTAGTGCAGGGGGAGGAAACAAACCACTGGAATTTTCTCTTTGGGGCAAAACCTCCTCGGAATCAATGAACGTCTCCTGAGGGAAGCAAATCCCGACTCAGAGACGCACAGCTTTAGGAATTATCAGCTTTGAGCATCTTGGCCAAAATTAATTGTCTGAAATGATCATTGGTGTGTGCACTAACACAGCCCTCCCTGACTGACTGCAGAGGCTCACACTGCTAATGAAGACAGAAGGCCTTGCAGTTTGCAGGCAGCAGTGCATGTCTTCCTGAGCTGCTCTGGAGTGCTAAATGTAATCTCTGAGATCTGGGACAGAGGCAAAATGTCCCTCAAGGATACAGCACTCGCTTTGCTGGACACACTTATATATATATATATAGGTCATCTTAACATTCAGGGAAAGGAAATCAAGCCAACTAAAAACTTATTTCTTTTCAAAGTTCTTATAATTGATTCACATTTAGAGAAATTCTCCTTCAGCTCTACCTCAGATGTCGGTTTTAATAATTCTTCTGTGCTTGGACACACAGTTGCTACTTTAAAGCATTTGTAATCCAAATAGTCCTGACTGAGTAGTAGATCTATGTTTCAATAATAAAAAAAAATTCTATGTGGGAAACTAAGGAATGGGAAGATGGGATATCTTGGCCTTGGGGTTTGTAAATAGCCATAAACTCTTCCCTTCCTGTCAAATTTCTCTTTTTTTAGCACTCCAGCTTCATACATTGACCTTTTACAAACATTCAAATCTTACCCAAAGACTCCTTTATGTTTTATTCTATAACAAGAATATATTACTATATATTATATGTAATAATAGATATATATTACATTTTAAAATGATTTGGGCAAATCCAGGGGCTTAAGTGTAAAAAAAGACAGGGCAACAAATAGCTGTTTGGGAAAACGGCCTCATGATAAAGTCAGAAGTATGAACCTTACATATTATAACTCCAAGTAGTGGATAAAATTGGAATGAACATCAATAAAAACCCCATGATATCTGAAGAGATTAGTTTATTCATCAAAAGGCTGGTTTGAACCCATCAGCCTGATGTGCACAAGGACACTCTCTACCCCAACCACAGTTCCTCGAGCAAGAGTAGCTCAGTAGCGTTAGATTGATTGCCTCTAAGTGTTATCTGCTGTTCATAAAAGGCAAATTGCTCTTTCTCATTCTTTTTTGGCACCAGATTTAACCTTGTTCTGCCTAAAATATGATTCCTTAATGCATGCAATTTTAAAGTATTTGGGCTAACTATGAAGGCTAAAAATGTATATTGGTAGTAAATGTGATTATAAAAGATTCTTTAATAGACTCTAAATGGTACCTTGTTATGACCCCAAACAGGCTCCAACTTGGGAATGTGGGGCTGGGCCTGTGCAGCTCTTACTCCTGGCTCTCCTGCCCTGATTTGTGGGCCCCTTCAGTAACTCTGCTGCCTCTGGTGTCCCAGAACTTGCCCATGATTATTTCATCCAGCCAGTTAATCAATTCCAGGCTTTTTGGAATGGTAGAACAGGCAGTGGGCTGGATCCTGGTCAGTCAGTTCCCTGGACCCAACCCCTTCCACACCTGGAAACAGTTGATACAAGAGGAGACCTAGTGCTGCTCCTAAAGCCACAGTCTGACTCCCACATGCTGGGGTGGCCACCACAGACCCTCTCCACTCATTTTTTGGGTTAAGCAGCAAGAAAGAGAGGATTGTCTTAGTGGTTTATTGCTGTAACACAGGTGGTGCTTCAACTGACAGCAGCCTCCTCTAAGACTAGCATCTGTTCTTTCTTCTTTAGTAGGTTATTCACTTTACAGCAATTTAAACACAGCCTAAAAAGTCATATGGCTTTATTTCTTAAGCTAGAACTTTTTTGGTTGTTTCAGTGACCTGAGCAGTTCCCTCAGCAGAACAGCTATTTTCAAAACACAATGGTTTGCCAAATTATCACATCTCTGGTAAGACCTTTGTCACTGACTAATAATACTGACACTGCTTCCTGCTCACAATTTTGTCACCCTTCCACATGAAATATTATACTTTTATGCACTTGAATCTCATTTTTTACTCCTGATAATTAATTGTTGAAGTGCAAAACATGTATATTCTGTACTGAATAGCAGGATCCTCTTGTATTTATGTATGTGTATATTGCTTTGATTTTCTGTTTTCCTCTAAAAAAACATGAACAACCTTCCCTCCCACCCAACTAAAACTTTCTTGTGTTCCCCAAAAGACAGAGCTGTGCTGTGGGCTCCCTGTGGCAGGGACCCTTTCACATGTCTTTATTTTAAATTTGAGTTGAAATTAATGCAAAAGTATAAATAACTGGATGTTTTATGCGACAGCATAAGTAACTTTGGATCCCTATGGAAGATGGAACAAAAAATGACAAAGTAATGACAATGTTTTGATGAAAATATTCTCTTCCCCTTTGGAACCAGCCTGCAGTAATGAGGAATGGCTTCCACTATTAACGAGGAATGTTGACTTCACTGTCTCCTATTGCAACTTCAGCATTATTTAAATTTGGAGGGGAAAGGTTTTCATTTACTGTTTCTGAGTGCCAATACACAAATCAAGTGGTTAGACAAGCCTGGAGAAAAGCACATCCAATTCTGGAGACAAACAGGGCTGAGCGGGGCCGTGCAGGCACTTTGTTACGGTGTCGTCTGACATCGCTCCCGTGTTGCCTCTGAAATGCCAGGCTGTGTGTGAAGACAGATAAAACAATTTGTTCCTATGAAAGTAGCTTGGCTCAGTCCTTCAGCGATGCTGACAGTGAACTGTTCGCTTTCCAATTCGGTGGAATTATGCCCAGTTAGAGAATTACTTTCAAAGTTGTTTTAATGAACTCTTCAGCAATCAGCAGTGCAAGAGAAATGTCCCCTGTTCCTTATGCTCTGGAGAAGCAGAAAGATTAAATGGGCAGAGCCTCTTCTTCCCAGACATGGGTTAATTCTGTCTCCTACCTCTTTGCTTTGCCCATTATGTCTTACGTCTCTTCCTTAGGCAGGTTGTTTGTGACAGGAGGTTGTACCTAATGGGAAGTTTGATGTCAATATTGTCCTGTCACCCCTAAGACTGAAGTTTGGGCAGTCCTTTGGACTTCTGTTTTGCCTTCTACCGCTTCAACACCCTAAAAACCTTTGGCCCTTTCTCAGACCAGTGGGGACAAACCATGAGGGTGGTTAGTCTCTGCTGCTGTGGCTTCCCTGCCTTCTAGTGTGACGGGAATGAGCTGTTCCTTGTGCCTGCCCTGAATCTCCCTGCATCTGGAGCAGGCACCTTCACAGCAAAAAAACCCCAAAACAACCAAACCCACAACTCTAACTCTCCCCCTCTGCTCTGCTGCTTGCTTCTTTCTTCCAGTTCCAGTGTTCCCTTTTGATTGGTCAGGGATACCTTTTCCCCTGTTAAATAGGATGTTTCCAGATCAAAACTTCCCAGTGAGGTCTGAACCCTGAGCAGCAGCAGTTTGTTCATATACATTGTGAATGAATAAACAACCTCTGGGACCAACCTTTTATCAAGTCTGATCAATTCTTACGTCAAATGCCACTCAGCAAATGGGATTCTAATTCTGTTGTAGATTCATGATAATTATTTCCATAGCTCCTGCTATTGTGAGGCATAAAGTTGATTCTCTTGCGTAAAATTTCAACCAATGCAAATTTATCTGATATTTCAAGCAACAAAAGTGTACCTTTGCAGCCTGTGATTCCAGAGCAGAGATGTTTAAAGTCACAGGTCACAGTGTAACTGGGTACAGACGCCCACCGCGAGTGTTGCAAGAGGAATGGTGGCTTTTAGCCTTTGAGTAAACTGAAAGTATGCACTATTTATTTTAAGCAAGGCTCCATCCTTTTGAGATGAGTCACTGGCGTTTCTGCCCAGCCCCAGCACACTGACAGAATTAGTTGTATTGTCTTGAACGGTAAGGAAAACATTTTCAGATTTAAAGGATAAATGGTTATGTGCCGCAGTAATCAGTTGTTGCAAACATTTTTCTAAATCAGCCTGATTAATGATTACATTCTGATGGGTTTTATTTGGACACAAATCTGGATGTTATGATTTTGGCAGCAAGCAAAGACCTTGTGTTTTGACTGCTTGGTTGGGTTCAGAAATCAATGTTCCCTTTTGATCAGTTCCCGTAAAGAGCTGACTTTGCTTTCTAACTGCCTGAACTAAAGATGCAAAGCAACTTATTACTTTATCTGGTCCAGATATGAAAAATAACTAGAGCTGAGAGTCACATTTGTAGGAGAGTAAGTCTCTCTAGGCCTACAGACAGTTTTGTAGGGAACTGCTAATCTTGGAGAGGTTTTTGCTGTTTTACCTGAATATTCTCTTGAATGAGCTTATCCAGAGTCCAGTCAAAAATAGTTGGAAGAATAAATATTTATATGCATAGTGGACATTGCAGGCTGACAAACTCGTTTTCCATACTCATGCAATTCAGGTGGAGTCCCCTGAGGGCTGGGGAGTTGATGAAGCAAAAATGAAATCTAAAACAACCTTCTGAATATCTTTACTACTAAGCAGGACAGTTTTCTGTTCTGGTTCATGAGTCAGAATGATGCATGTTTGTAAATCCAGCAGAATGAAGTGTAGGTGCTCTGGGTTTAATGGCTTGATTTTTTTTTTTAACCTCTTGATGTTTCTCTGCTCCAGAGCTGGTGTTACAGAAAAGGTTGGGGTTTAGTTATTTTTGTGTATTATTTTCATTCATCTTTCTGTAATTTAATCTTTTCAGTGGTTTCTTCTGCATTGCAGCTTAGTACCTTTAGCTACCAGATGTTCATCAAAATTTCATGTTACCTCCTTATCTTTTCCCTTTTATTGACCAGATGAATCACAGCAGATGAGCATCCAAATTTGGTTAGAGATTGATTTCCTATGAATCTCTTCAAGAATTTGGATTGATTCTGAGGAATATGGGCAACTGTAAATTACCTGTTTCTCAACCAAAAATAAATTGCATCTCCCATGTATTTACACTTCAGTTATTACTGAACGCTTCCATTCCACCAGTTTTCCAGCAGTGACTTTATCTTGACTATGTTGCTGTTGGAAATAAAACATTTAAGAAACTAGTTGAGTTTCATTATGACTGTTTTCAGTAAATAAGGAAAATATATACCTTTTAAAAGCAGCTGAAAACAGTTCTGTGGCTGCAATAAGAACTGAGGAATTGGATTTCCCTCAATAAAAGATGGTGGCTCTTATCAATGACAGGAGCAGTTGGGTCAGATTATAAATATATTTGTACATATAGAAAGACAGACAGATTCTCATAAATGCCCCCTCTTTGGGTGCTTCATTGCATACATCTCATCTTATTTTAGGCTTTGGCTGCCTGTGTCTGTACCTGACCTAGTTTTCCTGGTTATTTTAATAGTCAATGAAGAAGGTTAAATATTTTTTGGACTTTACTTAATCTTTACCTTATATAATTATTCATAAAATAGGTCTGAATATTCAACTTAAAGGAACATCTTCCACTGATCAGAAGACTAACAATGTGTAAATCACATCTGGGGATGTGAGCTAGTGGACAAGTGCTGGATCATGGAATATCAAAGAGGTGCTTAGGTTGGTTCAATACCGAGATCCAGCACACACTGGAAACCAGGAGTGCTTTCCAGGAAGACTCTGCATGGTTTCATCCTGAACCTCTGCCAAGTTTTACCACAGTGGTTTATCTGTACAGTGGAATCACTTCCCCATTGTGCAAGACTGAGCTCTGTTTCAGGAACACAGCTTGGATATCAGTGTTACACCAAACCAAAGACCTTCTTGATGAAGTTCAGGCCATATTTCAATGAAAACGGTTGTTTTTGAAAATAGGAGATTATTATTTCTGTGGAGAACAAGCTCTTGGATGCTCCCACTTCAGTCTTTATCCATTAGGAATAGGATGTTTATAGATTAGAGATAATGAATTTTCACTAGCAGTTTTTTCTATGCTGATTCAAGAAACAAACCCTTCCTTCAGCCCTCCCTGAAGGAAAAATTAAATATTTCAACTAAAAGCCTGATTTGGTTTTCACAGGTGACTGCTGACTATTCTTATCTTGGTACAGTTCTTTTTCAGTATATTTTATTCTTCTTTAGACATATTGCAGTTAGGTTAAACTCTAATGAACTATTCAGCTGTGTATGAGAGCACAGCTGTTAATCCAGAATTTTTTAGTCATTAATCAGGAGTATTTCTGTTACATAAATGTGACTATAAGGTGTAGTCAGCTCCATGAATCAAAGTGACCTGTACAAATGTGCTCCTCAGCATTTGGAAGTATGGGCAAAACCACAAATATAACTTCCACTCACCTTGTACACATGGAGAATTTCACCTTCAAAAGCAATCTCTGAATGGGTTTTTTAAACATTTTTTTTTTCCTGAGAAAATTAGATGGTGTGTGTTTGAAACAATCTACCACTCAATGTAAGTCAAAGTTAAGCCTACCTGCATTAACAAATATATTTCTTTTTTATTCTCTTTATTTTCCCCTTTTTTTTTTATTTCCTTCTTTTTAACTTATACCATTATCTACTACACCAGGGAGTAAAAATAAGTTAAGTAAAAGGAAATCATGGTTAAAATCAAAACTCAAGAATTAGCTCTCACTTCGGGGGGGAAATTATTGAGCACAATGCAAAATACATTTTAGCGAACAAAATAATGAGAGAGTTACTTATGAAAAATACAATCATTTTACAAACCCTTGTATACAGTGAGTAATAATCAGTTCTCCATAATATTAACCAGAAGGAGCACTTAAATTTTTTGACATCCCTAATCATGGAGCCTGGGGAGAGCTACAGAACATTTGCATTAAATTACTCCTCATTTTCCCAGCCACGTCTGCCCCTTCCATAGGTTTTGCTGCCAGTATTTGTGAATTTGGCAGAAGCCTACAGATTTCATAGCTCATATTGTTGTCCCCTGCCAGAAATATCGGGGTGAGGTGTGTCAGATGCTGCATGACAATGAAGGGTTGAGGGAAATCCCGCTGGTTTTCGTGTGTGGCGCCCGGATGTCATCGTTCGTGTGGGATTCCTGAGCAGATCCTCGTATGCATCGCTCCTGCTGGCCCATGTTTCTGCCAGAGCTCAGCTGAGCTCTTGTAAGAAGGAGATGAGCCTACAATTTCCACAGCAGCAGTGGCAGGAGGGCTGGAGTAGTTCTGTGCTGCCTTTCCTTGGGTTATCCTGCAGGGAAAGCTGCCTGACCTGTGCTGCCGTTTGCTGTTGTGGCCTCGTATTCCCTTCCCAGGTTCTATTGTTTGGGCTCCTGCCTTAGGAGTGACAAGTGGGCTGTTTCAGAAGTGTTCATTCCTGGCCTAATTCTGCTTTCATTTAATGCTTTCCAGTACAACAGAAGTTGTGCCAGTTGAGCTGTATCAGCAGAACATCTCTCTCCCGGGGCAGATCAGCCCTGTAGGATTACACTACTTTTATGCGAGCACTGTCTATTAAAAGCAGGCTCATCTGAACCACATGGAGTAGAAACCAATGTAGCCAGTGTTGAAAACCTGGATAATTTGGGGGAATAAGCTGTAGCTGTAGAAATGTGTTAACACAAGGGCATTTGTGACAGGACAAGGGGAAATAGTTTTAGTTAGATTGGATATTCCAAAGAAATTCTTGAGGCCCTGGCACAGGTTGCCCAAAGAAACTGTGGCTGCCCCACCCCTGGAAGTGTCCAAGGCCAGGTTGGACGGGGCTTGGAGGAATCTGGGCTAGTGGAAGGTGCCCCTGCCCATGGCAGGGGGGTGGAGGGAGATGAGCTTTAAGGTCCCTTCCAACCCAAACCAGTCTGAGATTCTATGAGGATTTACGAGCTTGACTCATTTAGAGCTGATTATAAAATCCCAGTGTCTTTAGAGAAATGGAGTGGCTGCTTTTGAAAATCAGAAGTAAATATGCCCAAGAACTGTGTAGCAAACACGAAAAGCAATTCAGCTACAGGTGTGTACATTTAAAAAGTACCTGTGAGGCTGATAATCAAGGTTTGTTTTGTTGGCCTTCATGCTACAAGCTGGGGAACCTTTCCCTGCTTATTGCATTATCAGAAGTAATGTGTGTTTCTTCCCAGAAGTGATGACACCCTTAGGAAAAAGGCAGGTCTAGAGCATCTGAGTTGGGATTTCTGAGATGGAGTGAAACAAAATTTCAATTAAGTGGATTGGATTAACACTGACTGGGAAGTGGAACTGATATTCTGAGGGAAAGGAAAATACTTCCAGAAAATGGTTGAATATTTCCCCAGTAAAAATTAATGCCAAAGCAAATAAACAAGCAAATCTCTGGAATTGTCTAAATGCTGTATTATCTCATTAATGACACAATATATTTTGATATTAAATATTAAATACTTTGGCATTATGTAACTCAATATTATGCAGGTCAAAACATTAATTTCTTTTGGCTTTGCTGAAATCAGGTTTAAGAGGAAATAAATGCCCTTGAACTGTTTTATTCTTGGTAGAACTGCCTTTTCTAACAAAAAGCTACTGTGTTGAAAACTAACTGGTCAGTGCTCTGTTTCAGCAAGAATCAACTCATTTGGGTATTACTGGCTCTCTCCCAAGCAGCTTCTGCTACCAGACTTGGATTTCTATTTTCTGATCTGCAGAGTGGGTAAAAGTTAGTTTTTTGCCAAGAATATGTTCCTGAATTGTGCAAAAAGAAATAATAATAAATATCATCCGCTGTGGGCTCTATTTATTACTTCCTCTGTTGATATAACTTAATGTGGTATGGGTTAAAATTGTTAAAATTAAGATTATCCTTGTTAAAATGCACCAAATGGCTAAATTATCATGTGGACTTCTTTTGAGTTATTGTGGGCCACCACCTTTAGCCCCACACCGTGGAAAGTCTCTGTGGGCTGGGGGAGGGGAGTCACTTTCCAGTCAGTGGGAAGAAGGTGTTAATATTTTAGCAGTTGCTGGAAGTTTCTTTTGCTACTCTGTGGCACTGGCTCTGCTCCATATTTAGAGTTTCCATCTCATGAGGATTCTGACCTAATACTTTTACATCCCTTGCTGAAACTAAGTCCCTAAGTAGGCTATTTCCATGAGAAACACCATTGTCTTGTCCTTGGTGCACACAACTAAAGTCGTTGAACCAGAAGGAAGAATTACTTGAGGGAAAGTTTTTGGCATTTGCTGTGTAGCAATTTGGACCTGGGTGATCATTTTGTTTCTCTCTGCCTTTAAATCTGTGTCACCTTAAGCACTGTAGAACTCTAAGAAGATTTATAATTGCTTCTTTGGAAACAGTCCCAGTGATTGTCTCACTGTAACGTTACAGGGGATCCAGAGCAGTCCTGGAAACCACGAGCTTTATATGTCACGGAGGACTTGAGTCTATTGAAGAGCCCTCTGTGTAGTGATTTTAGGGGAGGGAAATTAAAAATGCAGCCTGAAACTTGGGTTTCCAGCTGTAACACTGCAGTGATTTGCCACAGAGTTGGTAAAAGCAACAGGACTTCTAAGAACTCCTTCTCTTGCTGTATCCTTCTCATTTATCACAGCCCTTCAAGGAGTTCCTCTTTAGCAGAACCCCATTCCCACCTAGCTATTATGTCTTCTGATTGTGCTCATGAAACCAACGTGGAGAAGCGCTGCTGGATGGGATTCTCTTCTGAAAGGCTGGGAAAGCTGCCTCAGGAGTAAAATTACCGGTCTGATAAATGTTTTTCATCCACTTTTCCTGTCTGCTCTCACTAAAGACACGGGTGGTGCAAGGGGATCACTGCTGTGCCCCACGGGGGGGACTGAGATCTCTGCTGGCAAAGGCAGCTCTTCCCTTTCACCAGTGGCTTTTGTTTGCCACACAGGTAGAATTTGTATTGAAACGGGCTCGTGAAAGTGAGCTAGGAAAAGGAAACTTCCTTGCTGGGAGAAATCCTGGATTAGTGAACAAGCCTGGCTAAAAGTACCTTGGGAAGAAGCCTGGGAGCATAAAAGGAATGGATCTATTTGCTGGTTGCTGTTTAATGTGTGTGCTCGCTCTGTGTTGTCTCTGGGAGTGGCTGTGTGGGTAGATGTGCTCTGAGTGGAGAAGAAAGCTTTGGATAACTCAGTATCTTCCTAATGTGATTGCTGTGTCTATCCAGGGCATGTTTTTAAGGCAGTGAGGAAAGGAGTAAGGAAGTTATAATCAATTTATATTGATACAAAGCATTTTCATAACACAGTGTTGAAAAGACTTAGTTGGAAAGGTGGGTCAATTGACAAGAAAATGTGCAGAACTGAAGTAAAGAAGGCTAAAGAAGGTTCTCGGTGTTTGGTTTTTCTTTTTTTTTTTTTTTTAATTAAAACCTCTAGATGAAAAACTTCTGTATTCTTTATAGATGTGAAAAATACTGCCTGTGGAGCTGCTGGTAGTTCATTATTCAATTTAATACAGTACCCTGTTTCAAAAACTGTTCTTGCAAATGATTATTCTCTGCTTCTGTCAGCCTGTCCTCACACTTGGAGGACCCTTACTGAGCCAAGTCATTTAAAAGTCAAAAACTCAGTAAGTGTGTTGGTTTTTCTTAACACTGACTATAGTAGCAAACACATCTGGTATCTTTGCTTTGTTCCTTAAGTGATCTGGTTTATTTTTGGATTGATTACTATCACGGTGTTAGTGCATGGAAAAAAGTAGAGACTTTCTCTCAGACCCTGTTTCTAAGGCTTTGAATACAAACTGAGAGGACTGGGGCAGAAAAATGCTTAGGAAACTTTTCAGAAGGAAATTGTTGGATGTAAATGTGCTGGCAGTGGGAAGAATTCTTAGGGTCCTTATCTGTCACCTGATCCAAGGAGAGATTTCCAGTAATGTTACTAGACATTGGATCAAGTTGGATATGGTTAGTGGGGCTTTGGCATAAGTAACCTGAAAAAGAAGATAATTTCAAGGACTAATATTACCTGGATCATTGGCACGTGTCACCAATATGTAAAAACCTCCTAGATGTAAAACCATCAATTAGATCATCTAATTCTCCTACTTTGCATCCTCTCTGGCTCTTGTAAAGTTGTACCAACAATATTATACCTGTTCCATAATGAAATAGGCATTTTGAAGCATCTACTGTTGATTTAGGGAGTAGATAAGTAAATCAGAACAGCAAAGAGGAAAAGGAAGGACACAAAACAATGGCACTTAGTAAATAAAGTTTTCAAAGTCTCAGAGAAAGAACAGGGTAATACAATCTGTGCTGTAGGCTCTGACTGGCTGAGGTGAAACATGAAGAAACATTTGCCATAGAAAAGGAATATTCATATTAGTATTAAAAATAATATGTATTTGATAGTCTTTTCAGTGTATCTTCTATGACTCATTTTAAGATACTCTGCCTTTTTTTCTGCTTATATTCTTTTTTCTATTGTCAGGTCCCACAATATTTTATCCTTTTCTATCCATTTATTCTTTTCTCTTTCTGTGTAGGAGGCACTGTAAAGCCTCTCTTTGATTGTGCATTGATGTAAAATTGAACAGTGTATGTTATGGATGTACTGCTGTCCCCTGGCAAACACTGACAGATGTTGGAATACTTATTACTCTCACTTCATGATCTTATAAATGTGATCTCTTTTTATTATGAGGACATGTTTCATTACTTATCTGATCCAAACCCCATTACAGTTTCTGGACAGATTCCTATTGATTTCCATAAGTTTTGGAACATTCCTTAAGATCTTTCAATTCAAAAGCAGCTAGTGGCAGTGTAGAAAAGGGAAGATCAGAGGGACCTTGGCAGCTTTCTCCCTGTATTCCCTCAGAGTGTCTCTCCCTTCCCAGAGTCAAGTCACAGCCTCCTTTGCTGCTCCTGCCATCCACAAGTGCTTTCCTATAGCTCTCTGCCTCATTGATTCTCCATCTGTTTTAATCTGAACATCTTTTTGGTGACCTCTGTTCACATCTGGTGTAAATATGCTACTATTCAAAGTGTTTTTCCTCTGTCAGTCACCATTTCAGGGAATGATTTATTGTAACAGGAGCTGTGTGCTCCGTGTTGTGCAAAGGAATTCTGCCTCGAGGATTTCTCATGTCTTGCTTGACTGAGGCTGGGAAGCACGAGGCAATGTGCTACCAGGAGGCTTGACTGATAACCTGTCCCCCCAAATTAGGGGGTAAATAAAGGAGATGGGGATTAGACAGGCAGGGAAGGCAGCTGTTAGATGCATTTCCTCAAAGTTGTGAAGGACCCAAGCCAAACCTTAAGGGTGTCAGTCAGGAGCCTGCCAACCACCCTGAAAGACATCTGAAAACAAATGCTGGAGGTTTAACCCATTTGTCTGAGTTAGAGGACAGTGCCTTAATTACAAGACACTTCTCCTTTTGCCCTTAAAAACCCAATATACTTCATATAGATGGAGCCACCACATTACTACCTAATAGCAATTTATATTCTGAGGTTGTACAGATTTTTTTCTCTTATTTCAACACCAGATTAAGAGGGGAAGGAATTGTGAGAGAATTGCTGTTTGAAAAGGAATTTGAATACAGACCAGGTGGTTAATTTGCCCACATTAGTTAGGATGTTTAACAAGGGAGGGTGCAGTCTGCAGTCAAGTCTCTGGAAGAACATCTCTATTGCTATTTAGCATCGCTGCACAGCTTTGCATTTTTGCCCACATTCCTTTGTGCTGTAGCCTTTCCCTCCCCCCCAAAAAAACACCAGGCAAAGAAAATAGCATATGGATGAGAAGTGGGATATCTGAACAGCTCCATGTGTCTGTTCCATGAATTGGTACAGAAGAAAAGGATGCATCATCATGCTTTGATAACAAGCAAATCAGGAGCAATTACTTTTCCCTTTCAGAGAAAAGGGGATCACTTACAGTACTTCAAAATAAGATTTTTTTTTTTCCCCCTGGAGAATAATAATCATTCTCTCTGTAAGCTGAGACACTATCATTGCTTTCAGTCTCACTGAGCGTGGTGTGTGAATTCATCTCTGCACTCAGGAGAGAGATTGCTGCTGTTGAATTGGAGAAGCTGTGGTGATGTCACTTCTTAAATATCACTGACTCCTCATCCAGTTGGATCAGATTTTGATCTTTGTAACACATCCTCTATTCTGAATGAGAACATGAGTAGAACAGATTGTTTTCCATAAGGTTTTGGCAACTACAAAACATTTGTGAAGTGATAATGCAATGATTGCTCATGTCTGAATGAAATTCTATAAGGAAAGCACTTTATTTCCTAGCAGAAACTCATGGCAAATAGATATATATCTTATATCAGAAATCACAGGTGGGGAAAGAAACCATATTGCTATTGTGCAATAAATGTCATGTCAAATAATGCAGATTGAAATTAAGAAGCAAAGACAAATGTAAATATCAATCAGTTAAAACTATTCTTCTCCACGAGTGGCTTTATTTGTATTTATTTTGCTATTTTCCAGTGGGATTTAAAAAACTTCAACAGTTTCATGACAAGGCTTATTTCTTTAATACTTGAAGAGGCCGCATGAAGAAAGCACGTTATGCTGATTATAAACACTAATACATTATTAATGAAATGAAACCAACTAATTCATTAACCAGTGTTAATACTTGCAACAGGAAAAGCTAATGCCTGGTTTCTTAGTAGCACTTCTGTGTGTGTTTTCTGTCACTTGGCTTTGCTGCAACACAGAAATATACTGGAATAGCTTCTTAGGCTGAAGTTACCAGTGCCTCTTTCCATGTCTTTTCCTCAGTTAGGTGTGATACCCAACCTGGCCCGGCTGCTCCAGCTCCTTGCCCTGCTGTCCCCTGCAGTGCTGTCCCTGCAGTTTGTCCCGGCCCCAGTCAGTGGAGGCACAGCCCAGCTGTGACACTGCAACTGGACATTTGTGTCCTGGAAGCACAAACACTCTACGATTTTCTTCAAGCCTCGATTTCCCCCAATCAATCTCTTTTAATCAATCTTTTAAGATGCTCCTGAGCTGCCGAAAGGCTGAGTTTACCACCTTGCTCAGTCCCACCGCCCTCTGCCTGTTGCTATTATGCCAGAGCCATAGAGGGATAGAATTACACTGCCTTCTACTATGCCTATCAGAATTACAGGAATCACCAAAGCAGCTGTAAACCCCGTGCTAAGAGGGAGCTAACGATGGAAAAAATGCCAATAATGCCTGTCTTTTGGTGTCAGTCCTATAGCAGTTGTTGTCTGTGAGGCACAATAGAACATCTGGAAGCCAGAGCCCTTCCATTCAGGTAGCTGGACTTGCATTAGCTGCTCTGGCATAAAGAACAGGATTAGAATGACAGACCTCCCCACTGAAATATTTGCTTCTGAATAAACTTGTCAAATGCAACAAGGAGTGTCATGGCAAAACTTTCCTGCCTCTGCTGTGAGAAGAGCCGCTGTTTAGAGGCTGACAAGAGGGCTGTGTTTAACTGAGCTGCATTTTGCTGCCGTCTGCTGTAGGCAGATACAATGAGAGGGGACAAAGGGCAAGTTCAATTCATTGCTATCAAGCTTCCTTTCTTCTAGGAGCAGGTAACAGTAAAATAATTCCTGCAGGTTTAAAACGGGTGCGTGGTAGCAAGAATGGGGGAAACAAGAAACTGCTGCAATAGCTTCACATTAATTTATGCTCAAGTGATTCACCATTCTTTATGGCACAACAGGGGACCCTAAATATAAAGGGGAATACAAACTAAGGAAGATAATGGAGAAGGAAGGCAACCTCCAATACCTTTAGAGTTCCTGCATTATTCCTGTTTGCCAGAATCTACTCTGGTGAGCGTTCACTTCAGCATAATGAAAGGGTAGCTTACAGTATAGCTTTGTAGAAACTAGGTCAGGTAAATTGGAGTTGCTATTGTAGCTTTATGTGCTCTTCAAGTGTAGATCTAAATTCAAATAAAAAATTTTAAAAGGGTACCTTTCATTAGTATCCATCACAAAGCTATCATGTCATTCAGTACATTAAATCCAGACAACACAGGTCTGGTTTGCAGTACTTTAGGAAGTTATACAGATAGCTTTGTTGATACTTGAACTACTTCAAAACTCATTTCTGATTTAGAAATGCCTGTCTTTGCACCTTAATATTACTATTTCTTCTCCCAGTGTTTATTTCCTTGTTTGTTTTAGATTGTACTGTAAGAAAAAAGTAATACCAGTTTCACAGCCTTAGCTGGGGGGTTAGAAAAGCATCTCCACAGCTGGGCAGTGCCTATGTCTGCCTTGCTCAGAAAGCTGCAGTTTGGGCACCAGAAACAAACCTGTTGCATTTATCCAACTTTCTTTGTGGGCTCGAGTTTCATCCCCCTTCTCGAGTTCTTCAGCCTGTGCTGAGAGATCTCAATAATGTCCTGTCTTGTTGCTTTTGCCGCCTTGGTTTGTCTACAGAATGCTCTGCTCAACTAATGAAGGTGTTATTTACCACTATAATGATTTTAAACATTGGCAAATTCAACCAGAAACTAGTGCTTCAGTGAGCCAGTGGAGTCATACAGGCAAGGAAATATTTTAGTATAACTTCTTTTTAACACTTTCTGAAGAATTTTACTTTTCCTCCTCCCTGAGAAATGGGAATATGTTTTAGATTCTGTCCTCTCCAGTTGATGCAATTTAGTTTTGAAAGATTAAGCTCTCTTTTTTGGTGCCAGTTTAATAGTGATTTGGGTTCCTGGGTGAGGCCTGTGGCCATCAAGGCTACAACTTGGGTGCCTCATTCATGGGCCCCGTTCTCCTGAACCACAGAAACCCATCCAGCGTGGTCCTTGGGATGGAGACCCTGTCACACATCAAGAGAGACAAAATTCCTGCCTTCCAGGCCATTAAACAGCAGTTGAAGTATAATGCTGAGCTGATGGGAATGAATTCCTACAATATGGCTCATAAACCAAAAATGAAACACTCTGTTTTGGGAGTCCTTTAACTGCTCATTTTGTTCAAAAATGCTAAAACAAAATGATTCAACACTTCCAGAATGTGTTTTTTTTCCTATACACTTCTAAATTTAAAACATGTTTTGTTGGTTTTTATGGTTCCAATGTACTCCCATAAAGCAGTGATATTACCCAGGGGAGGGGGAAAAAAAAATCACATTTCAATTTTTTTTGTAGAATATTTTATTTAAGTTATGCATAACAGATGACAACAAATGTCATTAATATTAACAGAATGGGATAGTTCTATTTAATTTCTGCTTTGTGAAGTCTTATTCTCCATGCTTGACTCTGGGGGAAAAACCAGCTTAATATAATTTCTGTTCCTAATTTACTGTTTGCTGGTCTCAGATGGTCTTCTGCTCTCCCATTGCAGTGTTTTAATAGTGACCTGCCTTAAAGATATGGACTTTTATTGTTTGTTCCCAAGGCTTTTCACAGGCAGAAAGGTGGATATCAATTATTCAGTAGGAATTTTCTCCCTGACAAGACTTTCCTTTGATATCTTACCCAAAGACAAACCTCCTCACATACTGATTTTCCTACATCATTTACCCTTAAGCCTAGAAAAGGGTGTCTACCAATGAGTTAACTAAGCTAATGATTTCTAGCTCTTCAAATCTTAATATATCAGTGTACTGGACTCCAGCATGAGTTAGGATTGTTATGGAGGCAAAGGTTATAAATTATGTTGGTCTGGTCGTAGTCTGGCAGCTCCAGGGCAATTTCCAGTGGAACCTTGAGCTAAATATTGTTGTGTCTTTGTATGAAAACCTTTCTGAAGACGCTCCCTACAAGCACACAGCCCACCTGTGTTCTTTACAGCTGGCACTTGAACACTCCTTGGGGTGAAACGGATGCTCTTTATTGTAGCTCGGAACGGAATCCAGGCACATGTGACCCTCTCAACTTCCTGGTAATCCTGGCAGCCTCTGGGATTGAGGATAAGGAAGCAGGAGAACCCAAATCTAGGACATAGAAGCCAGCTAATGACAAATTGCTAAATGAAATTAAATAAAAATAAACGGGATGGGATTCTGGCTCTGGCTCAGATGAGACTTTCCTGAGGGGTTAGGCTGGATTTTGCTCTTGTTGGTTGATGGAATTCTCCATCCTCTAAGCTGACTAGAGCAAGATGTGTAGAAAGAGCAATTATTTCTTCTTCCTCACCCGTTTTTAACAGTTTTTGGTAAGCATGGAAACAATATGAACTATGTTAGTGAAACAAATTAGATGCCAAGAAACACTGATGTGCTTATGTTGGATAGAAAAGCACAGAGCCTGAGAGGTCTGTGAGCTGGTGGGGGGTGAATATGGAACCACCACACACACAACACTTTGTACAGCATCATCTGTGAGCTTCCAGAGCACACAAGAGAATTTTGCCGTGTCCTCCCCCTCAGTTGTCCAAGTCCTTTCTCTGTTAGGTTGTGCTTCCCCCCTGGGACAATTAATTTTTACTGATTTTTTTCCTTTAGTTTTTTACCAGTTGATTAGAAAAAAACCAGAACCAATCTGCAAGTGCCTTCTTATCTCACTTTGTGAGAATAAACTATAGCAGCAAGCCCTTGCTTTTTAGGAACTTTTCAACCAGTAGACATCTACTGCCCTGTCTACTGGGCCTATTTTTCTGGATTTCACTTGGGTTTTTTAAATAAGCTTGAAAAAAATGGGTGATTTCCCTCACATCTGATCAAACAATTTCTCACTCTCCATCTGCTACATATAATATTGTTCCTCTTGCTAATTTGACATTTATTTCTGTGGCCAATGTGTACAATGAGGGTTTGCAATTTTCTTGTTGGCAGAAGCAGAGATGACCCTCTCGTTTGCATTATGCCTTTGTTTTTCAGAGTTTCTTTGGTCTTTCAGAGTTTCTTTTGCAGATCACTACTTCAAATTAGAATTTTAAAATTATCCCCTGGGTGGATTTGAAATCTACCATCACAGACAAGCACCTTTCCAGAGCTTTATTCTTCAATCTTGTGTATTAATCCTGATATGTGAACTTACTGGAATGACTTCTGACTGATTGGTTGAAGGTCACTATGTATGAAAACAATTCTTCTGGAACCCGTGGATGGTTTGCTTGGTTTGCTTGTTGCTTCTTCAGTAACTGAAAGTTGGGCTTCATTATAATTTTTAAAGGTCATAATGCCTGGATGCTGGCCATAAATATCCACTTACAAATCCATCTATTTAGCCTAATTAGAAAAAAGAAAGAATTTGGAGTATCAACGTTTCAAATTTTACATTTTGTAGATATTTCTTCCTTCTGTCCTCTGAAGAAAGTCACTCTTCCTTTAGGGTTGAGAAATACATGTAAGAGCAATATGTAAGGAAGTTATCAGTGGATTATAGATAGAGGAAATGGATTTTAAAATTGAGAATTCATCTAAGGTATACCTTTTTTGTAACAGCTCAGGTAACAGTCTGTGCTTTAACATACCATTTGAATACTTAGTTCTTCTGGCCAGCAGTGGAAAAACTCTACTGGTAGTCTATTGCTTCATTAAAATCTATGTAAAATAGCTCAGAAGTAGAAAAAACACAGATATTTCGTAGATATTTATTCTCTCATAAATCATTGCATTAGACACTCTTCCACCCAATAAATCTGTGGCCTTGAACTCTATTGTTGGGTTGTCTGTATTTAACAGGGTAACTTAAAAACATTTATTTATTTTAAAAAATTGCAGTATCTTACATTAAGCCCCTGACACTTCTCCTTGGTACTCTGTAGACTTGTGGTGTTTTCCCACTGCAGGGAAGCAGAATTAAAGGAGGAAAGCTCTGGATGTCAGCACAGAAGATTTGTTAGGAGACTACCATCAGTAGTTTTTCACTGATATGCAGGAAGAGGGTGTTACAAGAAAATAAGAATACAAAGCAGGCCCAGCATCTGAGAACCTTTGATGTTTTTGGCATCATCCTATTTCTTGTACTCTGAAAATGGTCACTGCTGGTGCCTCAAACAGGCAATATTTGTCAGCATTTATAACGTGCTTCTTACTCAGGATTTCAAATCTCCAGAACACCGAGGTAAATCCCAGAGCCTCCCTGTTCTGTGTGTTAATTGTCCTGTTTTCATTTGCAGATGGGGAAACGTGGGGAGGTTAAATGCTTTGCCTGTGGTGTGGTCTGAGTTGGTCTCTTGGTGTGGATTAGAAAGCAGGAAGGGAAATCCTTATCACAGCAGTTGGGAACATTGGGACTAACCTACAGGTCTAGGACTGAAACCTGGAACCTGCTTCTACCTTTGACACTAAAATGGCACCACAGAACAAGTGAAATATAGGTGAAAGCATTCACAAATTAAAATGAGGCTCCAAATGACCCAGTTTGCTGTGCCTTCTGGTTTGCTTTTGGCTCAGTTCCTAATCTAGTTTCTCACAAGAGAAACTCCTCCTGTGAATAGCTTCTTCTTAATAATAGAATATTACTTTACTGATTAATATTTGTTGGACACTTAGTCTAATTATGGTTTCTCACAGCTACTTTAATTACTATAATACGAGGTTTAACTTAAGCAAGATATTCCAGAGGAGTTTTAGCGACGCTTTGCAACTTAATTCTGTCCGTGGAACACGGCAGCTGACTATTGGGAGACAGGGAACCACACTCCTTCCTGAAGCCAGGACACGTGTTTTTGAACGATAAGATACATCAGTATTTTTGTTTCTGAATCAAAAGATGTAAATACCAAGGATTTCCAGGAGCTGGGAACTCTGAAAGCTCAGCCTGGGGAATAGCTGCAGTGAACACGATTAACTGGATAAAGGGGAGCTCCATGTAGTGCAGTCAAGGATGTCAGTGTTTACTCACTAATTGAAATTGGAGAGGCACAATTAAAAGCCTGTGATTAGTAAGGTATGCCAATATCTTTAAGGACTAGCTCCCATCTTTTCAAACGTGCAGAGGAACACTGGGTTGTTTTTTCGTGGTGAGAAATTATCCCATTTCTCCTGCGTTGCTTGTGCTGAAAAGCAAAAAAGTGAAATAGGAAGACGAGTCTTTGGAAGAAATTGGTCACTCATTTTTTCTTCCCAGGTTATTTTAAACTCCAGGTTAGGTCACATTCATATTTATTGAATACCTCAGTGGGAAGTACAAAAGGACTTGGATTGGATATTTGCTTGGTAGTAAATATGAACATATTGGCAGAGTATGAATGGAGGAGATCAGGCAAGAAAAAAGTGGAGGATTCACTAATAACGTGACCCCGTCCCCTCTAGTTCTCAGTTCCCCATTTGTACATCTCCAGTGCCATTTTCAAATGTCACACCTTAATTTCCTCCCTTTTATAAAAAAATGCTTAAAAGCAAAGGATATTCTTTACCACTGAGAACAGCAACTCCATTAATCAGTTTTAAAAAAAACAACAAAAAACAGGTTTCTGCTTAACAATCATGAATGATGTCCCCGAAGTCCAACCTGAATTTCCTACTTCATGTACTTAATATTTACCAGGAACTTGAACCAGAAGCTGTTGAGTTCTGTATATACACAGCAGAGAACTTGAGTGCTTGTTTGATAAGTGTCTGATAAGACAAATGTTGTGGGAATAAATCCTTCTCATTTTTTCGTGGACTCAAACTTCATTAAGATTTTGTTCTCTTCCCTTGGAATTGTTTATTTCACTTCAGGGAAGTGGGTAGTTTCTGAAATGCTCTTGCTTTGTAGGATGTAGGAAGACATGGGAATTTGATTATGGAAAAAGGCTCTCTTACAATATTTAAAACAGAAAAATTAGGTTTCTGCTTTTGCATAATGCCGATTTAGTTTGGAGTGTAATGCTTTCTGCTTTCACCCTTGCAAGCTGATTCTTATTTAGGAGATGAAAGATTGTGCAAAATATAATATTCTTGTATAATTTAAACTGCCTGATAATGTGCTATAGCCTCCCAGAATTCAGTCCCAAGCATGAGGCATTGATTTAAAAAAGGCATTTAAATAATTTAAAATTGTTCAGTGCTGGGCATGATCAGCACCCCAATCATTTTCAAATGAAAGTACCTCTAAAAAATTGAAGCAGTTGAATAATTTTAAATTGCTTTATACTGTGCAAGCACAGAACCCCAATCACTTCTAGGATGAAGCACTTGGAAAAAAAAAAATTGAAGTGCTCCAGTAAATTTAAATTGCCCTATGCAAAGAAAAGAGTCTTTAAATTATTGGATACTTGATTTTTTTTTCTTTAAATTTTCTAATTTTTATGTACTGCTCAAACAGCTTTACTTTATCAAAATGAACAAAAAAAATCTGATTGTATAAACTTGAAAAATATTAAATTAACCTCTGTTACATGTAGTAATGGTAGGATATTTCACAGTCAAATGTCATATATCCTGGTGTAGGAATTCTCAGTACTTTCATTATTATATTTAGCTCAGACAAAATAAAAATAAAATATAACCCTGTAGAGAAAATAGTTTGAGCACTAGAATCCTTTAGCCTGTCTCTCTGACAAAAAACATACCTCTTCAGACCTCCCAAATCTGAATTATATTCGTGTTTTTTACCTGGCCAGTCTAGACAAAAGCAAACCCATGTCCTTAAGTGCTTTCTGTCCATAAATTTTCAACAACAGTGTGATAATATTGATATTTAGATGTAGATATAGGTTGCCAAAGCAAGATCCAAGGCAGAGATCTACATTTTTTCACAACCTCTCATGTGTTTTATGTTTGTTGTTTGTGTCTGGTGCCTGTGGAACATTGCATGGAACAGATGAAAGGTTTGGTAAATACAGATAATTATGGAACTAATGAATGTACTGGAAGTGCTGTCTACAATGTTAAAGGGGGAGGCTACAGAGGTTTCCTGACCACTGCAGGAACTTTACTTGTTTTAAACTACGGATTTCAAAAGCAAATTATAGTTTATTGTAGAGGTTCCATGATGGAGTTTGTGGGATACAACTGTACCTCTGTCCTTATACCTCAGAACTGACAGCTCTTCCTTCACCTAAGGGAAAAAAATCAGTCTGTTCTCGTGGGTACAGATAATTTTCTCTGATGGTTGTTTCTACAACAAACAAAAAAATCCCCTGGAATATTTAGCAATTAACATCCAATATTTCCCAGAAATGCCATTCCTTGATGGTTGAAAGGAAGTTTTCCTGTAAGGAAGGAAGGAATAGTTATTCAACAGGGTGTTACTAAACGTTCTTCAGTACTCCTGAGATCTCATTCCCAACAGGGTAGGATTTTCTTTGACTCCCAAAGACACGTGGGGTCAATAACTGTGTCTTCTGCACAAAAGATTTCATTCAGCTCTTAAATGGCAAACAATTAGAAGAGAAAGGGTTGGAGACCAGGCTCTTGGTTTCATATTATTTATGTTCAATTAACTTACCAGACTGGTGGTTTTTTTTTTTTTTTTCCTTCCTGCTTTGGCTACTAAGTGTTGATCTTTAATAGTTATCATGTTCCTACCATTAATGGGTTTTATTTCTTTGGAAAGGTCATGCTTGATGTAATGCCACTGTTAACACGAGGGAGCCTGTAAGCTTTAGATATTTTGCTTTATTGTGATGTGCTCAAAAATGTTGAACTACTCGCTGCCTTTCCCTTGGGCTTTTATTCCACTAAAATCAGAAGAGTCAGTACAAGTTCTTTTAAATTTTTGACTGTGTTTTTGCAATTTGTTAAAAGCACTCCTCAACTAGCAGCTGGCACTGCTAAAAAGACCTGGGTCTTTTTCTTTTAATGCTTTTCTATTTGTTTCTAGATGACTCTAAGAGCTTGAAAATTGCTACCCCTTTAAAGAGATGCACAAGCCTTGGCCAGTAAAATGAGGAGTGATGCAACAACTTGGGTCATATCAGTTAAATGAATTAAAGTTATATCTGATTACCAGCCTACTACTAATAAGGTACAGTTAGTGCTCTTTAGGAAAAGAAAGTAAAATCACTTAAAACCAGCACTGAACAAGATTGCTAAGCTCAGTTCCCTCTCTTATAGGTGTGTATAATGTGCAAAACACAGCAATATGTTGACCTCTTAGTTAGCTAAAAAGATACCTATTGTATTTATTTTACATCCTGGAGTTACTTATGTCCCTAAATTTTGCTAGCTGGAATGAAAAGTGGCATATCCATCTTTATTTCCTAGAGTTAGTCAGCAGGACAAGAAGAATCAGTGCTGCAGGTGTGTCACAGGGGTTTTGGCCTGGTTTTCTGAGCTGGTATGAGCTTTATTCTCTTATTGCTTAACCTTGTTTTCCATGATTCCCTCTCATAACACTTGAAAACCACTGGGCAGTTTCAGAGTTGGGAGACTGAGCTGAAATCATCAAATTCATAGGATTTTCATGAGTACAAGAAACAGATGAGAAGATTTATAGGCCTTGTCCTTCCTAGAAGAGAGTTCACCTCTGAGCTTAGTTTTTTTAAACAGAAATCAATAGGAAGCCAGCCTTCCCAACTATTTATTTAAATACTATCATTCTGCTATTGCTCTGTTGTAAAGGAAAATAACCACGTGACGTGTGATAACTTTGTGAAACATATTTTTTCATGGCTTGTTCTACATAGCAGATTGTCCTCTTCCTGTTAAAGTCAAATAAAAGCATGTCAAAACTGGGAGACAGCTTTGCACTGGGGTTTTCCTTGCCTCACTTTCTCAGTTTTTATAATGAGTCTTTGGCTGTTACGTTTTTATTTTTTTTTCTCCAATAGCCTCACTGGAATCAAAGAGATTTTACTTGAAAGTATTAATTTTTTAAAAATCTTACATTTATGAGGTTTTAAGAGAAGGTCAGAAAATGTTCAACAAATGGTTTTTTGAAGTTGAAAATCAGATATTTTCTCTTTTCCTTGTACTTTTATGAGTTCTGAGGGTTGATTCTTGATTTTTCTAATGTTTCAAGGTGATAGCACTGCTATGTGTTTAATCCTCAAACCTGTGCTATTCTTGGAAAGATTGTTTTCAGCAGGCTCATTTTTGCTTTTAGCCAAAGACAGATGTTCAGTGTTACACCAGGTTCAGTTTTGTGGAGCAGTAATAATTGCTTTATGCTCCAACTTTGTGGAATATAAAGAAAACAATAGGTGGAAGGTTGCATTTTTTTTTGATAACGATCACACTGTTGGGAAATTAAACATGTATCATGTTCCTTATAGTTTCCAACCATCCTATCCAAAACCCCGCTATCTGCTGTAAGAAATATGATTTTAATTTTTTTCTCTAACAGCTTTTGCCACATCAGTGTTTCCCTGTGTGGAATAATGACTTTGCCCCATGCAACTGCACATGAAGGGTTATAAATATTTTGGAGGAATTTTTAATTTATTTCCTTTTCTGATAACCAGAGATCCATATTTTCATTCATCTAAGTGCTTCGTGAAGTCATTACTGCCGGAAAATAGGATGAACCTGTTTATTTCATTAGGCAATAAATAACTAAAATGTTTGTTATAAGCAGATCTTCAAGCAGGTTATTGCTGTGAGGCAGTTTAGGTTTCAGTAATTCCCCACCTTGCAGTAAAACCAGTTCAGAACTCTGACTTTCAATGTTTCTTCTTTATGCCTCTTTCACTGGTACAGGAGTGCTGTTGAATGGCTCATTTGCATTATTCTGTGCCCTGTAAAATGAATTTATTATGCAGCTTCTCTAAATAGGCTAACCAGTTGTAATCTCATTCCAGTGGTGTATGGGTTTCAGCAAAACATGATTACTTCTTTCATAATGTCTAAAAATCAACAAAAATGAACCTTGGAGCCCAACCAGTCCTTTTACTCCAGTCTGGTGTGTTAGATGGTGCCATTAATCACCATGGGGAGCTATTTACTTGGTAAATAGTTGAGTAATTTAAAATATTACTTACTTTGAGCACAGGTAACACGTTTTGGCCTCTGTTATTAATCATTAAAATACTTAATGAACCAGGATGATGTTTATTCCCTGGATTACAAAAATCTGAACAACGTTCATCATCACCTACGTTGATGGAACATTAGGTTGATCCTGCACTCCGAGCCAGGTGAGTACAGCTCCTCTTGAGCTGGAAGCTCAGATTTAGGGGCAGATCCTTTGTCTCAGCTCGTGATCTGCATGGAGAGGGAAGGTTAAGCTTGGGTTCTGTGCTGTGAGATCTCTGCCCATTGTGAGCAGAGCTGGTTCCCAGCTGGTCAAAGGGCACAGATTTAGCAATGCATGAATATTTATTATTTAGCAATGCATTTATATTTCATAAAGATTAATCCTGACTCTGTTTGCAGAAGCTGCTTAACGTTGTTATAGGTAAATGGTGGCAGTACCTCTGTCCGTGTCAAATTTTTCAACTCTTTGTGTGCTGGTTAATTTTAGAATGATTTTGAGCATCAGCACGATGAGACTTAAAAAGAAAAAGTAGAATTTCAGGAAGCATTAGACAACATATTTTGGGCTTAAGGAAATATATGGATCGCTTACCAGACCCTGGAGAATATTTATCTGGAATTCTTTGTGTATTTTGCACAGGTGTGAACTTAAGCAGGCACATTGAAAGGCTATTGAGATGATCACAGAGATGGATCTATATAGGAGGAATTGGAAAGAGCTTGGTTTGTCTGGCCTGACAAATGGAAGATTTAGAGAGGACAGAGGTTAATTAAGTTATGAGATGAGACTTGTAAGAGAATAAATGGCTGTAAATTGACCATGAACAAATTTATTCTGGAAGCTCTGAAATGACCATCAGAATAAAGGTCGGGAATTAGGGAATGTAGGAAGAATTATTTATGGTCGGGATCAAGAGATCCATACAGGAGTCTGTGAGTTGTGCCTGCTTGTGACACCAGAGGTGGTTCATTCCAGGCCTGTGTAAGGGTTTCACAGAACCTTTAGGGCTGGAAGGGACCTCTGGGGACCATCCAGTCCAACCCCTCTGCCCAGGCAGGGTCATCTGGAGCAGGTGACACAGGAACATGTCCAAGTGGATTTGGAATGTCTTCAGGGTTTCCTTGGAGTTCCCAAGTTTTTCCTGGGGTTATGAGTCAAGTGAGCTCCAAGCCAGCTCAGGTTCTGAAGCATGGAAAATGTGATGGTAGGAGTTTATTAAGAAGCTGAATTTTCAGGTGCAGTCCCAGGGGAGGTTGTGGTGCAGACTGTGATGGTCTCACACCCAGCCGTGTTTCTCCAACTCCACTGTCCCGTGGGCACGGGGTGTCACACCTGGGACTGTGACTGGGCTCAGGGAGCAGATGTAAGTGGAGAAGAGCAGAAAAAGGGACTGGTTTCCAGTCAGGTGAGTGCTGGGGAGAGAGGACACATCCCAGCTGTGGCTTCAAACAGGGATGTTGTCAAAGTGCTCCTGTGCTTTCTGGTGCATTTCTCATTTTCTCCGCCCTGAGCAGAGTGGACTCTGAGGCACTTTGGGCTCTAAACAGACCCTGGAGTCACATCTTAACACACTGATAGTGCCTCTTCCAGAGATCTGGAATTTCAGAGGACAAGTGGCTGTTCAGACATCACCACTGGCAAATTGCTTCTTGAATAACTTAATGAGATTCCCGGTGTCGTGGAAGAGGCATATTTTTTACTGACTGTGTGATAAAATCCTTATAATAAACATAGATTCCCCAGGAAAGTGCTCATAAAGAGGAAGTTCCTGTGGTAGGTAGCCTCACAAAAGAGTTTGTCACATTTTGTTTGCAGTTAATGGATGCCTGGTGCAGTCACCCAGCTTAGTGACAGGAGAACTGAATTCATGTGAGACAATAAAGTCATTATAATTTGCATTTTCATAGCCCACTCTTCAGTACTCCAAGTGTGACTCTGCCTTTTAGGACAGAGCTGTGCAGGAAATGGATAGGTAGGCCCTTTAAAAGAATATTTATCATCCTCGAAGAATCTTAGTGCCAAATCTTAATAGCATTTCTTACAAAAATGACTGGAATTCACTATCAGATATAGAGGTAGAGCTGTAGAGATTGTAAATAGGGTTTTTTTTTTAACTTCTCTCCTGATAAAAAGAAGAGAGGTTAAAGCCTGAAACAGTGAAAACTTCCCTCCAAAATGAAAATATTGAATAAAAAAAAATACTCCAGATTGTAACACTCCAGAAATCAAATTAATTCAAGAGAGCAGCGTGTTTTAATTCATTTAGTCACTTTCAGAGATAAATAATTCAACATACCTTTATGTAAAGTTAAAATACCTTTGTTAATTATGCCAATCAGAGGATAAGTTGTTCAGGCTTTTGAGTTTTGGTTTGTTTTTTTTTACTGTTTTAGTTGATGTTAAAAAATACAGAAGACAAGGAGAACTTCATGTCCAACCTGTGTGTGATCTGATGAAACAATTGACCTGCTGACAATCTAATTGAAGTCTACATAATGCAGAATTAGAACCCTCCTTAGAGCACTGCTCTCTTTATTCTGCTTAAATCTCCCTCTGTTAACTTCATTTAAATGACTCCCTCACTTAAATCTAGAGTAAAAACCTAAAATCAATTAATAGTTCTTACTGATTTCATCATATCTGTGCCTGTGATGCTCATCACTTGTTTTTCTTTGATGGCTTCCTCTCTATCCGTTTTTGGGAGGGTCTAATGTTGCAGCACCTGAAGATGGAGATGATTTTAAAATTAAAAGATCTTGATCTGCATGATAAAAATGTTTTGCCACATGCAATTTAATTCAGTGTTGGCAGTTCTCATTATTCTGATTGCTTTTCTCTCTCTCTGCTGTTCTCAGCTTCAAGGATCACCGTATTCTATATGAAAATCTGAAGTTTTCATATGTAAAACCCCAAATTTCTAGTTCTCATCTTTCCAGAGAAAAACTCAGAAGCATAAATTTTCAATACCCGCTTCCAAGTAAATGAGTCACATGAATAAAAAAGAACCCCCAAAAATCACACTTCAAAAAACCCTGCCCTACCTACAACTCCAAACAAAAAAAAAAATCACAACTAAAAACCTAATTTCTTAGGAAGTAATTCATAATTTTTGAACTTTTGAGGTTATTACTCTTATTAAAAATGAGAGTGATTTCTGTTTTAGCTCTTGCTTTGTGCCGGTTTCTGTTGGTTTGTTTTCATTTCAGATTACTCTCCTGAAGCCAAAGGCAGATTGTGATCCTACAGAATATTGCCCTACGAAAAGAGATTTGTTTGCATTTATTGTGTGTAAAATTCCAGTCTGGGCAGATGGCTTTCCCAGGTGTCTGCTCCATCTACATCTCTAATTAAATAAAGCCTTGCACAAGGATGAATTTCACACCCTAAGAATGTGTGTGAAATGCAATTAATATTCTGAAGCATGTGTTTTTGTGATAGGTGATCTCCTGCAGGTAGGGCTGATGAAGATATGAGAGTGTTTACAGTAAAAGGTGAGAAAATTAATTTTCAGGGCGAGGACGTGGCCAGTCAAACCTGAAACTGTGCAAATCGAAAAGGACGTAAAAATTCTGAAATTCTTTGAAAGGTTGTTTTAGAGACTGACTTTGTCACCAGCAGAGGAGGCAGAAGAACCCTGGGTTTTGACACGTCGTGATACCCAGAGGTACTTTAACATCAGGGACTTTATTAATTTCCTCTGCAGTGTGGTAGAAAATTGCTGTCCTTTTTTTTACTTTCCAACCATATTCTGTGTGAGCAGCTTTCAGTGCAAATGGTGAGGTCAGTAAAGGTCCACCAGCAGGCGTGTGCTGTTTTATTAACTAAAAAAAATAAGGTGTTTCTTAGCTTGGTACCTCATCAGAAGTACAGTTCTCTCTCAGTGGCCAAACTAGGACAGGAGTTATCTGAACTAGTGACATTTCCTTAGAGTTGACTGGCAATAAATTCAGAAAGACAAATTGTCAGGATATTAAAACTGAGTCCTTGCTCTGTAGGTTTCTGCAAAGCAGCAGGTTATGAAAAACTTTGATTTTCCTTGTCAGTGAACAGAGCATCTCTAGGTCTGAGTGGTCACAACTGTCTGGTTTGCTTTTCAGACTTCTAGCCCTTTAGATTTCCATGAGCAATTTGTTTGCTGCATAATTGGCATATTTGTTCAAGAATTTGGCTTTTTTCTTTGTGGCAGGTGAAGGATCCTTTTGTACTAATTGCCCAACGCTTACTCGACTCAATGTGTGAAGAGTATTTATATATTCTGAGATCTACATGTGACATTTAAATATTATTTTCAGTGAATTTAGCTGAAGTTTTTCTTTAGACAGCTATCAGCCTATAAACCCTTTTATGATATCCAAAAATACAAAAACTACACTGTGCTTTGAACAAGTCTCTCTGCCTTCAACATATATCTGCTTGGCTTACTTTTTTCAAGATATTTTTAAAGACTTTTTTTCCCCAGCGTGAAGAACTTTAACAGGAATTATTTTAATGAGATAGACATTTAGTTCAACAGAAGTTACTTCATGAGAAAAATAAATTAAAAGAATAATTGTCGTTTTCAACGGTAATTAATTAAAAACTCTCCCTGTGATGACAAATTTAACATTTTGTCTGACATGTTGAGAAGAAGAAAGTGCCTGGAATTGCACAAGTGGAATAAAATGTTCTGTTTCACAGCAAGGCCAAGCCTGAGTCTTGTAATTATTTCAAAGGGAGTAAAGGTCATTTTCTATTTGCTGCATCTGTATTATGTGAGGCTTCTGTACCAGGCTTACAGAAGTTAACTCGTGACCCATTTAGATTGCCCAGATTTCAAAGTCAACTTATCCTGTCACAAATCTGATAAAGTACACATATTCCCTTCTCTAAGTACTGACATAGATGATGTCCAAAGAGGCTTTTTATCTATAGCTCTGTAAGACAAGAGTTTCAGCTTTAAGACTCCAGTAGCTGGGAGATCAGAACACGATTTCTCCTCTTGCTTGCTGTGTTAATCCTTTAGGGGAAGAGCTGTTTGGAGAGAAATTTCATATGGTTTGGACTATTTTTCTGGTGTGGACTCATGAAACTTTGCTTCAGTTGTTGTTTTGCATCTCGAGATTGGAAGAGTTTTCCTTCTGCTGTGTTTGCACTTTGATGCATATTCATTCAGGAACACTGAGTCAGAAGGACAGGTACTTTAGAACTGCACCTGTGCACACTGAAGATGTGTGCAGAAAGTGCATGTGTGCCTTTCTTCCCGTGTATGTGCCCATTTAAATGCATATAAGGCTGGGGGTTTTTAACAATCAGTAATCAAGTTTTACGAACAATTTTCTGGGCAGGTTCGAAATATGTCAGTTCACGTTTGCAGACATCTCATATGGGAAGACTGAAGGGGACATGTTCAATTCTCCATCCCTTCAGAGTCCAAAATCTCCAACAAAATCAGTATGTCAATGTCAATAACTGACTGAGGGATCAGGTGCTGTGTTTTTAAACCCTTTTAGAAGGGCAGCAGCAGTAAGGGCACACAGAAGGGAATAGCAGTCAAGTGTGTTGCACCTTGCTTGGTGTGCTTAAGTCTCTCTCCTTTCTTGGTTAATTCTTCCACGGGACAAACATAGAGCAGGCCAGGATGGAAAGCAAAGGTGTCCATCTCTTCATTTGTCTTCCACCAGCTTAATTGCCATGAAATATTCTGCCTTTTTTCTTGCAGTCTGCTGGCACTTCTAGCCAAGCTTTTATAGCCAGTGTCAGTGACATGAAACAAATGCTCCAGCAGTTGGTTTCTGTAAGAACAACTAATGCAGAGCAGGTGGGATGTTGCTGCCTTTGGCTTTTATAAATGGGATCCCCCAGAACTTACAGCGAGTGTGAAGTGCATGAGAGGAGAGAGCAGATAATGTATCACTGAGTTAGCAAATGGACTGTGAGTGGTGGTGAAGAGGGGAAGGTGCAGATGTTAAAATTTCACAGGACATCACTCTGGGATCAGGATCAAGATCAGCAGATGTAGATGATAACGGAGTAGAAGTAGGACTGAGTGATGCTGCTGGTGTGTTGGGAGAAGTGAGAGTGCAGTTTGTCACTTGAAGCAGAAAGGAACCTTCAGCATTCACCAGTGTGGGATAGGGGAGAAATTGTCTTCACAGTTTTATTTGCAAAACTTTATTGTGTGTTGAGGGTGTCTTGAGTAAATGTACCATTTGTGCAGGGCCACCTGAATTTAAGAGCGAGTGTCACTCAGAACCCCTGTGTTCAACTGCTTCCTTTTTGGTTTCTACGTGCACCCTCTCTACTTGATTTTGCTTTGGCTGCTCAGCAAGCAGGAGATTGGCCATAATGACTTGAGATCAGAATACTCAGTACCCCACCTGAAAGTCAGGTTTCGAAAAACACCTTTGGAGGTTCTGAAGCAGAAAGTGCCTCTGAAAATGTAGTTACACATATTGAGGTTGGAAAATATGATTTGGCTTCTCCTACTCTTAAACTCACCTCCTTTTGCCTCTCTCTTTAACCTTTTAATCTTTGCAGTAATTTTTTTTCTTGCTTCTTCTTCCTGGAGCGTTCTTACCTCCATGCTCTCGTGTAACCAGCTGCCAAGAAAAAATAACCCTTCAGGTTGTTTTCTCTCCTCATAAGTAAAATGCTTCAGAGACTGAGATTAATATTGTACCTATTTCCAAGCAATTTTATTTTGCTTTTAAGCTTCCTCCTTTGTCAAGGTGTTCCTGTGGTGACAGAGAACTTTGGTGACCACATGCTAACAGTTTCACAAACTGTATTCAACTTAATCTTCAGATCCACTGTGATGCACACATTTCTTTTTCAGTCTGCCCTTGGTGTAAACAAGCTTCTGATTATAGGGAAAATGGACAAACTCTGGCTTGGAGGGGAAGAAGAGAAAACCAACAGTTTGCATTTATTAGCAAAGAAGTTCTTTTATAAATGAAACTTCTGTAGGTGAAACTTTACCCTTGAATAAAGAATTTATTCTATAACTTAGTGATCAAGTTCCTGAAATAGGTTTGGAGATTCTAATTTATCTCTTATTCAGATCAACTTACATGTGCTTAATTTAAACATATATTTAAGTCTAGCTGTATTCAGCTAAGCTCAATGCATACGATTTTTAGGAGCAACATTAAATCATTCAGGAAGATCAATAATATTCTTTATTGATATTCTGAACTGAACTTCACCTTGAAAGCTAGTATTTTGTAACTTCCATGCCAGCCCACATATAAAAAAGCAAAAACCTTATGTAAAAAATTGTTTAGCAAGATTTGAAAGGGAATTGTGATGTGATGGATATTTTGTTTTATGAGTATGAAGCCCAATGTTTTGTTTTATGAGCACTGAGCCCAGACCCGGTATCGTTCCCAGAAGCCAACATGATGGATGAAGGAATGGATGCTCAAAGTCTATTTCTGTTTTTTTTTTCCCTCTCAGATTCTGCTGCTTGCATGGGCAGAAGATTTAGAATGTGTCCCTGGATTCCAGCAGAAGGTTTTTCATATTGAGAAACCATTTGAATTCACAGAGGACCGGCTGGTTCTGAACCGTACGTTATTTTCATATATTACTATTGTGCAAAAATCAGAATTGTTTATGTATGCATTTGATTCCTACCATTTATCAGAGAGCTTTTGTTTTTTGTACTTAGGATTTTGAATGTTGCCATGATTCTGTCTGAGTTCCCCTGTATGAATCCTATATCTCTACAGACTTTACTCTGTTCCACGTATTAGAGATGACAAAATACGATATATAATAATTTAGGACTATATGAATATTGTGAAAACTTAGAATACATAACTTTTTAAAAAACAAATTTACTTGAAAATCAGGACTTTCCTATCAACATTTCACTATTAAATAATCTCTGCAACTCAGGTTTAGAACTTTATATCTTAAAAGTTTCATTCATATCTGGCGCAAGTCCAAGACTTTACATGAATTTCAGAGGAGGCTTGATGGAGCTTGGGATCATCAGTGACTGCAGAATGTTACTGTGTGTGTCACACAGCTGGGATATTCAGCAATATTTCCCCTGACCAGGTGCCGCATCATAAAATCCAGTCTGGCACAAGGCACTCAGAGCATTAAACTGAGGAGCTTTAACTGCCTTTCAGTCCTGGTGTTGGTTTGTTCCAACATTTCAGTGTCACAACCTGTTCATTCCATCCTGGAGCTTTGGGACTTCAACACTGTCAAACCAAGGCAGTGCCTTATCCAGTGGTGCATCCAGATGCCTTTAAAGACTTAAAGGCTGCCATTTTCACTTCTCTCTGCATATTGCTACTACATATTGATGTATTTTCACTGTTAGGCTCGTTTGGATGAAGGTGTAATTAATCTGTGTGCATTCACTTTAAAATAGCACTAACTTTTCAAAATGAAGCGTCAGAAGTAGTTGCCAAAGTCTATTTAAATGACTCTCTTAAGCTTAAATTATTCAGCCTCTAACAGGTGCTAAAATAAACCTTTAGGATGGCATTTTTTAGTCTCAGCATTTCGATGTTGCTCAGTCTGAGTTGCTTTTTCACGGGAGATTTAGATCATGAATAGCAATACTACTCAGAGATGGGAGATGCTTCTTCAGCTTAGAAAAGAGATTTCAAACTTCTAATTTCTTTGGGCAATTTTGTTGTCTTTGGAATTCTAATTTTTGAAGAGTTGCCAAACACATTCCTGCATGATTAAAAGTCAAAATCTTACAATATAAGAAGCATAGTAGATTTAATAAGCATGCAGGGTTAAAGACCTATGTAAAAAAAAAAGGAATAGTGATAAACTAGTTTTAAATTTAATAAAAATGGCCTTTGTTGTATACTTTATCTGCTTCAGGCTGTAGTGTGTCTGTCCAGATCTCCTGCTGATTGGGAGAGGATCACCTAAAGGATTTGGCTCAGCCAGATTTACTGGACTGTTCTGTGGTGACCCAGCAGTTTGCACTGGTGTAACATGAGCACAATAATTAAGATGCCATCGGTAATGTGAGGAGGAGGGAAGAGCAGGAGAAGATTCAGAAATGCCTGGAAACAATCTTTGGAATTAAATTATTTTAATAAGCAGACGCTAAATTGGCCTAATGTGCGATGTTTGACAAAGGCAGCCCGTCAGCGCGTGATCCCGGTTAATTCAATCACTCGCAAGCCGTGTGTCCTTCATGCAGCAGCATTAAACCTCAGCACAGTTTCTTCATTTTAGCTGTCAACAGAACTGATAATTTTAATTGTCTGTCTGAATACACTTTGCATGCTCTTGCATCTTTTTATCCCCATTACCCGAGAGCGGGGTAATTCAGCGGTTGCATTGCAATGCGAGGCTTACCAGGGCTGTGTAAATTAATAGAGCAAATATGCAAAGCAGGCCCATAACAGTGATTGTTTTTGTAGTCCTCAATAAGCCAAGGAGCTCTTAATTCTTTTCTGAAGTGCAATAAAACAGTCTTTTTCTTTTTTTTTTTTTCTTTTTCAATTTAAACAAGGACCTACTGTACATTTCATTGCTGGCATCTCCCTCGTAATTAAATATAGGTTATGGATGCTTCTTATGTATTTATTACTTCTACATATGGCAATGTTAATTATATTTTACATTTACTGGTGAGAAGAAGGAAGAGATGCCCAGACCGAGGATACAGACTTTTCTCTTATTTCTTGTTCTGATTTGTAGCAATTCTTATCAAAGCCTGTAAGCTGGCCATAAAAAGTCCAGTTGTCTGTGCATATCCCCCTTCCAATTAGTTTCACTGGAATTTAGTTGCTATTAGTTTTTCTCTCATTGTAGTCAGGCTGAACTGGCTTTTTAATTCTTATTTATTTATGTACCCTTGCATCTCATTTAACAGCAACTTCCAGACTTGGTCCATTTCATTTACCCATTCTTTTTCATTTATTTTTTTCTAATTTTGGCCTTATTTTTTTCCTCCTCAGACCCCTTTATCTCCTTATAACTTGTGCTTTCTATGATCACAAACAAAATCAAGCATTGGTCATCTACTTTTGGCCTGCCCAATTTTTTTCTCTGAATTCAGTTTTCTTAAACCAGATGTTCCTTTGATGTAGTGGGAGAGGACCCATAGACTCGTTTTCTGGAAGTAGGAGAGGGTCTGCCCACACAATTATTATTTTAGCAAGCAATTGTGTGACTGTTTGTTTTCTTCCTTAGAGCTTTTTTTTTTGTTTACACCTAGGACCATGTCTGCCATCAAACAGAAAAGATCATCAAGATGGCTACATTCTTGATGAAGTGCTAATTGACAGCATTTAATTACAGGTTTTACACCTGTCAGAAACACTTGTGGCCACGAAATGCTTCTCCATCAGGAAGCTTGTCTGTGGCGAGGCTGGCAGGTCACTGGTAGTGACAGGGCTCTGTCGTGCTGGGCTGATAGAAAGTTCCTAATCAGACTCATCAAATGTGGAAATGTAATTGTGTTACATTAATCACGTTTATACTTAACATACATCGCTCTTGGCTTTTGGGGGTATTTTTAATTGACAATGAATCAAATAGTGCACTTGAAAAATGGAGGCAATTAACATAAAGCACGAGGTGGTGTGTTGTGCATACTGAACGGGGGAGTACATTGCCAGTGCTTTAAATGTCAAAACAAAGGAAGTTTTGACCCTTACTTGAGAAGCTTTAATTTGGATGTTAATTAATGCCTGACCTCTTCTGTCTCTTACGTGATGGATTGCGTGTTCAGAGCTCAGGCTGCTTCAGGATCTGTCTGCACTTGGGTACTTTTTTTTTGTTCTGTGGATTTTAACAAAGACTTTTCTATTCAAGTTGTTGTTTACCCATATGATGTGAAATGTGTTAGACTGCTCATTAGTGCTCAGAAGCAATTCTTCTGTTGTCTAGCAAAGCTGTGGCCTCCAAGATTTCCTTTGTCCCAAGTGAATAAATGCTATGGAAAGATCAGAGAAGACCGTTCCTTCTACCACAGTGCCGTGTGCACGTGGATCACAGCCCTGATCACACATCAAAACATTCCTTGTTGATTCTGAGACGATGCCACGTGAGATCCGGGATTTATCACATCCACTCTTCCCACTAATTCCATGCCATTTGACTGCACAGATGGCCCCTTCCCATGGCTCTTTCATGCTCCCAACAGCTCTGCAGTTGCTCCCTTGCTCATTCTGATCCGTGCAGAGCGTGTCATCACACGCACTTCACTCATCTCCCCCGCTTCCCTTTTCCCTCGGCTAGCAGAGAGCCAAGGTGGAGGCCTAACCCAGCCCTCTGCAACACCCCAAACCCTCTGTGGAGCTTTGACACGAGCTTTATATGCCAGTGTTAACTCCTTGTGCTGAATATTGGAGGCTTTGGGTAATTGGAACTGCAGGTTGTAGTTTTTAGCTTGTATAAAAAGACATGTTCAAGCGAGGTAAGATTTTAAGCTTAGTAATTTCTTGCAGGAAAAACTGTCTAGACTTCTGGGTAATAGCTAGATAACTGGATTTTTCACCTATTCAGGTGTACTTGTCTGCAGCGTGTCCTTGTTGAAACAAGCTGGCTGTTCCAAATAAAGAAGTCTTTAAAGCGTTTTGAATTTTACGAACATCTTAAAATTACTTTCCATTCACATAAATTACTCGCTGTGTTAAGAATGTGCTTCAGAAAATGTTGAAAAATGACTTGGTTCCCGTTCCTTGGCATGTGGTAACAGATTCTGTAGAAAGGCATCTCAACCTTCCTACCCAGACAGAGCTTGTTATACTCTAAAATATATCTTAATAGGTTCACATACATATATAGAATTTGAATACCAGAGCTTCAGTTCTGACACATGGGTACATGATTAAGGCCAGGCATCTGGGACTCTGTTATTCTATGTGGACAGAAATATTGCTCAGGATTCGAAGCCACATATCCTAATCACGCTATTCCCATGTTATTAAAATTCCAGAAAATATCTGGGGATATGTAAAATGGTCGAAAAATGGTAAGTTTTAAAGTGGGAGATTGAGAACTCTACAACATGTTCCTGGAGGCAGAGCGAGGAAGATCCTTTTGCACTGAAATACCTAAGGCATTACCCTTCAATTGAAGTTTGATGCAGAACTCTTACATGGAGGGAGAAAATTGTCTGCACGTGCATTGCAAATACACATTGTGACTAAATAATGTAGAATGTCTCAGATGTGTCTCTGAATAGATGTAAGCAGATTGCTGGTGCAACATAACCATGTCATATCATCTGTTAAACTGCTCTCACACATGAATAAAGCAAAAAAAAAATAGGAGAAATGATTGTTGGGTTTCAGGTGGTCAGACAGTTCCCTTCCAAACGGTGCATGTCAGCTTATTAACAGGACCCAGGGGGGAATGAGTCAAAAATAGACCATTTGATTTTTATGCATATATATATTTAATTAAGCTAGTTTTTTTAAAGATAGGACTTTAGACTGAGCAGAGTGAAAGAATTATTTAGTCTCTGAAGAGTATCATCAGGAGCAGGTCAGAATCTCTCAGGGATGCAGTCACTCTTGGAGAGTAACAGAGGGAAAGGGATATGTTTTGGTGAAACCTCCTCTTGACATTATAATTCCAAGGTGGAGGAAATGAAAATCTAAACTTAAAGTGTCTTGTCAGTTTTGTTGAGAAAAGCCACACAACCCTGTTTAAAAACCAAACCAAACAAACCTACAAATGAAAAGTGAGCGAGAATCCCTGCAGCCACAGCGAATGCTCTTGTAACGGGCTGGTCTGGATTCAGGAAGATAAAAAGTAGCAGATTACTTGGTTTGAGATTTAATTTGTTTCTGGAGCCCTTCCAAGAGCCATAATGTTTCTCAGCTAATATTTTTTTGAAATACGTGTGGGCTTTGGGTGGCTGAGACGGGCCAGCTGTTCTCCTGATAACCCAAATCGATGGCCAACTGCTCAGGATTAGCAGGTTGGGGCTCTCACCCAGCACGGTGCAAACCTCGTATTAATAATGTCCCCGGGTTCTGCAGGGGACACATCTCTGTTCATTTCCAGTTGGCAATTTCAGAACAACAAAAAATCAGATTAACCGAGCTGTTCCTTCTGAGCTGATCACCAGCACAGGCCGTGATGCAGTTCCTTCTCTGCAGGTGTAGAAACACGTTGGAAGGTCAAAATCTGTCTTTCAGGAAAAGGTAGGTGGCTTCACTCGGGGCAAACCCCACAAGAAAATAGAAAATATTCTGACGTTGCTTATGGTTGACAAAAATTTAACAGGGTTGTCTTCCTGTGGCAATATGAGTTGTGGTTACAGTTCAGAGCTGGGTCAGCCTGAAGGGGCTGCAGAACCAGCCCGACCTTGTCAGGGGGAAACTGTCCATGTCTGACAAACAGATGCAGCACAAATTACCACGCAATGAGACATTAATGCATTCCTGTAGCACATTGCTTGGGATTTTCACAGCCTGCATTTCTGACAGAACTCTTAATTTGAGGATCTTAGGAAAGCACCATTCAAAAGAATCATGGCCAGCTAACCTTTTCCATTACATTTCAAAGTGCAGGGTGGACATTTAGCGAGAATTAATGGGAGTATGGGAGGTTAAATCTTCCTTTAAACATAGAATCTCATTTAACTTAATGATATCTTAAAGCATGCAAGTATTCTTGAAAATAATCGTAGATGTAGTTCACAGTTAATTCTGAGCTTTTAGGATTTCTCTCTGCTAATCCAAATCAAATTACAACTTTTCTAATGTAATTATGATCATGCTTCAAGTTGCAGTTTTTCTTTCCCTTTGCTTATTTCAATCAGTCTTTTTTCAGACAGAGCACTCTGTCTGCTTTAATGGTCACATCTCCTTTTCATAGCTTTCTTGTGGCATGGGATTTCTCAGCCTTGCCTTGAGAATAAGTAGCACTAGCTGTAAATTCATGCAGTCTTTCAGAAATTTCTCAGATTGAGTGATTTTTCTAGCTGGAAGTTAATGCCTCTGATTTTGCCTTATGCCTCTGTTCAGCTTATCCACCTGAACTTTTTCCTCTAGAGAAGGGAAAAAAAAACCAAACCAACTTTTAATGGCTTGATTCTGAAAACCCTGGTCAGTTTGGAATGACTTGGTGCATATTTGTGCCTTGGACCTGCTGCTTCTTGGGTAGACAAATGAATCTGTAGACAGTGGAGTCAGTGCATGTCATGTTCTGGGATATGTGAATATCAACTAAAATGTTTGTGTTGTGTTCTTTTAGTCCCTGCAACAAATATCAACACAGACAAGAGGTAGGATTTGCTAAAATAAGAATCCCTTCCTGAAAAGGATTATCTTCAACAAAATTTGAAATTCCTTTATCAAAGAATTCTCTTTAAACAAGGTACAACTAAAACTTGTAGCCCTGGGAAGGCCTAAAATATTCCTATATTGATGTGGGATGTTGCTTTTTAGAGAGGAGCTCCACTTACAATACTAACTTTGATGTGTTTACTTTCTTTGGAAAAAAAAAAAAAGTAATAAAAAACCTGGTGCAACCTTCTTCTCTCAGCTGTGGAGAGAACTGGAGCAGAACTGAGGGGCCTTTAATAAGGCAGCAAAAGAGAGGCAGTGCTGGAACAGCTCACAGGCAGTCGATAGCAAAAGAGAAATTCCTCCCTGAAGTTTGTAGCCAGCATTGGTAAATCTTTGACACTTTTGGACCACTTGCTGGCAGTACCAGAGCTCAAATACGGGTTAGACTGCAGTAAATGATAATCTGTTTGATGCACAGGACTGTTCTGCTGCCAGGGAGTCAGCTTTGTTTTACTGAAGGTAAAACTTATCAACAGTGATGTGGAACTTGGGTTTATGTGTAAAGTGAGTTGTCCTGTCTTGCAGTCTTTGCTAAAATACTGTAAAGCAGGTTGTAAAAAATGGGTGCATTTTTTACTTTGCTTATATTACATTCTATAATGACAATATATCTGTATTCTCTACTAACTATCCCGATAAGAAATGTTGGTGGTGTGAATGCATTCAGGCACATGGGGTTTGTTTACCTTCCTGTGTGTGGCAGTGAACCAGCAGCAACACAAAATGTGTTCTGGTCTGCTAAAAAACCAAATTGCCTGGTTGCAAGTAGGACCCCTGCCTGCTTTATTTAGCTGGAATTTAAATTACAGTGCCAGCTCTCAACATTTACAATAAAACAGTAGGGAGGCAACTATAATTTGACCTTTATAAAACATTAACACCAACCTATATAAAAACATAACTTCAACTTTAATGAATAAATACAGTGGGAGGCAGAATTCAAGAAATTACGAGAACGGTGTACTTATAATATTTTTACTTTTGGAAAAAGCATAAAAATATGCTCGTGTGAACACCAAAATGATGTTGGTGTGTTTGGTTCCCTGCATCCATCTTCTGGTGGGGAATTGACCCTGGGCCAAGTGCTCCTTTCTCCTGTTGAGAGTCAGGGAAGGAGGAGGTGAGACTGAAAGCAGGAAAGGAGCAGGACAGTCTGTGCTGGTGTTGGGTGTCAACACTGGTGCCACAGCACTGGTGACAGTGCTGGCTTCCAGCTGTATAAGAGCCATAAATGGCCACAAATCCAAATGTGTTTTGGGTTAATTCTGGCTAAAGTAGTCCCTGAGAATTGGTGTGGCAGCCTACAGCCTTTTGTAGTTCTGTCATCATGGAAAGATGATTAATAGTGTGCTCCAGGTCTTCTGTTGTAGTTAATATAATATATAATAGGCATAGCTAATAAATTTTACCCTTTTTTTGTGAAACTGCATTGAAGCTGTAAACATAAGGATACTTTAAATGAGTTGTTTTTTATGTCCCATAATAAAAAGCAAATTTGGAGAAGTCTGAATGCCAAGGTTATAAGTGGCTTTTATGTGACCTGAAATACTTATCCCAACTCTACAATTCCTTAACTTTACCGCTGATGTGATGTTTCAAAACACATTATATTACTGATATTTACACAGCAGCTGTTAGTAAGGTGCACCTATTTCTGTGATGCATAATAGTCCTGGAGACCAGGCAGGTGTGACAGAAGCATAAGGGGGTTTCTTTAATTTCTCTGAATGTGTTTGGGTTCCAAGGTGATGCTGGAGGCAAACAAATGATCTGGAGGGCAGGAAGGCAGCTGTTAAGTTCTGTGGTCAGGAGCTTCCCAGGGATTCACTGTGGCTGAAAGAAAGGCCACGAGCTCAGTTGCCTAAGATTCAGTGTTTGGTTGTCCAGTTATGATTTTTCTGGTTTTGGTTTGTAGCTTTTTTGGTGGTTTTTTTTTTTGGTTGGTTGGTTGGTGGTTTCTTTGTATCTGTTTTTAATCAAGGCTCTTCTAGTTAGAATTGGTATTCAGCCTGGCTTGTGTTTATGGAGGAGCCACTCAAGTGTGTCATAGAAAAAAGTAGGAAATAGTGATTTTATAATATTTTTCTAGAGCAATGAAAGCTTTATTGTGGGAGTTATACAGTGTAATTTGCAACCAAAGAACTCATTTCATTTAAATTTTTAAAAGTTATGTTTGTGGCACAGGAAATCGTCTAAAATTATCTTTAATAACAGAGTGGATGAGTTCACTCTTCCGATTAATAAGAAAATGCAACTCTAAAAATGTTCTGTAAGATTTGGTATTTCTTCTGAGAAATCAGTCAGATCTCATCTGCAGGTAGGCAGAAGTTTTTTGGCATAACAGAATAGCAGATCCTGCCAATTGTAAATCAAAATAAGAAACTGTATTTAAAATGAGATTATTACTTCTGGCACTTTACTTTTATTCTTTGAGACACTGTCTTTAATAGCTTCTCCAATAAAGTTAGGAGAAATTGAAATATAGAAGCTTTAACACTCACATAATAAATCTATTAATCGTAATGCTTCTGAAAACATTAGGCATTGACTACTTACTGCTGGTTTAATAAGTCAGCATCATTTCCCAGAACTGTGTGATGGTAACTACAGTTAGCACTGGTAATTAATTGAAATGAAATTACCTGTGTGATGAACGAGGGCTGAACACATTTGACTTAACTCCTTCTGGCACCGTAGCTTTGCTTTAGATCCTGATTTAGCAAAGTATTTAAGTTCCTTCCACACTGTACAGAACTTTGAGTTTACTTCAGTGCACCACAGGCCTAAAGTCCATTAACTTCAGCACCATTATTTGCTTACACAGAATGTGCTTTGGGAAAGGCTGAGCTGTGAGGGGGCTGTTCCCTATGCAGCCATGCAAAAGCAAAGCTATAGGAGCTTCCCAGCACATGAGTTTTCTGTGCTGAACCAGATGATTTGGAGTGATTATGCTCAGAACCATGAATACAGCAAGAAGTTCAGTTTTCACGGGTGAGCGCTGTTCCTGCTCAAATTGGGTTTTTCTGCATAAATCTGTGCCAGAACTCTCATTCTTCCCATCTGCAAGTGCTGCTGGGTTTTGGGTAACTGAGCAAAAAAATCTAGATTGGTTTTTTTTCATGTTCTCTTAATGACTTCTTAAATATAATGATCTCTGGGTGGGGATGAGCACTGAAAATAAGGGCAGGAGGCTGGTGCTGCACCCTCCCTGCCCGTGGTTAAGTAGGAGAGAGCCTCAGGATATTGGGCTCCTGACGAGAATGGCTGGGAGGGGCCAGCCCTTGCTAGAACAGCTGGCACTGCCCCCATGACAACTGACAGATGTAATAGTTTAATAAAGATACCGATATTTGTTAAGTAAGATTAAAGACCAAACTTAATGTAGCCTGATTGGAAATGTTGGGTTATGGGTAAAGGTCATGAAATGGCTCTCTGTGTAGCTTTAGTGGTCTCTAAAGCCAGGGCTATAACACAGGCTTGCTGCTAGAGCTGGGGGTTTAAAAAACCCAAAGTCAGCCTTAGTTTGTCCTCTGTGAAAGTGTCTGTATGAGTTTAACAGAGCCAGTTTAATTAAGTAGAGTTTAATTGCCTTTCTCCTGTGTGTAAAATATACATTAATTTTCCTTGAAGAAAAAGAGAGAAATAAAATTTACTGTTTTGCTCTGAAGGTTCCAAGGGTTTGGTAGAAAACTCTTGTGGTGTACTCATGAGATCTTACAGGAGTGATGAGAAGTGCTGAAAGCTGATCTGTGAATGCCATTTGTAGCTGACTTCATGCACTTCTGTTTTACCTTTGGAAAGTAAAATCCATTTCAGATTAACTTTGACAGGGAGGTGTTGAGGTGTGTGAGTCAGCACTTCCTCAGGTGTTGCTGCCAGCGTGTTGGGAAGACAAGGAATTGTGATGGATATTATCAATAACAGTGTTAGCCTGAAAGGAGAATTGGCAAACTGAGTTAAGAAACACTTTCCTGCCTTGTCCTGGCACACTTCACAAAAAACTAAATTATAAGTTGTTATCAGTGTACAAAAGTGAAATTTATCTTGAGATTTAGGAACTTTTTTCCCCCCTCTACTCCCCTTTTGCAAAATAACCCTGCTGCACTTGCTTTTCCTGTGTTAGAGTTTCCATTTTGAAATGTGGAAAAGTTGTGGGGTTTTTTTTGTCTGAAAAGCCTGTTTGGTAGGACTCAGTACAGCATGATTGAAGCAATGAGGGATTTTAATTCTTTTTATTCAAAATCGTGGAGCTATATTTAACAAGCCTCTCTAATAATCGTTCCACTATACTGAATTATGTATTGATTCTTTTCCTACAGTAGCTTCATTACAGAATTCCAGAAGGAAAACGGACTTTTAGATGTTAACCTGAAACTCTTCACAATTTTGAGTATTGTATCACAGATAATTCTGTGAGGACCTAATCATACATTGTTTGATTTCAATGAAACAACTCTCACTGACTTCACTGAGAGCTGGCTGAGACTTGGGCTGAACTATTGCCTTGCTGTTGGAAGTAAAATAAGCATTTTGATTTAATTTTCAACTCTTTCATGATACATTTGGCTCTGCTGTGCGTGTGCTCCTGCTACATCATGGGATTGTTTAGGTTAGAGAAACTCTCTGAGATGGAGTCCAACCATTTTCCCAGCGTTAAATCATGTCTCCAAGTGCCACATCTACACAGCTTTTATATCCCACCAGGGATGGTGACTCCACCACTGCCCTGGGAATCCTGTTTCGGTGCTTAATAACCCTTTCAGTGAAGAAATTTCTCCTTATAGCCAACACAAACCTCCTCTGCTGCAACTTGAGGCCGTTTCCTCTTGTCCTGTTAATTGTTCCTTTGGAGGAGAGATCGATCCCCACCTGTCTACAGCCTCCTTGCAGGTATTTGTGGAGAACAATAAGGTCTCCCCTGACTCTGCTTTTCTCCAGGAAAAACATCCTCAGCTGCTCCTCACCAGGCTTGAGCTCCAGACCCTTCCCAGCTCTGTTACCCTTTGGCCACGCTCCAGCACCTCAATATCTTGTAGTTCCCACGATGTGGAGGGGACTGTGAACCCCCACTGGAGCTTTCAGGAAGACACCTGTAGAAGAGACTTAGAAATTCAAACTTAGTTATGCTTTTTAAATCATAAATTTTGTTGAGGGGGCTCTCGCAGGTGCCGTGTGTTCCAGATGAGGAATGTGGGAGCTGGGTTTGTGGCTCTGGTTGCACGGGCTCCTTTGGCTCAAGTTCCAGGGGTTAACAGCCCTGGGGCGTGCAGGGGTCTCACCTCATTGATTTTTAGTGGTTGCTGCTACAGAAAGTTAAGGCTGCCATTTAAGAGAGACAAACCACCGTATTAAAATTAATGCCTTTGATTTGCTTCGAATCATCCGTAATCCATGTGGACCTGTCATAATTTATACCTTGCTTGGCTATAGCGATATGTCTAAAACTGTCACATAATCTGCATCAACACTTGTGCACGAGAGAAATGACACATCCTGCCTGCTGCAGTAGGTGTCAGGGTATTTATCTCTCACTGCCTTGAAGGTTGGCCTCAGCTTAATTGGTGTTTCTCATTATTTATATTGCTAGGAAAAATAGGATTAAATACCAGGAGAGAAAGATAACAGAGGTTTTGCTTCATAAGATAAATAAAAATCAATTTCTGTTTGTTTCCAAACATGATAAATGTGGTTGGGTTTTTTTCGGTCTCCCCTGCTGCCCCAAAAGTCTTGAGGGTCTCCTGAGGATAATCTTAATAGGATGAAGTGGCCTTTGAAAGTCAATTAGCAAGATTCCCATGAACTGGGCCGTGTGTGGGCCATGTTCAAACCCCTCCTGATTAATGCTCATCTTAATTCCATTTCTTGGGATTTATTTACTCATTTCACAGACAACGTATTTAGTTCCTTCAACTCTGCTTTGTGGTTTGAAAGCATCCTGCTGCCTTTTGAGTTCATGTACAGCTGCACTTCTACCTGTTGCTCTAGTGAGCAGAAAACAGCTCCATAAGGGATATACAGCAGTGGAAAGGGAGCTTAGATAACAATCAATAAGTCTGATAAGTACCAATAATTAATACTGTAATGATGCTTAGGAGAAAGGGGATCAGCGAGGAAGACAGGGATTTTTAAGATGAAATTCAGCATCTTGTGTCAACTCACCTGATTTTGTTTGGAGGAATCATGTTTCCTGGGAGCTGTGGAACTTGCACTGGAACAAAGCTCAGGGGACAGCTCTGTTCTCTTAACACAGGCCTTGTGTGCTACACCCACTAAAATGATTTTTATTTCTTTATTTTTAAACATCCTTCCGATGAAAGAAATTCCACAATTTGTCCCTTCCTGCCAAATCTCCTTCCATGGCTGCATTTTAAGAATTCCAGGAAAGGCCAGGATCCTCTTAAGTGTCTCCCAGCAGATACTATTCCAGTATGTCTAATTAATATTGTGCCTTTAGTACTGTAACTCCTCTGCTCAGGAAGACTCTACCTCCAGGAGGCTTTTGAGCTCATTTGATGTGCTTCAACACCTTCTGTGAGCTGCACTTTTATTTCTTTTATGTTTATTTCAGTCTTTGGGAATTAGTGCAGCTGGGAAAGCGAGGTCCCTGCCACCCACCTGCTTCCTTGTGCTCAAACACTCCAGCACCAGCCCACCTACAGCCCAGAAATAACAAACAAACGGCTCTGACCAGAAGGTCTCAGCAATCAGCATGTCCCTCTTGTTCTAAAATTAAATGAGATGCAGAACCTGCCTCAAAACAGTCTGTTTGAAGGGAGGTCCATTATTGAAACTGCATCCAATTTACACCACATACAGCAGCATCCTGTAGCTGGTAAATAGTTCTAACTGCCAAAAGTAATATGACCTCTGAAGCAGGGAATGTCTTCCTCCATCTATTTTCAGTGAGTGAGAATCTTAGTGGACCACTGTTGGAAATAAATGGAGATTAGTAAGTTTTCCTGGCTTTGCAGTACTTCATAAAATGTTGAAAATATTAAAACAATTCAACATGTTCTTGAAAGATAAATATGAATACGGCACTGGAGGCTTGGGAGTCTCGAGTTGGGATGTTTGGGGTGCTTTGTCCTGTGCTCAGGACAAAGCTGTCCTGTTGCTGCCAGGCTGGGAATCTGGCATGAAGGGAACAACACTGAAGGGACCTTTACACCCAGATGGTCATTTTAAACCCATTGTGCTAAACTAGTGATGGGTCAGTTCTGAACTGGAGGGAGTTGCTGTCAGCACCTGCTGACTTATTCCTTTATGGGCTCCCTCGGGACCTTTGCAGTGTTTTCTACCTGGAATTGTTTTTATTTAGCTGGTTTCACTGCGTATTGATCTTTAGCTGTCAGCTACTTTACAGGGAGCACAGTGTGTTTATTGTGAGGATGAGAAACAGGAATTCACAAAGTCCTGTCCCTGTTGCTCATTAATGAGCTACAGCTGCATTTCTGGTGGTAAAGGGAACGTGCTTGGGATTGCTGGATGGCACTGACACCAGTGGGCACTGATCTGCCTGTATCCATACATTAAATTCTCTGCAGGTGGCTGCAAACAAGCTGTTTGTTGTGTGTGATCCCTGACCTGTGCATGCTCTAAAAGCAGGGCTGAGAGTTTGCAGTTAGGCTGCTACAGGGTAGCACAAAGAGAAAATAGAAGGAGCTGGACCAAATGGCAATATGGGGTTGAGTGTAGCTCTTGACAGCATTTGCCAGATGCAGTAGCTTTCCATGGAGGGAAAATTTAAGAGCAGCAAGAGCTGGGAAAAAAAATGCTTAAGACTGTCGGAAATGCATATGGTTATGAAGTTAAGACCCTAGAAAAATCAGTGCTTTTCCTTGGCCTTGCTTATTGCACTATGTACATAAGTACTTCCAGTTAAATCACTGAGACTGCTGGCAAACTTATGCAAGCACTTATGAGGAAAACATATCCTTCTGTGGAATGCTGACTGGGAGTTTAGCTAATGATCTATTCAGCTCTGGGTGCCATACACAGATCACGAAACATTTACTTCCAATAATTAACTGTTTTGTAGTTTGGGGGTTTTTATTTTTTGTTTCTTTTTGTTCTTTTTTAATCCTACTCAGGCATATTGACAAACATGGCTTTCTGCTCTGCTCTTGGAGAAAGTTGCAGCTGCAAAGGTCCCTTGAGTTATGCCAATCATTTGCAGATGTTCTTCTGAAAGCAAAAATTAAATAGATTTTCTTGATGCCAATAAATTAAAGAGAAATGTTAGATAGGCTCTTATCTCTAAAAAATGTGTGCTTTGGTCACAATGCATCAAATACTGCTAATATAATGATGACCTTTTAAAAGAAAACGCATTATGCTGTAGCTGTCTTTGTATTATAGCTGTGGAATGCTGGTATGCAAAAGTCAAGTTATTAAACAGTGGGAGAAATGGAGTGAAAATAATCTATTTTGCTTTCATCTGATATTGCAGTTCTGATAGGAACAGCCTTCTCTTTTTCCCCCTGTATTAAGTCATGCTTTTCTTGAAATTATTAAACAGAGAGAGATCAAATACACAGCAACATTTTGCAACATCAGATCCTACTGAGTTTTGAGGAGTTGGATCAAAATCCCAATTGTTCAATAGCAAAAGTAAGCAGAACTGCAGAGGAAGATAAGCAGGGTCCACACTCATCATGGTCAGAGCATTAAGAAATGAGGAAAAAATATCAGTCTAGAGATCAGGCACTTGCTCAGAACCAAGACTTCCATTTCCTCCCCAGCAGCCTCAGGTCTCATGTGGGCAGTCATTTGAGCAAAGATCCTCCAAAGGTATTAAAATACTTTTGCTGACTCGTGCCCAGATATTCACAACAGAAATGTGGAATCAGAACCTTTTTTGCAATTGTGTTCTCTGATTGATTAAACTCACATTTGCAAGTTAATAAATACCTGCAGGTGCTGAATCAGTTCTAGTTGCGTTCCAGATATTTGCTGGAGAAGTGGGACTGAATTCCTAGGCCTGTTGTTCTGATGCCTTTTCTACCACTTTATTCACCTGGAAAATATTTTTTTTTTTTAATTTTTCTTATCTGTGCAGAATAAAAGAGGAAACTTCCTTTTATTTGGCTGGCTCCCAGTGGGGTGGGCTCAGAACAAACAGAACTAGTCTAAAACATCTGTGAGCTTTAAGAAGCCGTTTTTAAGAGAAGAAGACTTGGCTTCTTGGCACGGTGATGACATAACTGAGCTACTTTGATGTACTTTGATGGGAGGGATATAAGATTTCACATGTTTCATATGGCTGCTTCTCCAAACACTAATTTTGAGGTTTGATCCCAGTGAAGCTCAGTGCTGGGTTAGACTGGCTGATGATTTAATTTGGCGCATTTGGAAAGTGGTGGTGACTTCCCAAGCTTTGGTTTGTGTCTGGTGGAATGCCCTGTGCAGAGCCAGCAAGGAGGAGGCCTTGCTCTCCCTGGGGGCACCAGGGCTTTCACTGCCAAGTTGTTTGCAAGTGGCTGGGAGGCAGCGCAGGGACCGTGAGATTGTGCTGTGTTTGCACAGGGAGTTAAATAAACATCTCACGCTGTTATAATTTTCTGGTTTTCCCACTGCATAAACAGCTGCTGGTTGCTTGTCAATCAGCTTCTACTTTGGTGCTGCTAATTACAGAGAGAATCGTTAAAAACTGACTGAAAAAAGTTGCAAGGCTGATAGCAGAGAAGTCAAAAGGTTCTCAAATGTTGTGTTTATCTCCTCTCAAGATAAAGGTTTTTCAGAAGGCCTTTCAACCTGCAGGATCAAAGGGAGCATTTTGTTTGTAATGTGTACCCATCACTGCATACTTTAATTACCATTCTTGTTGCCTGTCTATTAACAAACCCCACCAGACTCTGCACAGGAAAACATTAATTTGGGAGTAACGGACAATGTTGTGTGAAACATATTGCTGGATATAACTTATTCAGTGCTTGAAGACTTAGACCAAAGTCATGCTTAGAATATTACATGTTCTCCCCTCCAACTGACAGTAATTAACAGCAGTGCTTTGCCACTGTAATCAGCAGGAGTTGTTGAATTGCCTCCTTTGAAAGTTGGGCTCCTTTCTTGGGCTGCTCCCTCACAAAGGCTTCCAGTCTCTTTTCCACCCCGTTGAGTCTGGAGAAGACTTCGTTTGAAACAAACCTACTCTGTTCTGCAGAGCCCTTTCATATTAACAGCCCTCAAATCTCCCAAGACTCCTGAGAGAACTCTTGCTTTTAACATTCAAATTAACCATCTCAGCACCATTTTGATCACTGTGGCCTGGCAGTTCTATGGATTCCATGGTAGGCTGTAGGGAGGCCAAATTTACTACTTTTATTAGCAACATTTTAGGTCAAGGCTGTTGTTTGTGTGCCTGGCAGTTGATTTGAGCACATATGGCAATGCCAGCACGTGCCAGGCACGTCTGGTGGGTTTGTAACGTGAGGATCAACAACACTGATGCTCTGAACAGTCAGAGCTGCTGTAGATGAGCCTGGCAAGGAGATTTAGCATCTGAGAGGCCTTACTGAAGAACAGGCCAACCTACCTTCCCTGGGCTGCAGTGTGTGCACAGCAGGTCCTGACCCGTGTAATGAATAAGTTTAAATGCTTGTAGTAATTTTTTCGAGCTGATCTCTATTTGTAAGGTCAAGGCTGCTCAGTTTGAATTAGCTACAGCACAGAACCAATGCAATGGACACAGTTAAACACTGTAATTCTTGGTCAATCAATAAGCTGAATATGCTGACAAAACCTGCTTGTTTAGTCATTGCAAATGAGCAAAGTTTAAGTGCCCTTTCCTCTTTCATGGGTTCTGCAGTTCTCAAGAGAACTTTTCCTGGAGAATTCTCTATCAATACACTGTATAAATTTGACACTATCAGTCCCTAAGCTGGTGTTTATTTTGGAGGGCTTGTAAACCACATCAACCAGGTTGGAAAAGACCTCTAGGATCATCAAGTCCAACCCTTGATCGAACCCTGCCGTGGTTCCCAGACCATGGCACTGATGCCACATCCAGTCTCATCTTAAACACCTCCAGGGACAGTGAATCCACCCCCTCCCTGGGCAGCCCATTCCAATGGCTGATTACTCTCTCTGTAAAAAATTTCTTCCTGATATCCAACCTAAAGCTCCCCTGGCAGAGCTGAAGACCGTCTTCTGTGGTTGACTCCATTGTCTGCATCTGTGAGTTCTTTGTTAATTCAGGGCGTACAGCTGTCTTCTGATCATGTGCTCTTAGAAACTTTAACACAGGGTAAATTGCTATTTCTGTTTTCACACTTATTTTTATCAAAACCCACTCTTTGGTGCACGTTTGCAAATCGATGAGCGAAAGGTTCGGGTTTGGTTTTTTTCTTTCCTTTCGAGACTCAGAAAAGCTCAATCAAGTTTCAAAATGTCCCTTTGCTTTACGACTTCTGCGAGGTGTTTGCCACCTGTGGTAGCTCTGGGTGTCTGCAGGAGGGGAGACTCAAGGCCGGCAAAACTGAAGGCAAAGATTTTGTGAGGCTCTCCTGTCTAAATTGGCACTTTATTTCCAAGCACAGAGGGAAGAACTGCTGACATTGTTGGAAGTCATGGAACATGTTACAACATTTCAAAGCCTCTGAGAATGTTTTCGTCCATTTTTCTTTTATTTTGAAGAAATAGTAGCACTTATCTGTCAGGCTAAAGCTGAGTTCTCTTCTAAAGGCTGGTGTTGAGACTGCTGGCCATTTTGAGGGAGAAAAATTAGATTAAGTAGAGGCTCATAGATGTGTTTTTGTCAATGCAGTCTCTTTTGTGCACCTGTTAAATTATTTCCTCATTTATCCTCATTCAAAGGGCTCAGTGAGTTACAGAAATTATTATTGTATATTAGGAAATTTAATTTTTATGTATACTGGGAATTGTTCAAGAATTACTTTCCTCTAACTATTGGAAGAGTAAATTACTTTCCTCTGTCTTCCTCATGTATTGGGATCTTGATTGCCCTTATGAGGATCCTAAATTGTATGTTTTTGAATTTCAGATCAGGATACCTGTTCCTGCTCCTCCAGAGTTTGTGAACAGTATTGGCCTTAAAAAAACCAAAGCAACAAACTAACACCCCCCCCGAAACCAAACCAAACATCAACATTGAAGTTTTGTTGTAAAAAAAAAAAATCTGTAAATTATTCCTAAACTGTTTATTCTTAGAGTCTGCAATTATTGAAGTTAATGTACCTTAATGGACTTAATATAGGCAGAAACATAAGGGGAGGTACAGTTAAAGTTGCCTGAGTGTTTTCATTCAACTTATTAGTTTTCTTAATTTCTCATATCTGAGGCATTTTTCCTAAGTTGTTGTCTGTATTTTTATTGAGTTTGCATTTTATTTTGCCTTGAAAAACAAACTTCAGCCAAAAAGAGCGAAACAGTTTTCAGCTCAAAAAAGGAAAACAGGTATTTTTATGTGCAGGAGGAAAAAAAAATGACCATTTTCTTTCTGTAAAAACAAATCCTGTGCAGCTCACAGTTCAGCATGTGTAGGAGGACAGATGAAATTCAGGAATGCAGTATTACTCATTGTAAAGAAATGTTTTTATTTGGGTGAAAGCTGGTTTTGATTTGGCAGGGGTAGAGGACTTTGTTTAAATAAATAAAATAGCAAAATATGTGTGTTTATGGCTTGCTCTCTTGGGCTGTGTGAATGGAGCCTTTGGTACTTTTATAAGCTGCAGGCTCAGGTAAAACCAGCTTATTTTCTCTATATGTGGGATCATGTCATGTCTGCCCCAAAAGTGTGGGTTAAGTTCTTCTATTTTAATAAATGATGATTCCAAAGTCCTAAAAAAATGTTTTATTAAATGAAGAGTAAATTCTTCCTTTAAATAAAAATGCAAAAATGCCAAAGGTAAGTTTACATGAAAACTCAGCTTTTTTTTTCCCTGGCAAGAATGTTCTGTAATTGCAGAGTTGCATCCTATTTGTGAGTGGAACTTTCTTACTTATATTTTCTTTTGAAACCTCAGCAAAATTAGTCCATGAAATTAATTTATACCTTAGAAGCATTTTAGAAGGCTGTAGAAAATGTTACCTTCTTGTTACTGTGAAATCATTCTAAATAATAGTGCTAAATTGTATTAAAAACCTCCAGGATAGAGAAAACAGAGCATAAGGATAAAGGTCATATATATATATATATATATAATTTCTCTTTGTAGTTCAAGTGAGGCAATCTGACATTGCACAGTCCACTGAAAGGTATCTTTTGCAACATAATAGTTGGAAGGTGTATAAAATAATTTTTGGCTGTTTATTCCAAGTCATACTTGGAGTGGTAGTTTGTCTGCAGAGACTGTACCTCCTCCTGCTGATTCACCTGGGGAGGGGAATGTGAGGTAATGAAAGGGAACTCTGCAAAATGTGCTAATTGAGGGACATTGTGGATCTATGGAATTGCTTTTGGAAAAAGTGCTGAATGTCCTGTTTCTGTCTGGACCAGCGAGGCATCCACTGCTCTCACACACTGGCTTTCTTGGCATGCCATTTTTCTATTTGCTGAAATTTTTAATGCTGGGTCCTTTAGACTTTTACCTGGGTTACTGAGAAAGAAGGTGGATACACATTCGTGGGGTGACCTGCTTGGAATTCCAGCAGGAGAACAGATAGAGCAAGACCATGGAAGCACTGAGAAGCCAGGCTGGAATGTGGTACCTCTTTGAGGACTTTTCTTGATTAAAAAATTCTGTGTTAGAAACAGGGATCCTTCTGCCTGTGTATCATGTCAGCCATAGTGGTCAGGAATCAGAGCACAATCAAGATTAAGTAGAGGCTCATAGATGTGTTTTTAGTCCAGAGAGTTTTTTCCTGTCAATACAGTCTCTCCTCATTCAAAGGGCTCAGTGAGTTACAGAAATTATTACTTTATATTAGGAAATTTAATTTTTATGTATACTGAAAATCTTTCAAGATTTTCAGCCAAGAAGGGCTGAGTTGAAGGTGAAAGTAAAACAAGGTGTAGAAGCAAAGCAACCAAGCTATAGGCTGGCTTATGGATCTTTGAGGAGTTTGGATTGTAACACAACTGCCAAAACAGAGGAACTCCTGCTGCATCATGCTCTCAACCAGACCTAGAAAGGAAGGTGATGCCAATGGTGTGCTCTTTGTTTCTGAAGGGAAAGCAGGAGTCAAAGGAACAATGTTGCCTGGAACACCCCACATCACTAGAGCAGTTAACAGATTCTGGGGTGCTGTCTCAGCAGTTTTGGAACAGTTAAAATAGTGATAGCTAAGAGTGAGCCCAAGCTAAAGAGAGGCAGACGTGGTAGAGACGTGGGAATCTGGCCTTCATGGCACAGCAGGAATTGAAATGCCCAACTCTGGGAGAACTTCTCAGGGTCAGAATCCTCTTTTGCCATAGAAGGAAGTAAAGCAGCTGCAACGTGCAGTAACTGAACAGGGATTCTGGAGGAGGATGAAGACAAATGTTCTGTCACATCCCAAGCATTCAAATGACCATTCATCACAAACTTCCATCTGTCCTGTCTTCAGCCGGTCCATGATCAAACACTGACCTGTGTGGCAGAGAGAGCCCAGCAGCTCTGGAGTGCAGAATTATCAGGCTTGAGAAAGATGATCTCTTAAGAATGCCTGGCAAAATCATTCCAAGGCCAGTGCATGGATAAAGTGCAGTTATTAAAAGGCTGGAGTGATTCTCCAGGGTAAGAAAAGTTGTGAAACTTCTGTGGCAGAGACGGGAAGTGTGCTATATTTCAGAATAACAAAGGGTAGTAGTCAGCTTTCTGGAAGAAAGAGTTCAGCCTCAGCAAAGAGACATAAAGAATATGAAGATTATTAAACAGTGTGTGATGTGTGCAGCCCTTTGCAGATATGTCTTTATAAAACATTGGAGGGAGGGAGAAGAGCAGCAGAACTAATCTGGAGAAACTGTAAAACTCAGAACCAAGCTCCTAAGTTTCAGATTCTTGTATCTTTGTTTTAACAGCAATTCTTACCTTATTTTTTCTCTTTAATTGCTGTTTCCAGTGTACACTTAAGGCAATTACATTCACAGATTTACTTTTTTATTTACAAAAATAGTTTGAATATACACTGTGCATATTAAACAGTCACCACAGTGCGTTTTTGTCAAAACAGATGATTATGAACATTGTACAACATGTTTTTCAGCTCACTTGTGTTGGATTAGAGCTTAATATCTTTTCTCTTTATGTTTATTTTAAGATTCCTTCTTTAATCCCATTTCCATGGAGTTAAAGATTTCCTTTCTCGCAGCTTTTTCCGGCTTCTCTGCCTGCCACCTTTGCAGCAGATCTGAACCACACTTTTAGTATTTCTGCTTAGACTGACTCTTATTAGTTCAAAGCAGAGCTACATATTTTAAATTGATCAAGGGTTCTAAAGCAATTATAACAACTGCTTTTGGAGGACACAGTTGCAGTTTTCATTTTGGCATTATATGAAAGTGTAGGTTTCTTCAAAGCTGCAAATGTAAGCGAGTAAGAGGCAGCCGGTAATTATTTTCTAATAAACATAGGAAGTACATGAAAAACCTTAGGGGACATACACATTGCCTGCAGAGCAATTAACAAAAATCTCAGGAGGCTTAAAAGAAAATTCAGCCTGAGAATACATGTCCATTTGACTGTGTATTTGAGTCCATTCCAAATTAATAGGTCTGTTGTGATCAAATTTGCTGTTTGTTTACAAACACCCCTTCACTCGTTGTCGTTCAACAGACTTTTGGGGAAAAATTTTTATTCTTTATCAGCTCCTAATTTTATTTATAAAATACTTTCAGCCTCAAATATCTGCTTCTTCAAGAGTCCAAATAAATAATGGTTTTATTTCCTAATTATCTCTATTTTAACTTGTTTTGCTTGCAAACATTTGAGCACAGAAAAAACTTAATGAATCTCCGTTTAATACCAACTGGCAGAATTCATGTCCTCATGAACGATTTGTTTTATGCATTATACCTCTTGTACATTTTTACCTTTTCTCCTGCATTTTGGTAAATCAAAGGTGTTTATTGCCAGCTGCAAGCAAAAGAGATGCTCATGACCACTGGAGACCTTGAGAAAAGAGCAGAGAAACTATTTATTGTAGAAAAGCCGCGCTCGTGGTTGCACTCAGGCCACAAGTGGTTTGTGTTTGCAAGGCTCAAAAGAGAGGGTGAAGCCAAAACTGGACCTGAGGGGGAGGGAGGCACAGGGAGTTTGTCTGAGCCGAGTAGTTTTGTTCAGGGCTGGTAAAAACCTGACAAGCTGCAAGGTTGGGATGTCAAAGCAGCACGTGCAGCGTGGTTTGTTCTGTAAGGAAAAGATGGAGATAATTGGATCAGGAGAAATGCATTCCAAGTGCAGGAAAAGACTAAGTGAAAGGAGCAAAAACATAAGCTCAAACTTCTGGAAAATTTAGCTTTCTCTTTGGATGGAAGAGAATTGCTATGAATTGCTCATGAACCCTCAAACCAGTTGGGCTTGTTGTTCCTGCTCAAGTACCAGACTCTGGGGGACTTGATAAAAGGAGTGAAAGATGTTAAAAATGCAGTGTATGTTCAGCCCCTGTTGAACCCAAAAGTTGTGGGTTTGGTATCATTGTGGTTTTGTCATTTAAATCCAACTCCTCCATGTTGCAGCTTGCCACAGCTTCATATTAATGCTCTTTTGTCATCAGCCCCATTGTTTGTGGTAGGTGGCCTTCCCAGAGACTATATTGTATGCTTTTGCAAGATATTACATCTCAGACACTAAAGCTGTGATAAATCAGGAGAAGATATAGTTTTTGAGAAGCTGCTGAGTGTCTGGTGGTTCAGATACAAACTTCTCAGGTGCTCCTGGTTCTCTGCCTAATTTCTGCACCTGACAACGTGGTGAGACTTTAGCCATTGGTACTGGGGAAATAAAGAGCGAATAAAAGAAGTGTACAAATACTCACCCCACCTTTTGCTAGAACTTATTTAGGATACCTAAGTGAGATGGATCAGGACTCTAGGAAATTATTCTGTTATCAATTGAGAAAAATGGGAACCATCAGGGAGTGGTTTTAGCCTTCCTGACAGACACAGTCACCTCTGGAGGTGACCCATCCATCCACTGACTGTGGAGAGACCTTAAGTTCACTGAGCCCCTGTTGAGGTGATTTATAAGCCTGATTTAAGTGGAAAAACGCTGCATTGCTGGGTGTTTTCCTCAGTTGTTTTTTCAAGTCTCATGAGAAAAGTGGGTTCTCCCAGTGTTCCAAGCTGGATTACACCAGTTTCTTAGAGGTATGAGCACAGCAACCAACTGCACCACTGGCTCGTGGGTGCTTTCTGCTCGGCAGAAGAGACAGTGAAGGTTATTAAACACAGCTGCTGGAGCCTGATATAAACCCGTGTCTGCTGGAGCACCATAAATCATGCTGCTCCAAGACAGTAAGAACTGCTGCTGTGGCCTACAACCAGCAAGCCTCCCTTGTTTTCCCTTTTTAATGCAAACCATCCCATTAGGAAATACCTCCTAGTTTATCATGTTCTGAAGCTCTTGCACCATGCCAAGTGTGCTGGCATGGAAATCATTGCAAGGGGCACACCAGCTCCTTTAATACTCCGCATTCTGTCGTTGCTCTGGGAGCCACATAACAAGTTGAGGATTGCTGCACACTTTATTTAGTTCTTGTGATGTTATTTTACTTTTACAAATAACTAACCTTTTAAAAGAAACTGATAAAAAGCCTGCTCTCTGCTGATAGGGTGGTAGCAACTGCTGTTGCGCCGGGTGTTAGGTAGGGGAGAGCATTCTGTTACTAATGGTTTTAAGTCATGACTGATGCTATGTGCCAACAACAGAGATACAGATTCAAATTTAAATAAACTACCCAGGCAGTGTTTTACAGGATGTGTTTCTTGTTGGCAATTTGTTGTTCCTGACAACCTCGGCTCCTCGGGCCGTTGTTCCGCCAGCCGCTGGGATTAGAACACACACAGCCTGAGCTTATAAATGTTTCAAAGCCACCACGATGGAACAGCAGAATTTTAAAATGCAATCAGATATTCTTTTGGAAGTGGTTAATGTGAAAGAAGCCAGATTTGGTGGGGTTTGATTTTATTTTTGATGCAACATCCGTTTTAATACTTTAGTATGTTTTTCTTATGCTGCTCCTTGCAATCCAGCTGCTTCCCTTGGCTTCTAGAAATGAAAAAGGCAAGGCAAAGCCTGGAAAGCTACAGGAAGAAAAGCTTTTGGTGCTAGAAGTCTCTCCTGCTTCAGGTCCATAACAGAGTGTATTTTTGTAGAATTGATCTTTTTGAGACAGACACGCTCACAAAGCTTCTTCACAGCATCATTTCATTATTGAAGGTTTTCCTCTTAACTGTACTACAGAAGCATTTGGTATTTCTCACTGGACTTTATCTAATGACAAAGAAGCATGTTTTGAACTTTTCAATACTGGGGTTTGTCAGTCTGGTTTTTTATTTATTCTTTTTAATTAGAGCAATTCTTTATAACAAGATTAGCACACGGAACCTGGCTCTTTGAGATCTGCTCTTCTGGGGCCTTCACCTTTATCACACCTGAGCCTCAGAAGTTCCCCTGACAGCTGCTCACAAACTCCTTTGTAAAGTACAGCCTATTTCCTTATCTTCCCATGGTAACGTTTCCCAAGTGAATACCCAGAGGTATTCAATTCCAGATCTCCAAATTAAAATCTGTTCTAAAGAAATACATGACAGACTGGTGCTCTTTTGTCTCCTCTATCAGTTCGTGACATGAGATTAGGTAAAAGGTGTTTTTTATACAAAATGGGGTCTGCATTTCTTATCTTTGTTCATCCAAAATGTCTAAGTTAAATGTGTCAGGCATGAATGTTTTGTGGTAGCAGAACAAACAGTTTATCAGTCTGGTTATGATTTCATTAAATCCTTTGATCTTCCTGATGTTGCTGCTTACTTTAATATCAAATACTATTGATGAAAAGTTTTTTGTTTTAGGAGTCAAATGTTCTGACTTGGTGTTTTGGAGTAATAATGTGGCCTATAGCTGTTTCATGATTATAGCTTTTGTTTACCCACATGTTTGAAGCCATATAATTATAGAATTAGTAGTCCAAAGTGTCATGGAACTAACACATTGTTAATGTGATTACTGCAAAATATCACAAATTTGTGATATTTACCACCTTATTCAGTCCTTTTACTGTGGAGAAGCTGCACATTCCAGTTGGCAGAAAAAAAACCCAAACCCTGCTCTTGTTAAGATAGTTTATGTGAAACATATGGCCCTGGGATGCAAACTCTAATGTTAGTTATAAAGTCAGACTCTTATGTTAATTTGCTCTAATAGATTATTCAGAATCATGTTTTTAAATATAATTATTAAGAATCTATTTCTTTTTATTTTATCATTGAAATACTGTTTTGAAGATCTCTCTCTCTCTCTTTCTCCCAAAAGAATCAGGATCAGAATGTCTCCTTTGAATATTTTTTGCTTTTTATTCAACATTTTTAGTTCTGCCCATACAAAGGTTTAGGACAGAATTAGTCACTGCTTTAATTATTGTTTCCTTTCTATAGTCATGAACTTGTTTCACACACATCCTCCCCCACAAAGCCCCACCAAAACATGTTCTTTGTATGGCATATCTCTGGCTGCCATAAAGAGGTGGCATTTCACTGACTTACAACAACTGAAGCACTTGTCCTCTCATTTCAGAGGTCTTGGATAATTCTTACACAGGTTTTCATTAGTAATTGTGTTTCTAGGACTCTAATCCTGTTCCCCTGGAAAACATGGTAAAAGTCCAGTTAAATGCTTTGAAGTCCAGAATAAGGTGACTGCTCAGAATTGGGTAATAAGAACCTGCTGGTTGTGTTGTGGTTCTCTCAACGTGCTGTCTTGCACACAGTCATCTCTGACAAAGTGCAGTCAAAAAAAAGTGCAAAACAAAAAAAAGTTATTGTTTTCATAGTTATCACCTCAAATTCGATCTGTTCCAAGTCTCGTTGGGAAGATCCCTAAATGGATTGAGATTTCCCGTGCCTGTCAGTGCCAGGCTTTGGTAAAAGCTCTGCGCTGTGACTTGGCAGCAGGTCCAACCTCGCTGCCCATGGGCCATATCCCACCTGGCTTGGGGTTGGAGCAGCCCCATGAAGCTGAGGAACAGCTGGACTTTTGGAGAGAGCACCATGATATGCGCTGAGTTCGGAATTAACCTCCACTAAACCCAGCCTGGGAGGGATCTATTCTTAGCCTTGTGTGATCGCGGAATGTTTGGCGCTTCCTAAGCCAGAATTAACCACTAAAACCCTCTATGAAGGGCTGGAGCAGGTGTTTGGAAATGAACAAAGAGCAAATTCCACAGCATGAAACGAGCAGCCCAGCCATGTTTAATTCTGCACCTTCAGGCTGCTGAACACTGGGAGCTTGGATGTAAATATCTACAGCACCAGAATTGCAATGAAATATGATTTATCCCTTGGACTTAAAAGGGAGGAATCCGTTACCTAACCGAGCTTTAATTCATTGCTGTCATTAGAGCAGAGCATAATATGCTTATTAGAGCTCAGGGAAGCAATGACAGTGTTCAGTTTTTTTCCCCAGTACAGTAAGAGTTGTGAGCCTGTTCCATGCTCTTTATCTTTATGTACAGTATCTGACTCCTGCTGCTGCCTGAGATATCTTCTGTGTGGCTTTTGGTGATGAATGGAGGATTCCTGTACGACCTGCAGACCGGTGCTCTTTCTCACACACATTTTGAAAGCCCTCTTGCTCTCATGGATTTTGTTTTATCTGCAAACACGGCGTCAGTAGCGCAGTTCCGTGGCCTAACAACAGTAACATGAGATAAAGCCAAAGTTAGCTCAGCTTCCACATGGAGCTTCCTAAAGCACTCCTTGCTTTTGTGTCTCAGTGCAGGGTTATGTTTTTGTGTGTGCTGAGCCCTGGCTGGAATAGCCACACTAAGTAATTGCTCATAACAGAGAAGTATATTAGTCAATAAACACCTTTTGTGTGTAATTAAATGGTAAACTGAGGTGGAGGGATTTAGTAATCCCTAGGAATACCTGTGAATATACTGCAAATCAGTGTGTTTATTTCCTACTGGAGAGTGAAAAAAAAAAGGACATTCTGTGTTCCACAAGGTAAAAATAATGAAGAAAAAGCTCGTTTTCTGTTGCCCAGGAGCACTTACTTCTTGCTCAGTTGTTCCACTAGTAAGAATTGGCTTGGTGTCCAAAGGCTTTTATACTTAAAAAACCAAGGATTTTCCTCTCCCCACAAAACACACACTCGTGTCTAGAAAGGGAAATGGGAAAGTTTCTGAATTTCTTGAACATTTCTTAAACATATTCTCTTAATGCACTGGGATCTTTCCTGGTAGATACAGCTTGACCCTTAAAACTGTACAACAAAGTATCATTACCTACTTGTAGACTTCAGAGTTATCAAAAATGAATTTATTTGAGGCATTTAAACAAATCCAACATGCAGGAGTCTGAGAAAAGTCTTTTACCAAAGCTGTTTTCCACACATTTCAATCCACTTGTGTTAAAATCTCTGCCATAATTCCTACATTTAATGCAATATTCAGGAAGAAGAAATAATCTGTAACAGATTACAAAAAAAAAAAAAGAAAAAAAAAGAGGCCACCCCAAACCTAACACAACAGGTTTATGGTAATTTATTTTCCTGCAGGTGGTACCTTACTGTTTAGATGTGATTCTGAGAAAATTTACGAATGCATGTAAGGCAAAAAAAAAAATGTATTTTCTCTCCATCATTAGGCTCTCCTGTAAGAATGCCTTATTATAACTTTGGCAGCGCAGCGGGATTTATAATATTGAATACATTGTGTCAGCTCTCTTGTTTGCAGGAGGATAAAGTTCCATTATTCAGGGCTTTGCTTCAAATCCTGCCATTGTCGTGCAATTAAACACAGTCCTTTTTTTAGGACTAAACCTCGTACTTCAAGAAAATGAGCTTTCAAGAGGAAGCACGTAGGGTTTCTGTCTCACAGGTAATACTGAGCTCCTGCTGGGAAACACATGAAGCTGGGGAGAACAGCACGTGGCTGAGGAGCCAAGGTTAGACACAATCTCTGTTCCTTTGGGCTCTTTGTTCTCTGCCTCGGCCAAAGGCCACGTTCAGGTTGCAAAATGTCTGGATTGGAGGGATTTTTTTGTCTTCTTTCTGTATTTAATGATGGCACTAAAAACATGAGCGGGATTTTACGATGTAAATAACTGTCAGTGAGGTGAATCGTGCCAGGGAACCCAAGCTATTTATTTGGGCCTGGTGGAGATGTAAGGGCTAATTTTGAAGGGATACAGAGGAGTTGTAGGTCATGGTGTTTTCTCTTTCTCTCTTCCTTACTGAGGGCACAAATAAATGTGGTGTGTGACTGTAGGGCTTCTGAGTACAGTCCCGTGCCCCAGGAAACCTGCAAGGATTGGGTAGTGTATGAAGGAGATGTGGAGTAATAATTTGTGTTATTCTAAAATGAGATTAGTCTCCTCAAAGGCAAAATCTTTACGTTCACTGAAGTTTCTGGTTTGGTCTGATTTTTTTTTTTTTTAAATCATCAGATTAAGTCAGAGGATAAATCTCAAACAGGAATGGTTCCTGTCTCAGAGCTGGAAAGTTTGGGTTTTTTTGTGTTCTTAGTCACTCAAACTCAAACTGAAAAGTGACAGTTCCATTTTTGATCTATTTGAATATTACTCTCCTTAGACAATGTGTGGTCTACAGGGATGTTGTTTCCTTGTTGATGTGGAATTTGCAATCTTAATAATTTTGTGGTTTTGTTAAGCAGACCTATGACTTGGTCCTCTGACATCCAGAGCATTGAATTTCTGTCAAATTTGAGGAATTTGAATTTTTGTAATACGTTTTTTAAATACTTACCCCTTCCTCGAGCTCCAAGAGCTCTTCTCTCCCACTTCATTCCTTCTTGTAGTTTGAAAATAAATTCAGAAATATTTCAGAACCTGGAAAAAGTATAAATGTTCCATCTGACAAGTTCTTTGCCTAATGTAAGTCCCAGAACTCAGGCCTAAAGCCCATCTGTCACCACACAGAGCTAAAAACAAGCTCGGAAATAAGTGAATATCACAAACTTCATCACAATGAAGTTTTGGAGTGAAACGGGAAAAGAGCTGCTTCCTGTGTCGTGATTCTGATGTTATTTATTGTAATAGTGTTGTTCAATTGCAATTCATAGAAACTTTTTCTTTTATAGTATTTTAAGAGCATACCTTATATATTGTATCAAATGATATGACTGAATGCTGGAAAATTTAGTTCCTGCTATATAATATTGCCTTGATTTCATAACCTAAATTCCACTCCTAGTTCAAAAATACGAAGGAACATATTGGTTTTCTTGAAGCGAGCAATTTGGTGAATTCTTTTTGTTGATTTTCTTCCACTAATGTTCTTGCTGCAAGGGAATTTTCCCAATTGGAGGGTTTACAGATTGCTAGGACAGTAATAAAACAGATGTTCTTATAGATTTCAAAAGCTCTCCAAATTAGACTTTCTCCTTACTCCATCCCTAATGTTTCAGCTCTGCTATGCTGGGGTTTGCAGTTATTTACAGCCCAAACTCCACCACAGTTACAGGCTTCAGCCTAAAGCTTTCTAACCAGCAAAGTCTGTTGTTAACCAGCTTAATGTATTATTTATAACCTGAACATCAGTTAAGATAAAGACTCCACTGCCCTGCTGCCTAGGAGGGTTTTCTGTCTAATTATGGAGTCAAGTGGATTTTGCAAACATGGAATGAGCCATAGGGCAGCTCTGTGTGTGCCCAGATGGTTCTGGGTCACTTATTTGTGAGTTTGTCCCTGAATTCTGTGTTCAAACTTCTGCTAACCAAAGAGGAATAGATTTGGTTTTGAAAGGAACGAGGTGGGAGTGTCACCACCCCTTTTATCCTATTGCTGCTGCTGATTCTTCAGACCAAGAATAATAAAAAAAGTCACTAAATAATTCCTTTCTCTTTCTGAAAGCTGCCCTTTCCCTGTGCTTGTTCAGAGTTATCAGATTCCACCTTTTGTTTTCTCTTAGCCCAGCTTGATGTGTCTGGTTCTCTCAATCATTCCCTGGGATGGATGTTTCTCTCCCCTTGATTATTTGGATTCCACTTCAGTGACTCGTCAATGGTTTTGTGCAGGGCAGTGCAATGCTCTCGAGGCCGTGGCAGCGAGGCTGTAAAAAGCACCACTGCTGGTTTCTTGGGTCAGGAGAGAGATTCCATGGCCAAAACTACCTCTCCCTGTGTTGGTTGAATTCAGGGCACTGTTCCCTGCACCCCCAAACCACACTGAGCAGCTGTACTATGAGAACATTTTATTTGCATTTATCCATCACCACACACAATGAATAAACAGAATTCTCCAAAAAATAAAGGCTTCCAGAAAACAAAGACCTCACCTAAATTCTACTCGGAATTTATGTAAGAAATCCCCTTTGACTTCAGAGGTTTTTCAGTCAAGCCCTTGCTGGAACATTTCAGATACTGTTGTCAAGTAACTGTTCTGTAAATTGTTGTCTTTCTCTCGAGCAATTGCTCTTTCATCCTGAATTATGATGCATATTTTGGGTCTTACATGTGAAAATATCAAAAATGACATGTACAGAAGTTACATCTATTTTTGACTTTTGTTTATGTTATTGAATATTATATAGTCAGAAAAATAAATTTACACTTTATCCTTGGGGAAGAAGTATTTCCAGGCAAATGATTATTTCAGACCTTTTCAAAGATCAAAGACAAGGAAAGTGTTGAGAAAGAGTGAAGGCAATATTTTTTCCTCAAAATGTAGGTTTTGTTTTGAAAGGGAGGAGAAAGAAAAATAATTTCTAAACTGTGATCCTAAAAGATATCATTAAGAGCAAGTTCATTAGTGACCTGCAGATATAGGGTTGATTTCTGTCAGATGTTTATTTGATACAGCAGCCACCCTTTTCTGCCAAAGCCTACCTTGAAATAATTTGGTGGCCAACCTGACCCTAAAGAAAGCAGGATTTTGAATGATGTGAGGGTGACCTAGTTAATATTGTTTATTGTCATGAATAGCTGATGAAATCCAACAGAAAATTGCAATGTGTGTAGGGTTTGAAATAGAATAAGTAAAAAAGAGCAATATCTCTGATGTGGAACTATCACATACTTTCTAAACACAGGAAAGCATAATATGGTTTGGAAAGTCAAGCTGTGGTGACAGTATGCACAACAAACCAAACTAAGCATAGATTCACCTCTGTTTTCATAAATTAGTGGCTATAAAAGAATGGGACAATAAAACTGGAAGGCCAGTTGGCTTGGAATGAGCTCTTAATCCATCATTTAATTTACCCAAACCCCCAAGCTGATGAGAAATCCCTTTTTAGATTCTGTTTAATGTTAAATATGTACTCGAGTGCCTCAATGTTAAATATTCAACTTTGACTCCAGAAGGATTATTAGTGTGCTTGTAAAATACAAGGGTTTGAGTGTTCTGTTAAATTGGGCAAATAACTCTTCGTCATCTCGTAGAGGATCAGGTCCACATCTGGTACTTCTCTTGTTAAATGTTATTTTTGCCAGTACTTCAGTGGGTGTAAGACACCTCTATCATTGCCTTTGGGACAGGTTTATGTTCCAACAAGTTTTCAGTTGCACCAGTAGAGCTAATTCACTTTAAGCAGGAAGATTATTTGGGTACAATGATTTGTTATCATTTTTCCCTGTTCCATTTATGAGGAAGTTTCTCGTGAAAAGTTGCTTTGCTTCATAGTTTATTTAAATGATTATTCTATGGTTACACTTGTTGCCTGTTCAGAAATAAGGGGAAATAATTTAGCTTATAATTGCAGGATCCTCAGACCCTATGAAAATAGTGAACAAATTGTCTATTCTGAGGTGACCATGCTCTGATAGAGGGAGTCCTCTTTTTACTTTAGGGTGAGATGTTCCTTTTCCTGTTGTTTTCCTTGTGTGGTTTATTCAACTATGCAAATTTGATGGCAGGTTTAAAATTGCATGGCCTTTTCCAAAGAGAAGGGTTTGTGTTTTTTTTTCCATGTTGTCCTCACCAACACCACTTCCAAACCGGGTGGTTTTTGGTCCTTTTGCTTGACTCTGAAAACTGGATTTTGTTAGACATAGAATTAACAAGAGGGGGTTTCCAGCCACCAGCAGCATTTCTCCATCACCCCAGTGGAAAGAACACTTCTCAGATATAATTCGTTTTGGTGCCATAATTGTTGTTCTCAATAAATAAAGTAATTTCAGAGTGACTAAGGAGGCATGTCATGCATCAAATACACCATGAATGCGCAGGGGATAATTATCTTAATTGTGTTATCCTTTATTTAGCTGGATGAATGGCAAGGGAGTGTGGGTTTAGTGGATGGGTTGGAGAACAACAGTATCATTTTCACTTAACTGGGTGTGCCTTTGTGTTTCTGGGGCCTCTGCTCTGACAATCAATACTCGTTATTTGCATGACAATAATGCAGAGATACCAGAGCACAGACCACACTTCCTCTGTGTTACATGTAGGATTGGAAGCAGATTTGATCCCTTCCCAGATTAATTTAAAGCCCAAATCTCCACTCATCAATTTCTGGGACTTATTGTCATCTTGTTTTCAATTATCCATGAGGGCAAATACCCCCTTACAGAAGTGTAGATACTGGATACAGCAAAGTCATGGTAATAGACTGACAAAACCAAATAAAATAGCAAACCATGAATCTTTTTAATTGTGTTTTTCCTTTTGATTTTTATCTCTCTCTGATCCAGAAGCTCAGAAAATCTGTTATCTCAAAAGTATCATCTTTTTGAATTAGAATATAAAAGAAGAAGGGATATGCTGCTGTTGAATAACTTTGATATAACATTATATTGACTGGCTATTTTTAGCTAAAATATATTTTGGTGTCTGAGATATGAGATATGTAGTGCAGATAGCCTTGTTCAAGGGTGAAATTTAGCATTAAAATAAGAATCAGAGATGTGAAATCTTCCAATGGAGAATCAATAATCAATCAGTAACACTCCTTAATTAAGTGCCAAACAGTTCTCATCATTGGATAATGTGCTGTAAAACCATTCAGCCTGAGAACACTCTGCTCTCTCTTTCAAACTGTGACTGGTGGTATCAGAGCATTTAAAAAATATATTAAAAAGTTGTTGGGGTAGTTGTTAGATTTTTCTGGAGAAGTAGAAAATTAACCTTAATATTTTCTAATATATTTAAATCCCTATTTGTATTTCCTCTATACCTTACCTTTAATATAGAGAATTCTCTGTTTTAAAGTGATTTATGACACAAGCTTTTACTGAGTATGTTGGTATGAATTTGGAAAGCCTGATTAATATCTTCCATTACATTGTGATGTCAACAAATGTTTCTGGTTTAGTAATTCACCTGTTCTGGAGGAAACTCAAAAATTATATATCCAGAGAGGACCCCTATGATCACTTATTTCTACACCCTATTTTTGTGGGTCAAGTGATTTCCCTGAACTGGTTTTTATTTGAACATAATGGGAAAATATCCAGCCCAGGATTTATCTGCAATCTGTGACACACACATGGCGTGTTCACATCCCTGATTGTCAGCTCCATTATTTTCCTTCAGTGCACACATTCTCTCACATTGAGACTAAACAAAGCACTTTAACACGCATATATTCTGATAATAAATGTTTTCTTCCTAAAGCAGATATAAATTAAGCCTCCCGGTTTGTTCTGCTTCAGTTAAGTTCTGTTAAAGGTGCTCGAGTCATAATTTTTTCATCACCGAATCAGCAGCAGACAAAGTTGAAAAATAGGAAGTGGGACATTTGTTCCTCTGCTGTTTGATCCCAGACAGACTTGTAAAATCATGTCAGATAAAATCAACATGTAAAGAAATAACCACAGTGACAGCTTTATGTCTGGCTTTTTGGAAAGGCAACTTTCACTTCCTGTTAATTTGGTTTAGAAGCAAATTCTCTCCTACAGCAACATCTCACCAGCTGACATCTGAATTAATGTCATTGTTTCTGTTCTACATCATCCTTCTGCAGGACACACAAATGCTTTCCATTGGCTTTTAAGAGCCAATTTTTCAGCCAAAATAAATGAGGATACGTCTATAGACATGGTAATAGACACTGTTGTCCTGATTTACCTCAGCTGGCCCCAAATACAGCAGGCATGCTGCAGCCTTTTGTTTTCAAGCACAACTTCCCTGTTGAATTAAATGGAGACTTCTGCTAAATAAAAATAAATAATCAATATCACAGAATACCCCACTGACATTATTTTTTAAAAACAAATGATTTTTAGTTGCAAATCTATATACCAAAATAGATTTCCTTTGCATTTTTTCCACTTACTTATAGCGTTAGTGATGTTGGATTTGCACAGATGTGTTGGACTCTGTCTCCAGCTCCAATTGCAAGAGTTAAAGCTGTAGTTTTGTAGCATCTTTGTTTTGTTTCTTGGTTGCTTAATAGAAAGACATGGTAAAAACACAGTAATGATCGAATAATTTTAAAGGTTTTTCAGGTGTGCTGTAAATTATTGTGTATATTCAAACACAATTTTAGGCCAATTTCTTTTAAGCTACACTTAGCAAAGGGTGGAATAGTTCTGTGTCTACCTACACTGCACTTATTTTGAAAATCCAAAATTCATACAGATTTCATGTAGTTTGTATAGGACAAAACTGGTTTATACATAATAGGTTAATGTGAAATAAGTAGGATCAACTAATATTATATGCCATTTATTAGGGAAAAAAGAGGTTCTAAATCCTGTGTAAACTTCCTTCCAGGAAGGGGAGTGAAGTTACGTTCACACTGATTTATTCCAGCTGTAAATAGTCCAAAGGTGCTTCCAGAGTTCTCACTGGGAGTTCCTTGTACTTGATACCATGCAGAAACACACAGATTTCAAGAATTTGATGGAAAGAAACCCTTGATCCTCAGTGTTGCATGTTTGGCTGGTGGGGTCCAGTAAGACTGAGTTTCCCCTTGAATGTATTGCACCAAAATTCCAAGGACTTCTGAGGAAACACTCAGGAACGTGGGAACAACAAAAACACGAACAATTTTATTTTTCTTGAAAATATCTCTTTCTGTAGACAGATACCTCATCTGTTTGTTCCATCTGCTGCAAATCTGAGGTGATTTTGACTCTGATTCTTTGAGCTTCTCCTGTCGTGCACATTTTGCCAAGCAGGAACTCCCACACCCAGGGACTGCCAGGCAGAGCTCACATAGAGCCTGAAAACCTCCTTTTCCTTTTCAACTGAGTGACACTTACATGAAATATAATCTGTGACACCTTAATGCCATAGATTCCCTTGCATTCTGATCATTCATTTCTTTTGAATAGAGGAGAAATTATATTTAAGAGGAGAAAAAGAGCCAGGGCTTTTTGTCAATCGTGGACCATTAGGAAACTTTGAAACAGCCAATTCGGTCTATGAACCTGTCTTTTTCAACATTTAAAATGAACCCAAAAATAATTTAAAGCACAAAACTGACATTTGAAAAAACCCAACCAACTAAACAACCCACCGTGTTTATTTTTTCTGGGATTATAGGAACAGAGAAAAATACTTAAGATAGGCACTACTTGTACATGACATTAAGGATAATTTAATTTCTTCCCCCGTCAAATGGTGTTCTTTCAATGTCAAGTTTTCCAAACCTTTTCAAGTTTCTAAAATACCTAAAATAACTTTTATATTGTGATATTTTGTTGGTTTACGTATGTTAAAAAATCCTGTTCATATACTTCTTTTAGTTATTGTGTTAATTGAAGAAGACAATAATAGCCATTAATTCTGTCTCACATACTCATTTTCAATGCAAACACTAAATTCTAAACTTTATATTTGCCATTTGCTGTTCCCAGTTCCACTTAATGCATTGTCTGTATCCCAGAACACATTCTGGAATTAGGTGGGACAAGGAAAACACAGCACAATAGAAATTGCAGGTTATTGCAATTTAAAGATATCCAGTGGTGAATGAATTTTAAAAGTCTGTCATTTGGCTATTAGCAGCAGGAGAGAAAACTTGAAAAGGGATTGAGAAAAGGAAACTTCTAGCAAAGGTTTGGGGTGGGGGAAAGAGTTCCTAATGCCAGAGAGAGGAAAAGTGGTGCAGGATGAGAGCAGCTCCAACTGCAGGGAAATGAGGCTTTGGAACAAACATTTTTGGAGGAGGTCAGAGAGATCTACCAGGAGACTGACAGGAGAAAGCTAGAAAAGAGCAAAGGCTGTGTCCATGGGGTGAGATCACATCCATTACAGTGTGCAGAGGCACCAGAAGAATCTGCATGAATTCTGAATTTGATGAGGCAAAAATATCATCACATTATATGTGAAGACACTTATGGAGCTTAAAGACTCCTGTGTTTTTCACCTCCCTCTGGCTGTTCTGTCATCTGAATGGGCTTTGCTGGAGCTAAGGAATCAATTAGGAAAATGGGATCAACCAGAAGAAATCATTTACCAAGGGGAGATTTCTCTTTTTTTTTTTTTTTTTCTTTTTTTTTTTTTTTCTTTTTCTCCACACTGCAAAGTGAACCAGAACAATCCATGGTGCTAAATAATGCTGAGGGCAGAGTCTCCCTCTGGACAGAACGTTGTGCTATTTTGCTTATGTTCATAGTTAAAGGAGAATGAGCAAAAAACCGGTGACATGGAATTGGAGCTACACAAGGCAATGGTTTTGTGAGGTTTTTAGTATTGGAGATACACTTTAACATCTGCCAAGTAGGAGATAGGGACTGAAAACTCCTCATGAGCTGATGTTTGCTGTGCTATTTAGTTCTCCAAGTCAAAAATACAGAGTTCCTAGATGAGGGACCCCTTTAGGGAACTTTGGCTGGGATGACTGGATGAAGAAGGAACAAGTGCTGGTTAAAACTCCATTTACAAGGGATGAGCACCAGAAAACATGGCTTTACTTACAGATGATGTTTGCTGCACTGTCAGAACAGGCTTGGTTTTGGGTGCAATGGCAGGAAATCAGTTTGAAAATGGCCTTGTTACAACACATAAGGTCTCTACAGTTTCCTTTAAGCCTCATGTGAAATACTTTGAGGGCTCCAAAGCCATGTGTTTGCCTCAGCCAACTGCCCAGCAGCTCAATAACTGGCTGTTATGGCTGCTACAAAATACAGTGTTAACAGTGCTGACACCTACGTTGTGTTCAGTACCCTCTGGTGTGTCTTTGGCTGTATATGTATTTTCATTGTGCTTTAATCGTGGAGCCTCAGAGAGGAATTGTTAGTCTAATCAGCTCTCCATACTTGTACAGCCTGATTAATGCCTGCCAGGGCAGCTTGTTTGTGTTATAGGACAGATCTTCATGCTCTGATCTCAGTTCTGGTGGTTTTAGTGTTCCCTGGCTGGTGATAAAAAGGCCAACTGCTGAACAGCTGCCTTAACTGCTGTTCCTCACTGATGCTGCTTCAGCAGGCTGTGACAGAGCTGCACAAGCTGCCATGGGGTCTGGGCTTCCTTCAGGGATGCAGGAAGGTCTGGAAGTCCTGATGGGTCCTCAGCCAAGGAGAGGCCATGTTAGACACAGGCTGTGGATGCTGGAGATACAACATTGCCACAGGCAATAATTTTCCTAATTTACTCTTGATTTACTCGCAGTGGTGGGTTCCTCTTGTGTATCTTCTGATGTTGCAGCCAATTCCAAGAGAAATTTGTAATAGCAGATTGTATGGGGTTTTTTTCTGCATTTATGCAGATTGGGGAATGTCCAGTCTGGTTACACAAAGCATTAAGGAAATTCAAGTTCTTCATGAAATCTGTAACTCAGTCAACTCCACTGCACTGGCACTGGCTCATGCAGGCTGTGAGAAGGGGTTTGTCTGGTGGAATCCGTGGTCATTCCACCTGTCCCTCCAGCAGCTGTCCTCTTGCCCAGCTCCTGTTATCCCTGTGGAGTTCCAAAGAGCAGATCCCACTATTCTGCTCTCAGCTTGTGGGTTGTCCTGTGCCCTGCTACCTTTTCCCAAGGAACTTTCTGACTTTGGATAACCTGAGTCCCCAGGGAACATCAGAGAGAGTAAAGTAAGAGCTGCTCCTTGGATATTCCATGGTTCCCTTGGGAGCTGTTCCTGATGTACAGCTCTTTTTGCAGGAGTACAGGTAAAGGCCGTGGTAACATCAAAGGGTTTTGAACATATGACCAGAAAACAAGCAAAGCCTTTGAAGCTTTTGTGTTGCTTTTGCTACCTTTGTTTCAAATCTGTATGTTTTAATGGTACAGCTGCTGTTTAAAATTAATGGGAAAAGTATAACATCAGGTATCATCAAATCCATATTTATAGACTGTTTTTTATGGAAAACACTGTCAACTGCAGCATTGCATCACTATGTCATCAGGTCTTAGGCTTGGAGCAAGGGGAAAGAATGTCTCCTAATATTTATCTTTTATCATTTGATTCCTGTGGATATAAAATCATTTCTTCATTGAAAAAACCTTTAAACCAGGCTGGTTTGTGTTGTGTCCATTATTTAGGACCTTACAGGATGAGCAGGGCAGAGAAAGTGCTCAGTGGACCTTTGAGAATAATTTTGTCATCGCCTCGGAGGATGGGTCTGTACAGAATTTCTTGTGCCTATATTCTGCCTTCTGTTTTAAAAAGATCCTCAAGAGTCTGGCAGATATATCAGCAATTACCAGGATTTCAAAGATTAACTGCCTCAACACACTGCCTTTCAGAAGAAATACTTTGCCTCAGCAAGTGTTGTCATTCGGGCGTGTCTTGGTTTAAATTTCAATAGCTCTAAAACACTGAGCTGCCCCTATTTTGTCTGACACAAATGTAGAAGGCTTTAAAGACTGGCCACTGGAGCAATCTCATTTTAATAGAATACCTTCAATCCTCTTTCTGCTGAGCAGTGTGTGTTTTAGGATTGCAGCCCTGGGAGCTCTGCTTAGCAAACAGTGACTGGGGGAACGGCTGCGTTCGAGTCCTGCCACAGCAACCTCAGCGACTTTGGTTTAGTTTGGTTTGGGGTTTTTTGGAGCTGCAAGGTGGGATTCATTAGTGGTCCTCAAGCATTTCAAGTCCTTTCTGTGTTAATTTTTGCAGATTTGTGGCCTAGGTTGCAGATCTCCTGCAGTACCTTCAGAATGTTGCAGGACCTCAGCGTGGCTGTGCTGGATCCGTAATTTAAGGTCCAAAATAACCAAGATTTTCTTTAGAAGCCCACACTACAGCTCTGCCTAACCTCACCTGAAGCTGTGGGACTTCTTTATGAAAGATGAAGAGTCAAATCAGTCTTTTCCCTTTAAGTTACTTGCATAGTTTTCTTTTAACTTGGTTCTACTCTGGAGGTTTTATAGGCCTGAGTGCCACGTGCTTGTGCTTTCTGTGCCAGAATCTAAGGGGGTTTAATGAGTTTGTTTGGAACAGTTGTTTTGGAATCCATTATGAAAGATAGTTTAAGTCTGAGGAAAACCTCAAGACATTGTCCCTGGCACTATTTAGTAGCCAAGAGTAGAAGACTAATACTAATACACGATACTACATGCAGATCCTTAAAACACTAGTTGTTCTACTCCTTAACATCAAGATATACTGTAAATGATGGCTTTTTTCCCTTCTGGGTGCTCATATGTTTATAAATCTGCTTTCTCAGTTATTTATATTTAAAGTTGTTATTGAAATGGGGGAAAAAAAAAATGAGCAAAAAAAAACACCCCAAAGTATTTCCAGAGGAAATTTGCATTGAAATGAAAAAATTTGTTTGCAGTAACTTATAGATTTCTCCAATAAGGAATAAAAGTGGAAAAGATACACCTTTATGAACAGACATACACTTGTATCTGCTCTTTAGACTAAGCTAGATATATTACATTATTGTAAGCCCTGTGATTGACCATACAAGCAGAATGGCCTTTTAATTGTTACAGAATTTTTTGCATTAAGAAAATTACCTTTGTTTTTTCTTCATATTGAGATGCAAAATAATTTCAAGGCTTAATAAAAAAGGAAAGTCTGGGTGGATAGGGCCAATTTTGTTTGATAAAACAAAGCTTTCATGGAGTGAAACTTTAAACTTAAATATCTATAGCGAGAATAATACTACTAATACTTAGAATTATTATCTATTGATAGTTATGTTCTTATTTACAGGCTTTTGTACTACTTTTTGGAGAACTTTGACACTTTATGCTGTTCTCTACCAATATATTTTATGGAATAATTGCTTGAGGCAGAATGAAATTAACTGTTCAAATATTTGATTTTGATTTCTTGCTTTGCTTTCTAACACACAGCCTTGCACTTGTTTCCCTTTAAAAGTTCCTAGAAGACAGAATTATTCTTCCTCCAAGATTCTGACCGTCAAACAGAGGGATTTATTTTTCCTAGTTGTACATTTTTGTAGGCAGAAGGAAGGCAGGAGCTGAAAATCCTTAACCTTCCTGTTCTTGATGTTCAGAGAAGGATTTGCCTTGCAAAGGACAGGAGGGTTTGACCCCGAGGTTATTTCCTTGCGACACTTGGCAAAGCAGAGGTTTGAATTTCTCTTTCCCTGCCTTAACCACGTGTCTGAGTTGCTCTCTCTGTAACTGTGCTGCAGTGCTGTGGGTGTATTTTCTGGGATTTCTGTCTTTGCTGGTGCTGTCCAGGCCTGAGGTCGGGCAGGGAGCAGCCAACAGTCCCCCCAGGTGACCTCTCTGCAGTTAAAGCTCTGAGTGGAGAAACAGGAGTGCCAAGTCTGAATATGCACTGACACTTGAGGGAATTAAACCTTGAGAGGCCATGAAAAACCCTATTTAGGGCCCATAGCTGGCTCTTGGAACTCTGTAGGGTCTGTGAGTGCTCAAGCCTGATAATATGATTCATTATGAGCTTCTGGTCTTATTCTTGTAAAGTACAAAACTCAGACTCGGTTTTCCTAATCCTGAAGTTTCTCTATTTTGTCTAAATTGACTCCCAGAGGTCTTTTCTTCTGGTGTCTTTAAACCATTATTCAGTGTATAAGGAACAGAAGGAAAGTTGCAGTGTCTTTTTAGACACTTTTAAAAACTGCTCTGAATTATTTATTGTTCAGTTGGGATAATACTTCAAGGGGAAAGAGGCCTTGGTGCTGCTGAAGAATTTCATGTGTGTGTGACCTTGATCGTAGCAGAATCAGTGGAACAATGCTATAAGAAGTAAAATGAGTTATTAACACATAAAATATCTTGTACTTTTTTCATAGTTTGTGATCAACTCAGGACATAAAAGTGTGTGTTCCCTGTGCCTCACTGGGAAAGAATTAGACCTCAAAACTCTCCTTTGTTTTCCATTCCGTGGTATTTGCCAAGCTATCCCTCCTCTTCACACAAAATATTCCCTCAATAAAAGCAAGTGTGGCAGGCAGCAGTTCCCAAGGCAGCCTGCAGTGACCTTACATGTCTCAGGGGCTGGAGGCTGGAAGAGCCCATGAATTCACTTTCCACCATTCCTGGGAGGATAATCAGTGGGAAAGCCCATGGAGAAGGCTGATCCATTTTTGAAAGTATTGAAGTGCCGATGTCTCAGTCCCATTGGAGATGTTTGATGATAGTTTTCCTTTCCTTTCCTTTCCTTCTTTTTTTGTAAGGTTTGCCTTTTTCTGGGAGAACAGTGCTGTGGGTGGCTGACTTGCTGCTGGAACATCAGGAATGTTGTGTTGAATGGTCCATGCCAAATAATCCTTTTACACTTTTCACAGTTATCATGATACTTATTTCTGGTCCACGTGTGGTGAGCTGGTTTTGAATCCTGCTGTGTTAACACACACTTGTGCTGATGAGCCCAAGAACACGGTGCTTTGTGGGAGTGTCTTCTCCAGCCACCATGATTTTTTGGTCACCTCAGCAGGTTTCAGGTATTACTGATAAAGCCTGAACTATCCATGAAGAACAGTCAGCAAGGAAAGAAAGGTGCTAAACAAAAATAGACTATAATGTGTTGCTTACAATAATATAGAGAGAGACTCTACTGAATGCAGGTTCAAGTTAACAACACTGTGTTGAAAGCAGCTGTCAAGTGTATAGAAAATATAGTCAGGCAGCCATCCTCTACAATTCCTTAGTGCATAACATACTGGAAAGCTCACAGTGCAAGAGCACAATAAATAACTGGAGCACAATAAATAACTAATTGAAGCTCAGAGGTTGGTTTGTTGTTGTTGTTGGTTTTGTGTTTTGCTGCAGTTTTGTAGAATCTGTGCTAAAATTCCAAAGTGTTCACTTCTAGAAATTAACACAAGGGATTTTGTTTTATCATGGTCCTTAACATCTGAATTGGGTCTGTTTCTTGGGTTTTATTGATCAGCTTGATCAACTGTTCAAAGAGTTACGACATGGTGTGTTTTTAACTCCCTAAATTGACACTTACAGCAGCATTCTTGGAGCATAAATATCTTTCAGCCTTATCTGAAGTCCCAGTTGCTTGCGTGCAACACTAATATTCAACTAGGACGGAGAAAAGAAGATCTCTGTGCTAAAAACAAACAGACAGAGGTTTTCAGAACTTCACGTGCTCTGAAGTTTGGCAGTTCTCAAAGGTACACAAGTAATTATGGTGAGTAAATACACAATGAGCCATTGGGTGTGCAGATATACCCCTGTACCTGTGACTGAGGGGAGCACATGCACAGTTGCTTCAGCATTAATTACATATATTAGGACTTTACAGCAGATCTTATCAGTTGGCTCCAGTTTTTCCAGAGAGTGCTAGAGGAACTCTGGGAGAATGTGTGTTTTGTAAAAGTGTTCAGACTTTGCAATTGGGAATCAGAGCACACAACATGACTCGTATTTATGCATTCAGTGGTGGCTGGGTTAGAGTCATTGAAACCAGAGAGGCCAGATGTGACTGCCAGTCTTCCTGACCACAGATTCCTGGGAACATCACAAACTCTTCACTCAGAATTCATTAAATATTTGAGAAGCATTAGGGAAAAATTTCAAGTGGATCCCACACTGTTAATATTTATTATTTATTATATATGTTAATATTTTTATTTATTATAAAAAAGATATTTGCAGGCACGCTCCACATTTGGCAGCATCTCTACTGAATAATTTTTTGGGGGCAAAATTATAGGAAACCACATAACTAATGGTAGAACAGAGAATAAGTAGTGTGGGAATTCCACCTGCAATTTCCAACAAACTTTAAAAAAAGCGTAGTTTAAAATCACTCATCTAATATCGACAAGGTCTTTTTCAAAAAGGCTACTCAGCTAAATAAAGTGAGCAGAATCTGACTTGAAAAGCACTTATTGATAACATATTCCTTAGTGTTCTCTTCCAGTGCAGATGCTGATGTTGTGCAGCACCTTCCTACAATCAAATGTGCACTGTGGGTGGGAGGTATTGTCAGGCTGGGGTGACTGCTGACAACTGAGGGTTCATATCAGTATTTTGTCTTTAAATCACAAAGTATTTTCAAGCAAACATCAAATGAAATGAAGTTCCCTCATGTGAAGGTGGTACATGTGTGTAACTGTAAGCACGTGTTAATGGGAAAATACGTGTACTGGAAGTAGAGCTGCAACTGCTTCCACAGCAGGCACTCGTTTTGAATGAGCAAGGAGTGATAACGGGGGACAAATCCCAATTTCACTCATTCACTGGGTTGATCTGAGAGAAATCCACCTCTCGTGCCATAATCTGGGGCCCCAAAACCAGGGAGTGGGACTGAACTCTGGATGAGGCAGCTTCCCTGTAGGCTCTGCATGAAAGGTCACCTACTAAACCTGGCTCTAACACCTTTGCAGATGTTCTTGTGAGCCTGGGGCAGTTCCTGGGGTCTTGGGCCAGTTCCAATAACACTCCCTGTCCATTGCAGACAGTGGGAGCCATAATTTAGGAACAGTGGATCAGACCCCACCGAGCCAAATACATGGAACTGCAGAGCCAAATGTGATAAACTCTGATTTTGAGTTCCCCCAGTTTTATTGGTAAATATTTCAGTATTACACCCAATGAACTGGACACAGCTGCAGCGCCCCTCATATTTTTAGGGAATCCAGTGATTGCACTATTTAGTGACTCAGTTTGTTAATGACCAAGAGAATGTGTGTCTGTACATCAGCATTAGCAAAATAACAATTTGTTTTCTTTACTTAAGACACCAACCTAATTTATATTACAAGGTTAGCTTTGGCAGTTCTGTTATGGATGTCAGATTTAGAGGCTAAGAAACTGCTTTGTTGATTAACATTCGTTTTTGGGTGTTTTTTCAGTGCTTATTCTTCCCGTTTTAGCCTGTTTTAGCCTTGCAGTGCTCTAAGAGGCTGCAACAGAAACAGAACCTGGTCGAAAAAATCTTTATCCAACAGAAATTTCCAAATTGCGTAAAAAAAGAAAAAAAATTAAAAATCCCAAACAAGAGATTATTTTTTTTTAGATCTGGACAAGAATTTAAAGCCGTGAAACAACAATGGAAAAATGTAGAAACATAGAAACACTACTGTAAAGACAGCAAAACAACCAACAGTTATAATGACAAAACATTTGCTTTGCATATTTATCAGATTCTGAATAACATCAGTATTGGATATATTTATGAAAGCTCTGTGTAGGACCCCAAAGAGCTTGTTGACATGAATTGAAGTGAAGAGGAAAGTGAGATGAATCTGTACAATCAAAAAAGAGGGAAACAAAGCATTCTTTTATTCTGAATTTTCAAAGTAAACCTAACATGCTTCTGTGAAATGTTTGCGCTTTGATATTAAAAGAAAATATGATTCTTGAGGTTGTTTTTTTTTTTTTCCCCAAATGTATTACAGAGGTTTAGGTAAGACAAGTAAAGATATGTCACTTTAATAGCGTTATAGAAAAATGAAGATTTCCTTTACTGTGTTAAACCCAAACGTAAGATCTAAAAGTATTGATGCAGAAAAATCAATTCATTTAGTAAAAAGAAAGCATTATTTACTACTACCTTGCTAGGTTCTTTGTTTCTGATGGAAACAATTTGTTTTCCCCAATAACTGTCAGGAGTCGTCAGTTTATTTGGAAGGGAGTTTATTCAAGGACTCAAACGAACGGTGCTCTCAAATGAGAGGGAGCTGAGAGGTGGGAGAAAAACAAATCATTTTAATGCCATTCACAACAGGGCCTGACTAATCAGATTGTTGTTCATGGCTCCTTGCTGCTGGGAGGACAGAATAGTATAATTTAGTGAAATATTTGCACTACAATGCTTGCAAATTTGGGAAAATGGAATTTGGATTAAGCTGGGATTATTTTTGATCTTATCCCTCTCGGCTTCTTTTTTTTTTTTTTTGTGAATGTGAGCAGTGCTGATGTATGTGCATAAAGAAAGTGGCTTATTTTCTTTGAAGTGTCAATAACATTGTCAAGCATTTATCTAAGTAAACACACAGTAGAATGATTAAGTCAGGGGGAAGCTGAATGCATGAGATACAAATTAATTTTAGCATTGTTTATAATCTGTACACTACACAAAAAAATCTGGAATGCCGAGCACAGGGGAAAAGTACCGAGTTGTGTAAAAAATGTCCAAATCTGAGGTGAGAAACCAGCTGCTATGTAAGGAGTTTTGGAAAGGAACCCTGGTTTGGGGGGTGAAATCATTACCAAGGACATTTCCTTGCCCGGGGTTGATGTGGGCAAGTTCAAAGAATGGCATTTTCATAGGACCCGTATCCCAGTGGGAGCAGGGGAGAATGTCATCTGCTCCTGGGGTGTCGTGCACTGGCACTGAAATCTCTCTATATACTGGGCATTACCAATGTGTAGGTGTGAAAATGAAGAAAGCTGAGAAGGAAAAATGTTTTTGTGAAGGCTGGCATGTCACAGAATCCTGGAATCACAGGCTGGTTGGGGTTGGAAGGGACCTTAAAGCTCATCACATCCAACCCCCAGCCCTGGGCAGGGCTGCCACTCGCTAGGTCGGGTTGCTCAGAGCAAACAGCCTGGCCTTGAACTATTCCAGGGATGGGGCATCCACGGCCCCTCTGGGAAACCTATGCCAGGGCCTCCCCACCCTCTGAGTAAAGAATGTCAGCACAGTTACATCTCAACAACAATATTTTCCAATTCCGGCCTAATCTAAACCTTCTGAGAGCAGTGAGAAACCCCTTTGCCTTTAGGGATCCGAGCTTAACTCCAGGAATCAGTTCTGCCAGAGGGCACAAACAAACTTGCAGCAGGCAAGGATGAGCATCCTCTTGAAATATTCCAGTGTACAGATAAAGGCAGACAAAAACTGTGTGTCCCAAATCTCTCTGAAGAAAGAAAGTAAACAAAAAAGCCAGGCTGTGTTTGTGGCAGCAAAGAAGTTTTCCTAGAGAGGACATGGAGAAATCACTAAACTTCAGACTGCACTTAGAAAACCGTTATAATGTCAACTCATTAATTACACAATAATTTTCTGTTTTATCAAATTACTTATTAAGTTTGTATTAAACTTCCCCACGAGTTGTGTGTTAAAGATCCGAATTGTGTTTGTGCACAGGGTGGGTGCTGCTATTTTGATCCTGCTAGTTATTAAAAAAGAAAATGTCTCTAAAATATAAAGCATTTTAGTTTTATGTTTACACCATTTATTTAAAAACACAGAGCAAAAGCAATTTACAAAAATAGAGGAAAAAAGTTAAATCACTTCTTCAAGGAGGCATCATCCTATATTTATAGTTTGGTAAACATAACATTAATCAGCTGGAAAATGTTCAGCAGAATATAAAACCATTCTGGGCTCTAGCTCAGAGAAATATATGTAGCAAAATATATCTAGCTGCTGTACTTCAAAAGGGAGTGCAAAGCTGCAGAACCTGTGGGAAAATCAATTTTCTGCTGCATAAGTGGCTTGCACAAAATTTTGCAATGCACCATCTAGATTTTTTTTTTAAATTTTTTTTTTTTTAATTTAACTGATTGACTTCTGCTCCTCTAATAAGTATCTGGGCTCCAAAAGCATTCAGGTGGATCCTGCAGGTACTGTTGAAATATTATTGAAATACTTATTGGAAAATAAAAAATAAAAAACTCGATGCTGCTGAAAGAAATCACACAAAATGCACCTTTCTTCCAGGTGGTCCCAGTGAGGTGGCTCAGTGGATAATGCCCTGGGTGACATCCCATGTTCCCATGTCTGGTGTAGCAGAGAGATGACTTATTCCCAGCTTTGTAGCACCAGTGCTGCTCTTTGTACCGAAATATTATCAAATAGCTGTGATTTGATCAAATCTTCATTGAAGGCAACACACAGAACCTACCTCTGTGTGTTCTGCTGAGAGCACTGACAAAATGTGTCCCCAGTACAGTTTTTCTGATTTTTTAAGAGCCATCCCTAGAGAATAAGCATGCTATATTCCCTCTTTGATGTGCTGCCCGGGGACTTCAAAGAAAAACTTCTACGAAATACATCCTCTTAAAAAAATGCTTTGTTTCTAAATCCCAACTGCAATTCCTTCTGTAATTTCAGGTTGACTTTTTAGATTACATTAGATTTAATTTTAGATTATACTACTCTTTCTTTGACTGCATTTTGTCTGTACCATTACAAAAGTGCATTTCTGGGGTAAACTTCCCTCCTGAAAAGAGCAGTGTGAGTGTAGTACATAATCTATCCTCATTTCACATGATGAGACTTTCATATTCGGATCTTTTTTTCAAGTGAGTGCCCCCTCCATCACTGTTTGGGGGAGAGAGGGATGTATTACAGTAAGTGCTGTGGCTTTACTGGCTTGCAAACACCGTTCAATCTTGTGAAGGCAGATCAGGCTCTCTAATGTAAAATGCATTACTGCTAACACGGGGAGATTCTGTTATAATCGTTCTCTTCTGAAAAGTGATGGGGAAAAGTAAACTGTTCAAAGTTTGGAAGAATGGTGATTTGCCATTTTGAAACTTGCAGTGTTTTCTGTCCCTCTGTTTGCTCTGCCTGTCCCTCCTGGTCTCTGTTTAACCTCAGGTCGTTTGCCCATTGATGTGAGGGTCACTGGGCACAAAGCAATGTTTTAATAATAAAGGTGCAATGTAGATTCACAACACGGGTGGCTTCAGAGATTTTGAGATGAAAATGTTGTGTGGCCTTGAGTAATGCTGATATTGAGGTGAAATCACTCCTCACGTTCCCCCTTCCACTTGTGTTTGAAGCGGGCGCAGTGAAACCCAGAAACAAAACCCAAGGAAAGGGAAGAATGAGAACCCCTCAGCCTCATCTTGCATCAGGGGAATTCTAGTTTTGATCTGGTAGTGAACTGTCTCGGTGTCCCTAAGTTTCCCCACCTCTTTTTTTTGGCAGAGGTTGGCAGGGTCAGTGGTGAGGGCTTCCCCCAGTGCACACCCGTGAGCTCCAGATGCTGGAGGAGATTTGGGACTTGTGTCCAGGGCTGGCTTGCTGGGATGCCAAGATGCTTTAGCTAAAGTGATTAACAGCTCCTTAGGGCAGAGTTCTCCTTCCTCGGTGGAGGGAATGGCCTCATGAGCCAAGATCTGCACCTACTTCTTGGAAGGACAGTTCTTTGCCACCCCTTCCCTTCCTGTTGGGCTCCAGGGCTGTGATTTGTTGTGTTCCTCCCTGAAGGGCTGGGTACAAATTTAAGGATGGCTTGAGCAGCGACCAGCTGGGATTGTTAACAAAGCCCTACTGACTCAGACACCTTCATAAATAGCAGAAAACACAGAGGCAGTTAATGTCTAAACCCTCTCCTGCCTGTCTTATGTGTTTTGGTAATGGCTTTGGCACTGAGAATGACTGAAATAATGCCCCTGAAATGCCCATTGAAGCAAGATATGGCTGTGTCTACACTAGAGCTTTTGTCAGTATGGAAATGTCAGAAAACATTATATTCAGAGCACAAATTGCAAGTATAGAACTGACAAAGTAAATTTTGAACTGTGTACTCAAGTGTAATGTTTGAAACCAATTCCAAATTGGCAAGTTGCGACCAATCATGGAACAGAACCAGTGCTCCAAAAACCTGAGAGAGCCAATGTTGAAATCTGAATAATTGCAACTACATTTTCATAGTAATTTAAATGGGAGAAGCATTGGCAGAAATTCATGAATAATTTACATATAAGAATTTAGCAATCTGTGGCGAATAGAAAAATAAATGGCAAATCCCATAAATAAAGGATTGCTGTGAATTATTTGCTCTGCTCTGATGTTTGCTAAGAAGTTTCTTTTTTTTGAGGGGGGCTTTCTTAAGATGCTGGATTTGAACTCCTGCTTCTCAGGTAAATGCTGTCTTAAAGCAACAGCAGAAATGTTCATATCTACCAGGGGAAAAAAACCCAACAAACCACAAGAAAAATAATGGGAATCTGCAACATAGGCTGTTTTATGAAGGATACATCTAAAGAGACCTTATTTTCCATGCAGCAGCTGCAATTGCAAAATCTGTAGCCTTAATGAGAAATGTTAGCTGATATATGTAATGATGAGTTATACACTGCAACAGTTTTTAATTAATTATGTGTAAACCTTTAAGATTTATGGAGGAGGTAACATCTGAAAAGAGAAATCCCTAATTCCCTTCTGTGCCTGTGGGAACGTGATATTATTTTAATAAACAAGAAGTTAATTTACACATCACCAGCATTTGTTTCCACATAGAATGGATATTGGGTTTGTTTTAAAAAAAGTAATAGAGAAATAGTTTATCTGGTTTGCCTCACACAGTACTTGAAACAAGATAAAGAACACTAAATATTTTCACTGGTTGGAAGCTGGTGGTTTTTTAATGGGGTCCTGGTGACTTTGTATTTTTTGTAAACGTATAAATCTCTTTTTTTCAATACTGAAATTCTGTTTCTGATGTGACTCTCAAGCAGTATCACATATTGGAGTAATGCCTCATAATTAACATTATGCATGTGTGAGAACAATTGCTTTTTGGCCCAGAAATTTGTTTAAATTTGAAAATCTGAGGGATTTTTTGGGTGTTTCCCCCCCCCCCCTTGCTTAAATTAAAAATGTCCTTAACATTAAATTTTTTTTTTTTTGTTTGACCTACAATGAAAACTCATGCTTGAAATAATTGGTAGAGACAGAATTAAAAAGCCCCCACGTGATCCTTTCACTAAAGTAGCTCTGGCAGTTCAGCACCAGGAGGACTCATTTTGGGTGCAGTTTTTCTGTCATGTAGAAACAACTCTCACCATTAATGAAATCTCCATCTGTCCCATGGCCTAAGAATTAAAGAAATTGCTCAAACGACCAGTAACACTTTCCTTTGGAATATGTGCATTTCTTTTCCATTTGTCTCTCAAACAGAATGTTGTAACACATTGCAGAATCTAATTGCTGCTTTTTGATTTTCCCTGCTGATGTTATTCCATGTTGTACCATTTGGAGAACTGGTGTCTGCCTGTTAAGAGCCTGGTCCATGATGTATAAATACTGCCTAGCTGGGAATAGGAATGGAGCTGTGGTATTTGAAGCTTCTTTGGTGCATTTTATTCCACTCCTAATAACCATTAAATGCACCAGTTTGACTTTTAAAATATTAGTGTCTAGTTATTGTCCATATTCAGCACTTGGATGCTCATGTTGGTACTACCAAATTTAAATATCCTTTTTTAATCCTAAATATCAATTTGAACATCCCTGTCTAACATTTTTAACACTCTTTATATGTGCTTGCCCTTGAGATGAACTTTCTCAGGCAGTTTCTGTGGCTGTGCCTGCTTCCTGTAGGTCATATTATGCATTTTGAACAGAAGAATTTTCGATATTTGTAGCCAAAACCTATTTCAGTGCAAATAAAAAAATGATGGCTTCTGTACAGAGACAATGAAGTAATTTTAACATGATTCTGCACACCAAAAGCTTTGCCATTTCTGAGAGTGACAGTCTTTGTGACACCATCTACTGTCAAACGGTGCTTTTAGGTGATAGTTAATTTTCTGAGTCTACTTTGGAGATGCTGATCAATGATCCTGGGAGTTCCAGGTTTTTTCCTAAGCAAGAGTTGATGCTTGTGTCAAAATGCTACTCTTCTGGGGTGTGGGAATCTTCCTCTGGTGTGCTGATGAGACTTTTATAGACAGTAGTGCCCTGCAGACCTATGGGCATTTGGCAGGTCCTACACTGGCTCTGGAAAAACTTCTGCACAGAAAGGGTTGTAAAGCATGAACAACCTGCTCAGGGAAGTGCTGGGGTCATCATCCCTGGAAGTGTTAAAAAAAAACGTGTGGATATGGCACCTGAGGTCATAGTTTGATGGTGAACAAGGTGGTGGTGATGGTTAAAAGTTGGACTTGATGATCTTAAAGGTCATTTCAAGCCTTACTTATTCCATGATTTTATGGAACTGACTGGCTGTGTGAGCTCAAATGAGCAATTCACAGTTACAGAACCTAGAATCCCTGATATGTTAATACAGGTAAAAATTAGTTTATCTTCCATGGCTGCCAAGGAGAGTTTTCTAGATACATCTAAAGAAAAAGGAAAAGAAATGTACAGTCTCCTACTGGAACAGCAAGTGAACGTGATACTAAAATAACGTTTACTCCTCTGATGGTTTGGAAAGCTGGAGGAGGAATGTAGAATTGGGAAACAACTTTGGAAAGGTAACTGAGTTGAGCAGTACAATTCATTCTCAGTTGCTGTGTAGGAGTCTCTGTGGAAAGGAGAGCAGGTGGAAGGTAGGTGAGCTGGAAATCATGGCAAGAGAAACCCTTCCTTGAAGGACTGAGCTCGTTCATCCTTGGTGCTGAGTGTACAGACAGCAGAAAGTCTTGTTCTTCAAAGGCGGGCACAAATGTGGGGAAGAGTCTATATTTTGTTTCTTGGTTGCTTCTCAAGGCCAGGTAATCTACTTTCTTCTGCAAGGAAAGGTTCTCCTGGGTTGGGATTGGGATACATCTGGGATAACTGTTCCATGTGTAGGAAAAGGCTGGCAGGGCTGTGCTGTTTGTACCAGTTCAGCATCCAGCTCTCTGTCTGTAATTTACTCTTCTGTGAAAGCTTCCCTGGTAAAGAACATTCTCATTCCAGACTTGTCTCTGGCAGAACTTCAAAACATTAATGGATATCTATCAGGGTTGTAACGAAATCTGGTTTTGTTCAGCTTTGAAAGGAAATTTTAATGAAGAGATTTGCAAAATAAAAGGTCTTGGAGGTGATGATTAAGAATCGCTTTCCAAAAATTATACAAGATGAAAAACTTTAAAGTATAATGGTAGCACTGCACCTATATCACTCTACATTTCAGTACAATAGCAGCCATTGCCTCTGCAATAATAAGTATCACCAGTTTCCAGACAGCAGGACTTTGTAATAATAGAGTATTTATGCAAAACACTGAGGGGAAAGAGAAGGGGAGGGAGGGAATGAAAGTTGTCTATCAGGCTGAATACACAAAGCCTTTGGTACTTGAAAACTAATTTTTTTTTTTTAGTTAATATTCATTGATGCAAGTTCTAGCCTATTGTTAAACGATTCTAGTGAATAATTACATCCATCACTTTGAAATGTTTAAGACAAGTGTGGAGTTGTAAAACCAATCTTTCATATTGGAATCATCACCAAAGTTGGGTGGAGGGAACCGTGTTGACACTACAGTCTGATCATGTTCTCAGAGTCTGCAGGGCTCCCACAACTGCCTCTGTGCATTGGATTTCCATGCGTTATCTAATCACTCTCCATTCCTTGGGAACCACAGGAAAGTGTGTGGCATTTCTGTACTCTCATTTCCCTGGAATCTGTCAGCTTTTGAATGTGTGGATGAGTGAATGGCATCTGTTTATTCCAGAATAAAGCGTGGGCTAAAATGCAAACATACACCTACAGAAGCACTGAGCTGAGTTTAATTAGCTGTAGAGTTCATTTAAACTTCAGACTCCCAAGTTATAAACTCACTTGTCAGCAGAGTTTATAACATATTTCTTGCTGGATGTGTACTAGACAGGGGAGCTGAGGATATTATATTTGTTCCTAGATGATGAATTCTGATAACCTTTCTATTCCTAAATCTATAAATGTCTCACTTTCACTCTCTGGTATGGCATAATTATTTATTTACGCCTCAGTGCCTGGCTGGAACTACTACAAAGTTGCTAAGCAGCCACGTGCAGAAATATATAACATCGTGTCACTTGAAAACTTTTGGCAAATCAGGTTTACCAAATGAATTCTCTGTGTGTCACCATTGTAGCCATTAGCAAAGTGGAACAGGAATGAGGAATATCAGTGTTCAGAAGGATGGGGCTTTATTTGTCACAAGAGACTAACGCTTTGGAAGGGCACACAAGCTGGAAAAATGCACAGATACAGTGGTTTGGGGGGTTTTGTGGTTTTTTTCCCTCTTTTTAATGGCTTTATAACCAGAAGCAAAGTAAAGACTGACTGATTATTATCTCACCTCTTTAAGCTTTATAAGCATTAAAATCGTTGCAGTTATTCTAATGTGAAAGGCAAGAGACATTTATTCAAACAGATGTGCTGAGGTTTGTGCATTCTAATGCTGCACAGTCAGGTGAGAGCGGAGGGAATCTGTATGACTAATCCTCAGTGCACTCAGCAGAGCATTTGCAATTAGTGGCACCTATACCCAGCCTAAGGAGAGAAAAGGGAAGATGAGAAATCATGTTTTTAATTCTACTTGACTTGGAAAAATGAAAGTAGTAATTCAAAGAAAGAAATTGGGTGGATGTAGAGCTGCCACTGAACAACTGGCAAATTTTGTTGTGTTGGCAACTATGATGGTGGATGGAATTCACTTAGTTTTAGGGTTATTTATTAAATCTAAGAGATTATCTGGTAATAAAATTTTAGCTACATTACTGACCTAGTAATTAATCTACAGTTATTCTGTGGTAAGGCAGCATCTTGTCTGATCTGTGTCCAGTGCCATATGAAAATGAATATGACACACATCAGAAATAATATAAAAGTATATTACTGAAAAGAAATCTTATTCACCAAGGGTATTCTGGTGCCCTTAATCTCCACACTAGGGTTGTCCTGTTTTCATTTTTCAGGTAATGCTTTTTCCTACCCAGTCCTTGTTGTGGATGTTTATATCTGGGAAGTTGGCTCAGATGGCTTTTCACTTCACTCTTTTGTTGACTGTGGAGTTGAATATAAGAAAAAAAATTACTATTCATTGGTCACAGATTTTGTGTAAACTGTCAGTCATGGCCTGATCCGTGTTCCCGAGGCTGACAAAAAGTCTTGGAATCAAACACTGCACTGATCCCAATCTTAGCTTGTGGTTCCAGTGATGCAAAGTGCAGGTTGGTTGACAACCAGACAACAGCAAATGGCACTCTGAAGCAGAGTGTATACTTGAAATACAGATCATATCAAGTGATTGGCACAACTTTGCATTGTCACTTGTTTCCTATACAATGCTGCTTGTTTAAATATGATCATGTGTGGCAGTGCCACCCATTTAAGTAGCAAACATGAATACCAGTGTCACCTGGATCATCAAATAATTACTGTTGTGCTATACGTGTTTTCTGTTGGTTTTTTCTTTGGTTGGTTTTTTTTTTTTTTCACTGTTCCTTAGTTACTAAAAGAGGCAGAAATTTCAGTAGCCTGATAGTCTTTCCTTGGTTTATCTGTGCAAACAAATTTCAGGTTGCTTATAAATGATCCTGACTGACAGAATATACTTTCCCTCAGGTCAGTTCTTTTGTGGAAGATGCCAAAGCCTGCCTTTCTTTAAAGTATAAAAGCCTGTGTTTGATGTGAATAGAAACTGTTCTGGGAATGACTGTGCAGAGCAAGATTACATGGTGCAATTTTAATTACATTGTTCTCAGCAGTGCGACTTGTCTGATCTTAGTGTGAGAGTCAAAATTCAAACCAAGGTTATTTGGTTCTGCAACTGTTACTCAAGCACTGGTATTGTTTGAAATAGATGAGAATAAGTTTAGCAAGTTTAAAATCCAGCAGAGTTTTGAGAGGTGGCTTTCCTTGTTATTCTCAGGAGTTTTGTACTTTAGCAGGCTGCAATTAAGCATTTGATTTTTTTTACATGGTTTATAGAATGATCTGTGTGTTGGAATTGGCTTGTTACTTGAGTGAAACAAAAGCTTAATTACCAGCTCATTTTATGAGAATTATGAGAAATTAAATGCAATTTAGATTTTGAAGGCATTCTGAAAAGCTATTCATAAACTGTGTCTGATTTTTAGACTGAGGGCTGAAAAGGATTATAGGTCTGTTATTTAAGCTTTTATCAGATCTGTCTGGAGAAATCAGCTTTATACTGCTTCCTTGAATAAAAGGTTGAGGCAACTCGCTTGAGAGAACTTGGTAAAGCCACTAAGAGAAACTGTTATTTCTCTGTCAGATTTATTGATGGAGAAGACAAGAAACCAAAGATTTCCCCTGAAAATGGTAGGAACCTTGTTTAGGTTTTTCACAGGGAAAGTTGAACAATCCACAGAATAAATGGTTTGAGCAGATCTTCAGGCATGGCATTACTCATTCAGCAGCTGGCAAAATAGGCCAGCAACCTACAGGATCCATTTTGAAAGGAAAATATTGCACAGTGGATTTATTACTCACTCTCATTTCCTTTTCTGTATCGTAAATGATGCGTCACTCTCTATTTCTGAAACAAACTCCTACCACTGAGGGCTCTTTGGAGATCAGCTGCACACGGGAAAGCTTCATTTCTGGGGATGCCTTTTCAGAAAATATTGCTATACATTGGGGGATGCTTCTAAAATAATAGTTATTATCGTTCCAGAAGAAGGGCAGCTGTGTGTAGATGCCCATGGTTTTGGGTTTTTTAACATTTCCTGACCAATAGTTTTGCTTCTTATTGGGGTGGTGAGGCAGCAGTGTGCTGAATCCCAGATTAGTTGTGACCTCACACACGAGGTGAAAGTGGGACCCCAGGCTGAGGAGGTGGAGGCAATATTGCCTCGCATAGGATCTGTGGGGAATACGCAAAAAGCACTTGGTAGTGATAGCTCATGTAATGAAAAGCTCCTGCACTTTGACTTCTTGTCTCCATGCACTGCTGGAGCAAGGCAGATATCTCAAGCAATATTTTTTTCTCCCATCTCTGATAAAAGCAAGGGTATAAGGGTGGGAGCAGCTGCCATGGGTTTGGTGTAGAACAAAAGATATTTTTTACAATGGTAATTTCTACTTCCAGCCTCAAATCACTGAGTTATTTGAACTTCCCACTGAAGGAGCAGACAAAGCATCTATTTCTCCAGTGAGGCCCCATATTTCATTTTTATCACTTATTTGCCTTTTCTACTAATGGCCAAACTTCAAGCTAATGTAAATTTTTGCATAACAGTAAACCTTCTGTTCGTCATAGAATATATCATAATTTCTATCAGATTAACTTAAAACTCATGTAAAAATGACGTTAATTAAGTGTTGACAGAAGCTTGTGCCATTGAAAAAGGAAAACAATTTAAAAAAGGAAAAAAAGAAGTTATGACAGATCACATTAAGAAGTGACAGATCACTGTAATTATAACAAACTCATCTTGAAGACAAACAGTTTTAATTGCGAACTTGAGGAAAAATATCCCCCCGACCTTTGACTAATTGTCTAGTTAATGGAAAACCCTTACTAAATAAATTTGTGGCTTTGGAGGCATTTGAAACACATCCTGGTGTAAATAAGGTACTTTCTGTGCTTGTTGCACTGCAGCTGTTTCCTGTGAGTGATTGCTTGTTGTTACTTTTTGACATCTGCTGATAGCATTTTATTTATATGGTTAAATCTCCCGGGACACTGTTTTTTCTCCTGAATGGAACCTCAGCTGATTAGTTTTCAATAAATTACATACGTCGAGACATTGGATTTCGTTCGCACTTAAGGCGACTGCTCGAAGTTCAGATGTGTGCTTGTGCAGAAGACAAGAAAACTCATGGTCAGTAGTGTACTGCTTCTTCCAGCTTTATTCAGCCAGCATTCAAAGGAAATTATCCATTATATCTCTCTGGGAATTCTTGTACAAACTGAGATTTTTGTCTAACCTCTCTCCACTACAGGGTACAAATAATTTCATATCGACAAACTTCTCACAGCAATCTGCAGAGCCACAGACATACTGAATGCATTTGAATGTCTTTGATTCTGTCTGCTTGTGTCTCAGACTCTGCCAGTGAAGATTTTGTAAGAATCTAAACTTAATTTTATCTCATGCTCTCCTGGGGTTCTTGGCACAATGTTAGGGAAATCTGCTGAAATGGAATATTATTGATTATTCCCATATTGCAATGGGAAACCCTTTCTCTGTAACTAACAAAGTCAAAAAGAGTCTTTTCTAGATATTGCTGCTGGGTTTGGGGTCATTTGGGCTGCTCAGAATCGATGCAGCATTAACAGTGAAATGTCATATTCCTCCACAGATGTGACAGTAGGTCCACAAATGTAGGATCAGTCTGTGTCCTCTGCATTTACAAAGAGGCTCCAGCTCCAGTTCAACTGAACTGTGTGTTGTGCTCAGAAGATCAATGGCTGTGATACAACATCTAAAGTTTTGATTTTTATATTTGTTCAGATGCACCCACTGACATAATTTTTTTGTTGAAACCATAATTTTTCTCTAGGGTTTGGACCAGAAGCTGTAGCACTGCCGTGCCTTGTTACACAGCCACTGACCCAGGAGATCAGTCAATAACAGGCCTGTGTTGTAATGAATAAGTCAAGGAAACTTCCAACTGAGAACAACTCATTACAACTCCTTCCACTTGATTAGATTTTTGCCCTAAATAAGACAATGGGCAGCAAAATGATGTGTGAAGGTATCATGTAATGTGAGCTGGTGAAGTCTGCTGGGGGGAGGAGGGAACGCCTTCACTTTTGATTGAAGTGTTTGTATTTTCCTGTCATTTCAAGCAACCAGAGACTGTGTTTTCAAGCAGTTGGATGGAGCCCTGTTGGTAGAATAAATCTGCTGAAAAACATGAGAGCCCATTGAGGGATCTTCCTTTCTAAGAGAAAGGAAGGAAGGAGCATGGTAGGGAAAGGCAAGAAGAAGCAGTGACGTGTGAGGAAAAAGACAGGAATCCTCAAGTTTGGTGCTGATGGACCATCTTGCTTACGTCATACTCTGTGCAAATACTCACTGGAATCCCAAACAGGAACCCCAAAGCTGCAGGGCAAAGACATTGGCTTCAGAGCTGGGCTGATACAAGTTGTACTGCTTCTGGTTTTGAGGCAGGGTTGTCCAGCTCCAGCTCAGGGTCCCTGCTGGGATACTAATTCCAGACAAGTGGTGCTGTGATGTGCCAGGAGAGGAGAGGTAGAGCTTGGTGAGATCTTAAAAGATGCCAAAGTCCAGTGTTGAATATAGAAGGTGAGGAGAGAGGGAGAGCAGAGAACTGGTGATGTGGTTTTTCAGAGGGCAGGGAGTCACTGGTTCTGGAGTCACATAACCATGACACAGAGGCAGAGGGAGCCTTCAGTCAACCACCACTTATTTCTCAGTTGATCTGTGTTACATAATTTCAAGTTATTAACAATCTTCCAGCTCTGCAAGGGCTGTTGATGGTAGAGAGGAAGTGCAGGAGGGAGACCAATGTGATTCTTATGGTAAAAACGTCACACTTTTTCACTGCAGTGGTTTCTGGGTGAAATCCTTTGTCTTTCTTCATCTCCAGGAAGCTTATCTCCTGTCTGTGCTATATCCTTGGGATGAATTTTGACAGCACAGAGAAGACTGTGACTATTAATAGGTACCATTTCTCCCGTGGAAAGGCTGTTCTCCAAAGGGCAGATATCCACACCCCGGTGCTCACAGGATGAACTGCTGGCCTAATTTCTGAATTGCAAGAGGACTCTGCACAAATCTGATCACCGCACATAAATCACATGTGAATGTTTGCTAGTTTAGGTAATCAGTTTATTTTTGTAGATTTTATAGTGCAAGAGTGAAGTCTGTTGTTTAGTACTTATTCTTCCAAAGAAGTTGAATATAAATGTGTTTTTGTCTTAATTCTTTTTATGTTCTGAAGAACATTGTGCTGTTGCTCATGTTTCCTCAGTTTTTGACTATCTGGATGCTAAATAAGGCATCATTGTAATTTACTTCAGGGGCACATAAAGAAATTATATAAACACAAGAAAATCATAAAAGTGCAGTGGGAGATAATAACCTACTGTTGCTCATTGGATTTCTGTAGCAATTCTACTGCAAAGCTAGAATTTAGCATTAAACTGTTTAAAAGCCTTCAAAAAAGGTTTTCATAAAATTCATTTCACTCATTTTATTAAGTGTTCAATAACATTTTTGTGCAAAGAAATATTTTAGTCAAGCTGGTACTTTTTCTAAGCCATAAATCCATTATTTATAGAGCACTTTTAGATATGAAATAATGGCAACCTCATATCTTCAGGAGCAACCTGTTTGACTTAACTGTTGACAGCGTCTTGTCTCCCATTAGTCTACCCCCAAAAGCGTCACAGGGCAGCACTTTTCTCTTTCTATTCTTTTTCCTTCTGCTGTTCAGGTATTCTTGCAGGAAAACAGCAGAAACACAGTGGCTGTGGGCTCCCTGCCAAAACTTGTGTTCCGTAGGTGATTTGGAAGGCATCACAAAGGCAGGGAAAGAAGCTGTTTCTCCTGGTGGACAGTGTTGTTGGCTTGAAATGCAGGATTTCTTTTGTTGCTCAGCCCCTGTGCCGTTAGCTGTTGTCACTGCAGCTCTCTTGTTCCTTGATGGGTTTAGGTTGTCCAGATGTGTTGGTTCCAGGCAGGTTTCATACCCTCCACAGGATAATTCAGCTCTTGAAGGCTCACAGCACTTTGCATTTCTGCAGTTTGTGTGGAGCTGCTGGGAGTCCCCGTGCCAGAGTCAGGCAAGGAACACCCCGTGGGGCCTGCTCCATCTCCCCCTCCCCTCCTGCCGCCTGCAGTCAGCAGCAGTGTTTACTGCTAACAAGAGCTTCCTTAGGTCATGGTGCTTTATGAATTTTTATACACAACAACAGCACTCAGAATCACTTACATTTGCTTCCACCATCACTTTTGTCTCTTTGTAGTTAATGAAGCTCAGCTTCACCACTTTCTGTCCAGCTTCTCTTATTTTGCTAATGTCGTTGAGCAGGGAGGACTTTTGAGCAGAGCTGACAAATCCCTGCTGGGCTGGGAGGCTGAGTTGCCTTTGTGCAGCTGTAATGTACTTTTCTTGCATCTCTAGACCTCTCACAGATACAGCTTCTGACTTGGGGTTCCAATACGATCCAAGGTTATTTACAAAAAAGGATGAGAACAAATACACAGGATAATATTTGTCTGATGCTGTAATTCCCAGTGATTTGAGCAAGGCTAGGTTATATTAACAGAAAGGTTCCTAATCTTCATTGATAGAGCAATTAAGTCTGTATTTTCAATGTGAAATTTCCTCACTGAGGAGCCATTTTGTTGCTAGTTATGATCAGCTAACAGAAAAATATGAATACCTGTACATAGAGACATACTGTGTAAGTTTTGGTGTGCTTATACATAAATATATATCTTTATTTATTCAGAATACTTTTGTAGTGGTTTCATCAGAGACAAGGTTACAGATTCTGTATTTCTGTTCAAAACAAATTATACTTTTGAGAATTAAACTCAGGAAAAAAAATTACTTTGGAAGAGGAATATACCAGGCTAATACACACTTTTGAATACAAATCTATTTCAGCTTGTTTTCATTTTATAGTTTACAAGAAATGCAACTGCTAACCTTTGAATGTTTTAAAATGGTATTCTTTAAACATCTGTGGTTCGTTATCATAAATATCACATTTGTGCAGAAACCTCACATAGCTGGTTTATCATAACAGAGAGAATGGGATGCACTGAAATGGTGAATCCCAGGACCCTGAGTTTTCTTGCTGAGATCTATAAAGTTTAATATTTCCAGCTTCAGTTTCCCATCATTACATTAATGGACTTGGGATCTTGCACAAGAAACCTTTTTCCAACAGGATTTTTTATGATAATAAGCTCAAAGTCAGTATTAAAGCCTTGAGATATATGCAGGTATTACTAATAATGAATACTGATTAGTGGGCAGAAATATTCTGTACAATTCACATGTGAATGGGTATTTTTACAGAAAGGAGTAAAAGTCTGACATAGGAGGCTGAGAAATGAACAGAGGGTGATGAGTGACACTCGTGCTGTTTTTCATTGGGAGCTGCTTGGCAGTATTTTCATTCTGCTTGCGTGGAGTTTTGGAGCCTGTCTCATACCATGTGGCATATTAGGCACAATAAAGATGTTCATTTGGCAGCTGGAGCACGACTAGGAACATCCAAAGAGTCATATACGTGTCAATAACTGGAGAACTCCACCTCCACATAAATAGATATTAGATCATTGTTTTAATTGCCCATCGAATTCTTGTCGATGAGACACAATCACCAGTCATGTCTGGTGTAGCACCACTAATGTTTTAGTTTGGGACTAGAGCTGAACTGTTACTATTATTCATTTTTTGCACTTTTGTAGCTCCTTGAGTATCAAAGATGACTCATTTTGTTGCAAGTTCTGCACAGACACAGAGCAAACAAGTGGCCTTTGCTCTGAAGATTTTACAATCCCGTTAAACTCCTTGAGCTCAAGCACAAAGCGAGTGTGCAGGAGCTCTCCACGAACCTTGGCAGAGTCCCTAGAGCGTGTGCTCTCCATCCAGCTGACGGAGATTTTGGTAACTATTCTGGTTTTGGTGTCTGGGGATTGTTTAAATATAAATCTGAAAAGACCTTATTAGAAGAACTCTTTGTAACAGGATGTTTTATTTCTGAAAACAGCTATTATATACCTTCTTGAAACCTGGCACTTTCTGTCATTTAGATCATTTTTCAGTGGAAGAACAGTGAGTTTTCCTGTGCGCTTGTTCATCTTGTTTTCAGAAGTTCTCAGTCCCATGCCCAAATTTCCCTCAGTCTTGGGAGAGGGGGCAGTGTCCAGGACTCAGCTGGATGAATAAGCTGTGCGGTAAAATAGAGTGGATAGTTCACTGCATTTTTGTAGTTTTTCTTTTCTTGAATGAACCCCATAATTATAGGCCTAATGTAGACCTGAAAAGAGAGGGATATTAATTAAGATCTAGAACTTTTATGTGTGGAAAAGACTTTAAGGTGTCACCTAGTTCATTCTCTTGGTTTGAAGCAGGATAAGGTGCTGCAAGTGGTGTTGAATGATTTTGGATTAAGCTGCTATTTGATTAAACTCATGTTAAAACCCTGTAATGGCAAATATTCAGCATATCCCCAGCACCTTCTTTTAATGGTTAGCTGGAAGTCTTTCTTCAATATCCACCTGAAGCTTCCCACAACTGATATCCACACACTTCTGTCTAGTTTCATGTTACACTTGTTAATACTAGGAGGAAATAAGGAGTAATTAATTAATGACACTTTATAGTGTGCATAGAGGTTTGTACACAGGCTTTATGTACAAAGCAAGACTTTTTTCACCAGAGAATAAGAACTAAAAAGCCTATTTTCCCCATATTTAACAGGCTATGCTTTTTTTAGGGCATCAGTGATGTACAGGTTTGTTTAAGGGATAGATGTAGTGCTGCAGATGGAAATCTGAGTAAGCTGAGGAAGCTGGAACTCCTCAGATCTCTCCTGAGTGCCTGGCAGGGCAGGTAAGTGTGCTCAGTGCCAGGGCCAGTTCCTTTGTCTGTGCAGCTGCTACTGGAGCCTGCTGTGGGCAGCTCAAGTACTGCAAATTTTGGTTATTTGCATCGGCTCTTCCCCAGAAGCCGCATGAGTTTAAGGAAGCAAACATTCCCAGTGAGGGGCACTGTAAGAATGGCTGGGAATGCAATGCAATCTCATTCAATATTCCCTAGTCAGCCCAGTCCAGGAGACAGCATCATTCTGATAAAGTTCCTAACTTCTGATTAGGGATTTTATCTAAGGCTACAGTTCTCTTCGACTCTCAAAACAATTGGCTTCCATTTCATCCCTGTTGGTCCTGAGGCCAAATAATCTCCAGTGTTCTCTGTCCTTGTGATCGCTTCATCTCCTTCCACCCACTCCTAATGTCACTCCTGCATATCAGTACTTCTCAGAGCCTTTTCATTTTCTTTCCTTCTCTTTGCTATTAACCTCATCAAATAGTCTTGTTTCTGTGGTAGGATTGGGAATTGAAAGCATCAATGGTTTTGGATGAGGTGCAGTAAGAGAACAGTTTTCCACTTTCAAGCAACTTTGCTTCTGCCCTTGTCGGAAAAAGTTACAGGGTTTCATAAAACAAGATCAACAGATGAGCAAAATATAAAAGGTCTAAACCTGCTCAATTCCTAGTTCCAAGGGAATATAGACTCAAGTACTTTTCCTGATTCCATGTGTCAGATCTGCATGTGGTCTTTGAACCTCTCCGGTGTACGCAGATGGCAGCGAGGCAGGAATCTCCAGGTTTGTGAACGCTGAGCAGCGAGGTGGGAGAAGTGAACTCCCAGCCAGGGTCCCCCTCCTTTTGAAGTACAACACAATGTGTCCTTTTCTTGAAAGGGACCTGTAGAGTTTGGCTGGCTGATGCTACAGCTCTGAACTGTGAGGTTTGGTTTTAAGGGATGACTTTATTATAGTTTTTTTCAGGTTTTTAATTTTTTTTTTCCAATTTTTACTCCTGACATAATTTCCCAGAGAGCGATGCCAAATGTTTCCAGTTGTAAGCTATTAATGTATTATTAATAGATTATTATGAGATACTAGCAGTTTTTGACTATGAGAAGTACATATTTATTCATAGAATCATAGAATGGTTTGGGTTGGAAATGACCTTTAAGATCATATAGTTCCAACCCCCTGCAGTGGGCGGGGATGCCACCAGTTCAACAAGTTACTTTTCAAAAACCTTGCTTCATTTTATTTATTTATTTATTTAAATTATTATTATTATTATTATTATTATTATACGGTTTGGGGTTTTTTTCAAGAGAATAAAAGAATAAGTGAAAAGACTTATAATTCATAAAGGCTGCGATCTATGGAGTGCATAGAGATATACAGTGTATGTATCTATCCAGTGATTACTACAGAGAATTTCAACTTCCCACATTTGTGGTGACAGGAAAATTTTGCTTTTTTGTTGGTTGATAGCTTTAGGAGATTGCAGAGAGTCTGTTAAAACACCTGTCATGTCACCAACATAAACTGCAACGGGTGGTTTTTCATCAGGGAGGCCTTGCTCACAGAGAACCTTCCATCAAAATCCTACTGTGAGTACGAGACATTCTCTTAGAGGAGTTCCCAGCCTTGGAGAGCAGTGTGGGCACCAGCACAGTCTGAGCACTCTAAAATTGTTTTAAACTGCTGCTGCTCCCAAATTCAGTGGCTTTTCCTCCCTGGTTCCACTGCAGTGCGAGACTTTGCAAGCAGGAGTCTGCCACATGACAGCCCGAGATAGGTTTGTCTGGAGGGATTGGAGTATCTGAGGGGAAAGAGCTTTTTGTCTCTTTTTTATTTATAATCTCCCTTTGCTTTCAGCAAAATTCAATGAAATGGCAAATGAGCTGATGAAATTCTGGTTTGCGGTCCCACTGCGAATCCAAGGATAGCTCTCTTGCCCTCAAGTAAAGCAGAGGAAATGGGAGCAGTTTTTCGTTAAAAACATGTAATCGAGCTTAAACCTTGTGCAGCAGCAGATCCTTCAGGTGCTGGGGGAATTTTTATGCAAAGCCGGTGGTGACTATCACGGAGTTTGGAATGTCATTGGGAAGAGGACAGTCCAGTGTGAATTCACAGGGTCACAACTTTGTTCTTTCAAAATCCCTACTCAGCTCCTGCTGCCCTGGTGGGTGTGTGGGGGCTGTGGGGTCTCTGTGAGGGAGGTCAGGGCTGTCCCCAGACGGCCCCGCAGCCGCCCCAGCGCCGGGCAGAGCTGAGCCCTCAGAGACACCGGAGCTGCTGCTGTGCTAGCAATGGGAAACGGGAAAAATGGTACCAGGGAGAGGAGGATGAGGAGGAGGAAAAGGAAGGGTTCCTGGTGTGGAGCAGGGATTCCAGGCAGCCCTGGAGGACCTCAGGCGGGAGCAGGTGGGTCTGTCCTGAGGGGACTCGGGCTGGAGCAGGGGAAGTGTGAGGAGGAGGGAGCCACAGAGAGGAGCCCTGAGGTACAAACTGTGACCCCCTGCTCCCCCTGTGTCCCCACTGCTCGGGGAGAGGAGGCTGAAGAGCTGGGAATGATGGAGTGACGCTGAACCTGGGGAAATGGGCCAGATGGAATGACGGTGGTTTTAGTTTTGTCTTGTTCTCACCACCCACATCTATTTTAATTGGCAATTAAATGAATTTTCTCCAAGTCAATTCTGGTTGACCATTGATGTCCTCCCTGTCTTTATCTTGACTCAGGGCCTTTTCCATCTCGTTTTCTCCCCAGTTCTGCTGAGCCCGGGCAGTGAGGGAGGGCTGGGTGCTGGGCTGGGTGCAGCCAAGGCCAACCCTCTGCCCTTGGTTCGGTAAATAGTGTCCCATGTCTCATTCTGTGCCTTGTCCTGAAGTTCAGATGTTTGAGATATTTGCATTGTTTAACTTTTTATTTAACCTTTCTCATCAATGCTTGTCATAAAAATGAAGTTGTATTCAAATTCCAGGGCTAGCAATAGTTCTTTTTTTCCTGTGGTGTTCTACACTGGGATTCAATCCCAGGGAATGCCTAGAAAGGAAGGATCTCCTCGAGGTCCTCTGGCAACCGTGTCTTCAAGCTGGTATGTGCTTTAAGACCACTTAGGGAGATTGCATAGTCAGAAAGAGCTTAGGTATTGGCCAGGTTGTGAGAGACTCTGGGATTATTTTTCTTCCTTTAAAAATAATGACCCAATACAAGAAGTCTATACAGTGACTTTAAACAATTATGCAAAGTGCTTTATATTCACTTAAAGTCCATTGTCATTGGTTTTTTGTAGTCTGTATCCCTGTCTGTAATCTTTTCTGAAAGTGTAACGCAGTTTTTAAAGAGGCAACAGAAATGAAATGTAAAATCAAAATAGTGAGAGCACACAGGTGAGTGAAAAGTCTGCGGTAGCAGTAAATTGAGGAGCAGGTAGGGAATACAGAACAGATTGTCTGCAGAAAAACCTTTCACTTGCAAATATATTGTTCAGAGATGTCAAAATCTGAAAAATTTACTTAGCAATTGCAAGTTTTTGGTGCAGATCTCTTAATCATGTATTTTATCCTGTGATTTGTGCAAAGTGAATCTACTGGACTCAGAGAAAGAATTTGAAGCAAAGTCTCAAACCTTTGTGCTTTGGGACATTTTTCTGTTTATGCCAGCTTTCCCAAATATTTTAAACCCTTCATGTAAAGTGAGACAGCATTATTGACAGCTACTGTTCAATTAAAATTATCTTTAGCTATGCTGTTAGTGCAACTCATATACTGTATGACAGTCCTGGCAGTTAGTAAGAAATGTTATAGTTTGGGTTTTCTACACTTTTGCAGTAGACTGAGGTTGAATATTCTGCAAGTATTCAGTGCTAAGCATAAAGACGTACTCAATACATGAAACCACTTTGCCAGGAGAGCCTTTAGAGATCCTGGTTATGACAAGGAGGATAACAAGGTCTCTATTGCTGCTGCTCAAATTGTGAAACTGGGTGTGCATTTGATTGATCACAAAAGGTTCATGTCAAGAGTGTTTTGTTTACCTCCTACATCCCCAGTTAGCCTGATCAAAACCTCTACATCCTCCTGAAAATACATATTCATAAGATTTGTTTATGAATTAGTCACACAAATATAAAACTTGATGAGTTTTTCCCCTTAGATTGAGAGACATTTCTTCCCAAAATCTGTAAACAAGCCAATAACATCAAAACATTTGAGGGCTCTGTTCCAAAGTGGACACTCATAATGTGCTTTTTATTATTTTCTTTTTTCCCCCCAGTGAAATTTGATGACTGCAAGGGGAATAACCAATTGAACTTCGAGGTTTCTAACCCAGACTTTAGGGTGGAAGGCGACGGGTCTTTGGTTGCACTAAAGAACCTCTCAGGAGCTGGCACAGCCTTGTTCGTCCGCGCTCGCTCCGAGCACGCCGAGGATACGGCGGAAATTTTCATTGGTGGAGCAAACGAAAAGCATGGTGCACTAAAGGTAAGAGAAACATAAAAGACTAAAAACAAGGACCAAGGAGATGCTGCTAAATATATACATGTGCCACCTAGGATTGTAAGCAGTTTCAATCTGTTTGCAGAGATCAAAATCATTTTTTGATCCAGCTGTTGCTGTAACAGTTCAGCGCTCGGTTTAATTCAAGATGTGAATTTTCCAGGTTTTCAAAGATGTGTTACATCTTCAGGTGTAGATGCTAAACATTCCTATAGAATTGATTCAAATGACAGAGCTCAGGTACAAAATTGACTGGTTCTTCTGGTGTATGTTGTGCCAGGTAGCTACAATTTGGCCAAAGCTGAAAATGTAAAATCATAGTTTAAATGTATAATTTAGAATTTACAGAACCTTCACATTCACTCCAAGTCTAGGTGCGTGGGAATGAATTCTATGCTGTGAAATTTAAATTTTCATATAGGTCTGCTTATCTGACATTGTTATGTGTTAAACTGTATAAACATCTACACAGATAACAACACATATTTACACTCTGTTTCTTTGCACTGGTGATTTTTGTTCTGCTCTGTCCACTGTGTCTTTTCATTTCCTCTTCTGAATGTCAGTGTAAAACAAACCTCATGCTATGGGGCAAAAAGTGCTTCACAAATTGATTGAATTGTTTTCTTCACACCCAGGAAAGTAACAAAAGGAAATGTGAGATAGCCTTCACTTCTGTGTCTTGGCATTTAGGAGAGAGGTAGGAAGGGCAGTGGCTTACTAGAAAATTAAGCCTGGTACCTTTACAGACCTATAATTTCATAGAAGCATAAAGAAGCCACGATAAAAATGATTGATCTGTTGTCTTGATTTGGTATTTAGATGTTCTGTTGCCAGCATTCTCGTTATTTTTCCAACAATATGTTAGTATAACTGAAGTCTTCCATTAAAAAAAAAAACAAATTAGCTTTAGGAGAAAGGTTGAACTAACTTCTGAAAGTCTGTGGCTGAGGAAAGGTTTTGCTCTGCACTTTAGGCAGCACGTGATGTGAATATAGATTGCAAGCAGGAGAGAAAGTACCAGAACATGGAACTGCAGAAGGCTGATCAGAACACTGAAATGGGATTTAATTTCATTTAAATATGCTGTTTCTTCACAAAATTAAATTTTAACACAGTCATGCTTGAGAGAGGCTCTTAGGTGGAAGAGCTGTGAGTTTAGGACCACAGACTGCCAAATTCAGAGTAGGAAAGCTACACTTGTAGGAACAAGCTGGGCACTTGGCTGTCCTGTGTCTCAGACTAGCAAGGCATGATTCTTCTGGTGTATTCACAAGAATGTTCAAATGATTCTGTTTCCACCCCAGGTTTTGAAATCTTAGGAGCAGTTTCGAAATCGGGATTCTCATTCTCCAGTTAGAAGTTACAGAAACCACAGAGAGGTTTGAGACATCTCTGACAGGAGGTCTGGAGTTAAACTTCAAGGGGTTGGTTTATGTGTGAAGATCTGACTCTCTGAGAATCATATTCTGAAGCTTTATTCTGGTTTTCTCAAAGAAGCAGCCCTTCAATGTCTCTGAGGGGAGATATTCTATGGAAGTTATAAACTAGGGGAAATCGTGTCTCATGAGCAGGAGTTAAAAATGTGTATTTGCACAGACCATGACATAGCTTTGCCAGTGACCTTTATGTCCTGTTTGGGTTCTGGGTTGTCTCCCCTCAAAATGTTCCAGCAATATTAATTAATGCCTAGTGTTGAGATCTATCTGCAGACTGCATTTGAAAGCCAAGTCTGATTTGGCCCCACTCCTGGATTCTGTTCCAACCACTTTCTGTTGCTTCAGAGAGAGAAAACCAGCCTAAATCTGGCATATTCTGCCACTTGCCAGTCTTCCCTCACAGGTGACTCCTCAAAGCAGTATCACATCCTCTCTACCTGCATTTGTCACATTTTTAAGGATTTGATATTCAGCTCAGAAACAGCTGATTACCTTTTTAGGATGGTGATCCTTGGTGTCTGAAGTGTCATTGGGAGTTACATGATGCATTAACATGCCATGGGAAACCCATCTAGTGAGGATCATCCCCTTCTTCAAGGGAATACAAAGGTCTTTGAGGTTGGTTGTCCTGCTCTGGCCTCAGCCAGCACTCTGTAGCTGTTAAACCAGTATTTTTTCCCCAATCTTTTCAGCTATTTGCCGGTTTTAAACACAACACAGACAGTGTTGTCTTTCTGTTTGTCATACTTGAGAAGGATATAAAGACTACAGCCTACTATCAAAAGTGATTTTATGATAAATTTGAACTTAATCCTGTACTTTTGCAGTCTAAATGTGTCAGCATGGAAACAGCAGAACTGCTCCATCTGTTTATGCAAGGAGCCTTGGCTAAGAAATGCTCAGATGGAGCCTTGGTAATTCAGCATATTTCTGTAGGGTTAAGATGAGCACATGCTAGAGCACTGCTTAGCATTCAGTACTTAGAGTACAGTACCTTGTCTAATTAGGGGATAAGTAGTTCTTAAGTATTTCCCCTCTGCCAGCAACTGCCATTTCTTTTCTGAAAGCTTGTAACCTACATCTGTGAAATCCCATTGTTAATGTTTCTAATTGCAGATTCCCAACGTGTTTGGAAATGGCTCTCAACAATGATCTCCGATGTGCTGACTGGCAGTCTGAGCCAGAGCATAGTTCCTAAAACTTTCTGATTGCTACCAGCCATACTTTAGAGGAATATGGGAGTTATTTAGAGGTGCAATCTGGAGTGTGCAGAAAAGCTTTTGGTATTCTAAGGGTGAAGAGGTGTGGTTCTTTCCTACTAAAGATGGGGGAAGATTCCAGCTGGCCTCACTGATCAGTCCTATGTGATTAACTTACATTAACTTCGAGGCCATAGTATAATGAGTGGCTGTTAGAATAGCACTTACTGTTTAACTCCATTATTTGCATCTAAAGGACACATTTCCTTACTCTTCTGCATAAGCACAATAGATGTGCAGAGCCTGCAGCTTTCTAGCAAAGGGTGGCCATGACTGCAATATGGCAAGAGAGGTGGTTCCTCAGCATCATCAGCCAACTTGGCTGTTGCTTTCTGATCACACAATGTTTTGCAGGGTCTGGTGGCAGAAGAACAAATACAACACTGCTGCTCTTCCTGACGTCTGGATGTTACTGCCAAATAACCTAAACCCCATGAATCTCTGTACCAACAGATATGCAGATATGCTACAGAGCAAAAATCTGTCCATCAGATTCCAGTTAGATTGATTTCTGCAACCTGCTGGTTCACCCCTTCCTCCTATGATTTTGGCCAGATATACTTGTCTCTGTTTGTCTCGGCAGAAGAGAATATTCCCAAAAATCTACAGTCATTTCTGAGGGGCATGTAGAGTGTGAGTGAAGGGAAGAGCTGCCTTGAGCCTGTGGAAGGTGTAACATTGCTCTTTAATAGTTATGTGTGTTCACACTTGGACCCTCAGGCAATCAGAGTGCTCGGTGAAAGAAAGGAAGTTCCCTTGCATTCCCCATGGAGTGGAGCTGGAGAGTTGGGAACATCTGTGCTCCTACTCTGCTCTGCCCAGTGCTCACTGGATACAGCCCCACACACCCAGGACTGCAGTGCTTGGTGATATTAAAGAAATGTTTTGATTCACCCAGGATCCCCAAAATGAACTTTGGGTTCATTCTGAATAATTCATAGAATCGTTAAGCCTCAAATCCTGAATGGAAAAATAAATCACTCACAACCCTAGCTGGGAACAAACAGGCTGAGCCAATGACTGGTAGCAATATTTATTTATATTTTTGACTTCTGTCTTGTCCAGTCCTTGATCCCCACTTTATTTTAAGGAAATAGGAGGACAGCTGAAAGCTGGAAATTTCATCACATTTGGACATTTTTCCAGACATTAGTAGATTTATGTATTTATTAATAGAGCCAGATTTTGTGGAAGACAGAAAGTATAACCAGCCTTTTGTAGAGCCTCATAATAAATGGGGAGTTCCAAAAGGTAGCAAGCTGGGAGTTGAACTGTGTCCTCTAAGGCTAAATAAAATGGTTGTCTGCTGGTCCTTCTCCCCCTCTGAAATCTAATGCAGGTTTTAATGAACATACCCTTACTATACCAGGAGCTGAAAGAAAGCCTTGGGAAACAATCTGTCTCTGCCTTTTTCTGTGTGTTGGTAGGTTTTTTTTTTTTCCTTCTTTTTGCTTCCCCACAGCAGAGGGAGTTATTTAGGACCTTTATTTGTTACACCATTACAGACACAGGGTGAGGGTGGAGGGAAGTGAGATATCAAGAGTCTGGCACCAAAGCAGATAAGAGGGCAGGCAGATATTTGGAAATTCCAGGCTGGTAGTAACTTCACTGTATGGTGCTCAGCAGTCTGCCATACAGAAGGATGAAATGATTAAATAGAAGCTGTCAAACCCTCAGGACAGTTTTTCAGGCACCAGATAGAAAAGGACTAGGAGAAAGAAAAGCAGAGATAAGAGTGAGGAGCACACCCTGAGACAGCATGTTGTAGACAGAGTTTAAAACCACCTCCAGCAGCAGCTCAGATTGAAGGAAATGGAGTTGCCCTCATCCTGCTACTCTGTCCAGTGCACTTTGTACCAGCCAGGGGCTGGGCAGACAGGCTGCTGCTGCTTTTTCCCTTTGTCAAACTGTTGCTTTTCCCAACTGCGTTTATTGGAGCAGGGACAGGAGCCTCAGCAGCCTGGCCAAAAACTTCCTCAGCCGCCTTGCAGCCCCAAATTCTGATTCCTCCCGAGTCGCAGCCTGGATGGAGATGTTTGTGCGAGTCGCTTTCTGCCTGTGCCTCTGTTTCCTAAACTATCAAACAGAAATAATGAAACTAAGCTCCTTGGATTTAAATGTTAGCATTTCTTATTTGTGCCTTGCTCTCTGCTTTATCCCCAAAGGATGGAGATTGCAAATATTATGGATACGAGATAAAAAGCGCCCGGAGCCATAAATCCTACATGTGTGGCTTTCTGCCTTAGAACCGCTGATAACGGATCAATAATCTTATTATGAGTCAGGATTCTCTCACGGAAAAAAAAAATATTCAGGCGTGGAAGTGTGAATAGTTGAGTTTAGTCATCTGGCAATCCAATAAGTTATTTGGAAAATAAGATCAAGAATCAGCATCTCTGATATAGCAGGCAATCGTTCCCATTAACGTAGATTAGCATTTTTTTCAGTTTAGAATAGAATTCCAAATCGGCTGAAAATGACTGTGCAAAGTCTGAAGATGGACTCCAATATGAGATATTGACAAACAGGCTCCAAGAGTTCCGTGTTATTAGATTTTGCATATAGCAGTTGCTGCAGAAAGCGCCGCGCCGCATAAATAAAATGCCATGTTTTGCATTTAATTTTAAGGCACAAAATAGAGCAAGTCACAGGGGTGCATCAATATCTACAACACAGTTATGAGTTATTATACTGATCAAAACAGTGTACAGAATACCAGCTTCATAAAAGCCACGGAGAACTTTTGCCTTTGGATATGAAGGTGTCCTTCAGGCATATAAAGAAGGATTTTCTTACAGAACAAACAAAAGAAAAGTAATTTTATCACTTTTGTGTTCAGTTTGACAGGGAGTTTAACATCCTAACATTCTCCTAGACATTAAGTTATTAAGTTGTTATCACTCCTGTTACTTTTGTTATCTCACCGCAAACACATATTGACTTGGAATTTATGCATTAAAAGCTGAGGTACAAGTGATTTTAGAATTTAATACCTTTGTGTTGATGGTATTTTGGTAAATGACTTTTCCCTGCTTTAGCCATCCTTGAATGGATGTTATGTTTTTTAACTCTAAAATCTGCAATGCTACATTTCAGCTTACACAGAACACATCTTAATTAATGTCAATGAAAGCAAGAGTTTATTCTCATCAATGGGTCATTCTGTAGTATCATTTAGCTGCCTTTTTGACTATATTTTTATAAAAATCCTCCATGCAGACTGCTTGCTGGCAGGGAAACAACAAAGAGCTCCTTTTATATAAGAAATCTCCTTAACCACTCTTTTCCATAGAAATTCCAGTCACCTACTACCCCTTTTTATCGTTCAGCCGGATCCTGAACCTGCTGAAATGATGAGATTCCAGCAGGCTTCAGACCAAACCCTGGAAGCAGGAGTTGTGTCTGGCAGTGCTCTGTGGACGGGGCTCCCACACCCCTTTGCTGGGCAGTTTCTGGATGACCCTGGGAGTCCCATGGCACAGCAATTCTGATTTTCCATGTATTTCCATATATTTCCTCCATTTGCTGAGCTCCACAGCCTCCCCTCCCCTCTGTTGACAGGCTTGTGCTTCCTCAGGCCTGGGCTGAATTTATCCTTCCCGCTTAACACTGCAGATTCCCAGCACCAAAGAAACACAGGTTTCATATACAGTGGCTTTGGAGTTTGCTCTGACAAAGATCCATTTATCTGGGAATTATTATGGTGCCAAGAGATGTGGCAGTTGCCATAGCAACAATTACATATTGTGTTGAATGCCAGAGTAAATGCTATAAAGAACAGGGGCTACTGGTGGCTTTCATTAATTTAATGTTCCTTTTTTCGGACCAAGTGTGACTCGTGGGTTTATTCACTGGATGTAAAAGTGCTTGGATCAAATGTGTGGGCTCACTTTGCTTCTCTTTCCCTCAGTGAGCAACTGCAGCATGTAAATGAGGAGTACTTGGTTATTTAAGGAGAGAAAAATGGTCTTATAGACTGGAAACGTGAATAATTGACTGTGAAACAAGGTGTTAACTTCTGTGAGCGTTCAGTGCTTTGCTCTCTGAGTAATCTACATTCACATTTTATGTGAACCAGGGATGTATTTATCCAGGAAAAGGGAATTTGTGCCCTTCAGAAGCAAGCAGAGCTTAGGCAAGTATCAGATATGTTTAACAGTGATTCAGAGGTGAAATTAGATTATTTTTGAAACAAGCCTTGTTAATTATTTTAAATTATTTACAAACTAATGTAAAGTGACAGGTAAAATTCTTTGTAATGAAAGCATTTTATTAAAAAGAGCTAAAATCATAATTCCTTCCAGCCCTGAGCAGCATTTAGGCTGCTCCCTTAGTTCTCCCTCCTGCAACAGGTACTGTGCATAGAACGTTTTCACTATTCCTTGGTGTGCTTCTGCTGTAAACTTAAGGTTTTCACAAAATCTCAGACCCAGATGCAGTTCTGAAATGCAAACAATTTTACTCAGTTTTCTTTGAAAACACACTCAGGTCTTACCCTCCATCCATAAGACCTAATGGCAAAGCTTCCATGAATCTCAATGAGAAAAATTATTCAAGGATTGCTGAAGAACTAAAATTCATCCTGCCACAGAAAGTCAAGAAAATACCTATTTACCTCTTTTTGAATTTCAATGGTAGATAAGTTGTGGAAAGACATTTGGAATTGAATGAACATCTCTTTATGATCTATGACACTAACTGTTCTTTTATCCATTAAAAAAAAAATCCACTAAATTTTGTGGATTAATGATAAACCATCGTGAATTTACACATCTTTTTTTCCAAGTTTTTATTGTTCTGAGTCCAGCCTGAAAATATTCTGGGAGAAACAAAACTATGCCAGTCCTATGCATTAATCTTCAGAGACTGATGGACTTGTGTGGAAATTTGTGCCACTGATGTGGGGAACATGTGAAGAAACCCTTGGTGAAAGGTTTAGATTTTTAATTTATTGTGGTAAATGAGGATATAAGTAGGAAAGCAACAGGCTAAGCATGATTTAGTAGGACATTAAGCAAGATCATAAAGGATAAGTAGATGTCTCTTAGGATATGTAATGTCTTTCATTTATAAAGCAGCTTTCATCCTGTAAGATCCCTAAAGTGAAACTATTAAGTACACAGAGAGAGAATGTGTGTGTACAGGTCTATATAAATCTGTCAAAGAGAGGTATTTGTATAGATATCTTTATTTTTGATACTTATTTCATAATACTTTTACACCTTGGGATAGGAACAGAATCTTTTGGAATGAGGAATTTGGGAAAAGGACCTGGTGATTTTGATGTGATGCTAAAATTGCCATGACAGCCTTCATGTCCTCAAATCCATAAGGAAAAGGAGATGTTACAGACACCAGAAGTACATGTGAGACTTACGATACAGAAGAAAAATTGTCCCTTTTTTTCCATGGTAGTTCTCTCCTCCGGAATGCAGGAATGATGAAGTCGGTGTATGACAACTACCCCAATTCCACCTGTGAGGCCTCACATTTATTAGGGAACAGAGACAATTCCAAGAGGAAATCAGACCAAGCGGTGTTCAAAACTAAGCTCAAGGTTCTTTTTTTGGTGTCAGAGACACAAAATATTGCTGTTTTTTCCCCACTGTAAGCTTTTCCATCAGCTCACAGAAGCAGCGTGGAGTTGAGAAAGAGCCATGATAGGGGAAATTATTCACATGAAAAGATGATTCCCTGAGTAAGAGTTTATTCATTTCTCTCCATCAGAGACCTCAATAATAATCCCTAATGATTGCCCCAATAGTTCCATGCTGATTTTCACAAACCTGAAGGAACATTTATTATGGTTATTATAGTAACACCTATCTCAGCACACATCTTAAGCATTTAATGGAGCATCACAGGATAAAAATCTACATTTGTCCTCCCCCAAGAATTGATTCTGCCATTGCAAGGACAGATGGCTCCTTTTGGACCTAAAATTCCTTATTTGTCGAGCATTACAATTTTGTTTCTTTTACCATTATTCCTTTGCATCTTATTTTGCAGCCAGTTTTTTTCGAGTACCTGGAATAATGTGGCAAGTTGAATAATGACAGAGTTAAAGCTTAATATAATTTGGTGTCTCCATAATAAGCAACTCTACTAATGCTTACAGTCACCTAGGAGTTATCAATCATCCAGCTCCTCACTTATATCACACCAAATATAACTGAATAACCTTTGCATTAAGCAGTTGATCCATATTAGAAAAGAATAGTTTTACTAGTTAGTTTATACAGTTTTTCATCTCCAGCTATGTCTGTGAACATTAATTATATATTAGTGTGGAATATCTTACAAGAGAGACTTTAACACATGTTCTGCTCAGTGTTTACATTGTAGTTTTGTTTTGAGAAACATAATAAAGATATAGGTATAGGTATAGGTTGAGGTTTTTTTAATAAAAAAGAGGAACAATATCTGACAATTTTTCAACAAAGTCATGTTTCTGCAACTTAATTAAAATAATAACCTTAAAATTGATACAGTTGGCTGTTCTATCCACTCTGTTTCAATAATGGCTGCAACTTGATACTGAGAAATTTTTATTTGTTCGTCCCTCTTTTGGTTTTCAGTGGATGTGAACTGTATCAGTAGCAGGTCAAGGGAAAAGTTGTCAGCTCTTCTGTGGATAGTTCAGGCTCTGTGTCCTTATCTCTCAGGGAGCTCAGCAGGGCAGCTTAAAGAACTTTCTGACTTTATCTGCAGATGACTGTATTTTCTCTGTGCTGCTGTACTGTGTTGTCCTACATGGTTTTCTCTCTGCTCCTCACTCCCAACAACCATCTTTTTGAAGCTGATATGGTCATGAAAATCAGAAAAGTCTCTTACACTTCATATTGACCCTCAAATCAGGAATTCAGGAAAAGGGAGAGGATGTTAAAACTAGAGTTTAAAGGTTAAAGGTCAAAGGTAGGGAAGATTTGGCTCTGAATTTGCCTCACATATATAAATCTCAAATTCACTGCTGCCAAAGCTACATGGATGTGTGAGCTAAGACTTGGAGCTTTGAGTTAAAAGGTTGATTTTAGGCAAGATTATTCACAAAACCGTGTAATTAATCTGTCATAGGAAAACACAGAAAGCAGAGCACCAAATGCAATCCCCATTAAGGCAACAGGAGTCGTTCCACTGACTTTAATGAGCTTTGAATCTACTCATAAATCTGCTGTGAGGAGTGTCCAAATCAAAATTTATTTGAGGGTGACCTTGATGTTAATTGTTAGTGCTCCCATGTTGTTTAATCACCAGGAAAACCAAATGCATCAGTGGGACCATCATATGGAATAGACCCTTCTATTGGACACTATTAGCATCAAGTTGATATATGTAATATTAATTGTGCATAATGTTAGTGGGTAGTCACAGTCTGCCAGTTATATTTTGTGTCTATGAAACAGGGAGAAAAAAATCTGTTCAGTTATTTTTAATGTCGCTTCTGCCTTCAGCTGAATCCCTGCAAAATTAATGCTTTTTTGATCAGGCAGCTCTTCAGAGGATCTCAGAAGTCTCACATTTATTCAGTGGCTTTTAATCCCAGATTTTGTGTACTGACTGTAATTACTTTAAAATTATATCTGAAATTTGTAAATAACGTAAAGCAGATTCTGTTCAGTCCTATGATGTTGATTAAATTTAACATCTGCCAGAAAAGTTCAATCATCTGTGTCCCAAATGGAAATGTTTCCTTCTTTAACATGTCATATTTAATTCAATTAGAGGAAAAATATGGGAAGTATATTAGATGTATAAAAGGGAAAGAGTTCCTTCAATTTTTGTCTACTAAACAGAAAAGTAGCTGGTTTACTTGAGGGAAATAATTACTGTAACTTCTAGAGGTATGAAAATATGGGATAGTTAGAGGGTTGAGAGGGGGAGAAATGATTGGTTTTGTTTAATGGCTTTCTGAATTCCTTGTCAGTGCTGGTAATTATTGTGTCTTTTCTTTTTGTTGGCACTCAGAGCATTAGGCTGCACTTAGGACCATTTCATTAATGGAAAATGTGTTTCTGAACAATTGTGAATTAGATAAGTGACTTGATTAAGACTCAGTCTTTAAAACTATAAAATGAGAAAATAGCCTGAATTAATCTTGACTTTAGACAACAGGAAGATAAGATTCTGGTTTGCAGTGTAAGAGTCTGTGTTTAGGGGAATGGAGAGAGCAAAACCATTCTGCATTTACATGATTTCTCCTTCATTTTGCTGTAGTATTATAGAAGCACTGAGAAAGGTTGTGGCTTTAGAGCTTGTTCATACACACAATAAACCCAGTGTCTGCCCAAAGAGCTCCCAGAAAAGAACACAAGTTGGACAAAAGAAAAAGTGTTAATTCTGACAGTCTTTGCTTTGATACCTCTCTGCCTCCAATTTCTGTGTGTAAAGTGGAGACACTCAATAAGTACATTAAAGGAGAGATATTCAGATACAGGGTAACAGGGACCTTTCACCTTTTGCTGGCTGAGCCCTGGTGATTTTGAAATGAAGGCTGTTCCACTGGCTGGGTTGGTTTAACTCCATTCCAGGCCACCTGCTTGGTGGGTGTCAGCTCAGCTCAGCTCCAGGGGGCACAGGCAGTGGCTTCCTGGGGCTCTTGCCATGGCCTGAGGTTTCCAGGTAGAGCTGATGGGCTTTGTTCCTCTCTGGAGAGTAAGAAGCAATCCAGCAGATCTGGGGATATCCCAGCAGATCTTTGCCTTCACTTTGTGCTCATCTCCAACAAATTTCCTCTGGCCTTTGGCACCCCATTATTATAATTATTAACTAGTCCAGGAAGACTGATTTGTAATCCCTTCTGATAACAGTGTGATTTACATGCTGAGTTCTGTGGAAGTCATTTAGCAGATGTCTGTCTCTCTCTAGACACACATGGATGTGCTACAGAGATTTTGTGCCAACTAATGAGTATGAATGATATATTCTAAAATGCTTCTTCCATTTATTAAGCTTAATGTAATTTCTTAAAATATCTGAAAACAAACAAACGAGAAAGGGGGTTGGTTAAAAAGGTTTAACTTTTAATATGCTATAACTTTTATCGTGGGATGACAACTAGCCTAATTCACTGTAATAATTCTCCTATAAAAAAATGGCATTACTAAGCATGTTTTTCCAGCAGAAATTTTCATTTTGATTCCCAATATTTCATATCTGACACTGTTCTAAATGCGAACAAGGCTTTCCAGTTGATATTGATTTGCACGTCATTTTTTTCATTTCACTTTCCTATTCAAAAGGAATCAGTGCTGACAAGTTAATGAACTCCAGCTACAAATACAGAGATAAGCCACGGGATAGGTTTAGTACCTGCCTTGTTCTAATTATGGAAGGTTTTCCTTAGGTGACTGTTTCATGTTCACTACAGGGAAACTGGAATGCTCTGTTTTATAGTAACTGTCAACAAAGCAGACATCTGGAAAAGTGATATAAAGAAGGCTATTTATAGGAACCTTTAAGCAAGTCTAAATCAATTTCCTCCAGTATATTTAAGTTTTTAATATTTACACATGGAATACAATTATTTCAAATGAAAGTACAGTGAGCCCTAAGGTTCTACACGTAGTGAAGATCCATAAACCCATGCTGCATTATATCTTCTATTTTTAAATTAACTTCTTGTATAAATTAATAGCTTTGGACTGAGTAGTAGAGATCAGAAATGTAGAACCAGCTCTCACAATTTTTTCACTGAGCTTGTTTGCAAAGCTTTTGCCCCTGATACACTCTCAATGAATATATCTGACATCTAAGAAGTTATTCCAGTTTCTGTTTTGCTGTTGTTTTACACACATAAATTGTTGAATCTCATCCAGTTAATCTTTTGGTTGATATCTCCTGCTGCTGGGAGTTATGAGCTGGTCAAATATGGTTCAGTGTTAGAAAAAAAAACCTTAAAATCCTGGGATCTATCTGGTATCCTCATGGGTAGATCTTTTTGCCTGTATGACTCGAAGCTGCTTCTAGAAAGGAAGAACTGTAAAACAGGGTAAAATGGAGCTCTACATTGCCTGATGCCAGTCTCTGTTGTACCTGAAGTACCTTTGGTGCTGGCAGAGCATGAACAGGCTGTGGGACTCCTCTGTGGTGTAGATTTACTAGAAGGGAATTCTCCCCCAGGGAATTCTCCACCCCTGGGAATTTCCTGCCAGAGCCTTTCTGCTCTACCAGCAGCGATACAGACAGTTAACCTGACCAGGAAATTTGGCCACTAAGGTCACTTGTGGACTTTTGGAATTAAAAACCTTGCTCTCTGAATGTTTTGCAGGGGTAACAAGCCCATGCAGAAGTGGAGTGATGGTAGAGAGAGGAGCCTTGAATATCAGGGAGCTTGAGACGCAAATTTCTGTGGTGACCTTAAAAGGCAGGGAATGGGGTGTTTCATACTTTCCACCATAGTTTCTCTGCTCAGAACAGGGTGGGGATGGTCATGGCTTGCTGCCCAGGATTCCACGTGCACGCCCTGCCAGGCGTCGCTCTGGCAATGGCAATAAACTGTTGCCTCCGAGGAATACACGGCGGGTGTTTGGCCAACCAGACAAGTTGCATAAACACAAGTTCCAAACTCTGTTTTCAAAGCTGTGCCTGCACAGTATGAGATGCCAGTCCTGCTTCCCTGTCACAGAATCACAGAGTGTTCTGAGTCAGAAGGGACTCACAAGGATCAAAGTCCAACTCCTGTTCCTTCACAAGTCACCCCACCAATCCCACCAATCCCACCAATCCCACCAATCCCAATAATCCCAACAATCCCACCGTGTCCCTGAAGCGTCGTCCAAACACTTCTTGAGCTCTGAACACGATGTTATTGGGCAAAGGCAAGGAGCAGTGGGTTCCTTGACTTCAGAGGGCTCGGGTTTTTCAGGAGGGTGCAGCAAATAAAATCTCTTTTTCTCCCTCCTCCCCCCAAACAAACAGAACTCAAAACACAACTAAGGAGAACCAGTAGCAATAATGTAATTCATTAAGGATGCCAGGCTGAGAGGTTAAAGTGGGTATTTTTGAAATCTTTTCCCCAAATTATTATTCAGGTCTTGCAACTGGGTATTCATGGGGATAAGTCTGATAAAGGATTCGGTTTTGTGTCATTTTGGTATAATTCATGTTTCCCTAACAGGAGAAAAATGTGAAATAACCAAAAGATTGTTCTTTATTTCAAGATTAAAGTTTCAAAAGCTTAAGATTTGAACTTTACTTAAATCTTTTGAAGAGGCATGAAAAGCTATTATGTAATCATATCTTTCATTTCAGCTACAGTTGGAAACAATACTATCAACATAGCATAAAAATATTGTTTTTATCTTGTTTCTATTTGTATTGCAAGGGCAAGTATCTCACAGGAGTCCTAAATGTGCAGGCTCAAGAAGTTTGTGATTATTCAAGATAAGCTTCAGACAAGCCTTGGAAAACCCTGCTATTTGTTTTGTGGAAATGCTGATCTCCTCATGTTTTTGAAGTGTAGCCATGTCAGACATGAGCAGAGAGTTCGCTTAAAGTCTTTATTGTTTTTAAAGGTAATGATAGTTTCAGTGTATTTCTTGTATTTCCTTAAGAACTTTAAATGTCACCTCAAGGAGCTGGAAATAGGTGGGAATTAAAATGAATTAAAAATTAATAGCAGGAAGGAAACTTGTTTGTACAAATTTTCTAGGAGAGGAACTGAGAAGAGAGGTAAAGGCTAGAGAAGTGGAGATGTGGAGGATAATAATGAGGCAAAAGTTGTGGCAGACAGAAAGGGTCATGAAGAGCCCTAAAATTAAAAATAAAAGAGAGGGGCTGAAGTAGCTAGATGGGAAATCAGAGCTCTAGAAAAAAAATTAAAAAAAAAAATGTAAAAAAATATCTATTCTTACAGGTTCCCTCAAATTGTTCATGCCCCATCCCTCTGCTTTATTTTCTTTTTGCAGCCTGTAGCAGGAGTCTCATAAAACTTCACTAAGATTATAATGCAATACCTTGGCACCAATCTCTCTTGTTTATGTGTCCATTAGTTCAAAGCCACAGACAGGCAATTTATTGGGTATGAAAAATGTCACCTATGGCACCTTCATTTGCATCTGAAAATTGATTTTTGTCACACTGGGATTTTAGGACAACCTTTTTTGGCAGCCAACATCGCCACAAAGCGTAATAAAAATAATTATGTGCCCACAGAAGCAGGTGAGATTCACAGTAAGTTTTTAAGTCTCCCCAGAATTGCAGTTGGCAAGGCATTATTGATGAGATTGGGATCCTTCCTGAGCATTAAATAGCGACACCTAAACTTAAAACATAACTTGGGATTGCCAGCAAAGTGTACAACAACCTAATGGGGTTTGATTATGGTTAGTCAAAGCTTTCAGCACGATGGCAGAATATTACTCATGGCAGTTGAACGATTGATGAACTAGATATTAAGATTTTTTTTAAAATTGATAATCACTGAGCTATGCGAGGTTTTCTTAAGAAAGTACTTTTAAACACCATTTGAGGATCATTTGAACATGTCACCAGCTTAGCATTTTTGCCAAGTGTTAAGTTAATTCATTAATTTTCTGCTTTCTGGTGTGTTTGGCTCTTGGAGTCTGCCAAGTTTTTGTCTCTTCACTGGTGAGATGGTTAACAGACACGGGAAGATGTCATTTCCATTGTGATACTGAAAAAAATCCTATTAATTATCAGTGTTAAGTTGTTCAAACACTTTCATTAGTTATTTTGGCAAAACAATTCCCCAGGGTGAGATATATTTATACAGCAAATTCCTCTAAAGCTGAACCAACCATAAATGGATTATGCAAACTTGTTTCCTTTCTTGTAGATAAATTGTTTTACAGCAGTGTTCATTATGAGAAAGTTCTTTGCCCACTGTAGTACTTTATCAGCACAAAATAATCTACAGCTTCACTTTCCATGGTAAAAAGGCACCATTCTTTAATATGAATTCAGCTTTTAATCTTAGCCCTGGACGTTGGTTCTTTTATTTATTTTTTTCTGCCTTATTTAAAGCACAGGCAAAGAGTGGCAATTTATAAGCTGATATTCCTTAAAGCAAGTGTCTGTATGCAGTTATGAAGGGAGCAATGTACTCTTGGAAATGGATGAGAATGGTCTGGCTGAGATGTGTGTTAGAGATGGAGGCAGGCAGAAGAAGAAGGAATTTTTGGTGTTTAGAAAACGTGTACATTTTTATACAAACATGGAAAACATGCAGTGGAGAGATTTGGGATTACTGAAGAGTTTGTTTTTGCTAAAATAAAGATTTATACCTTTGTTTTCTAATCAAATTCATATTTAGTGTTTGAATAGCTCATTAATAACCCCTTGGTACTGGAGTGGGTTCTGAGGGAAGCGCCCGGACTGTGACACAGCTCCTGGCTGCTTTCATGGAGTGCCTTTACTGGGATTTATGAGACAGAGCATTAAACAGTAACCAAAAACTGCAGGGACATATTTCACACTCACTCAGGGCTGCCTCGACGAGCAGAAGGATTTGATCTTAATCATGGCTTAGTCATAGTCCACTCCAAACTAAGCCTGTTTTAAATCATGGGTGGCACAAATATTTTGCTCTGATGTCAGGCTTCAGCTGTCCTTTGGGACCCACTGGCATTTGTTCCTAGCAAGGATTCTGCCCCAAAAGGGAGTACCAGGAAAGTCAGTCACAACCTCTCCTCAGCAGTGGAAGGAGGTGTGTTTCTGTAAGCTATCACAAGTCTTGCTAAAAATCAGACCCAATCCTTTTATATTCCCTTGTAGAATGCAAAAAAACCTCAGATATATTTTCTTCTTTGCTGATGGTTTTACTGTCTTTGCAGCCTGAGTTTAAATATTTACTGGGGGGAAAAAAACCCCAAACCCATGGTTTTCTAACTTTCTCTTCATTGTTTTAGCAGTGTTTCCCCCTCCAGGGTTTGTTTGGTTCAGTCTTCAGGACTTTGGCTGTATTTCGAATTTAGGCTTTATAGTTTGTAGAAGTGGCCTGGATCTCAGTCTGAGTATGCTCAGTAACATTGTTTTACCATATTTGGTTCTCTTCAACTGAAAGAACCAGTCTCTGGCTGTAAAATCCTATATTTAATTTCAAACCAATGATTTTGATTTTATAAGTTGTTGCATCCGAGAGAAAGGAAGAAACATTGCTATCAGTGTAGAGACACTTAGGCAAACACGAGTGGTTCTTTTGCAAAGTTAAAAGAAGTAAAAATGTGTGAGTTTCCAAATCCTTCATACTGATAAAATCAGCAGAAAAATGATTCTATTGTATTTGTAAATAATCTATGGTAAAATACCGGTGAATACTTTTTTCAGCCTTATTGAATGACACCAGGCTGGTACTATCATTATGAACACAAATACTTACTTCTCTTTCTTTACTTGTTCAAAACTCTAAAAAAGAAAAATGATAATCTAATTGGGTCCCCGTGATTTTTTTCTGACCTACCTATGTTTTAATCTAGAAAAATATTATTCCTTGGACAGTGCTAATCAACAGAAGAGGTTCCATTGCATGGAATCATTTCAATCAATGGAATCGTTTCAATCCATAGCATGACTATTCCAAACCTCATTTCATCTTTTTAAAGTTTCTTTTGGTTTTGTAATTTATGCCACTACTTCTCCAATTGACACAGGCATTGCTTCCCCTGTCAAGTCATTCAGATCACAGAGATAACCTTTTTGTTTTCATCTTGTGCTGTAAATGTAATAAATCAAATCCTTGCCAAAAGCAAGGTCTGAATTTTATATCATGAAATTTGCATTTCATGCTCTGTTGCTTATTCACAGAAGCCCTCCAATCTGAAAAGACAAATAATACCACATGATTTGTGTAACTAATACAGACAAATGTTTCCAAGCAACTGCCTGAGCAATCTGAAGATCAAAAATTACTCATCTGAGAAACTTGCGTATAATGGGAGATAATGTATTTGTTCACAGATTTCAGGGTCTGTTAATGGACAGTTTGTAAACTGAGACAGGACCAAAAATGTATCAAATTATGAATGCTGCAATTTATTAACTTGCATTAGATAAGTTAAACAAAACAAAGCTATTTTAAGCTAAGAAACTGGTACAGCAATTTACTCCACTGTGTGATGGTCAGGCAAGAGCAACCAGAGCCTCGAGCACTGAGCTGAAGGGTTGGTTTTGGAGCAGAGCTCCCTTCAGACACCACAGGGAATGGTGTGAAGAAAGTTGAATAGCACAGAGTAGAATGAATTTTCTTCCATTCCTTGGAAGTTGTGCACTTTATTGTAGCAACACGCTGTGCATGATCTGACAGACACAATGGGCCTTTGGTCACATTTTGAGGCAGAACGTTTGTACTTGGCATGTGCAATGAGAACTGAAGTATTCATCTTACAGATTCATAAAGCCATTTAAATACCGTCCAGTGGAGATTCTTCTGGGGCTGGCTGCATGATGGATAATTATGAGGAGTAGAGACATTTTGCTGATTTAGCTCAAGCTGTGAGAACTCAGGTTTTTGATTCTGGAATTGTCTTGTTTAAATTCCAATATGCCAGTAAAGGCAGCAGACATCACAGGCCTGGCTTCAATGACTTCAGTTACTTTGGGAGCAAGAAAATGTGTATAGATAAAAATAGAGCTCTTCTGACAGAACTGAACAGATACGAAATATGAACAAAGAGATAAAGTGGAAATAAAGGGTGGATAATATTCTGTTTTGGTCAGAGCCCAGGTTTTTGAATGCATTTGAATGTATCACTGCTTTTTCAGAAACACACTGGATTAGAAATCAAGAGACCTGTGAAGTGTAAGTGTTAAAATAACACGATTCACTGAAGGTCTCTGGAAGCAATTATTAGAACAATACTGAACCTGTGTCTCCTCTGTCCCCTGTGGAGGCTTTGGCTGCTGGGATGTCTGTCCCTGCTCAGTCACTCTACTGTAGTCAACAGGGAGCTATGGAGTCTTCCAACCCTGCTCTGACAGTTCTGAGACTATTATTTCTTTTTAATAATCTTGGATGCTGCTTCCCACTGTTCAGAAACACAGAGTAGGTAACACGTGGCCAGTGCTACAAAAGCAAGTAGCAATGGAGTTGCAGGGGAGTAAGTTTGGATCTGTCTTCTCTTGGCCAGCAAACTTTAATAAAACCTATTTATTTGGTGCTTGTGTAGGTGGGGACTGTTCTCATCCCACAGAGATGCTCAGTTAAAGGTCAGCAGGTGTGAAGTAAGGAATATAAATATTTCCATGCTCCTATGGCTGCAGGTTGTTAGGGCAAAATGCTCCCATCCAAACATATGAATTTTAATGATATACAGTGGAGAACTATGGGTGTCACATTTCATGTATTGTAAAGCTGTGCTCGACTTGAGTTTCAGTAGAAAAAACAACTTCAAACCATTGTGAACTATACTGCTGCCATTTTAGGCTCTTTTCCCTGAAGTATGTGGCAATTAATATTGTTAGCAGCTTGATGCTACAGCTCATGAATCATTGATCTGTTCCAGTACAACAATTAATTTGCCTCTGATTCCTGACAGGTACAATCTTTGAATTTCCTGAAGCAGACTTAATTGCCAGCATGTGATTAAGGAGAAATGTGAGAATCCACCAAGATCTCCAAGCCTATGTCTGGGTCCCATCCTGCATGTTTCACTTTTCTTTCGGAAATGTTCTGTGAAAAAAAGGCTGAGCTTTGATTTCCCACCCCAAAACAGATACAGCAAAACCAAACTAATGTTGCTGTTTCTAACTGTTGTATTTTACAGGATCTGTAGAACTTGATTCTAGAAGTCAAATTTGAGTTAATGACTGTGATTTCTTTACATATCTTGGTAGAAATACTTTTTAAAAAGTTACTTTATTGCAGGTGAATTTTTCGGTTAGAACCTCACCTGTGTTCTCTCTTCTTCAGCAGTACCACGTGGGTCTGAGACTGTCCAGACTAGCGAAAGGTTTAGAACTAAGAGGCATTGTCCTGTGAATTTAATTAGGTAACTGTGGTGGGAACAAATAACACAGGGCATGTTTAGGTGTTGTATTTTCATCTCTGACAAATGCAGCCTAAGTTCAGTACAAACCCGAGCGGGTGGTGATGAGAAGCTGCCCACGAGAACCTCCAGCACCGTCTCTTTATTGTAGCACAGCACAGAGCTGAGCTGCTGCTGTCAGCCACGTACTGGCTGTTAATTTGTTTGTATTGAAGAGTAAAACTACAGCCCAAATTGTGAAGTGGATTAATACGCTGCAATTTCAGCTTTTTGGACTCAGTTAATGCCTGTTAATTAATTTGTTCCGAGGAGCCGGGCCGAGTGCTGAAGTGGATTAATGCACTACCATGGCAGCACTTTCCACCAGATTCCAAACCCAGCCTGGTGATGAGGAGCTTTGCTGTAGCCTGGATCTAAGTGGGCATTTTGTCTTCATCACAGGCTAGTGCTTCATTTGTCAGTCTGGCAGCCCCTGAGCAGGCCAGCACAGGCAATGCAGCTCTGCAGAGCACCCTGCATGCAGAGTCAGGTCTGACAGAACATATCCCATCTGGTTTACTGTGCAGATCTGTGGTCTAAACCAAGTGCATTCCTGCTTGGTAGTCTAAGGGAACATTATTTTTGCTGGGGGGTCAGTACAGCCCTGCTCTAATGGAAAGGAGGAGGGAAGTGGTGCAGGTGTGTGACTGCAGCACTACATTACATTTAAGAGTGCACCAGTTCTAATGGAAGCTACTGAAAGTCCCTCCCAGTTAAACTGTCCTTGAAAATAGAAACAGACTTCTCAGACTATTTATAAAAGGGGTCTTGTTTTGTTTTTCAGTATGAGGTAATGGGCAATTTGCCCCTAAGTGGGTCTCCTGTATGTAATTAGTGCTGTGCAAAAAGCAGAATTCAACTGGATGTGCCCAGCTAATGGACACTCACAGTTCAGGTTGTCCAAATGTACAGGGGAGGGTTGTAGGACATACAGTCAGTGTCTGCATTGTGATTTTTTAGGTGTGTTTTGTGAAATCTCAGGCCAAAAGCTGAATTTCTCATTCCCTCCTGAGGATTTGATAGCATGGGAAAATAAGATGTTTTTCTGGACAGTCAGGATTAGTGATAGATGGTGAGAGAAGGAAGAGATAATGTTTAATGTGTGTATCTGTCCAACATGTCATGAATTCTCATTTTAAATAGAGACCTACTTTTATTTAAAGTGACAAATAATGATGTGGAAGGTTTGGAAACCCTGTGTCTGCTGGGAGCTTAACTGGGCTTCTCTGTCTGCTGTCCCACTTCAGGAATTACTGCTTCCAACATGCACACTGAATTTAAAAAGCCACTGTTGCCATTTGACAGAATTTTCCTTGGATTGGCTTGGGTGGCTGTGCACTTGGAAAATGGCAGGGGAGGGGAGGACAAGGTCCTGGAAGTGTTATGGTGGAATTTCACAAGCTCCAGAGTGATCTCTGGCATATACAAATCTATTTTTTGTAGCAACTTAATGTATGTCATGTCAGCTCCCAATGAGAAAGTCAGGGGTTAAAATATGGCATTATGAGGAATTACTTGCCTTGTCTTAAAGAGTTATTAAAAAAAAAAGAAAGAAATGTAAATTTGAGATGGCTTCATTCTGGGTGAAGTTGTATCACTAGTGTTCATGAGAAACAAATTCAAAATGAATGTTAAGGAATGAATATTTTTGAAAGAAAAATGCGACTTGTGGAATTATACTGAGAGCTGGAGCAAGAGAAAGTGAGTTGTTATTTGGGAATGCAGGAGGTGACAGGAGGAACAGAAGGATTGTGCAGAGTTTAGAAAAGAATTGGAAGGTAAATAATCAGTGTTTGGAATTAGAATTTACAAAGACCTGTAGTGATAGGACAAGAAATAATGACTTTAAGTTGAAAGAAAGTAGATTTCGAATGGATATTAGGAACAAATTCTTCCCTGTGAGGATGGGGAGGCCCTGGCACAGGTTGCCCAGAGAAGCTGTGGATGCCCCATCCCTGGAAGTGTCCAAGGCCAGGTTGGACGGGGCTTGGAGCAACCTGGGCTAGTGGAAGGTGTCCCTGCCCATGGAGGGGGTGGAATGAGATGAGCTTTAAGGTCCTTTCAACCCCAATGGTTCTATGGGATGAGAGGTTGTTTTGTCGAGGGAATGAAGAAGATGAAGGAACTGAGGGATAACAACAGAGTTTTTAGAGAATAGTTGGGGAGCAGGACTGAGAAGGCTTTAGTTGTACAAGCTTGGAGCTCGTAGGAGGTAGGAAGCAGAGTGTTTATGCATCCATACAGACACAGCACTGGCACTGCAGCTGCCAGATCTATTAAACAGCATACATGACTTTATCATACTTATTTTGCTTTAGGGTATCATGGAATTGCCTTTGTGCAGCACTGTTAGAATGCAGTGAATTCCACAGCACTTGAAGCCAGAACATGGCTATAAAATGTGTTGGTTTTCTGCTGTATACTTACAGCTGCCTGCCCTGCAGCAAGACACACAAAGCTGGCTTTCCAAGGTAAAACAACTTCTTCTATGAATAGCATTTCTTTTACATAAGAAATAAATTTTCTTTATTAGAAATTGTTCTTACATCCCAGAAGTGAAACAATGAACAGCTTGTTCCTTGCTCCATGTGTTATTCCACATTTGGAGTTGTCAGTTGTGTGCTACTGACCTGCAGATTTTGTGACTCTTTTAGAGGTTATTGCCCCAGCAAAAGGGTTCATCTTTGATTCATTTAACATGCCCTAGAACTGAGAGGTGTGTTCTGTGAGTAATGGTTCCTGCTGCTGGAGAGCGACTGGGCCATTCATTCAGATGTTTTCCCTCCTTGCTGGGGGTGAAGGGAAGCTCTTGCCTTTTGAATTCCTCCAATATAAATGGAGAAAGGAGTCCACTCAGTGGACTCAGCAGGAATATTGAGAGTAAAACGTTAAGGCCTTGTGTCCATACTGTGAGATGTATTTTCCACATGGCCTTGGTTAAAGCTCGAAAGGATCAGATTTTTGAAATATTTGAATTGCTCCAGAACTCCACTGTGTGTCCAGTGCTATTTTCAGGAGCAGGTTGGTATGGAACCCAATGGCAGATGCTGTCATTAAATGAGAAAAAAACCCAAAACCACAAAGTCAAAACCTCCTGTTTTCCATGTAAATTTTCATTACAGGACAGTTTTCATAAGGCTTGTATGTGTTGGCAATTGCATCATCAAGTGCTTTCCTTATTTAAATTACATTTCCTTAAGGATCTGAAGGTTTTGGGACATCTTGAAGAATTTTACATTTCTCCTGGCATGCTGTAAAAGCAACCTGGTTTTCTTTGCTTTGCAACAAATGTAAGCACAGGAGAGATGGAGAAAAGGGTATTTTTACCAGTGATAAGTGATGTGCTGTTAGTGTATCCTGGTGAAGACAGAGGCATAAGGTCAGCAATTGTCTTTCTCCTTAAGCCTGTATTTCACTGAGTTTGACAGATGAGGCAGTCAGAGCATATTTGGTTGTTTGTGTATAAGGGACACCTCATTATATTTAATGAGCAGTGTGGAACCAATACGAGATTTCCTGTAAGAGGGGGTGACTCACATATGATTCAAAATGAAAATAACACTCTAAAGGACGACAAGAATAGTCTGAAATGTTAATTTAAAAAAGGGAAAGGCTCTTGGTCATGCATTATTCTCAATACAGGTAACTCCCATGGTTAATGTGTACAAAAGCAAAGTTAATGACACTTTGTTATCATCTTAGAAAAACTTTTCCCTGACACAGAATAAGGCAGATGGGAAGATAAGTGAAACTTAAATAGAAAGAGGACTTTTCCATCACAAAAAGATACTGCTGAAGTTCAGGGCAATAATTGAATGAATCATTTCACAAAGCGAGAGTTCAGATGTATCTCCACGACAGTTTCTGTCACCTGTGTATAAAAAATACCCTAGAATATATTAGCATTAAAATAGTTCTGATTTACACATGACCAAATTATTTGAACATGAATAAATTTTTTTCCTAACATGTTCTTGACTCTAAAGATAACAGGAACCTCCATCCTACAAAAATGCATCTGGCACAGGGAGATGAAGGGCACCTGAGCAAAGCTGTACTCTGAGATTCCCAAGGGGCTGTGCAGTTAGTGGATGGATCAGTTGGGCACTGTAAGGTTGGGCCTCTCTATTTATGCACCAATTATAATTGTAGAAACACCCAGTGTAATTAAATCAAGTTCCACCAGCGATTTCCATTACCCAGATGTTGTATCTGATTGTGCTTCATAAGCTTGGAAACTTATATTCTCTGAAACACCCAATCCCCCTCAGCAAGCTGGATTTTCACTGGATTTGTTCTTCCCAAGTATACAAAGTGATTCTTAAGGTGACATTTGCAGGCTTTGAGGACAGTATACTTTTGAGCAGATGTTTGTGTGAATGCCATTGACCTTTAAATTCCTTCAATTTATTCACTGAGTTAATTATTTGTTAGACAGTTGTTCATTAACTCATGAATAAAGTTCCAGCATCTTCCTTAGATTTTCGTATTAGTACCAACACGAGAAAATACTTTTCTGTTTGGCACATGTTTTAGAAATAATTTACTATTAATACTGCTGATGATAACAACATTCTGATGATAGAAATAGTAAACATAAAAGAACTAATTATTACAGCACATTTTGAAATTTCAGCTGAGAATTGTGTAAAATGACTTCTTAAGTTGATCTGCATGCAGCTTTAATTGATCCAATGTTATGTGGAGATGTTATTTTCTAGGAAGACTGACACACCTCTCATTACAACATCCTATTTCAACGAGCATCCAATTACTTTTACTTTTTGTATTTAGGACTGACCCCATTTTATACCATCAACCTTAGTCTATAAAACCAACTGAATGGCAAGAAACTCCAGGATTTTTCTGGTGCCCATGGTGGATTACTGATTGCCACTCCAGTGGTGCTTCCAGCCCTTACTGTGACAAATCGATACGAGTATTCAGCCACCTCATTCTCATGACAAGTTCTCATGAAATTTTCTTTGTCAAGAATAATGGTTCCTGCTGCTGGAGAGTGACTGGGCCATTTATTCAAATATTCAAGTATCTGGACACTCCCAAGAACCCCTGGTGAAAAGAAAGAAAAACAGAAGAAAGAGGACAGTTCTGATGGGATGCAGGGAAATAGCAGTTTGCATAGGACTGGAGTTGGGGCAGACTGGCATCTCTCAATAAAAATCTAAACTAAATACTGGAAAAATGAGGAGGCTGTTCATAGTAAAGAGGGAATCAGGTTTTACTGCCAGTGAATCAGCACATTGGGTGCTGAACTGTCTAGACAATTCTATGTCTAGAAAGGGAAATGAATGAAGTAAAAAATAGGGTGTAAAAGCTGATTCTGAAATGGTGGACAGTGAAATATTAGTTCTGATCCGGTGAGCCACTGACCATGAGAAGGGCTCTGGAAATATAGTGATCACAGATGTGATATTGTAGTTAAATAGTAAAAGTAAAGAAGCTGATAGGATTTCTCTCCTACCATTTTGGCTTAAAATACCCCCAAACAGTCAGAAAGATTAATTTTTTTTTTGGTACATTTGGTACATTTTTTGGTACATTTTGTTAGGTAGGCATATATTTATTATAATACATATATTTTAAATTTTGCTTGTGTCTGGGTGTTTCTGGACACACACCTCATGTTTCTGTCCCCGGTACAAAGCAGAAGGTGTGGAAGAAGCAGATGGTGACTGTGACCATCCTCTCTCTGGGTGCTGGTTGGATACCACCAACCAGGGAGGTTGCCTTTCCAACCTCTCCAGACCCCTGGCACAAAAACACTTGTTTGGAATTGTGGTAACCACTGCAGGCTTTGATCAGCTGGTTCCTGCAAAGAGGATGGAAAGAAAACTCCTTTGTGAGTTTCTCTCGTGGCAAGGGCTAAAAGATGAATCCTGTCATAACACCAGCCTGGTATTGTAAGAAAATTTGAAGCAAAATGACCAACTCTATCTGGAGTAATTTCATATCCCTTGTGAGTTGCTTCTTCAAGAAATTAAATAGGTGAATTCAATAAAAATTATTACATATACAATATATCCACCCATGAAGGAGAGTCTTGTCAGTGCTTTTACTGGTGAACCAGGTGCTAAGCTGACATAATTCCATGGGTTCTGTTTTATATACTGAACTGAGGATCAAACCACAGCTGCTTGGCATTAAGCAAAATACTTTTTCTTCTCCCCTGTTCTTTACAAACGGGGAAATCATTATAATACCACAAACAACAGTGAATTATTGAAAGTGTTGGAGAAGTGCTCTTGACCTTTTCTTCTCCTCTGTTTACCTGCTTTCCACAGTGATACTTTTGGCTACTCATTTAATCAGTCATTGCTGTTAGACACCAGGGGATGATAAGACAGAGAGAAATCATCATGAAAAATCACTATTTAAAAAAACCACAGTGAGATTTGAAGAATAAACACACTCAGAGAAGAAGCACTCATGTTTCTCTGCCCAGTCTGTATAAGCTTTTTTCTCCATGCAATAGACTAATTGTGCTTAGAAACAAAAATAAACAAGCAAATAATTCTATTTACATTTTTTTTTCCACTGTTCCAAAGTCCTGTTGGGAAATCTGAACTTGAAGGCCTTAAGTCTTACCACCCTGCTGCTTTCCTTTAGAACTTCACTTCTTTATATTAATGACTTCAGTGTTGATTCATTGAATATAATTAAGGCTTTTCTTACGTTTGTGGACCTTTGGGAAAGTATAAGGATAACCTGTCATGGCAAAGGGATGAACTAATTGCTTAGGGGTCTGTGACTACCAAAATTGGGAGATCTAGATATTGGACAATCTGAAAATTCCCTTTTCCTCCTCAAACCAGCATAGAAGAAACATGAAACAAAGGCATGGGTGAATGGGGCTCAGAGCAGAGTGATCTGGTTGAATATATCTTCAGCTCTGCCAGGGGAGGTTTAGGTTGGATATCAGGAAGAAATTCTTTACAGAGAGGATAATCAGGCATCGGAATGGGCTGCCCAGGGAAGTGGTGGATTCTCCATCCCTAAAGGTTTTTAAGATGAGACTGGATGTGGCATCAGTGCCATGGTCTGGGAACCACGGCAGGGTTGGATCAAGGGTTGGACTTGATGATCTTGGAGGTCTTTTCCAACCCAGCTGATTCTGTGGTTCTGTGATTCCATGTCCCTGGTTATTGCAGGGAGCTTAGGCTGGGTGGTCTTAAAAGGCCTCTTCCAACCCAAGCCAATTCATGATACAAAGCTATGTAAATGTGAATGTCTGGCTCATTTGCCAAGAGCACGTGCTGGGAGTTCTCCCTGACACCTTCAGGAGCTGAAGGACAACCATGAAGGTGGGAGTGAGAGCTGTGAGCAGCTGAACTTTGCTGCTGCTGCTGAGCTGCAGAACTGGTGTCTCCTTGTGGATGTGCTGATAGACCTCGTTCCTGTCCTCAGAAGCGTCCCAGGCACGTGCCAGCCAATCTGGCTGCTGTGTTTACAGTGTAAGTGATTTTGAAAGCTCACTGCTCTGGGCATTTGCCTTTGGAACAGAATTCAGCTCTTTCCTTTTTAGTTGACACTTCAAATGTTTTTATCTTGAACTTTCTCATGAATTTTTATTAAGGAAAATTCTTTCGGGAGAGGAGTTGAAAGACAAAAATAGGGACCCGAGTGGCCTTCAGACTGAAAGATTAGAGAGAAGTGGCAAAGCCTTTGGGAGAGATGGGAACTCTGTCAGGGGGAGCCTCAAAAAGTTATGAAAATTGGCAATCTTGTGAGAAGGGATTCTCTGTGTGGTTCCCACTGCTCTTTGACTTTATCATGACTAAAGCAAATGGGTGAAAACTTGAGTTTCCCTTGCTGCTGTTTGTTGTCAAATTTGAGAAGTGATGCTACAGCTGGTGGAGGTAGAGCAGAGTTTTGATGATGGGAGACTTGTTAGGTGGGAGGCACTGACACAGACAGCAGCAGGAGCAGCCTGTGCAGATCTTGGCTGATGGATCCACTTTGTGCCACCAAGAAAACTCGTCCAGCTTTGGAGTTTTATAAAAATACACCTAGGGATGGTGCTTTTGTTATGTAATGAAGTATCAGCTATTAAAACAAAAACGTGGATTCCAGAACTGACTGAGAAACTTCAGTTTTGGGATTTTGTTCATTAAAAGAGCAAAGTGTTATCTGTAGGATGTAACTGCCTCATTGGAATTAGACATTTAATTCAACCTGTGATTTTTTGGGGGTAAAATTGTCAAAACAACCTGAATGAATAGTAGTGACCGAAATCTTTTTCAGTTCCACAGTTCCCAATGCACTACAAATCTGTACTTTTGTTGCTTTTGTTGGAGTTTTGTTTGGTTGGTTTGGTTAGTTTGGGGCTTTTTGTTTGTTTGTTTGTTTGTTTGTTTTGTGTGGGTTTCTTTGTGTTCTTTTTAGTGGTTTTTTTTTTTCTTCCTAAAAAGGGGCCTAGATCAAGGGAAGAGCTCTGGGAGATGGGGAGAGGCTGTTTTTGACCTTGGTAGTGACTGTGCTTGGAGAACAGAGTTGCAGAGACTGTAGGAGGAAGCAAAAAGAAAAAGAGGGTGGAGCTGGGAAGTTGCAGCTCCTGCAGAGAGAGCACTGAGAGGATCAGAAAGCAGTAGGGCAGAGGAAGCAAAGGTGTGCTGGACAAAGTTTTCCAGGGGCCAGAGGCCGCTGTGAAGAGTTCACTGTGGCTGCTGAAGCTCAGCTAGAAATAAATACTCCAGAAAATGCAGCAGGGAAAGCAAAGCCTGTGTTTAAACTGCTTCCACTTTTGTTCTTTCTGATGATATTTTCTCTAAGGAGAAATTTTCTCTAAGGAGAAGAAAACCCACAAAGCACCCCAACACCAATTAACCTGCTGGCTGATATTTTAAGTTACACCTGGGTTGTTGAAGTCTATTTTGAAGTTACAAGCTTTTAGTGTTTATTGAGAGTTCATTACCTGCTGACAGTGTCTGCAAATTCAGTGTCAGTTCTGTTTGATTGAAAGGCTGGACTGAGAAGCGAGTAGAGATCCAATTTAGGATGTGAAAATTATGTAAAGACATTTGAAGTGTGGCTTTTTACTAGTCTTGTTACAAGTATTTGAGGTAAGCCAGACCTTGCTTAAGATTTATGATTTCAGCAGTTATCAGGTTAGAATGGTAACACACTTTCTTAGCTTTGTAATTTGTCTACATGAAAAAAAAATGAATATGGGCTGTCTGCTGTCACTGTAATAAGTACAGTAATCTGACAGATTTAAATACCTGGTTTGATATGTTATCACTAATTGCTGGGGAAACATGTAACACAGAACTTTGAATGTGGTGGTTCACGTTGATTTTGCCTAAAGATGCAGTGGATGGGAATAACGACCGAATAGTGGATTGGAAGTTTTTGTAATTGCTCTTTTTCTTTTCTTTTAGGAAATCCTAAAACTAGAAGGCAACGCTGGAATTCCAAGACAAAAAAGGGCTATTTTGGCAACTCCAATATTAATTCCTGAAAATCAAAGACCACCATTCCCCAGACTAGTTGGCAAGGTAAGTCAACCTAGACCTGGATCGAATTCTGTTATTAAGTAATTGAGCACTTTCTCTTGAGGCTTTGCAGTGCCTGTCACATTGATGGTAATATTCCAACAGCATTTGGAAATATCAAACTGAATCAAGAAGATTGTTTTTCTGTCTGTGTTGTGTAGACAAATGACAATGGCTTGTGCAGACAGCTGGCAAGAGTTTGTGCTCATGGCAGGCTTTCACAGCTCATGGAAAGGGCTTTAATCAGAGGTGTGGTTTTAATGCAGCTGCTCTCTTCAGAAGGGTTTGCTGCCCATCTGTGTGTCTGGGTGCTGGGCTGGGGCTGAGATCTTGGCCAGAAATGTTATGAAGAATATCCCACTGCGTGGTATGGAATATCTTGTTTCCATCTCAACTCCTGGAAGGAAATCATAAGGTATTCATGTAAAAACGATTTTTTTCGTTGGTTCTTTACATTAGTTAATTGAGTTAATTTCTCATGGTCAAAGGCAAAATATATATCAGTAGATGTTTCAATATATATTAGTAGATGTTTCCATTTTTATTTCTGGTTGTTGGTAAAGGTCTGCCAAACAAGTGGAAAGTTTTTTTCTCATGTCTGCAGGTGATCAGACAGATGAGGGTCCTAACAGCCACTTTTCCAGAACTTCAGATATACAAAATAATAAAAAATAAACCACCAGTAATTGTTGAAATGGCCATGAAGGCATGAGAGGTTATAATTACATGAATATAGTTTTCATGTTGGCAGTTTTGACCTGGGGACTGCTCTGCCTCCCTCAGACTTTAGTTGGTGTGTTAATGCCATGGTGGCACGCACAGAATGTGGAGTTTGTTCCTAACTCTCATTGTGTGATTGCTGGAGCCAAATACACAGCTCAAGGGCACGAATTTACTCTACAATTGATACCATTTAGTGATGCAATCATGTAATTAAGCCAACAGGCACCTAATCAGTTACTTAAATAATTAGGAAAATTTGTTTCCTTATCAGTAAAAAGAAAGAATAATCTATGAGGATTTCATTTCTCTCCACTCTCTCCATCAATAATTTATACTAGTTTCATAAATTTCTGTAAGTTTTCCATTTTTTAACATTTTTGTAAACTTTCCAAAGCTATTTCTGAACAGTGAAGGCCTCCCTCCACGTTTCAGTCTTTGGGAATCGATAATCAATAACTATCGTTGTGATAAATAGTTAATTTTTAAGACTTGTTCAATTTTAAAGCTGTCAGAGAATGGAAAAGGTTACTTATACCCAGCCCTCTTCCACCCCTTCTGCTCGTGAATGCTGAATATTTGGATCTCAGGTAGCCTGAGTTGCTTTGTAGAAATGCCTTCCTGGTTTTTATTGGAAGTTTGGGATGATGATTGTGGTGACTGAGGCTCCTGAAGCCAAATGAGCCCAATCAGGTCCTGTTTGTGCTGAAATGTTTTCCTCACATCCTGTCAGCCTGATTTGTTGCCGTTCCTGAAGTGCTACTGGGGGATCACAACAGGATGTGCAAACACAGGAGTGTAAAAGCATCTGTCGGGCTGTTTTTCAAAGGCCCTGAGAAAACCTGTCCTCCACTGATGTTTAAATAATAGGAGCTGCAAATGATCAGCACCTTGAAACGCTCTCAGCTGTCATAATTTTTACGATTCTTTAAGGGATTCTTTTTTTTTTCCAGCATAGTTCTAATTTAGATATCAAGCTGAGTGTTTTGGCTGCGGTTACTGCGAGTAGAAAAATAGGTTGTAAACGTGTCGTGCGAGACAAAAAGTTTAGAGGTGTTTGAAATAATGGAATTTTAGGTTGAACTGCAGTAATTTGCAACTGAATTCTGAACAAAGCATAAATAAAGAGCTCTGGAGCCTCAGAAACACCGATGGGAGGGAAGAGAGTTTGTTGTTCCCCAACTAAGAAATTCAGTTGGAGTCAATGCAAAAATGACATTAAAATAAAATAAAAGCAATTCTTTTATTCTTTTTTTTTTGACTTGTCACGGATCTTCGTAAGATGGGCTGTGAACTCTTCCTGAGTAGAATGAATGCCTGTATTAACCCAGATCACTTATTTCATGGACTTGTTTCATGGATCCTGCACAAAGTGTAGAAAAAGTTGATCATCTGTCTCACCTAAATTTAGGTATTTGTTGTGAAGTTTGTTTAGCTTCACGAATTTGAAAAACCCCCACTATTTATTTGCCCACTTCTGTAAGACATGAGGAACACATTTCCTCTTCCAAAATATTTTGAGTCCTCCACAGGGCACCCCTGATGCATCATGGGCCGATGAGCTGCAGCTTCTGCTGGGGATGGGTTTCTCTTGAGCTTCAGCTTTGCCACCTCTGGTCTGTTGTGATTCCTGCAGAGGGACACTGCAGATATTCAGGAGCTGCGCTTTCTGTGGTGTTTTGGGGAAGAGATAAAATATTCAGAGAATGAATAATTTGTGCATTGTAATAGAATTTCAAGAATGAGAAGGAACGTGAAGCTTTCCTGACTGAATGAACTGTATTTCAGACAGGACTCGTTCTGTTTGGATGTTCACATGGCAGTTAAGTTTCCACTGTGTTATTTTACCTTTCTTTTGCCTGTTCTAGGGAATTACCAGTGCATTTTACGCATCTGTCCTGACTGTCTCCTGCTTTCCATCCCATGCTATGTTGGCTGGAAATGCACAAGGTTGTTTGGAAGAGATTGCAGCAGCCAATAATTGAAATTCTTTTTAGCACTTAGTTGGGAGCAAGGCAGATGTGCAGAAATAGGAGAGAAGGGAGAGGACAATTAATTTTTATTTCACAATTCAGAAAAAAAATACCACACACACTCAAAAAAAGGGATTTTAGAGCACTTCATTCATTTGGTTATATGTATCAGGAAGGAGATACTACACTGGACAAGTGGAAACATTGCTTTGTTTAAATTAATTACAAAAAATTGAACTAGCATTTGGCTTAACAAGGAAATACATGTGTAGAGGCTGTTCTCTGTGCTGTTCCTGCCTTTCCAGCAAACCCACCCAGGAATTGGATTATTGCCTTGCTATTTGCACACCCTTCATTAGAGGATCTCTTAATTAAATAACTATCATAGGCATGCTGTGTTTGGAGGTGGAAAAAATCTCACCTTTTAGCAGAATTCAAGATTTTGCATATCATCCTCCATACCTGAGGGAAAACAGTGAGATTAAAATATTTTAATACAATCCTGGTAATATGGGCCTTTGTGACCAGATGGCCCAGGCTACAACTCTCGACTGTTATGGATGTGTTTTGTTGAGCTCTTGCTGATATAGCACAGGGATCTGATATTCAATTTTCAGTCTCTCTCCATATGTTACTTTTCTGGTTATGTGTCCACATCAAGCCAAATGAAATACAAACCAGTGGGATGCAGGTTTAGCTTGGAATTGCAGTGACAGGTTCTTCACCACCAGGCTGTGGGAATGTTTTCTTTGACTTGAGTGGTGATTCTGTGCATCCACTTGAGGACAATCTCATCACCTTTAACTGTGGTGATGAACTGGATGATGGTACTTTGGAAGTTTAATCCTCACACTAAAGGAAAGAACAAGGAGCAGGAAGGTGACTGTGAAGATGGCCAAAAAGTTGCAGCCCTTTTCCCACACATTAGGAGAGAAGGACTCCTGCAAAGTGAGACTGTCCTTCTACAGGCTCAAAGGATTTGCTCTCATGCTGCTGATGGACATGTGATGACTCAAGGATTCTATTCTTTAATTTAAAGGAATTGTCCTTCATAAGACTGAGTGTTGTAATTCTTGGCATGCAAATTCTGGAAGCCATGAGTGGCCTGGTAAAAATTGGCAGGAATTTTTATGCTCAGTGAAGGTCAGAACACAGAAAGAGAGAAACACATGAGACTTTGAGGGAAACTGTTGAATAAAGAAAAAACAAAACTTTTTTTTTTGACAGTAAGTGAAAATTTTTTCTTAGTTATTTGTCTGTTTTGTCCTTCTGGAAGGAAGGAGTGTTTCTTCAGGTGTTTTGGATAAAAATTGTATATGTCCTTCCTGCCTCTGATCTGCACTCTCAGCTGCAGTGAGGTGACAGGACTGACCCCAACAAAAATTCAAGAGTAGACATGGTGCAGCCTAACAACAAGGATAGAAATCTTTAAGATCTGAGAGGAAGTGGGTTTTTTGGATTTTTTTTTTCCTCCTCTGAGCTGTGAATTTAAGGCAAAGAGAAAACACATCTTGTCTGTTAATGCAGCAGTCGAAAAAAAACCTGAAGAGGGGAGGAAGCTAAAGATAACTGGATGGAAAAGCTGCTGACTATTTTCTGAGTGGCTATCTTAGTGAGCCTATTTATATAGGATAAATTATATACTTCCCAGAAGAGAATTGTTATGGACTGAAGATGCAGCTGTAAAAAATATCAAACTTCAGGCAAAAAATTGAAAGGAAGTGTCGAGAGAGATGATCATGACCCATCAACCTGTGAAGAGAACTTGGAGAGAAGGTTTATAGATTAGAGGAGGACATGTGAAAAACCAGAGAGGAACAAGAACAGCAGTGAAATAAAAGCTGAATTAAGAAGTGCTTTGGTTCTACTGGAAAATTAGGCAGAAAGTGAGAGGATAGGGAGCGAGAGTGTAAAGAGAAGTGGAGGAGGAAAGGAATTAGTAGCTAGGATGGGGATCTAACCTGGAAGCTAATGGTGTGTGCTGGCAGAGAAGGGAATGATGTGCAGAACATATTTATACCCAAAATCCTTTCCAGCTCCAAGAGAGAGATCTGTGGGACTGCTTACCAACTGCTCCCTTGGTAAAGTCTGAGTCCCAGTTCTTGGTCTAAATCTTTGTGTCTGTTACTAAAAATGATGTGGAAGCAGGAGAATGTGTTTCTCACAACAGAGCCAGACGTGGGGCTGAGGTCTGGGGGAAAAATCTGCTGGGTTTTGAAAAATTATTTTTTATGATCCATTTGGGGTTTTTTGAATCGTCGCCACATCAAATGGAATGATGGTGCTGTTCCAAAGAGGATGCTCAGAAAATAGGAGGTGGTATCAGCAGGAATTCTGACTTGTCCAAAAGGGAAGAATATTTCAGTGAGAGCTGAAGTGGTGCCATCAGGGAGGTGGGGAAACCATTGTCTCCTGGGAAGCATTGCAAGGTGAGGGACTTTTTCCAAAAGTAGATGGAATTACTCAGGAACAAGGAATCAGATTTCTTGAGTCAGTCTGATGGTGCATAAGGAAAGCGCTCTGCTAAAGTGTGTCTGTTATTCCAGGCAGGAAAAGACACATCCACAGCTGAGGATATCTAAACAAGCAGCAAACAAGGTAGAAAAGGTGGGAGGAGGGGAAAAAGGTGTTACACTTAGGGAATAAAGAGAGTATTAATAAAAGACAGCATTATAAATAAAGCTCTTACAAATCCAGCAAGAAAAAAAGGATTGGGATTAGAGAAAAATCAAGTTCTGGTACTAGTAAGATTGGGCAGAAATATATATAAGCTGAATTTGTTTGGCCCAGAACAGGCATTTTCTGTAAATCCAGAGCGAGTGTAAAAATCATTTGAGCAGAAGGAATACACTGGTGTAATAACTAATGGATATAAATTTTGGCATAAGATTAAAAGAAAAGTTTCTGGTACCCAGAGAAGAGGAGTTAATTTCCAACAGAAGTACTGAGGAGGGAACAGAAAGTTTGAGAAATATATGATCAGAGTTGCACGATACAGCAGCTTCTGATCCCGACACAAGAGACACGTGGAGTTCTCCTGCTGCTCTGGTGCTCTGGAAAATGTGCAATATCCTGCTGAGCTGGGCCTGAGCTGGTGTTTGGAGATGTCAGAGTTGAACACCTGATTAAATTCCTGGCTTGCATGGAGGAATGGCACATTTCTGACCTTCATGGAAAAACACCATCCTCGCTGAGCAATGAGTGTAATGAAAGGAGCAGCACTGCATTAAATTAAAGGGCTTTCAATGCAGGTACATGAATTATTAAGCTACAGCATATTAATTTTCATTAAAGGGTATGTATTTGATGTCCTAACAAAGCATTAAGTGAAAGCAGCACTTCAGATTTTCTCTGAGAGGTCTCTCTTCAAACTTCCCTTTTTTAAAAATACTTATAATCTCATAAGCAGTTCCAAAAGAATACATTTGTTCTCTTTCAGCTGATACAATATTAAGGGAAAACCTTGTTAAAATACACCCCTTTACTTAAGACCTTCAGAAGGATCTTGAGTAGCAGATGCCTTGGAAAACTGGAAAACAATAAGAATTATAAGAATAATAAAAATTGTTGTTAATAAGAATAAAAGAATTTTTAAACACTTCAGGAATACTTTCTAATCCAGTTACTATGGTTACAAGTTTGTTGGAGATAAAGCAGTTATATGGCAATGATGGAATTGATTCTGACCAATATTGATATATCCAGTACCTAATTTCCTGCTCCATAATAAATCATGCTAATGACCTTAAGGAGAGCAGCAAACAAGAGATTTTTATGCTCTAAAGCTGTTCAGCAAAGTACAAACAGTTTAACTGTCACATTGTTTGTGTTAACTTTGATCTCAAAAGTTGATATTCACAAACTTTGCTGCAGATGAAGGCTGAGGTGAAAAAAAGAGTCTGTCCCTGCCAGTAAATTTCCTGTTTACATTAACTAAGATGAAATAAAACTCGGACAAATAATTTTTCATTGGCACATCAATTTAATTGTAGAGTCGAGTTTAAAATATTTGGGTTATTTTTAGACATAACAGCTATTTCATGTAATGATACCCAGTGTTAGATACCTTTGCATGGTGTTTTTCTTAAATGGTTGATTATGGTCATCTTGCAAAAGCAAAACTGAGACATCTCCCCAAAATTCCAGGTCTGTGTCAGCTTCCTCACCCTAAATAAACCCCGGGCCCATGGGGTGTGACTCTGTTCCTGCTGTTCCTATAAATGGAGAGTGCCTTTGACAGCAGCAGCCAAAAGCCCCTTCCAGGGCTGCAGAATAACAGACGTGCAAAACACAGAGGGGAAAAAAAGATGCTATTAAAAAGACAGGAAGAGAAACACCGTAAGAGTGATTGAGAACAGGTTATTTTCCAATACTCAAACTGCAAAAGCTCACAAGGTTATTTTTTCTTCTTCCTAGAATACTAGGAATACTAGGGAGCCAAATGGCAAAGACAAACGTTTTCTATTTAGCAAGGGCAAAAATTCCACAAGTAGCCACACATTATGTGATAAATCATTAATCTGACTAGACAAGCAACATAGGATTATGTTTAAAACACTTCAATTGAGAACTCTAGAAAATACTACATTTTATTCTCTCTATACTGTTCAAAGTAAGTTTGCCTTCAGTTCTGCCATTCTCTAACTCTGTGCTTTTCATGAAACTACACTGATTTTCTGGTTAACTTTCATCTCTACCATCTTCCAAGATGATTCCATATCCTGAGTCGACCAGTGGGAAGTTGTTTTTATCCACTTGACTTTTTTTTCTGTCTTGTTTTAATTCAGTTGTTTGGAACGCCCACTCAAGCTGTCCGGTTTCTAAAAGTTATTTTCTTGTTGAATGGATACCTTTGAGCAAAGACTTGATCTCTGCATTCTTAGCAGGGCCGAGTTTGAACTTAATTCTGTAACCCTGGATTGGGAAAACGGGATGGTTGGTTCCAGCATTTCTGTTTGGAACCTTTAATTTGTGAATTTTTTTTCCTACAAATCTACTTATAGGGACACTTTTATTTTAAAGTAGGATGAGAAATTCAACAGACTTACACAGTGTTACTTAGCAGAGTGCTGAGTTAATATGTGACTAGTAAGAAGATGACAGCTGCAGAATGTTGAACTCAGGGGAGAGAACATGAACACAGAGGTTCCTTTAAATCAATTAAGATATTTATTTGATGGCTCTGAACTGGTTCATACTCCTTCAGATGTGACCTGTTTGTTATCTGAATACTAAACCTTCTCCACCCAATCGTTTTCCTGTCCCATTCCAAGCAATTCCTTTGGTTTCTTATTATACAGTCAGTTCTTAGCAAGTTTATGGTGTAATATAAAGCAATATCCAAATGAATGACATTTTAGGGACAAAATTAACTTATCCCTGCCAATTTGCAAACTAAATACTGTCATACTGTCAACCTTGGTGCCTCCGTTAATGAAAGACTTTAATAAAGGCATTTTGCAGAGTGGTCTGGCAACAAATTGGATGTTACCAGCTGTGGCTTGTTAAAGTGGTATCAAGAAAAGATGGTTGGCAGAGCATTTCCAGAAGGAAAAATTATATGTATTGTATATGGCTCATTTATAAGGTGGAGTAAATAGCTGTCACTTAGGAAACAATAGCAATTTTCTTCCTTCTGACTAACTGTTGGTTCTCTTCAATGATTAGTAACTAATTTTAACCTTTTTTTCTGTGTTTTACTCTTGGTTTTATCATACATAGATGATTCTTGATTTTTTTTTTTTTTCTCTTGCATGGCTGGAGTATCATCACAGCTTAAGTGGATAATGAGGACACCTTTTTTTTGCCTTACCTTCTTTAAAGACAAGCCAAAGTCTTTTATCACAGTTAATAATATGTCATTTGGAAGTAAATGTTGCTCTACTCTATTGACCTGTTTTTCTTTCAGGGTCAAATATATAAAAATGTGAATTATTTCATTGTAATCAAATGATCCACTGTTGACCTAAAATTTCCAGCTAGAGAAAACCCTTTAATAAGCAATTTCCTTTTGCTTATCTTTTGAAAAGGAGACTCTAATTTGACCATTTACTTTCTTTAAATTCACTCACAAAGAGAAAAATCACTTTCTGCCACTGAAACATCGCTTAGGAAAAGGCAAATGAAAAACTCAGACAATTGTACTTTTGGATCAACCTCCTTTTTCATGTTCTGTCATTAAATTATCAAGAGCATTGATTTTTGGTTTGGTCATCGTGTTCTTTATGTTTTTGGAGGCTGTTGTGGAGTGGTACTAATTATTGGAATTTCTATATTTGGAATAGAAATCCAGGAATCATGTCCTCCAAACTGGTTTTATATATACAGGTGCATAACAATGAGGACAGGCTGATACACACCCATCCAGACTTTCAGGAACTCTCTCCTTGGTTGATGCTTGGACGAAGCTTCTCGTATATACATCAAGTTATATTTTATTCACTATGTTTTTAGGGAAAATTTTTTAAAGCACACTAGGAAAATAGGATTTTCATCAAGGTTCCAACTGCTTCAGAAGTTTCTCTTTTCATTCCTACAAAGCACGGACGAAGCTATTAAGCTTTACATTTTCAATTGAGCCTCTGAATGGGTTTTGATAATAGAAATGTGTTCAACAATGAAGGCCAGAAATTGAAAGTAGTAGTGATCCCTATAATCCAATAACATGTGTTTTAATATATTAAAAAAAAAAAAAAAGCAAGTGTGGGTGTAGCTGAGTGTGGCTACAACTTGAATTCAGGGGCTATATTAATTTAACAGAAATTGTGTTCCAGCCTGATTTACAATACGTTATAAGTATTTTCATGATAATTGAAGTGATGAAAGCTCATTTCTACAAATAATAGTAACAAACCCAAGTCCTCTGTCTGTGATAACACCTCGAGCACAATGACCCTAAATAATCCCACAGCGCCCTCAGCGCCGCTGGTGTTATTTTCTGCTTCCTGACATTTCAAACTGGGATAAGAGGGAACACATCCCGGAGCTCCAGCTGACCTGGCTGGGAAATGAGTATCCATAAATATCCATGTGCAAAATGGAAACTCTTCCTTCCTTTCTCCACAGGTGTCAGTGGGTCTTTTCACTTGCATTGCACTGGAGGAACTTTGTGTCTTGGGTTGGTTTTGGACAAATTTGGGTAAAACTGAGCAAAAGGCTGAAAATGGATCAAGGAGCATCATCACTTGAATGCTGGGTTTTTTTGGGAGATCAGACTAAGGAAGCAGGTGTTTGGCACAGCAGCTTTTCCTCAACATATCCTTTTCTGCCTGACAAGGAAGCTCTCAAATGTTACTGGAGAAGCCGTTCCTGGTAGGGTTGGGATTTTGGTGAAATCAGTCATAAGTAGTGGGGAAATCATTAATTATGTAAAGGAAAAACTGTAAGGAACTGGATGAATGTCATACAATGAATTGAACAGTACAGAGCATGATGAAATTGTGTAAATAGGAAAACATAATGAATCAACTACTGTGCTGTTGGGTGAAGCTGAATTTTCTAAGGGTCACTGGAACATGAAAATCAATTTGTATCAACAGAATTCATTATAAATATTATTTCTTTAAAAAAGGTCATATATTAGCATTACTGAATTTTATTAATTTATTTTCTTTTGAGAATCCTAATTATTAATTAATAAATTATATTCTTTTAAAAAAACCCAATACAAACAGTTTTGTTTCCACTGGAGGTTCAAAAAGAGGATTCTTCAAAGTCCCCAACCTCCCTTAATAAAGTGAAAGTCCTGTCGAAATGGAAGAGTAAACTCTAAACTACTACCAGTAAAAATTTTTTTCTCAAGTATTTTGGAAACCAACATTCCCTTCCAAGGGAGGCTGTGCCACTCTGCAGATGTTGTCAAAGAAGGACAGGAGTCTGAAGGAGCATCTCAAAATGAAGTGTCAAGGGGAATGAATTCAGAGCAAACCAGAAAAATGAATATTATAAAACAGCAAAGACCAAGTTTGAAGAGAGCTCAAAGCGGGAATTGTTCAGCTCCTGACTGTGCCATGGAACTGCTGTGGGCCTTGGCTGCACTTGCACTGGAATGTGGGTGTCACATACCTCTCATTCTTTTAAAAAGCACCCTAGGAAGCCTTGGAAAATGTCAGGAACTACAACAGCCCACTAAATCCCATTCCTGCACCAGGAGATCAGGCAAAGTCAAGATGTAGCAGCCAGTGGAATGGATAAACCTTTGAATGATCATGAAGTGAACGTCAATGTGGAGCTTTTGAAGGCAAATCATATCTCATAAATGTATAAAGATCCGTGGAGGACTCACAGGTGTGGATAAATCTGATCAATAAACCAAGAAACTTGGATTTCTCCACCGAGAGGAAATGACTCCTTTGGCTAAAAGAGATTGAAACATCAGCGTGGAAATAGATTTTCATAGGGAAGGTTTTACCAGGAGATATTTTCAAGGGTCTTTACAGTGATTTGTGCTGTTTAACACAACAAAAATTATCTGGCAAAGGAGACAGCGAGGTGACAAGCGTTTGCAGATCATCCCAAACGAGTCTGACAAGGAATGAAAAGATTATGGTGTTGCAGAACGATTTAACAGCACCGAAGGATTGAGGCTGCTGATAATTTTTGTCAAGCATTGTGATATTCTTATAAATTGTCACAAGATGTAGAGGCCAAAGGGAAAGGGTGTCCTTCTTGCTGTTATGCCTGATGGTTTGGGCTCTGGTGTCGGTGCAGGATGAGACTGGTCACCATTAAAGGCAGAATACAGACGTGTCCTGGGACTGACCCACGGCCATTCTCGTGTCATTTGCTGTGCATGCTTCACCCTCGAATTGCTTGTTATTTTTACTGCTCTTTGTAAAGGAAACAAATTGAAAAAAATTTCAGGGGGGCTGCACAAATAGTTGCTTTGCAGATCTGTATTCCCACAAAGCACCTCAAGTTTAAGTTCTCGTTCTTCTCAATACAATTTATATCACCCAAATGTATCTGGAAAGCAGAGAGAAGGGGGGCAGGAATGTCTGATTCATTATTTGTCTTCAAATATTGCTTTATTATTTATACAGTCATTCTGCATTTCAAAAGCATATTGGCAACAGTAGAACTAAAAAGCTGTTTCTGAAAGCAGTGAGATTTAAATTGCCAAGGCCCAGGTTTTCGGGGGAATCGAGGTGCCTCATTTCCTTCAGCCTGACAGTGTGTGTAGTCCACAGTTAGAACTGGGAGTTAAACAGTTACTTCTTCTGGTATTTGTGATAATGTGGGCTCCTGTAGTGTAAAAGGAGGTATTATAATATCTGATTATCGAGCCACTCAGTCTTGCACTGATACAATCCCTGGAACAGACCCCCAAAAGCCTCTGGGGAAGCTCTGGGTGCTCCTGAATATTGTGGAATTACTAGAGCTGCTCAGAAAGAGGTCCCTTGTCTTTGGGTGACTTTTGGAGACAAGCAGTGTCTTGTATTGTAAAGGGCTCCTGGCCTTTAATTTGGTTCCTTTCTGCTGTTCACACCTGTAATCAGGGCTGACAGACACACTGTTTGCAGGTCAAATTGTCCTAATTTGTTGACTGTGCAGTTGCCTCTGGAGGCTGGGGGTCATTTGAACTTGAGCTTTTTAATGGGGTGATTTAAAGCTTCAGTTCTACCTCTTCCTTTCCTGGAGATGGGCTAAATTTAGCAACTAAATTTTCTGATATAATTTCTCCTAATATTTCTTTTCTGTAGATTTAGTTTACGGCTGATATACCGTGTTGCCAACTGAAAATTCCTCAGACAGGCCAAAGTGACAGACCTGGAGAAAATCAGTCCTTACTGATGAGAGATCTCTTTTCTTGCCTATTGATTTCTCTGGCTGGAATTGAAATGAATGATTCATAGTTGAACTGACTTGACTGTTCTTTCTAAACATCAATTTCAAAATGATCTCTGCTCTTCACATGAGCTGCTAATCCTGGGAATGTTTTACGAGCTTTCTGTATTCTAAACACAGTAAGTGTAGCCATAGAAACACACATATTAAGGGGCTTTTAATTATTAATAACCTTAGTAGACTTTGTTAAATTATTTTGGTACCTCCACAATGTGGTGTTGACTAATTTTTTTTTTTTTTTAAATTCCTAATACCATTAAATACTTTTTCTCCTTCTATTTGAGAATTGTGATCATATGCCTTCAGCCTTAATTTTTGGTGAGAATTAAACAACAAAACCTGATCCTGGGGAAACTCACCTGCTTCATTAATGTAGAGGTTTCTTTTGCCTCATTAATTACTGCCACAGTTTTACCTGCATTTCCCCTAAATTAGAGGAGAGAAACATATATATTTTAACTTTACTGCTGAATTCTTTCTGGGGATGGGTGTAGTCTTGTGCTTTCATCTTTATAGGTGTCAGCGTATTATTGGGAGGATCTCCAAATATTTCAACTCTACTTTCATATGAGATTCACTAATATTTTAGATAAGTTCAATCCTTTTTACCTGAAAGTGCAATATGAATGTTACTACATCAATATATAGTAAGTTTAAAACAGGTACAGTGTTATAAGTAACATACTTAATATTTACTGTAATTAGATGTTTTAGACTTACTATAACTGCAGTTTAATAGAGGGAGACAGCAATTGGGTACCTCAGAAATATCTGGTAACTCTTTAATTTGTTCTAAGTAATGGAACTAGGCTAATAATCTGTATAAACAGGTGAGTATGGATTGGGCTATTTGTTGACACTGAGTTAAAGAAATGTCTATGACAACCAGGTATATTTTGGATTCCCCCCTAAGTGATTATAGATTATCACTTAATAATGTCACTATCAGTAAGAAGTGGTTGCATGAAGTGGAAGCATCTGGGAAATTAAATTATGTTTTTGGTTTTAGGTGTGTATTCTCTTTACTCTTTATTAGCTGTAAGCCAGTGCCTTGTTATGGCTGTAAACCCAAGGCCTGGTTTTGAGCAAGGTGTAAAACCAAGGCCCAGAATAGCTGTGGCTGTTATTGACTAATAGTAGTTGCACAACAAAGCTGAGTCCACCACAGGTGGAGCAGGTACTGGTTGGATATTTATATTTTTGCCAGCTTAAAAGGCCACTGGAGACCTGTGTTTCTGTTTGCCTTCTGTTTTAATTCCATCATTAGAGGATAGATTGTGTGTTTGTTGGGCAGAACAGCACAAAGCCCTGATGTGAATCCACCTCCAAGGCCCCTGTTGTGCCAGACATCACCAGAGCACGGATTAATGTGGCTTTTTCTCCCAGAGTCTGATGTGTCTCAGAGTGGCAGGACCAGACTATGTCACATTCATTACTACTAAACCCCTTTGAGCAGCTCTTTTTAAGACAGGTTTAAAATTGCTGAGGCTTGTCCTGGTAGATGGAACAGATCCTCCTCACCACAAGCTCGTCTAGAAGCAAGACCCTGTTGCTGCAAGAAAGGGAATTTCTTTCTAATATTTAAAATAATTTATACAAATATCCCACTTTTTTTTTTCCTCTGTTTTATTCAGTGTGAAGACTTTTGCTTCTTGAATATCTCTATTCTTTTTTTCCTTCAGTCTCAACTAAAGTGTTAAAATGATTTTTTTTCCACACTATTAACTCCATTTACATTCTGCAAGACAAAGAACACAGAGCCATTATCCACCAAACCTATGTACGTAACAGTTTAAGAATTTAAAAGCTTAAACTTTCACAAAATCTTATTATTAGCTTTAAATAGTATTTTTTTCACATTGAACAGTGTTATGGCAAGCAATTCTATGTGACTGGAAAGCATTTAATTTTGTCAGAGTTAGAAAAGGTAAAGCTGCTGCAGCCTGGGTAGTGTATTAATGGGTTCAATCTGGAGCCTCCTGTAAAGATGTTTTTGATCTTTGGGAGTATTTCATATTTAAAAAGAGCATCTACATTTTCAACCCTCCAATAAATATTGGTTAAAACATCCAAAGATTGCCATGTGTAATCTTTAAGGCAGCCATTACTAGAGCTTTGATGAAATTATGAGGTTTTAGGTTTAATTTTTTTTATTGTTGGAGCCTTTTGCACAAGTGGGCATTACTGATTGTGGCAATCATTGCTTCATGTTGTTACATAGTAGATTTATTTGTTCACTAGTGAAACTTGAGGAAAAGATCTGTATTTATCAATGCACTTTGAAAACTGGGAAAATATTTTGAAGAATCTGCCTCACCTGGTATTTTTCGCTTGTGGTGGTCAAGAAGACACTGGTTTGGCTGATTTCTTGCATAAGGCTTCTGAATCAAAGGGATTATTGAAAACAGTAAATACAGTGTAGTTGGTCACTCATTCTGTGGATTATTTGTTATTTATCCTCAAAGAGATATCAGTAAATCTTATTAATACTATTTATAATCTGTCAGAGCTAAAACCAAGCAGTTGTTCAGTTCTTGCTGATATTCTTGATATCATTTCAATCCCACGTCAAACTGTGTCTGTAGATGTAGACACCAATCTTTGTCCACACATGCATATGTTAGTGCAGACAAATCTATACAAATATCTGTCTCAATAGGAGAAGAGACTAAAACAAAGACACCCTCAGCTTGGAACAAAGACAACTTTTGGCTTGCTGAGTCAGAGAATGTGGATGTTCTGCGTGGTTAAATTTTATGGCTCAGCTTCTACTCTTTTGAGGAAGGAAATTCTAAAATCTACATGAATTATCACTCTGAACCAGAGCGACTGTTTTCTGCATAAATTAAGTTTGGGTAATTGGTGTTGTTGCAAAATTGAATTAAATAGTTGTGCAAGTTCAGAATTAGGTTTACTGAGCCATCTTGATGTGAGGAAATATGAATAATATCTTATTGTCTGTGATTTTGTGGCAGAGAGCCCTCATAAAGGCACAAACAGGGCAAGACCTGTTTACAGTCTACATGCAGAACAAGTTCTTGGTGCTCACCAGCAGGAAGAACCTTCTGATTTCATGATACCCACCAGAAATTTGTGATTACACTTGATCCACTTGTGGGCTTTTAGAGCTTTATCAATCGTTTTAAATGTGCACTCCAAAACCCCTCTGTATTTTTGTCAAATACCTTGGAAAGAACAAATATTCCATGTTCTGGGTCTCTATGAACCCTTCAAGGTATTGTGTATTTATTGTGTGTTGTATCTTTAGATACAGCATCCTTACACTGAAAATTAGTTAGAAATAAAACTGCTATGAAATACATGGTAAAACCTCCAGTGAAATTATCAGGGTCAGAGATTCACCCTTCTTTTTTCTATATATTTAAGCAATGATTCTTCTTTATGAACTGGTTACTGGCTTTACACAAACCAGGCAGAAAGCAGACTGGTAGGTGCTGCATTTGTGGATTTTTAAATCTCTTTTCAATGGTAGTATGAATAGGTTTCTTACTAGTACAATAGCTTAATATAATATTTTTCAAATTGCCTATTTTTAGATTAAAGAAAGGCACTAATACTGTCATTTAATCACTAAAGACTGCTTTTGTTTCAAGTTAGAAGCAGTCAAATTTCTCAAGGTGTACTTAAAACTTTCTTTTGAGTATATAACCTTATCACTAGTTCCTGCCAAGTAGTTTTTGTGTTAGATCTCCAAACAGAGCCAAGGCAAAGGGGACCTGATTAAACAGAACTTACAGGAGACTTTTCTATTGACTCACAGACTTGGAGTTGAGGATGGTCACAGTGTCCTGTGTTGTTGAATTGAAACTGTTTGCTAAAATGAACTTTAACGTGTACCACAGTAACACCAGGTAGTAGATGAAGGAGGAGAGAGTGGTGGGAAGTCAACCTGAAAGTGCATTCGTGGAGATTTGGGTTTTAAATTTTGATATTCCTGTTGCAGGTTTAAGACTTGATGTTTTCCTGTAGGTCTATAAATTTAACAGAATAAAGTAGGGAGCAAAAAACATCCCCCAGAAGTATTTTTACAGCCATTTGTGTGCCCATCTAGTGATCCAGGAAGGAAAGCTGTCTAGGTTTGTGGTGTTAGTGGTGAGCTTGGATCTGGATAAGACTTGGAGTCAGAACCTGGGAGTCAGCTGTCATGAGTCACTGCGTGTTTTCTGAGACGTGCTGACAATACAGGCTCCCTTCTCATTTCCCACTCTGACTTAGCTTAAAACCTTTATTTGATCTGAAGTCAGGCTGAATATTATCCTTAGTGTGGGCAGGATTGTCCCCTCATTTTATACCTTTGAAGCCATCATTGTAGGTGGGTCAGGGTAGAGCTGAACAGTGGTTTTGTGTTACAAATGAGGAGGAAAAATCTGACAAAGCTTCCCTCTACCACCCTTGAATTCATTCTAATTCACCCCTGTTCAAGTTCTGTATTCACATATATCTGAGTTTCCAATGAATTCTATTTTGTCTTTTTACAGCAATGAATTAGAACTAAATAATAAGTAGAGTAACATTAATTATTCTTTTTTTCCCCCTAAGGCTACTGCAGTTACAGGCGTGTAGGTAACATTGTTAAGCTGTTTTGTGATCATATTGTTAATTAAGGGGCCAATATGAGAAAACACAAATTATATTTACCATTCATGACTTTGTTACATTTCTGCCTATCATTTTTAATAAGTTGTAGCTACTTACAGCTGTTTTGAACTGACATCTGACAGTTAATCATCTTAGATGAAAAGTGAGGTGGACTCGTTAAAACCTCAAATGAGTTTAGAGAACCAAAATTAAAATCCTTTATTTACAGCATAAAGTATCATAGAGCACTGTTACTCATAAAAGTATTAAGTGCTTCATCAGATTAAAATGTTTAAAGTTTTAAATGTCCCAGATAAATGTCAGATGTTGTTGCCATCTGTCCTTGACAGAAGCACCAACATCTGCTGAGACGCAGACCTGTGACCTCTAGATAAGTTTCTATACACAGAAAAATATTTATCTTCCTCCTATGACCTTCCATGCACAAGACATGAGCCATGGATTTGTTTCCTAGGGAACTAGTGACTGAGGAAAATCTATAATTAGATCTGTGGGTTGCTTGCTACAAATGGGAATTGGGTGCTAAGCAGGTTCTTAAAGTGTCCAGAAGTATTAGATAGACTTCATGTAATGGAACCAAATTTAGCAAAAAATACCCTTCATCGTGATATTTGTTTTTTAATATCTTCAATTGAAAAATTAAATACTTTTGATAGAGTACTTATTCCTCTGTGTTAATTTTAATTGCAAAATATTTTCAAAAGTCAAGACTCGGCAGGTTGCTAGTTAAAGCCAAAATAAAATTAGGCACAGTCTTCCAAAAAATTTCTTCAAATTAAACTGAGCCTTAATTTTCAAGAGGGGTTTTAGGTGAATCATTCTCATCAGCTCCATTTCTCTCACTTTACCACTCCTATTCACCTCCTCAGGTTGGCTCTGCGACTTCAGTGTCTTATTCTGCAATTCCAATTACTCTGCCCAGCTGGAGGTTCCCACTTAATCCAGACCTTGATTTCTTTCTTTGCAGCTTGCATGGAGGATCTAAAGATAACTTTTGTAGCCAAATCCCATGGGCAGTAAATGTGGCTGCAGGGAGAGGGGAGCAGTCAGCTTTTTGGTATTCCTTGGACAACCCAGGGCAGAGTTGTGCAGCCCTTCTCAGAGGGTTGGCTCAGCTGAAATGCTCCCCTGCTGCTGCCAGAGCTGGAGCTGAGTGCCCTGTGCTTGCTTGGATGCTGCAAGAGTGGCCTTGAGTAGTGAATTAAGATTTTGATCTTATTCAGAATAAATAGTACAGTGAAATACCTGGGGAAAGGTGCTGTAAATTGGGTCTGTTCTCTTTTCTCCCACTCCCTGTGCTTTCAGCTCTGTGAGTGGTAAGAGCACATTGTGTATTCTGTCCCATGTCCTGATTTCTGCAATTACAGACCAATCCAAATAATCCATTTGTCTGTTTGTTTTTTAAGGAGATCTTTTGAGTTCTTCTTCATTTAATATTGTCAATCACAGCCAGATTTTTCCTAACTAAGCACAGTTTTTGAGCTACTCCATCTGGCTGTCACTCAGACGACAGTGGTCCTTGAATTCCTTCAATTAACAGGATTTGCTAGTTAGTAACTTAAGTGGCAATTAAAATATGGTGATTAAATGGCTACTAAAAAGTCAAGTCAGCCAGTGAACTAACAAGACCTTCTGTGACAAGTAACACTTCTAGGTCCTTTTCCTTTGAGATCACAAAAAACTGTAAACTCTGTGCTGTCAGTAGGAAGATGTTATTGTGTCCAGAATCCTGAGTTTGGAGAAATATTTGGAATAGACAATTAAGAACAAGGGAAGTGAAAACTATTGATAATGAATCTCCTTGCTCTTTATAAATCAAGAATACAGGGGAGCTAATAAATTACCTGCAACAAAAGATAATGCACATGTCAATGTGTTCATTGAATTACTCTGCTCCCATCTATGAGCAGATGCTCACTGTTAGCTATTTATATGGGTTAAATCCTCACATTTAAACCCCTGCAACTGGTTCTTGGGGGGGAATTGTTGCATCTGTGTTCAGATGCAATAATGAACCTTGGATCGAAGGGCCCCACCAGTGCACAGGGTGCACAAATTCAGTTTGTTTCCCTTGAACACCTGCACATCCTACTGCAAAGTTGAGCTGAATTTTGTAAACATTTATGCATAATTAGGATGAAAAGCCATTATGTTGAGGAGATAGTTTTCTGGTTGAATATCAAATATCCCATTTGTGTTGATTATCCTAAAAAGACCTCAAAAATGGTGGAACAACTTCACCAGGTTTTCATGTGTTGTGTCATTTTCATATATCAAGATATGTTGTTGAAATATGGAATTTATTAATCTCGGCGAATTTCAGCCTTAAAGTTGGTTTTAATTGGTAAAATGTTATATTTGCCCTGGTGTAATGAAATCGTAGTTGGTGTAGTACCTTTTATAGGATGTAGAGCCCAAGTCCAACAAAAATACTTCTATAAACCCCCTGCTTTTCAAGCGGTGCAAGTTCTATTTCCTTTGTGTGTGTAAAGTTCTGACTGTGGTACCTGATGAGAATTCCTGCAATTTAGTCTCCATTCCTTCAGGAGAGGAACATTTGTACCGTTTGCAGCCCCCAGTCAGTCTTGGAAACGTGCAGCAAAAATACGCTAAAGCTGTGTGCTTGAGTTCTCCGAAATTTGCCACTTCCTGAAATGTTTTGCATGACAAAGCTCGTAGTCAAGATGCTAAAAAGAACCCTCTTGAGAATATTGTTGTATGATTTTTCATTTTTGTAATTCGTTTAATTTCAATGCCTGATTTTGTTAGTTCCCATTTCACGTCTCTGACAGTTGGTATAAAAGTTTCCACCTTCAAGGTGTTGGTACACCCAGCACTCAATATTTCAGATATTTTATACAGATATTAAAAAAGCTTCAATTTAGGGATGCACTGTTGCAATAAGACACGTGCTCCTGGGGTTTTTTTTGTAATTCATAAGAATCTTAAGAGAACCAGTGCAAAAGAATGTAGTAGAAAGTAATTGTTAATCTTGCAATATGTTTTAACATATGTAATATGTTTTAAAATGTATGAGTGTATAAGAATAAATAACAAATAATCCACAGGAGCAAACACAGAATGTAAACTTAGTTAAGGGATTAATGACATTGTGTTGAAAGTTTTAAGTGATCTCATTGATTGAAAACATCATGCAATAATTCAGCCAAATCAGTGTCTTAAAGTGCAACATTCAGACATTTTCCAGTCATGTGTTTCACCCAGTTAAAATTAAGTCTTGGGGATCTGAAATAGAAAATAGACCTTGAAAATTAAAAATAACCGAATTATGGCTTTCTTTACTGAATTAAATCTGTTGTCTATATAAGTTTTTCTTTCTCTGAGAGACCTGTATATGTGCATTCTTAGTGGGACTGGCAACAGCATCAAGCAAAATACTTGGAGTTGACGGCACAGAAACAATCTCTACTCTAATAAATGTAATTTCCCCCAGCTTTGGTTCCCCCAGAAACCAAACTCTTCACCTTAACTTTGTGTTCTGTTATCCTGGGAGGTTGGGCCACTGTTGTATATTCAGATTGCTGGTTGACTTTCATTTTCCATTCTGTGTCCAAGGTTTCTGGAGTGCACAAATATTAGGATTTAAGTGACTGGCTGATTTCAGCTTTGCAGTGGAAGCACGTGGAGATGTTCGCAGCTCTGAAAATCTTGCCTCACACATAGACTGGAGACTAAAAAGTGATCTGGAAATGTTTTGAAATTTAAGACTGACATTACCTGAGTTGTTGTATTACACGAACACCTTTAATTGCTGAAGTTTTGTTCTGCTGTTTACTTGAACTTTGGAAATATTGTTCATTCTTGTCTCCGTCAGCTCAGCTGTTGTTTGAGATGACATCCTGAATGGGCACTTGTCCAGATGTGTTTTGGTTGATAATATAATGTAGCTGAGAGCCAGGCTGTTTATGTTTGTGAACATGAAAAAGTGTTACCTGAAAGGTATCCTGTCATATACAGAGTGTTGGGTTTATCCCTAATTATCATGAACAAAGGACAGAGTTGCTCAGAGAAGCTTTATTATTTCTGCTACCATGACGAGAATAAATCACCTGGATTTTCTTGGCTATATGGAGTGAATCTGGAGAAAATCCTAATCAGAGAGAAAGCAAAGGTCAGGTTTAATTAATGGAGATAGAAGTAATCATTTTTCTTGATAAATTAGTAAATTCAGTAGATCATATGAATTCCTTTCTAGCCCCAGGTCTGGCATGTTCAGCTTGCAGCACCCAAGCAGGTTCTGTTGGTTAATGCTTTTGAATAACGAGGGGAGTATTTTGCATTTGTTTTGGTTGAAAGAGTATTTGAGTCAGTGTGGAGCAGATGGAGCCTCTGACTGTAAAGAGTGATTTTCAGTATGGCAGGACAGGAAGTGTCTGTTTAAATATTTATACAGTATCTAAACAATTGGTCTAAACCATTGTTTTACTCTTGTGGAACTCAGTGATTAAAGGGAAAAAAATAGTTTGTCTTTAAATATTCCATGAATAAATTTGCCTCCTAGGAGGCATGGGGAAGTGGGAAACACCAAAACCAAACAACCCTACATAAAATAATAATAAAAATAAAATAAAACACCAGTGAGACACTCTAACACTCTGGAATGAAAAGAACTGGAGTGTGAACCAAATATTCCTGTCTGAGGGTGGGATTTGTTTTCTAATTAAAAAGTGAAACTAATATGATGCATCTCAAATTCACCTGGTGTCAAGAACTAAGAAATCATGGAACTGGTCGAGGCAAACACATTTTAAAGAATGAAACTGGTAAAGGGGGTTGGTGTTGCTTAGGACGGATTTGCTGGGGTTGCAGAACTGTGAAGTTTCTCTCTGGGGGCACTGTGGGTTTTTTGTACTTCCATTTCTCTTCCTCTCTTGAGAACACTGATTTACTTTTGTGATAAACCCGTAACAACAGGGGGATCACATTGCAGAAATGAGTTTAGCTGCAAGGGATACATAATGTCAGCTGAAAAATAGCACTTGGGAAATATGTTTTGGCCATGGTTCAGCAAAAAGCAGCTCCTGTCAGCTACGTAATGCTCTGTTTTCTTGAAAGTGTCTTTTAGCTGAGCAGAATCATAGAGTCTCTGCCTTTTTGGAAAATAAAAATGCTGCTCTGTCATGGTGTTATATCTGTGGCCCTGACAAGGCTGGTGTGGATCACTTCACTTCCCAGTACATTTATTCTCTGACATAACCTCGAAATGGGAAAAACGTGGGAAAGGGAGTGGCATCTAAGTCTACATCTGGGACTGTCCCCAGGGTCCTGGGTGAGGAAACAGCCTTCAATAATCTGTATTATTGTGGGATGCTCAGCTGGCATCTCTTCTGTCTGTGCCATCTGCCCATGCAAAGTCAAGGCTGTTCTGAATTGTGAGATCAAAACAAGGGAAAATGAAACAGGTAGAAAGTGGGAACCTAAAGAGGGTATGACTGCCTTCTCCATATTCTCTGTGGATGGGGGATAGGGTCTTGTGAAGCCTTAATGATCATCCCTAAGACTGAAGTCTTTCTATGCAACACTGTTGCGTGGTGCAGACATTTCCAGTTTTAGAGCCTGCACTGAAGTTCCTGAAGCTGTGAAAAAAACCCCGATGAAAATAACTGTTTCTCATCGGGCCCTCAGGTAGCTGGAACTGTGGGATTTCATTTGTGCATTTCAGAAATGTAAAAAATGAAACCCCGAAGTAAACATTCCAGCAGTAATAATCTGGCCTTGTTTTATCTCAGCCAGGAAATGGGGAGAGCATTGTTCTGCAAAGGCATTGTGAACGAGGACATTTTCATGTGTTTATGCCAGTGTTCAGAATATCAGTCTTGCCAGAGGAGATGTCAGACAATCCTCTTGTTTTCTTCTTTGCTCTTGTTGAAGCACCAAACCATATGGCAAATTAAGGCTGATTTTTATTAAACTTTTCATTGTACTGAGCTTAGTGCGAACTGGGAAATGCACTTTCTTTGAACTACGCAGCCATTATATAAGCATCTTAATTAGGAGATGTTAATGGTCTCCCTTGTATTCCTGGGAGTTTGCAGCTCCCTCTTGTGGCTAATTAAGCGGGTTTAAGAATCTGAAAATTCCTTTTCGTGAGATGACAGCCATGCCGTGGCACACGGAGCAGCTCCTGGGCTGTGATAAAACATCGAGCACAAGGTGCTGTGCAATAACTGGATGCAGAGACACGTATATAACACAGATAAAAGAGAAAGGTCTGCACAGAGTTGTACCCTGAATGTGACAGATCCCTGAAGCTTTAAAAAAGCTGAGTGGGCACATCCAGAGCAATTCTGCTGGCTGGGAACTCTGTTGTTCCTGTACATCAGATGCTGCTCGCGTGGGGTTGAGGTATGGGATCTGTCAGAGCTCCAAGGAGTACAAATCTTTCAGGCACCACGTTGGGATGTCATGCAATCAAATTCGAGGTTAAGATCTTTGCTAGATTTGAAGTTGAGAAGAAATTTTCCTTCCAGTCAGGTTTTCAGGGACCATTCTTATTCTTTCTTATTCTTATTCTTTCTTATTCTACTTCTACCTTTCTGTCTGGCAGATTTTTGATAAATTCCCTTGCAGTGCTCAACATTTGTTCTGCTTTATCTCTGTGACTTCTTAGAACTGGGACATTGTGCCTATACTGCATCTTAAATTTGTCATAAACAGGTAATATTTGATGGCTCTGGTGGAAATGGCTGTAGTGGAAACATCTCTGAGTTAGATTTTTGTGCTGGCCTGGACATGATTTCAGGCCTTTCAAACCACTGTTCCTGGGAAGGTGCACTTGGCTTGGAATAAGTCTCAGACATCAGGGCAGAAAATGATCAATTCGTCTTTTTCCTAAAAAAGTGAGTAATGATCATGGCACTGCCAAATCTCGAGCACAGCTTTGTGTTGAGAAAAACAGATGGTTTTAGGCTTTATGTAAAAAAATACCAGACTGACCAGCAGGTAACTTTTCAGTAGGAGACATTAGGTTTCAATCTCATCACAAAACCAGAAATTGCAAAGTGACTTTGCCCTTTTGTCACCTGCAGTGTTGGTTTGGCCTCCCAGACTCAAAAATACGCAAGGAAATTTCTTCCATTAGCGTTTCTGAGTGTTGGAAGGAGGAATTAAAAGAAAAAAAAAGTGAAACAGGTTTTTACTTTGAAATTTCTCCCATCCCCAAAGGGTTTGCGAATGGAAACTTTATCTCTGAAAATGCTGATTTCCTATTTCGTAACTTGTGGCAATTTTTTTTTTCTCCATTAAAATAAAGGAATAATGATTATGGAGTTAAGTCAAAATCTCACTGCCCAGTAATCTGCAAACCAGTGTTGCTGAACCCACAGCAATAGGGCAGCAAACATTTATTTCCTCAGGGACATTATTAAACAACCTGCATATTTATTATCTCCAAATTGGAGCAGGTCCAGACTTCTAAGGCGACTTTCTCCCTTCCTTTTCCTGAGCTGTGATTCAGACCAGCATATAAATTTTTGATTTAACGTTTCTGCAGAAATATTAGTGATGTGAATTTGCTGGAAAACAAAAGAACATGAAACAGCAGCGGGAAGGAACAAGTTGGCAAAATAGTCAGCCTTGAAGGGCAAGATTAATTGCTAATCCTTCAGATTCTGATGTACAAATACAAACTTGCAAAGCATGTAGCTTATAACCAACATTTTGTGGCTGTGGAAGTTTGTAAATGCTGCTGTCACTAACATGAGACTGGCTTGAAATCAGATTTTTAGGGATTTTTTTCTTATGGGAAATAAGGTGAGGTAACAAGGAGTTGTGTGTATATCTGTATGTACAAATTTGGGAAGTGGACTAATTCCAGCTGTGTGACTAAGCAGAGTTCTGGATAGGATACTCAGATATTTTTGTGTGGAGTTTTTTTCCCTTAATTTAAAATCCTGGGATTCTGGGAGAGGAAGAGTGTAAAAAGGAATAAAGGGGGAAAAAACCGACCTGAAAGTGGTGTTTTGTAGTGACTTCACAATGCCTAATAAAAAGGATGGACTAATTGGAAAATCTTGTATGATGGCTCTCTGGTATGGTAAAGGTTGTTATGAAATAAGTGTGTTCCATGACAATCAGTCCAATATATCTCCTTTCTTTTCTTTTTCTTTTTCTTTTTTTTTTTTTTGGGTAAGTTTGTGCTGGTTTTATCAATTTAACTAAAAAATTAACATTAAATAAAACATTAAATTCTAAACACAGAGTGACCACAGTAGTGATGGAATAGTAGAAACTTTCAGTGGTTAAATAGAAGACACTCAATACAACATAGTAACTGGCTAAGGATATGAGTAGCTTTTCCAGGATTTAGCACAAAACTGCACAGTGTTTTCTACATGACTGAAATCTTATTTTATAGTTCCATTTTATTGGCAGGGAATACACCTCAGCATTAGGTAAAAGACTGAAATTACTGCAGTGGTTTTAGAATGATTTTCAAAGATGTTATATTATGGCTGTCACTTTTTTTCTGCCACGCAGGTCATCAGAAGTGAAGGGACAGAGGGAGCAAAATTTCGACTCTCTGGGAAGGGAGTGGATCAAGACCCAAAAGGGATTTTTAGGATCAATGAGATCACCGGGGATGTGTCTGTGACCCGAACCCTCGACAGAGAAGCCATTGCCAATTATGAGGTGAGTGCTCACAGCAATAACATCTCTGTCTCCGTGTCAATGGTGTGTATTTTTTGTGTGTTTGCTCTTTAAAGATGCGCAGTTAAATTGAGGACTGAATCGCAGCTACTGTCCTAGAAAATTTCCAGAAGAAGCATTTGTCCTTTTGGAAGTGGTAAATGTGTTTATTTTTATATGCAGCCTCTTCTGCTTTCTGAATGGAACTTCTGCCATTTATCTTTAGCAGAAATGCTGTCTGAACATTGTGTGTGTGTTTGATTGGCGAATATGAAATTTTGTTTGGACAAAAGGACATCCTTTGGGAAAGTTGCCACTATAGTACTACAGGGTTGTACTTCATTATTGTCAAACAGTCAGTGGAATGTACCATGGAACTCCACTTTTAGTAATGGATATCTTTAATAGAGGTAAAGGAGATTCTGATAGTATGAAAATGTTAGCAGATACATTTCTGTCAGATATACATCACCTATGAAGATTCCTTTCCTTGTCAATAAATGCTGTGTTTCTCTCCATTGAACCTCTAATAAATGAGCTCTGAGATCTGCAAAATTACTGCTCCAAAATGTCCTGAAATACTGTGAACAGAGGGTCTGCCAATTAATGTTCTCTCTTGCTCTGGAAATGTGCAGTCAGATAAACTGTGTCTGGCCACCTGGATACAGAGGAGCAGCAGAATTCCACATGGAATTGTGTCACAACCTGGGGGACTGATCTCCAATGCCTCTGGCAGCAGGAAGCACCTGGTGGGGCATTGGCTCTGGGGACAGCCCTGGCTGCTGTCCCTGACCTCTGCTGTGTTCTGCCGAGCTGTGATCAATACTTAGACTCTCAGTGCTGTGTCCCTCCTCCTCTGGGAGAGTTTGCCAGTCAGATGACTAGTCATCCTTCCTCAAACAGCACTGCTAAAATTTACCATATGTTGGTTTTCAACACTTAAACATCCACTTCTTCTGTGGGTCTGCAGTGAAATGTATGTTAACCGCTCACACGGGGTTTATGGGAGATGCTGACGTCCTTCTTGCAGGGAAAACACTGCAGTTTCTCTTTTTAACGCTGTGCCTTGTCTTCATTTACCAGCTGTTTCTTATTTTATCAGTAGCTTCCCACCTTAGTGCATTTGGTAGAAACCTTGAATATTTTTGTGCTGGAAAACCAGAGTAGACTTTTCAACTCAACGCGTCAAAACACAAATGGCCCTGCTATCTGATCTGGCAAAAGACACACCTAAATTAAGACAAAACCTTTTCCCTGGAGGACCCTTTATGAAACCACGTGAGTTATACACAAATAGTGTGTTGTAGCAGATTATCCAGAGCAATGTGGATGTGCAGCCTAACAGGCTGAAGTGCTTCCTAAGCTGTTCCCCAGCCTCTGCTCAGCAGGCTCCCGGCACCCTGTGGAGCAAAACCGAGTTGAAAAGTCGTGCAGGAGAACCCTCAGCTTGATGACTCTGTCTTTGAATCCAGCCCTTTGTTTTCCAATAAAGATGTGTTATGGCATCAGGGAGACAGCAGGATTTTCTCCCTGATTTCCTTGGTACTCTGGAAGATGAATAAACTGAAAAGTCCTTAACTTTCTCTCAGAAAGTGTTTTCTGGTTTTGTTTGAGCTTCTCCCTGCCCAGTGTTGATGTTCTGAGAGAAAATTCAAAGCAAAAGGCAAACAAGGAAAGAATAGATCACTGTGAAAAAATGCAAGTTCTTTACAAGTCATCATGCTATCAAGTGTATAATCAGTGATGATTATAATATAAAATAATATGTAATATAAAAAGTATTTTATAAATACTATAAAAGGATGAAATCTGTTTGAATCCTTCAGCTACACAGAGGGATGCTGTGCCTGAGCACTGATTTACTCCCTGTGCTTAATGCATATGTACTCAAGGGGTGAGAGTTTAAAAATGTTAATAAGGCATGAAATAGAGCTTTGGTGATCACAATATTTCATAGAACTTTGCAGAGTTTTCCACCTCAAAATGTTTTACATTAGCTAAGAATATTTAATTGATTATAAAAATTTGAGTGTATTTTTCTTTGAATGTTTGAAATTCTGTTTTTTTACTGCCCTCTTTCTCCTGAAGGAATGTTGGAAAACTTGTAGGAGTTTTTTGTGTATTCATTACTGGAGAAAAACTATTAAATTAGAGGAGTACTGGATTCCACACAGCTGATTGTCTGAGTTAATCCCTTCTTTCTGCAAGTGTTTTATTTCTAGTAAAAGCTGCAAAATATTTTGAAATAGAATGAAACATTCTGTCTGAGGGTCAGGGCCTGCCATCTCTTTGGTGCTGCCCATTTGCACGACAACTGTGTTTTCAGAGGAGTTTAAAATTTGTTTTTTAGCAAAGGAAACTCAAGCTGGCAAGAGGAATATGAGGCAGCTTGTATTAATGACACCCCCTTGAAATAGACTTATTTATGCAATTGGTTTATAAGTTTATTTTTTAGGAATTCAGTTAAATTGATCAAAACGAACAAGGAAGTGAGATTTCACCAAAATATTAATGTTGGGGGGATTAGTTGCCAAAGCAGTTCTAACTTAATCACCTGCAAATTTGAAAATGTGATGGTTTCTACTGAGAAACTGAACCTGTGCCTGGGTGAGACAGCAAAGCTCCAGATGCCACCAGGGTGAGATGTAACAATTAGTAATCTTTGCTCTCGTGTGTATGGAACTATGCTAATGCAATCCTGTTTACCAGCAGAAAAAGGGAGATGCTCCTGGTGTGTTCTTCCCTGTAATTTTGTGGTTTGTCTTCTTAAAGGTCAGAGATTGTCAGTCAGCCCCAGTTTTAAGTGAGAGCTGTTTCTGAAGAAGAGCAGGAGGATGCAGGGACAATGTACCAGTCTGTTTTAGGAAAGTGTGTAGTAACTCATTTTTCTTACTAAAGAGTTTTGATAAAAAGCATCCTCATAGGAATTCTCTGGGTCAGAGTACACCAGGGGATTTACATTGAATGGTTTTGCTTTGGGGCTTGCTACAGCCTGTTGACAAAACCACCAAATGATGCTCTGAAGAAGGGTCTTAAGCAGGCTGTGGGCACGTTATTGAATTGCTTCTGGGTTGGGGAGATAAGAGGTAGCCTAGAGCCCCTATTTAGTGGGAGCAAAAGGTGTTCAGTTGTACAAATGTGCTCTCAAGCATATTTGGTTTTCTCTCAAAATTTGAATAAATAAGACTACTCAGAAGTTTCAGACAATGGCGAATAATTTATTTATTTCCTATTGAAAAGTGCAGATGTGTAAAAGTAGATGAAGGAACTTGGTGGGGAGACTTAAGATGGATTTTCTAGTCCAAATCAAGGAGGCACACACCACCCAAAAGCTGCCAATAATCTGTGCAATTCAGAGTTCACTTCAGACCTACAGTCCTTCCTGATTCCAGCAGGGAAGGAATATTGGTGACTTTTCAGTTCTGTCTTTGAGCAAAATAAATCAAGTGCTTGTATAAAGAGCTGTGATAACAGGGCTAAAGAAATCCAGTGAAGCTGGAAGGCTACTTGTGTTCAGTGTTGATAAAACACCAGTGAATTGGGAAACAAAGGGTCAAATAGAGGGCCAGTGAAAGTAGAGGTCTGAAAACCAATGATTATGGGGTAATCTGTTAATTAAAACCCCTGAGCTAATTTTCAAACCCTCACATTTGCCTAGATAATGTATTTGTAGGCAGAATGATTTCCTGCAGGTAAAAGCAGGAAGAGTTGCATAGATGGATTACCATGACCAAGGTGACAAAGTTGCTGAGTTCTAGAACTATGTGTTCTTTACTCAGAGTTTGTTAGGTACAGAAGAATTGGGAACAATATTTCATTGAGTTTTTTCTGAGGTGCATGAGATTTTGGGTTAGGCATTCCTTGAGTACAGGACAAACCCAGTTCTGTAACCTCTTAAGCATCAGTGGCAAAGTGCCACTGGGAGGTTCCAGTCTCAAGATTTTAAAGGGTGTTGCCATTGTTGATTGGCTTTTTCATAACTACTTGCCAAGTGTAAATATGTGTGGAAGAGAAATAATCCCAAAGTGATCCTCTGCAAGCATGAAAGGAAGCAGCTTGATAAAACTGTTCAGTGACAGTGTGCAAATTAGAGCTGTGACCAAATTTACCTAGGCAATTTGAGCTGCTAATGAAGAGTTAGTTTTAATTATTTTTTAAGTAAAGAGCTTTATTTGCTTTAGAAAATACTTAACAAGCAGAGGTGTGAAATCGGCTCTCAGCTTTTTTTATACCGGCGGATCACACTTCTGTTAAAGGATGCCTTGCAACTGGTGGTGACAGACTGAGATATTTAGAAAACTTGTGTTAACAGGGCTGAAAAAGCAAATTGGGAGTATGTAGTTCTGGGTGGTATTGTTTCTGTAAATTGGATGACAAGTAGGTTGAGAAGGGAGCAAAAGATTTCAGAGCCATCAACAGCCACCAGCTCTCAGTGTGAGCTGCCTCCCTTCAGGGTACATGTGACTGAGCCAGACACTGAGGGGGATGCTGCAGTCCTAATGGACTCTTATTTCTGTGTTGAATTTGCAACAAATAATGGAAATACTTCACAGTGAGGAGGAAAACTAGCTTGGTCAGGTGCTGAGGAGTGTTTTGTGAACAAGATTTGTAAGTGCTTTAATGCATTTTTGCAGATCCAGAAAGCGTTGCTGCAACGAAGCCCCCGAAGGGAACAACTGTAATTTATTGTGTGCAGAAGAACGAATTTGTCTTGTGTGTGAGCCTGGTTTAGTGCAGCCACATCCTTTCCAGAATGATTTATCATACCCTGGTACCGAATCCCTGCAATGTGCAGGGTGGAGATCTATGGACAGCACAAAAACATGCTACTCTTTCACAAGGAAAACCGTGGCTTTGCCTCTGACTTCAAGGCTGGTCTGAAATGTAATTTAATCTTGGTTTTCTGCCCTGGCAGGTTGGTCTGAAGTGTCAGGGATCTGCTCTGTCCTGAGCTGAAACCTGATGGGGAATGTCAGACCTCAGTCATCTCCCACTAATATCCCCAAAAATGAAGGCACTCGTTCATGGGAGGAGGGATTAGGTCTTGTAGGGATGTAAATTTTAGTAAAATATGCTTGGTTTAATTGCATCATTAATACACAGAGCAAACCTGTTAAAACACTGGTGCTCTCAAATTACATCTGTTCCATCAAAAAAGTTTGCAGTAATGGCAGAGTGCAAAGTTTCAGGGAGGAATCCTGACTACTTAACGAGGGGAAAAGTAAGGAAGTATCACCAAAAAAAACAAACAAACAAAAGAGTTCTCTTGGAGCTATAAAATCTAATTATTAATGAGATAGAAAATTATTTATGTACATGAGATGCAGAGAAAAAGATCTCTGTATTTTGTGTTCCACATGTATGTGCAGAGAGGGCATGAGATGTATGTTTTTTCTTTAAACTGCTGTGTTTACATAGAAGTTCTTTAATGTGTTCACATGGTAGGGTACCAGGTAAATTCAGAGAGGGCTGTTTTGAATTAATTTTATGTTTTGACTACAGAGAGGGAGAAATGAACACTGACTCAAAGAGCCATTAGTATTTTCTGGCAACATTACTTGCACTTTAGTTCCCTCTACATGAACTTTTCAGTGAGAAGCTGACAAGATTTAGACACAGGGGGTGTTTTTTTAGGATGCCACAGACTGGAGTAAACCAGCTATTGTTTCTTGAACATAATTAGTATTTCTTATTTTTTTCCCATTATGAAACAACAAGATTGAGTATTAACAGATCAAACACCATCAAACCTGGAAGCAGAAACAAACCCAGCAGAAGCAAAGGTCCAGATCCTTCACTGAGATCTGTGTGGGCAGATTCCTGATTTCATGGGGAACTTTCTACCATTGATTGTTTCCCAAGGTCAAAACCAAGGTGATCACTGGAATCAAGTGCATAAATCTGACTTGGGAGCATATAAATTTTAAGTGGAGTCCCATTTCTTAGAACTACAATTTAAATAATTGCTTGCACAACCAGGATATAAATGGGATTTCCAACTACTGGAAATATCTCTCTCTCTCCCGAGGTTGGTTTCTGGGATAAAAAGAAAACCTGACAGGAAATGAAGTTAAAATTCATGTTATTCTTATGTATATTCTCCCATTTTGTCTTGAGGGAATAAAATATTGTATATAAACTCTCCAATTTACCATTTTGACTGGAAATAGTCTATTCAATTCATACTGTGTGTTATTCAATACATCTTAAGGTTATGAGGTATCAGCAGGGTACTGTGATTCCTTTCAGAAGCCAGTAGCATCCTCATACCATTTATGTGGAAAACATGCAAAAGTCAACAGTTAGTTTTGTTGGAGGGCATTTGCTTTGCTCTTAGTTCTGCCTGCCTGCGTGGCTTTGACGTTCCCACTGTTCAACAGCACTGTCATGTCATTTGTAGGAGGAAGAGAGCGAGGTTTTGTTCAAGGGAAAAATCAGCAAGGTTTGTTTAGAACCCATAACTGTCAAGACAAGGCAGTGGGCTCGGATTTCCAACCTGACAATAGTAGACTCCAAACACCAGGAGAAATTAGTATTGTCTTAGTGAAGAGTGGGGAGTGGGAATACACAGCAGTAAGAATGAAAAAAAAAATTGAGTTTACTGACACGGTAGCAAATGACATAAAATTTGGTTTCGTGGCTGTTTAGTTTGGTTTGTTTGAGGTTTTTTTGTTTGTTTGGGGTTTTTGTTTGTTTGGGTTTTTCTTTGTTTTTTTTTGGGGGGTTGTTTGTTTGTTTGTTGCTTTTTTAAATTATTATTATTTTCTAATAGAACACCACTCCTGGAAAGAAAAATGATGTGTTCAGTAAGACAAGAGGAGACTAATAACATTTTTTGTCATATTATGTTAATAGCCTGTGAAACCACTTTCATTAGTGCATATTAATTGCATTATAAGGCAATTAAATGTCATTGTGATACTTCACTCTTTACCATGATCCGTTTATTTGTTTCTTTTCCTTGTCTGTTCATGTTATTGCAGCCCTTGGAATATCTTGCTGAGGGTTCACTCGTCCGGGTGCACCATCAATATCTAGGAGACATTTTGCCCTTTCCCCAGCCCTCGTGTTTTCCTGCAGTGAAAGGAATCCTTGAAAGGAATCTCCCAGCTGTGTGTGGGGATGGACATGGCAGCAGTTCCCAGGGATTGCTGTTGGATTGAGCCTCTCCAGAAAGGGCAGGGCAGGTCTGAGTGGAGGGGAGGGAAAGACCAAGTGAGCTCCCACAGCTCGGGTCTGTCCTACCTGTTACTTTGTGGACCCAAATTCTGTGCAATTTTTCCCCATTTTTTGGTGTACTCTGGACTCAGATGTGCCTGATTCACCCACAGGTAAAAGGTGCATTTTAAGAGTTTACAGGAAAAGTGGGAACATCTCTTTTTCTGGTTGGTACAAGTCAGACTTGGTTTGGAAATTTTTTTCTGCTCATAAACTTTTCTTGAACTCATTTTGATATATTGGCATTTTGCAAACTAACCATAGATCAAGCAGGAACTATTAATCTGGTCTTTATGAATGGTCCTGGTTCACCTCTTATTAGGTGTATATTTTTGTTCGTTTGCTTTTCTGAATAAGTGCACAAGCTCTGAGCTTCTTGATTCTTTGCTAAGTGTGCAAATATGTTGCAGTGGGTATTTTGACTTGTCCTGTGGCTCAAGTCAAAGTCTTGAAGGTCTGGCCTTGCTATTTTGCAACACTACTTTGATCTTTTCCTAGTCCATTATCAACATCCAGAATGTAACACAGACATTTTTGAAGTTTGGTTGTTCAAATTTCCATTTATCTTATTCCTCCTAATACAGAAAGAATTCTCTCTTATTTACATATTTGGTAAAAAAATCAGAATCTTAATGTTCTAATTGCTGGAAAGACCTTGATTTCTGTGGCTATTTGTTGATCTCAGAAATGTGGGTCCATAACAACCTATAGCTTCTGTTTCTAAAGAAGACAAACATGGGTTGAAATAGCTACTTCTTATTTTTATTTTATTTTTTTTAAGAACTGAAGCAATGAATTCATTATATCTTTTTGTCAATAATTTCCTGCCTGCACTTGGAGCACCTGCTGTCTCCCTGCCCTCTTGTTCTTTATGCACCTGAGGAAAACCATAAGACCTGTCTTATCCTTTCCTGCAACCTTTCTTCCATTTCCCACCTTCTTGCATCTCATTTCCCCTCACACTTTTACCTTCTCTCCATAACCCTTTTACTCTCCCTGTCTTTCTTGATGTTTTATGTCATCCACTTACACCCTCTGTGTGTCCTTATTCCCACACACTGCCCAGATTCCTGCTCTCTATAAACAGTGTTTCCAGGGCTGCACACAACCATCAGATGAGCATAAATTTGTTTGGTTATTGGGTAGAATAACCACTGTCCCTGCAAAAGCTGGGCTGCTTTAGCCATTCTAACCAGCTGTGTTCAGAGAGAAATCCCTTCAGAAGCCTGTGTTCTAGAAACCCTGGACTCTGCATTTCTTTCCACCTGACTCTACCTCCTCTGCATTTTTTGTGACACAGCCCAGGTGGTTCATATCAGATGCTAAGAAATTTTGGTGGAAAATTGAACTTTGTTTCCATTTTAATGCCTTTAAGTCTGTGTATCTCTTCCATCAGCTTATGGATATTAATTCAGGGAGCGTATGATTGGCTGGAAACTCCCAGCATTTAATTCATTAAAGTAATTCTAATTCACGGTTCTGTCAGCACTGGAATTGTGGTCTCCTCAAAAGGGAGCTGTACCAGAGCACCTGATATAATAATTAGTTCTGTGGCTTCAGAACAAGGAGTTTAATTCCTGATCTCTGTAAAATTATTCTAGGATAATAGGCTGTAATCTTAAAGCTGTATCTGCATGTGTTTGTGGCAAAAAACACCAGGTGGGTTTGTAATTTTTATGCAGAGGTAGATTTCAATTAATGTAGTGTGATATTTTTTCAAAATGTGTGAAAAGAATCTGTATAAAATTAAGAAATAAGGATGCTTCAGTCAGTTTGTGGATTCTGTGTTCCAGTCCGCAAATTACTGTAACATCATTAAAGGGAATTAGGCTACAACAGAACTCTTAATTTAGATATCATTGTCCAGTTCAATGTGCAGTTACCTTCAAAATCAATTTTTTTTTTTATTTTTTCTTCCACTGAGAAGCCCTAAATATGATGCAATAGTTTCACAGGACCCCTAAGGTGGCATGTTCATTGTTACGTATTTTTTCCATATAAAGTCTATAAGAGACTTTGAGGAAAGATGACACTGTGGACCACGAGGTCTCTACTATTGAAATGTTGCTAAAATTACTATGTGCTATAAAAAGAAATTTAAAAAGGAGACATAAGGTTGGAGTCCAGGATCCACTTGGCCATGTCACCTTCAAAGCTTTTTGACTGCTGTGTTTTAAGTCTGCAAAGATCCATCTGTATCTCAGGCCCACAGATGAGGCACATGGCCAGTTGGGGGGGACTGATAGTAAAATTTTGTATTTTGAGGTGTGGAAATGAAATTAGAACTCTTTGTGGATTGTCTCCCCCCATCCCAAAATACATCAGGTGTCTCTGTGTTACCACATTGGTGGCAATGAACTGTGCCATGGGTGCAGCTAGAGCAGAACTGGGCCCTGCAGCTGCACAAAGGTAACAATTTAAAAGTAAATTGACTGATTTTGCAAGAGCAGAAATAGAATCCATTGCTCTATTGCATCATGGGTGAACTCTGTAGTGTTAAAAAGAAATAAAATGTAAGGAAATGCATGTTTTGTCACTACACTTCTGACTCGTATATCAAGCCAACACTAAGATTGGTATAATTTTTGTAACAATCCATTAAAAAAACTACAGCTGGACATCAGTCTGACTGTTACATATATGTAAATGTTCAGGTTACTTTTCTGCTGTACTTTGATTAAATACCCAGAGATATGTCTAAAATACACGTCAGTGCATAAACACAAATGTGTGATATCATAAACATTATCACATCCTCACACATTTATATACAACTATCTCATCTATTCCCCTCAAATCTCACTTGGAAACCTTCTTTCTGTGCTTGACAGCATGAAATCACTACCAAACTCTCATTATTTCTTAATTGTATCGTTTCTGGGTTATTTGTGGAGACTTGGATCTTAAGGATCCTGCTCCCAGCATCTGGAATGTTGCCTGTCCCAAGAGTTTAAAACATGTCAGAGCCCTTAACTTGCATGAGAGTTTTGAGTGATGCATGGAGTTCCTCCTAACCTGGCTTCTGGGTGGTTTTTTTTGATCCACACCACCTGAACTCTGGAATTCTTTTTGGCATATTTAATTCTTTAAAGTGAAAACATGACAGGGCTCGACAGGTGGAACTTTAGCAAAACCAATAACTAAGGAAATTTAAAAAAGGGAGAGTTGGCAACACTGCACATTGTGAGAAGAGAATCTCCCTTTTTCTCTCTTTCAGTCATTTGTGGTGGAAATATTGCTGGAAACAGGTGATTCCTCTGTGTTTACATTTTTTCTTTCTTAAGATCCATGCATAAGAGCAAATGAGTGAGAGAGGTTTAGAGGACTGAAGTTATAAATATTTAGAGAGCACTGTGTGAAGAGATTTCCAATATGGAAATTTTACTTGGCATCATTTTATTAGCATGTAAATGATAAAAGTCTTGCTGTATTTGTCCTGGTTTACTCAGGTCATTACTAATTATTTCTTAATTAGATAAATTCCTTAAAATTAAACTGTATTTATGTGAGTGTATTGATTCATTTTTTTTAGTAGCTCATTAATGAGAGATGTGACTTTAGTTTAGGAATTTTCAACAGATAATTTGCTCATCTCAGTTCATGTAAAACACCATATGTTTAGACTCACATGATGGATCTTCTTCTTTTGAGGGTTTTTTTCCAGTTTTTCTGCAGAGCACAGAACAGGTCTCAGTAGGTAGAGGCAAAACTTATTTTGTGCAGGTGTGTGACTGCAAGTTTGCAAGGACAGACACATTAATGGAATCCTGTTCCTTTGAGGTTTCCCCATAGGGACGTTTCTTCTCTGAGAGCATTTCTATCATCTTCAAAACATTTTGTCTAGATCTGTTAGTCTGCTGGCAGCAGGAGCCAGGGCTGGTAAATGTTCTGCTTCAAACTCTCCTGAAGTGCAGCTCTAAAACATAGAACATCAAACATTCCAGTTGGGACTGAAGGCTTCTGAGTGGGAAAGAAGGGTAAAATATTGGAGAAGGTGCTATGGAGCCAGAAACCTCTCCTTGAACGGGTTATATGCAAGGAGAAATATAAGCTTGGAGAAATATAAGCCTGGAGAAATACAAGATATTTCTACTAGTTTTTGTTGTTAACAAGTGTGATATGGTGTACCCTGCTCTGCAGTTGTGTTTGCAACTTAAATTTGCAAACCAGAGCTGGTTCATCTTTGCAGAATTCTCCACAGCTTCTGCTCTTGACATTATTCTTAATATTTGTTTTACACACTGGTAATTCAGATATCTGAATGCAATGCATTGAAAATACCTATTATCTATTTAAGGCTCTGCCATTGTAGATATCTCTTAAATATATTATGCATCCATAATACCCAGGTGATCTGTATTCATATAGAGATTTTATTTGTGGATGGGAACAAATAAAGCAATGTATTGCTGTTATATTTCCGTCAGATTTAGAAGATTTAATAGAATTAAATAACAAGATTATGGTTTACTATTTAGGAATTACCAAGAGGGAGGAAAACTATGACAGTTTTAAACCACCAATTTTTCTTGTTGTCTAAAACAACCTGTAAAAAACTTCCATTTTTCCCTTGCTGCTAAGAAAACCTAGTGGAGAGGCTGGAAAACAGTTAAAGAAATTGTTCTAAAAATAACATATATTTTCTAAGTACTGTGAAACTTCATTGTATCTCGTGTTTACCCCTCTAAAGAGGAAAGAAAACATTTGATATGGCAGAATACCCTCCTCTCTTGCCATTTTATATGAGCTTCTGGTTTCCCTGGGATCAGTTATCCCACATGGATACAGAGAGGAAGAGTTTCACTCAACAGCATTGGGACTCTTGGGTCTGAAGGCCTGAACCTAGCAACTGGAGTTCTTCCTCAGAGAGGGTTGCAATCCTTTGTCTTGGTGAAAAAAATTAGGGTTTCCAGCAGAGACCTGGAGAAAAACCAGCAATTTTGGTACCTGCTGGGCCTGAGGTGTTCCTGAGTTCAGATCTTGGGATGTGCGCATCTGCTCTGTGCTCTTCAGGGTACTCCCAGTGCCTCTGATCTTTGGGAATCGTGGATCTGCTGCACACAAAACAACAAATTAAAGCACAATCTGATGTTTAGGGGCTGTAAGACCCAGCAAACTGGTTCTCCAAAGGTGTCACTTGTCACTCAGCTCTGCAGAACACAGCCATGGCACCACAGGAGTGGGAGGCTGCAGCTGTATTTGTACCCTTTGCTACATTAATTGTGTGTTAATTTGAAAAGCACACCGCACTTCGTCAGGTTTTCAGTTGCAAAATTAACAGTCCCTATTAATTTTAAGGTGCTGAGCCATCTGATGATGTGGATCTTCAGTTCCTGTTTTAGGGCTGTTTGCAATTGATTTGTGCAATGCATTTATTAAAGGGATGCTTGAAAGGGATGGAGGTGTTTGAGGACATGCATTTCATTTTCCTCCACTGCTTTCCCGGGAGCTTTGATCAATGCTGTGCTTTGCTGCCTCTGCCACCTGCTTTGAACTCAGAGGGGCAAGAGTATAAATAATTTCCCAGGTCGATTCCTGGCTGATCTACCAGGGCTGATCTACCAAAAGCAAGTTGTCTCCTAAATTCTAGCAGTGGGATTAGTGAATTGATTAGTTGAATTCTGAACGAAAATTGCAATTAAAGGCAAAATTGTATCTCTTAGAAAAGTCATTTGACCAAAGTGTAGCAGTCAGATTACAGGTTTTTGACAAAGGTTTGCGTTAAGAATAAAAACTGTTTTCAATAACCTGGGTTTTTTTTTTCTGTTTGTAAATCAAACTCTTAGATTAGTAGCAATTACCAAACCAAAAAGATGTGATATGTTTTTTGCAGTTTTTCAGCTTAAAGAGGAAATTCCATTGATTTTTGAAAATACTGAAGACGTGATTCAGAGAACATAATTACAAACAAATGCCATCAGTAGCATATAATGATTTTTTCCCAATAGATTCTGTTCAAAGTATTTATAATGACAATATGGGCAGTGTATATTCAATTGTAATTAGTATTTACAGTGTATTGATACGTACTTTGCTATAACAGACTCGGGACATACTTCAGACCTGCACATTTGCATTTGTGAGTTAACCAGAAGCTTCCCTGATGACAGACAAAATGTCAAGAATTTTATGAGCATATTTATCCCTTATATTGGCAATATTTTGCTGCCCTGTTAGGAGGCTTGCCTCTTTCTTCCTTCCTTCTGTTTTGTCCTGGGCTTTATTAGAATATTCATAAATGTCATAGAACCATAGAATAAGCTGAGCTGGGAGGGACTCACAAGGATCATCCAGTCCAATCTTGCTCTTTCACAGGACACCCCAGCAATCCCACCCTGTCCCTCAGAGAGTTGTCCAAGCACTTCTTGAGCTCTGGCAGCCTTGGGACCATGACAACTGCCCTGGGGAACCTGTTCAGTGCCCAACCACCGTCTGGGTGAAATAACCCATGTCTTTCTGAACAAATTTCCATCATTTATTCCATCTCCCTCATCTAAACTTCTCATTCTGTGCATGTGATTGTCCGACGTTATTGGAAATGACCACACAACACGACTTTTTGATCTCAGCAGGTCTTGAAAAATACAGACATTTTCATCACCCCCTGAGCACCCAGAGCACACTCTAATCCCCACAGAAGTAGTTTTAGTGATTTAGGAAATGCTGCCCCTCATACAGCATCAGCAGTGACTCGACCTGCAGCGATGCTGAAGGATCCTTTGCTCCTGCTGATCCGATCATTTTGGTTAAGTGAGAAGCAAACGTGCTGGGATGAGCTACTTGGGCTTAATTTTTGCTATTCAGCACCATAAATTATAGTATTTTGTGTTGAATGTAAAAGGTATGATTTGACCCAATTATGCATTCTGCTCCCAATCCCCAAACTTTTCAGAAGCATATAATTATGGCAAGTCATTTCCACCGGGGCAATTTTCCTTTATCTGTTCACAGGGAACACCAGGACATGTGTATGAAGCTTATAAGCATCATTTTTAAGCTGGACTTATTAAAGCTGATTATTAATGAGAATGTTTTCCTTTTCATAGCACAAAACTTGTCCTATGTGAGCAGCATAGAGAATTCACCAGCTTCTGCGCAGGCTCTTTGCTTTACTCTAAACAGGAATGAAATGGAGGAGTCAGGATGGTAGGAAAGGAAGCCAGAGGTTTGCTAGAATTTGGAGATGAAATGTATCACTTAAAAAATCCCCAAACCAACAATCAAATCTCTCAGCATTTATATAACTCTAGAGGCCACTGATTTTATTTAGTGTTAGATTGTTAGATGTAAGAACCTCTCAAAACAAGATTTAGCTCTTTAAAAGGTGTGGTGGATAATCTTCCAATTTTCTGTATTTTATAGGACTTTTTGTGTAATTTTTTTGCTGCAGATTTTTTAGGGTTAAATAAGGCAGGAAGTAAATGCTCATTTTACATCTGTGAAGCCACTGTTTCAGTCTCACTTGTCTGTTGTGTTAGACTTGGGTATAACTTTTTTTTCTAACAGTTGTTAGGGAATTCAGAGGAGTTAAATAACCATTTTCCTCAAGGTGTCGGGATCAGTTTTCTTTCCTTATTTGTGCTGTCACCTTAATCTCACAGATTGGTTGCTGAAAGCTGAGTACCAGTGCACTTAGTAGTAGTAAATGTTGATTTAGCCTCTGACTGATGCCAAGTGGTGTAAGTCACACACACATTGCTCAGCACTGGTGAGGTTGGCAGTGAAGTGATGGGAGTTTTTGTCTTGATATCTCTCTTTGGGGCAGCATAATTGTGTCAGCAATCCAAAACAGAACTAAGACTAATTGTTGTTTAACTGCTTCCCATTGAGACTATAATGCAATAATTTCAATAGGACTGTTCATGAGACAGAGTTGGACTTCAAACACATAAAAGGACAGAAAAAATAGAGTATTTGAATGAAAATCTACCAAAAAGAAACAATTCATTGCATTAAACGTGGTGCTTGCTAATAGATGTGATTTCTTTTTCTACACCTGTTAGTGTTTTTTACTGTATAATGATTTTCATCGTTGACGAGAAATTGAGAAGAAAAGCAAATGTAAAATTTGGGATTTAAAAAAACAGGGTGTACAATTTTTTTAGAACTTTTCTATATGGGAATGATTACAGAATGTACAGTGCAGTAAAGAATTTGGCTGGGTGCATTTGAAATCTGTGTGGCTCTGACAAGCACAGTTGTTCAGGAAACTAAGTTCTGATGTTATGTCTCAGATACACAAAACACATGAGGTGCCAGGTCCAATTAACAGTCTGATGGTGGTAAATCCATTATCCTTGGAAAGAGAGTCCACCACCAGGAGACATTAATTCAATGTGACACCAACTGGGGTGTTTATATAAAGCTAATTGCAATGTCAGACATTCAGCCTTAATTGAGTTTAATTGTGGCAAAATTGGAGTTAATTAAAACTTAATGGTATAGAGCACATCACGTTATTATAAACTCCTGGTACATGTTTCATATCCATATTATTGTTGTTGAAATGGTGCTTTCAATTACTGTGCCTTGTATTGGCACTTTGGAAATGGGCTGTCATTGTTTTCACATCACTGAGAGTTGTTGTTCTGAGTAGGCATGGGGAGAAATGTGCTTATTTTTAAAAAGCTGGACAAGCTTTAGGGTGGTTCATTATGTCCCAGTGTAAATGTCACATGTGATGTTTTCCACCACCTCGCTAAGGGAAGGGTTGGCTTTACCAAGAGGGTTTGTGAAATAGGAGAAGAAAATTCTAGTTCACCTCAAGAGAAGGATACTATTTTGGGCATTGTCCATCATCCTTCTGTAAGGAAATCTCAGTTTCCTCATCTTTAGTGAATCCATATTTTTCTAATTGTTTTTTACCTCTGGGTGTTCTGTGAGCATCTCTGACGAATCCTCTGTCTGTCACTTCCTTCTGTCTCTACACCCTTTGTTTGCTTCTGTTATATATTATATATATTCCAATTATACATTCAGTGACAGCTCCATCTCTACCCTGACCTCTCTCTTGATGAAGTTTTATATCAAAACCTTTCTACTTGACATGTTCTCCTGGATGCCTTGCTGTCAATTCCGAATTAGTCCTTGCATCTTCCCTGTCAATAGAGACAACTCAACCCTCCTCCTGTCAATCAACCCAACACTGGGTTGATTTTCTTGCTTTCCTCCCGTACTTTTTCCTTCATGTGCTTGTTTAGAACTGTCCAAATATAACGACAGCCATGTGAAAGGCTTGTTTCCAAGAAATATTGTTCCACGTACAAACCTGGTTAGTACAAGGCAGGTAAATGGTGTTCTAAATATACAGATGAACAAGTAATGCTGCTGTGTTTGAACCAACTCTTTACATGGATGAAGTGATGCAGTAAAATTACTGATTTTCATCAGTTTTAAACAGACTAATACTTACTTCCATTATCCCTTGATTCTGTGAAGCTCAACAGCCTAGAAAAGGCAGAATGTTTCAGTAATAGACAGCACAGTCACTTCAGTCTATTCCAGTGAGAGGAAATCTGGCTCTGGAGCTGCCTAGCAGAATTTGTTTTTTCTTCTGAGATATTTTTCATTAATCTTTTTGCTAAAGTAAACTGTTGTCCCCGTGGAAATTAATTAACACGGTATCAGGAATTTTAATTTTCAGGAACCGCCAGTGAATTACACTACTGTTTCTTTAGACACTATCACACAGCAGGGCAATAATCTAAAATAAGCAACAGGGAAAAAGAAAACCTGTAACAAATATATTTGCCAATTCTCCTAAAGCTGAGAATTCTTTCATTGCTTAACACTAAAAACTGACCCAAAGAAGTGAGCAAAGACTAAGGTAAAAAAAGTTTGTAAAAGTTCATTGCCATAGTTCAAAAAGTACAGTGAGGTCCTTCCTGAGGTCTGAAGCAGGACAGAGTAGGTGGGGAGTAGATTTGTATCCAAATCTTTTTGTTTAATTTATCACAACCAGCAGATCTGGGTTTCTTTATTTAAAGGAATACGTTTTACTGAGTTGTAGGTGCATCTAATGAAAGACACCTTTTGTCCTTGTTGGGCTCCCAGTACCTTCTGTCCATTCCATTCTAACAAAAGTAGGGCAGTTTTACTTGCAACCTCCAGAGGAGGCTGGATCCAACATGTGGGGTAATGAAACAAATGACCTTCTCTGTAGAGTGAGTTGATGTCTACATGGTCATAGATATATTTTTAAAAGCCTGTTACATTCATTACGACGTTGGAGAACATTAATGTGACTTTGTACACCAGGAATGGAAGTAGCTGTGAAAAGTAGGGCATAGTGGACCATCAAAAAATATAACATTGTGAACTAGCCCAGTCTGAAAAAGTGGAAATACCTGATAGTGCTTGCAGTGGAATTCTACTGTTCTAAACTAGCTGCATGAACAGGTACTTATTTTTCTTCTTTCTCTTTGTTTTTTCCCCTTTCTCTTTGTTTTTTTTCACCTCACCCTCAGAACATCTTGATCACATACTTTTCATGGTTATGAAACAATTCTATAATATTTTTTGCAGAAAATTTTTATGAGTGTAATTCCTTTGCAGTGAGATAGATATGAACATGCTCCTCATTTCTGTATTTTTCAGAATACTCATTTATTGCATTTCCTGGCTTTCACTTCTGCCCAAGTGTGATTGTTACCAGAATAGTTCCTTGTGAGGAGGAAACAAGAATGAAAGCAGATGGGATGTGAAACATTCTTAGCTGCTATGGGCTCAGAAAAAAAAACCAAAACAAAAAAACCAACTTAACAAAGTTTCATAAATTAAATCCCCAGCTCTTTGATGTTAAGATTAAACCAGGTGGTTGACAACAAGCTTGAAGTAATATCCAAGCTGCCAATAAATCCCGTATGGGAAGTTCTTCAGTGAATTTCAGGAGAATGAGCCAATTTCTTGGCTCATGTCTGAGGAGCAGTGTGGTAGAAGAAGAGGTTGCTGAGAAGTTCCCATGTTTTCCCATCTGCTTCCTCCAAGCAGGGAAAGTTTCCCTTTTGCCACACTTTGGGTCTCCGTGAACTCCTGAAGCTTTTCAGCTCCTCTGGCTCTTCCTTCCCTTCTCAGAAGATTTAACAGCAAAAGTTGGACGTGTTTAATGTGAACTTTGGTTTGAGTTTGTTTCTCTCTCGTAGGAACTTGATTTTTTAATTGGGTAGAAAGGCAATGGATCCTCTTACGGATCATTTCTGTCTCGAATTGTGAGAGGGACTAATAGTCTCGGTAACACGGAGCTTGGGGCTTGGGAAATATTCTTTTTTTGCTCTTATTTGTCTGCTTTTTCAATTCTCATTTAGTTGTAGCCTCAGCCACAGCAAACCTCTCCTTGCAATCTTATGTATTATTATTATTATTCACTCAGAAGAAATGTACAGCAGCATGAAAACAAAATTGTCCTTTTGAAATGGATTGGGATTGCTTTTTTTTGTGTCCAACCCATTCCAAGCCCTTTATAAGATATTTAGTAATACAAATATTAATCCTCAAACTGAACTTAACTGCCTTTTTTCTTTTTTATTTTTTTTTTTTTATGTCCATGCTTCTCAAAGGAGAAGCAATTAAGGAGAGATGAAAGAATTTTCTGGAGTATACATTATGTTGTTCCTGCATAGTCATGTCAAGCCTGGCATTGGTTTTCTTTTGAATTCTACTGTCTTCTATGTGTCCAATTTTATATTTTAAAAATGAAATACTTTCTGGGATCAAAGAGCCTTAGTTTTGATCCAAACAGCTTAAAAAAGGTACTCAAGGAGTTATGAAGCAGGAACAGGCAGTAACTTACCTGAATGGTCTTTCCTCTTGTTGGTTAAATATTTATAAAAACCATAAAAAGACTCAACTCTCTACCCTGCCCAACAACCCCTTTCCCTCAAAAAAACCCCAAAACATGAAAAAAACCAAACCAACCAACCAAACAGCTTTTCAAATAGCCCATTTTTCCACCCTCGGGGAACTAAATTTTAATGTAGATGGATTTTAGATGATAGATTGAAGTACATTTACCTCTTGAAAGTAGGAGGTTCTTTCTGCAGTTGTTTTCTGAGTGTCCTGACCTACAATCTCACCTCTGAATTAATAACATAATACCATTAATAGGAGGTGTCAAGGGAAACTGAACTGGGACATTTGTCCCACAGACACTGCAAAGTCAATCTATTGCTGGCAATTGATGTCAGAGAGGATGCATTGGTGCCTTCTTAAAGAAAAGTTTAAATGAAACCCCAGACTTTCCAAATTCACTGTCTGAAAAGTGATCCTGTTCAGGAAATTCATATAGGTTGTTGGTTTAATTAAGTTAATTCCAATTGATATATTGCAGCCAGGGATCAAAAGTCTGTGAAGATCCAGTTCAGCTCCTTCTTACAAACTTCAAAAAAATATTCTTCTTTATTGTATCCTAAAGCAATTTGAGCAATTTCCTTAATAATTTATCGTAGTTATATTTCATAGAATTGAAACCCAATTTTGGCTTCAATTTCCGGCCAAAAAAATAAGTTTCAAAATTCCCGAATTTTCTCTAAAAGAGAGCTACTGACTGCACTGTTTTGCTTTTTATCCCCTACTATATGGGAACTGCAGATTTGTGTTTTATCTTTCCAGTGGAGCACTGCACTGGCAAGTCTCCTGCTGAGGCCTCACATTTGTGTCTTGCCTGCAGCCCGGGAGGCAGTTGGGGACCGACGTCCCAACGTTTCAACCACGGTTGAAATCCCAGGTTATAACTTTGCAGCTTGTAAGAACACAGACTTTTGACAGTAATCAGCTTATTCTTTCAGCCTGGGGATTGCTTTTTTCGTTGTGTTCTTGGTTTGGAAGTCCTGGCGAGCTCTCTTTCTGTCTTAATCTATAATTTTATTTTTTTTTCGTCTCGAAAATAAACCGTACTGTGATATGAAATCACTTATTTAGTGTGTGTGCTAAGATCCATCTCAGCTAGTCTGAGCCTTTGCACCAAAGCTAACAGTTTTAAGCTCATTAAGTAACCTCATTAACACGCTGAGCCTTTGTTGAAGGCACACTGGATATCTTTTATTGGAAGGGAATTTGGTTCAAACCTAAATAAAGAGTGACTGAAGAAACTGCCACACGTTTGGGAAGGGGGGTTGTGCCTTGGGAAAAGGGAATCAGAGTTTAAAGTGTGGAAGAGTTTTACTTCAAATTTTGCCTGACTTAAAATTACAAAATCTGGAATTACAGAATCTAGACTGAATTCTGCTGTTATGACTCTCTTAGTTGACTAATATTTCCTTTGCATTTTTGAGGGAAAACAACCTGGGAACATTCTGTGGGTTCTGCTTTTTCACTTTGTGCAGATGTACCAACCATTTGAAACCATTTGAAGTCTCCCACTTTGTCCAAGTGATTTTCTGCTTTATTTTGAACAGTCATTTTGTTGTTTTGGTGATGATCACTATTACATCCTTGCGCTAAAAAGAATGTACTAACCTATGTATGTATTTTTTGAACATACATATATTTTAGAATGGAAATTAAATCTGGATTTGCAAAACAGTTGTATCGTATTGGCAAGGGTTTTAGTTTACACCTCAACTTAAAACAAAACCCCTTTATTTGATGGGGTAAAATAAAATAAAGCCTTAATTATTTTCAAGATGGCTTCTATTCCACATCTTATCTCAAATTTAAGTCTGCTTTAAAGGTTCCTCAGTGCAGGACAGAATGAGAGAAGTCTGAGGAAGTTGGAATGACTCTGCACCAATCAAAAATGTGTTTATTTCTATTCAAATTTGCTCACGTCAGCCAATTCTCACTCGATTTTCTGCTCCTATTATTGTTCTTCAGGCCATTAATTTGTTCAACCTCCCATCATTTCAAGTGAGAGGATCACAGAAGGTGATCATTCACTGTTTCTGATTTTAACAACTCAATGTATGCAGCTCTCCTATAGACCCTATTGACCTTAGAGGATCTTGCAGGATCTGAGTGACCAAAGTCATCATTAGCTCATGAGGGTGATAATTCAGACCTAATTAATTAGAGGTAAAGTGCTGAATAACTTTCCATTAGAAAAGGCTTTTCTAAATACCTTAGGAGCGACCACAATGTGGTAAATCATGATTGTTGAACTCCTGAATTTTGTTATAACTAAGGGACAAGAGATTTAACAACCTGTAAGGAGGTGCATCCTCCTGCAAAAAAAAAAAAAAATATTTAGAGGGATTCAATGGAACTGAAAAGGTGGTAGTCTTAGTTTTTTATTGTATTTCAATGAGTGGTAATTTAATGCTTTCTTAAAAAGAGATTCATCTTGTGTTGTCTTTTTAAGATTAATTGACTTGTTCCAATTTGTGTGCTTTACAACTACAACTAATGTGCTGGCAAAAAATAACCTTATTAAAGCAGGAAATGCAAAATAGTCTTAAAATCTTGGGGTCAAGAGTAGCACTTTTCAGATGCTATGAATTTTTGTATTCAATTATTTGCTTATTCTTACCTAGGAGAAAATAATGTCTTTTAACAAACCGTGCTGTTGCATTCTTCTTTAACAGTCATCTGGAGTTATTTTACATACTTCACTTACTGATAAAGGTTAGAGGGGTCTGCCTGAGTGGAGAGGAAGGTGTGAAGCTTTAAATTCTTTGTCTCTTGGAGCAACAGTGTGGTCTTGATGAAATAATTTCCTGCAGTGAGTGAAGCATCAGGGGAATGTGGCTGGTCCAGAACAGCAGTGGCACATCTTGTTGCTGTCACACCGACCTCTACACACTGTGGGAAATATCCCTACCTTTAAATTTAGAAAGACAGCATAAACTTAACAAAGAAACAAGGAAGAATTTATTCAACATTTTGAGTCTTTCTCTCACCGAGTTTCTGGGGAAAAAGACCCTTTCGGTTTAAATTCCATACATTTTATAGTTTTCCAAAATCCCACCCTTTTCAGATAAGTTTTAATGTATTCATTTTTACCTAAAAAGGTTTCTTTTCTCTGAAAAGGGGCTTTCCCCTTATCCCAATTGGCTGCAAGCCATCCCCTGTCAAAGGTGATGGATCTTCCTTTGTTTTTAGCCCAAAGAGAAAAGGAACCTCGTGTACAAAATGACCTTAAAAGATTTAATTTTTAAGAATTCTCTCATTTCCCCCATCCTGCCAAAAGAGACCCCGACACCCAAGTTCAGCTCCTGAAACCCAGACATCCCAGAACCTCACGATACACCCCAAAACCCCCACATTTTAACTCTCATAACACCCACAGTGACACAGAGATGAGAGATACAGGTGTATGTCATGAACATGTATGAGCTCCAAATTTCAGGTTCTAGCTTAATGGGAAGAAACAGCTTTTATAATAAGGGCTGGATTTAACCGGTTCAACACCCTTTGTCGCTGGTTTAGCTCTCTGACAGCAGCTAAACAGGCATTTCACAGTTTAGAATGCTTTAATCAGGGAGTAGGACTGGTGTATTGTGAACACTGAAGGAAACAATACATCCCTCAGCCTGTTACCCTGCCTGTCAATCTGGCAACATATTTATTTCACAAAGGAAAGCAGCACCTTTTCATAATATATATTTCAAATATAACCGAGTACTGTCTCTTAGCAACAAGAACTCAGAACTGGTGATCCTGAGAGGAGCCATTGAATGGGGTGAGACACACATGGGCTGGAGAACCACAGGGCTTCAATTAGCAGGGGGCTCACAGAGGAAACAAAGGGTTCCTGATGGCTGATTTCTCTCAGTAATTGTTGGTGCTTTTACTCTGGAGAGTAAAGGACCACTCGTTGCAAAATCCTGGTCTTCACTGGGAAAAGAAACCCACTCTTTTCCCTCTTACTGAATAGACTAAATCAACTTGAATTGCACACAAAAACATGTGGGATAAATGTGACCTGACTATAAAACAGATGCATTTTATGAATAGAACCTCAAGAAGTAATTACTCCCAGCTTGTTTTAGAGAGACCTACTTTCTTCCACTCTGAAAAGAAAATGTGTGCATGTGTCATACTGTAACAATAGCTTTGAGTGCTACTGATAGGAAAGAACTTTAAAGATAGTTGAGCACTTTCTGACAAGTGGCATTTTCATAGACTCCTATTTTTACTCTGTGGCTAGTAAAGGAAAAGCAGTCTGGGGAAAAATAAGCACTGAAAAAGATAATCTGGCCCAGTCTTACAGCTCTCCCCACATAGAAATTTCCATCCTGGATCCAGATTTTAGTCCTTTTGCTCTTTCTGAAGTGTTCCTTACTGCTTAAATATACACTTTTGACATCAGTGGTGTTCATCACAGCTCAGAATATACCAACCCTCTGCAAAGGGCTTCAGGAAATTAAATATTTGTCATATAAAATGTCCTTCCCTGTGGGTTTTCTACAGAGCAGAAGGATGCATGAAATTATGTGAAATGGCTGTTTAGGTTAATTGACTTTTGCATGTCAAAAATGCCATGGGAGAGATGAGAAAAATCTCCAGTTCTAAACATTGAGAACCCTGCCAGGTTCTCGTGGCTGCTCGTTCCTGTGGCAAGACAATAGAACTGATAAAACACCTCATTAGACATATTGCCATGTTTTCAGTGGAGTTCAGTTTAGCAAATAGTGTAGCAAAATAATACCAAAGGAATAAGGGAGACTTTCCTTGGCTTTTATGGTCCTCGGATTATACTCTAAACATGTAATTCATAGGTGAGAGATGAATCCACGGAGAATTAATGTTAAAAAATATGAACGTGCTTCTTCATCTTGAGCGCCATTTCCTCAATTCATGTCCAAAATCTTTAAAATACACAAAAATAGTTTTTGACTGAAAAATTGTTTAATGTCTTTCAAGTCAGTTTAAAGGGAGAAGTTCCCAGAATCGGTGAGTTACTGTTTTACTGTCAAATTTCTTGTGACTGTTGGGACAGACTTTTAGTTTTGCATGAGCTTATTTTGCTGAACATATGTATGTGCCTTTAATATTCATCCAGTTCATTGTAAATACTATCTATTACTATTTTGTAAATAATTGCTCTTCACTAATGGGATAATAATACTTGATGTGGTGGTTAATACGAGATAACAGAACCCATTTGTAATTAAATAACCCTGGTGAAGCGACAGCATTAAACAATCAAAGGGGTCAACTACTAAGTATTAACAAGTAGTGCATTACACATTATAGTTATTATGGCAGTAATTATTGTTCAGTGATACATTCATAACATTAGAAGTATATTCACAAAGGCATTCCTTATTGAAAAGTCACAGAATTAGTGTAGGCACTGAATGTCTGTTGTATAATTTTTTTTTTTAAAAAATAACAATCTTTATTTTCTGCTCTTCTGTTCCATGTACTAAACTTGTGCTAAATGTTGCCACTGATTTGGTTTGTTGCAAGACACAAAGTGCTGTGTAAGGTGTGCTTTGTTTATTTGTGCAAACCCTGCAATTACAGGGGGCAGCGCCACGAAATATTAAGAGACTTGCCATCTGTTTGTGCAAAGATGTTAGGTGTGGCTGTAGGCAAGGCTGAGTGCTCTGGAGTAGGAGGGAAGTTTTTATATTTACATTCCATATGGTGCAAACAAAACATGGAAAACAGAGTACTTTCAGATTGCACCCCCAAGGTGAAATCCTGACTGTCCTGCAGCCCAAGGCAGATTCCTTCCCTGCTCTCAGTGAGTGCAATTGTCAGTTTGTTGTCTCAGCTCTTAATTCTTCTTAATTTGAAAAGGAAAATATTTGAATTTTAGCTTCCATTAGCACCTCTAAAAAAATTATCTGCATTTGCAGAATCCAGCAATCCCATCAAAAGATAAGAAACTCACAAGAACTGACAATTTTGGTAAAAAAGACCAGAGGTGACTGGAGCAAAGACTCTGGAAGAGTCATAGGACACAGTGGCCAGAATGTGTTGAAAAATTGTCATTTTTTTTTCTTCAAATGCAACATGAATTCTTCAAACATAACATGAATAAATAGGGTTCTTATTGATGACATGGAGGACAATATCACTTGGTACTTTGCTGTTTCAACATCTCTCTGCCAAAGGGAAGAGAAAGCACAGGAAGAGAGAACTCCACCAGCTTGGTCGTAGATCTTCGGGAAGGAACTGAAAGGAGTCTTTCTATTATTTGTTTGCATGCTGCCATCATCCAGTGCCTTTAATTGTTGTTTTGCTTTCATCATGTCTGGCCACATCACAGACACTTTTCTGGGTGAGTCAATCCCTAGATTTTGAGTGCTGTGCCAGCTTTGACTTCCCAAAGCCGGGGTAGTTCTCGGCTCTTTCAGTAACTGCTCACCTGTAAGACTGTTCCTCTTCCTTTGTAGATGATTCCCTTTAGGCTGACCTACCTTCAGTGCTTCCTGCAGGGATAAGGAAACACCTAAGTGAGGATCTATCAAGATCTAGGAAAACCTATCCATGGATTTTTCAAAGGGCTTGGTTGACACAATCAAGGCTAACATTCCCTCTTCCCAGCTGAGACCGTGGCACAGTGCCCAGGCAGTACAGCATAAGATGTTTCTGAAAGATTACTCCAAAATCAGGCCCAGAGATTGTATTTTAATTTGACATAATAGCACTGTGATGCCTTTCTTGTAGTCACAAGGGTATTTTTAAATTCAGATTTCGAGCTTATTGGAGCAGGGCCTGTCTCTAACCCCACGGTTTAGTTTCCATGCTGCTCATCCCAGTAAGGATCCCGATTTATTCCTGCTATTACCATAATAGAAATAATAAGCAGCAATAAGGTGAAGTAATGTGAAAATAGAGAGCAGAGATTTTGGTCAGCAGTCTTTAAGAATGTTGTCTTTCACATTCTTAAATTCTGTGCTGACAGTTTACTGAAGGAATGAGGGCAATTTACATTTTAAAGCTTAGTTTACAAAATTGGCTTGGCTTATTAGAAAATTATGGATGGGATTTTACAAATCTGTCCCCTCTTATCTCACCCTCTGCACTGTTCATGTTTAATCTCTGCATACATGCACAGCATTCCCATTCCAATAATAGAGAAAACTGCCCTTAAACTCTTCACCAGATAGGTACCCTCCAACAGTCTTATCCTGCAACCTGTGGAAGAGATTTCACTGATTTTAGACTTATATCAGTGTCCATTACCAAGCAACCTACAAGATTGTAGCTGCAGACAAATCAGATTTATACCCACTTCATTTTTAAGCAGCATAATTGAGAATTCCATTTAATCTAGGTGTGTACCACACCGACTTTTACATCTTCCTGAAGCTTCCATTCCCACCCAAGATTTACATGATGTGTTACCTGCTTTTCCTCTCACTCTTTTTTGTCAGCTAATGGCTATTCAGAATGCACATTTTGTATGAAAAATTGTTCAATTATTATCTTTTTCTCCTGGACAGCTTGAAAAAGAGGAAGGCAAAATGAACATTAAAAGCTTGAATTCTGACTTGTTCACAGATAAAGCTCAATATTTAGATTTTTCTGTGGGCTGCTTTCATTCCAGCTTGTACAGGGAGGCATAAATTAAGCCCTCTCTACATAACAGCCTATTTTCCATTCGAGTTTCATCTTCATGAAGGACAAACAACTTTATGTATGAGAGTTTTTTTTTACATACCTGCTGTTCAGACAGGATGCAAACATTTCACACCACGGGTTCATCTTGTGAGGAAGCGAGGTCAGCAGTGGGCACCATCCAGACTGAATTGATTTGGAAGGTGCATCTGGTGATGAGTTGCATGAGGCTTTGCAGGGCACAGGTTGTGGTGCCAAGTAGGTGAAAGAGTGGAGTTGACCCGAGGGTGCCTCTTCGTTAGCTTTTGGTTTAGACTGGGAGGCAGCTTTGGAAATGAATCCTCCGGTTCCCTCCTCTGCCTCTGGTTTGGTTCAGATTGTGCAGCAGGCTCAGGGATCATGATCTGGCCTCTGTTGGAATGAAAGCAAACTGAAAGGCGTGCCTGGGAGCACACTTTTCATACTCCAGCTCATCAGCAGGGCACAGAGAGATGTGCAGAGGGCAGGTCTTGGGTCCTCATCCCTCACTTGGGCTCTGTGCATCTCCTGTTGGCCCATTCTGCTCCCGGAGCTTCTGCTGCCTGAACACAACCCCCCTGTATCACACCACTGGGAATAATTGTTTGTTCTCTTATTAAAGACACACACTAGCTTGCAAGCATGGATTCCTTTCACATTATTGAGGGGTTCCATAAAATGCAATGAAATTCCCTTAGGTCTGCAAAACCCTGTGTGAAGTTTTTCTACAATTATGTGAGAACTGCAAAGGTGATGACAATCTGTGCAGTAATTCAGCTTTTTTTAAAAGTAATAAATAGGGCATTCATCTCTTCTGAGTTTCAGAAACAGCCTGTTTTCCAGAGAGAGATTTTGCTTTTGGTATTAAAAGGGTCATACTTTATCCAAAGCAGAAACTAAACATTTAATGTATTACTGTTTATGTTCTTTTTATGTTTGTGACTGTGAATATTTGTGTTGCTCTCCCTAATAGGAAGTCAAGAAAGTTGTTTGGGCATATGAGTTTCCTGTCAAATATACAAGAAAAGTGATCATCAGAAAATAGGCTACAACAGAGTATAAAAATGAACAAAGAGTATGGATAAGGAGTTTTGTTATTCAGAAACCTTGCAATGTATGAAAATAATTTCACTGAAAGTCCAAGAGTCCTCCTTTCCTTCCCCTTGTCCATTTTTCATTTCTTTGTTACATTGAGCTGGAGTAACTTGGGTGAATGCACTGGATGGAAGTTGGGGACTGAGAAGTTATAAAGCTTTAAGAAATGTGTTTTGTTTAACAATGGGATTAATTTCTCCACTTGCTGTTGACAACAGTGACTAACAGGAGGCATTCTCCAGCTGTCATGAACTGTTTCAGCAACAGCATTTTTGCTGATTGCAATGTAGTTCTCTAATCTTAGAATAATGGTGACAGAGGATATACGTGGTCCGAGTCATCTCTGATCTCTGCTGCTGTTACTGGTAGGAGTGTGCACTGCAACAGATAAAAAGCTTGTTCTGTCTGTACAAAGTTCTTTGACACTGGAGAGTCTTCAGAGTCATTTTAAATTCACATCCTCAAATGAAATGCAAATGTTCAGCTGGTAAAAATCAGTGCATGATACCGTTGAATCCTAGGAATCAAAAGATAATGTTATTACTGATTTTACAGTCTGGTGTGACTTCCCTGAATTCTAACACCAACATACAGGGTCCATGTCCTTTCTTGAACTGTCATCCCTTGTGTGAACTGACGTCTCTGATCTTTATAAAAAATCACAGCTTCTCAAAACTTAGAAGGTTAAAAATTAAGGAACTGAGTGAAGAAGTAGGCATTGTTTCTTACAGTCGGTTCTTACTTTATTGTTAAAAATAAAGATGATGTTTTAGAGCCGAGTTTCCAACACGGGGTTTGCTCATGGGCTGTATGAAGCTTTAAGTGGTTCCATATGATGATCAATTGTTTAAGTAGCTTGCATTTCAACAGCACTTAAAACTTGTACTTGCATGATTGACACTAATGATTCTGAAAGAGACACTATAGTCTGTCAAGTGAGTAATTTGTTTTTTTAAAGAATTGCTTGAATACCTGTTTACTTGGTAGACTGTAACAGTGGGGGTGACACTGTGAAGATACAGCCAATAAATAAGATGGTTTCCTTTTTTTTCTAAAGTATTTGAAATACATGCCAACAAAATCTGTCATGATGGCTGTGAGAGAATGGATATTCATATTCCTGCAAAATTCTGTAGAGTCAAAGTCGTGTTTTTGGTCTAGATGCCTCTAGCTTTTAATAAGCAAAATTATTAGCACCTTAAATACTGAAGTGAGATAAGCTTCAGTAAACCAGGGGATCATAGTATTATTGCTTATATCTTCTCTAATGCATTTATAGATGATATTTATTTCGTTTCATGAACAGTTACTTCTTAACAAATTGTTGGCCAGATCTGAGAGCATGTGGAACTTGGAGTAGTTTAAGCAAGGGAGCATTTCTTAGTGTGGTTGATAACATCTTCCCTTATATTTGTTACTCCGCTTGGAACCAGATTAATCTAAATAACTCACAGTGGTCATCAGTGGGGAAACAGTGACATGTGGAGTAATCTGAGGAATTAGCAGAGACTCCTCTAGATTTACTTCCCATTCCTCATCTGCAGTGCTTTCCATGGAAGAAAACAAGCCCTGTGAGGTGGATTCCCACGGCTTTTGGTCCCCCACCCCTGTCCAGAGGGCTGAATGCAGTCCCCCAGGGCAGGGACCCACCCTCAGCATTCTCCAGCCTTTTCCTTGCCCCTGGAGTCCCTCTGTGAGTGTGGTGTGGATCCGGTGTCTGCAAGCACTGGGTCTGTTCCACAGGGTTACTCTTGCAAGGTGTCTGCACAGCAGAGTCTCTGCTGCTGGTAAAGGACCCTGTAGAACTGATAGGATTTCATGTTGCTGCTCGATGTTAAGAGCAGAAATGTGCTGGCAGCGTGAAGGACAGGATGGCTGAGGCTGGGAGAGGCTGGAGGGTGATGCAGAAGCATTGGCCTCACCTGCTCTCTCAGCACAACCTCCCTGGTTTGCAGCCAAGGGTCTGCTCTTTGTAAAGTCACGTCTCAGAAGATCTTTTCATTCTTTGGACATGAAAGGTGAAATAGACTGGGGGGCAGAGGATCACCTCAGCTTTTACCTTGTATTTTCATGACTTCTCTGCTTTAAATACAGCCCACAGAATTTTTATTCCTCCTCAAGCCTGTGCTGACCTTAACGGGAACTGTGCACACTCCTCAGTAACACCTTAAGACCCTTTGGAGTTTTTAGGTGAGGAACTGCCTCTCATCCATGTGTTAAAATGTGCAAATGATCACACACTAAGGGCACAATTTACACAATTCCCCTTGCTTTTAACTGTTCCCATAATTTACCTCTTGAATGGAATAAAGGAGAAGTTACATAAGGCCCTTAATAATACTTGGGATTAAGAATGTTGGATGCCTCTTAGGCACAAACTGCAGGCTCTGCTCAACCTATGATGCATCAGGAAACCAGATTTTATGAGATTATAACAACTTCAAGCATCTGATACTGGTTGAAGTTTTCAATTTCTGAATAGTAATCTTTTGGTTAATGTTCTTAGTGTATTAAATCTCCTTAATTCCAGAAACCTTTGATCTGTATATTTAATAAGACAGTGCTGTTGAAGTGCCAAATGCTTTGTTTGCACATTTTGAGGTTTCAGGGATCTGTTGAGAACACCAGAATGTCCTTTATAGAAGATTATTTAGATCATAGTCTTTATTGACTGGTGAAAGTGTTTATCTTCACAACAAGAATACGCAGGAGCTTTAAAGCAGAATGAAGAAAAACACTGAAAAGAAGTCTCCTTCCACTCCAAAGTCTCATTTGTTGAAAGAAAATGCATATTAATTAAAAATTTAGACACTTCATTTCTGTTGCAAGGCTCCTTGCAAAAGACAAATTATTTTATACATCTAGTATGTGTTAGAACTGACAGATGAGATTAATATGCTTCTTAAATTACCATTACCAAGGGTCAATTAATAAGTGAACTAACCTTGTGAAAGTCATTCTGAAAGACTAGTTACAGATCTGTAATAGTCCCTGTCAAATTACATAGAATTGAGAAAATGAGAAAGCTGTCAAATAAATAGGACACCTGCTAATTGCATTCTGCATAAGGTAAATGAGCCTTTGTGGTTGTTGTTGGAAGGAATGAGAGATAAGTCTAAGAAATATTACCAATAATAATATAGAAATTTGGGCTCAAATTTACTTGAGGGAACATGTATGTACATCTTGGTAACAGAAAAGTCAAAGAATAGGGGGTGTGAAGGTTGAATGACCATTAGAGAATTATTTTTTAGTCCCTTATATAGATTATCACCTTGGTAAATGCAAAAGTCTCCTATTTTTTTAATTCTTTGATTATGATACACATTTTAGTTGGCCTCTCCATCTTTAGAGGTTATGTTACTTGTACAAATTAGGATTTCATTATGCTTGAAAGAAAAAAGCTCTATATGCTGTGGGACTTGACAAAAAGGACCCCTGATAACAGGTTTCTCTCTGTGGGAAGGACTTTAAAAAATCCTAAGCTTCAAACCTTCACGCTGGTCAAGTGCTCTATTAGTCACCAACCTTATTTCCTGTCATCAGTTTGGAAAATAGATATAAAGACAAGAACACAGAAAAAAAAAGTTTGCATTCTTCCAGAAAATATGGAAGATTGAAGACACTTCCATCAACAAAACCACCCATAAACCATTTCTGGGTTACAGTTGGGTGTTCACAGCTGTTGGCAACTTCAAATAGGATTTTGCACTGTAGGTTCCAACCCAAGCCCATTTGTAGGTTACTGGGTTGTGTCTGTTAAATTATCCAGCTACTGAATAAATATTTTACACCAATGTTAAATACCATGAAAAAGCCCAAAGTAGCTGTCTGATGTGAATCTTGAACAAGCAGCAAGTCAAACACTTCTTGGTCCAGCAAACCCCAGGTTTACTGCGATGGCAGCAGTGGCTGATTCTGCATCTCTTTTCTAACAGTGTGAGTTTAGGAAATTTGGTGTTGATATGAGTGTTTATAAATTAATACTCATGTTATCGGACAGGGTAACCACACCAATATACGCTGCCATGAAGCTTTGAGCTGGAAGTTGGATATTCCAGCCCTCTAAATGTTTATAAGGGAGGTTAAGTCAGGGTGTACCAGCCATGACATGGACTGAAGGGATCAGTCAGCACAGCTATTCAGCTCTGGACTAAGGCTGAAATATGTTCAATTACAGTATTTGATGGGTAATTTTAAAAGATAGATGTGGTTCTGAAAAGGAACCTGTTCAGAGAAAAGGTTAAAAAAAAAAAAAAAAAAGCTGTTTCCATACATTTATTCATTCTGCTCTCTGTGATCTGCTAGGTAAAGCAGAATAAGAAGCAGAAAAATAAACTTAATGTCACTTTTCTTGTCTGTTGTTTCATTAGTAATAGGACAGTTTTCTAACATTAAAAATCCTGTATAGATCAAGATATTTTTGGTGAACAACTTCATTTTAGTTAAACTCTTACACAATATAATTTACCTGCTGTCAAACCCAGTTGGAGCGACACAGTTTGGAGTTATCATATTCCAGAACGTGTCAGGATTTGATGAGCTATGAATATTATGTTTAGTAGAATGCATTTTGATAAGATTTTTTCCAACCTTCCACTGAACAGTCAGAGAATCCTTCTCCAAATGTCTTTTTTTCTGCAGGAAAATGTCCCTGTTATACAGTTTTGTTTCCTTACTGAAGAGACAATCCACATACATGCTTATTTTTTGACCTTTTAGTGAGAGATGAAGGTCTGATCATTTAAAATTTGTTTCTTTCTGACGTATTTTCTGTGTTTCAAACTTCCCCTTTCTTTGAATTGTTCAGTATGAAGCTCATTTATCTTCTGATAAAAAGTAATGCTTCTTAAGTGGTGTCTGTAGTAAAATTAGGGCAGGTGAGTAAACTCAGTCCCCCTCACTGTCTCTCAGCTGCTCCATTTAATGGTGTTTGTAGGAGAACACAGAGTGCCATCTATTGAACATTTGTGTGAGCCAGCAGCCCTGGTGAGACACAATCATATGTCTAAAATATTTAAATACAGAAAAACTATCAGCCTACAACAGATTTTAGTGTGTTTTCCTTCATTTCCTTCTTTGACATAAAATGAAACAATAATTCTTCTTTGCCTCCTTTAGGTTTGGGAAAATATTTGGAGATCTTTCTGCTTTCCTAAGTAGACTCAGTAATTTTAAGTTGGGGGTTTTTTTGCAGTTGATTTTACTTTCTTTATAGAATCATAGGATCATTAAGGTCACCGTGCCCACTAAACCATAGAACAAACTGCCACGTCCACTCATTTTTTGAACACTCTCAGGGATGGTGATTCCACCACTTCCCTGGGGAGCCTGTTCCAATGCCTGACTACCCTTTCTGTGAGGAAATTTTTCCTGATGTCCAACCCTGACCCTCTCCTGGTGCGAACTGAGGCCCTTTCCCCTTGTCTTATTGCCACTCCCTGGGAGAAGAGGCCCCTACCTCACTGCACCCCCCTGTCAGGCAGCTGCAGAGAGCAATGAGGTCCCTCCTGAGCCTCCTTTTCCCCAGGCTGAACAACCCTGAAGGGATTTATCCCAAATGAGAAAATTTATTATATCAGTTCATGCAACATATTTATTTAATTTGTGTCTTCAGTGAATTCACTGAATAATTTTTATATTAGTGATCATATTACAGTGATCTCTTTGTCCCTTCATATTCCTTCAGATCCTACACTGCCTGCAAACGTGGCCTTTAGGGTTTAGTTGCATGGTTTTAGGTGCCTTTTGTAATTCCAACTCCAGAGGATTTACTTGGTGTCACAACAACAAACCTTTGGTTCTACAAGACACCTCAGTTACAAACAGACCTGTTTTACTGGTTTTGAGAGGCTCCATATGGTTGATGGATTGCTACTGATTTCAGCTCAAAAATCAAAGTCTTGGGATCGATGGGGCCGAGTTTCTCTGTGTGTTTTGCATTGAGCTGGCAAGTCACTTAATGGTGATGGATTTATAAATAGGTTGCTCCAAATAAAAGAAATTATCTTATGTTTGAACCAGCAATATATCAATGAAAAGTGACCTTGCCAAGTCAAAGGAGAAAACCATGTTTTGGTGATGTAGCAGGATGGAGTGAAGAAGAACTTTTATGCAATTTGCAACTAATTGTTATTTTATTGAACGGTAAAGTCCAGTCATTGTGTGTCCCATGTCTGTCAACTTGAAAACAAGAAGGTGACAGGAACAATGGAATGGAGACCTAGTCACAGACCACACCAGAATTTGGGGATTAAATACCAGTACTATTTTGTTTTCCTCTTTTTAGACAGAAACTTGTACATTAAGACACTCTTTGTACTCACTGGGGCTACTGGCAATTATATTGGTAACAATGGTGACACTTCAAGCTATAATTAAACATATTTGATGTAAATCATACTATACTGTTAAAATACCTCCCTATTGCTTTAGAAAAGTTCAGATTTTAGTACACACAGGCCCATTATTTTTAGAAAAGATGTGTACTGTGATGTTAAGGCCCTTAATTGTCATAGTAAGCCTCAGGAGAGTGTAATGGAGTAAAACACTACGGCATTTTCCATTCCTCTGTGAGAGCAATGCCAGTTTGGAACTAAATACAAAGAGGTTGAAGAGTCTGTGCAAAAAGTCACTGGGATGTTTGGAGCATAAGCCTCAAAGGGTCTCTTCAAGGACTTCTTGTTCCAGGTCCTTTCAGGGTTAAAAGAATTGCTACACTCTGGTAGATTTTACAGGTCAAAATGATGCAAGATTTCTCTTCCTTTGCATGTTTATTTCTGCAGTATGTTTAATTTTCCAGTCTTACTACAGTAAACCTACTTGTTTAAAATTAGTTGCCTTTATTTAATTGCTCTTACTTTGTAACAGGGCATACCTTTATTTCTATTGTGCCATTAATTCACTCCTGTATTCTGTTAGTGATTATCTCTGTTGGTTACAAAGATACTTTTCCTGTTTTTTTGAGTTACAGCTTTGCAATAGGAAAAGTAAAATGTTAATGCAACAGCTCTGGAAGTTATTCCTTTTATGATCATTTGGTTTGTGGACACATGAAAAGGGTCTTACTGATTATTGTAATTCAAAAGGGTTTTTTTATTTGCAATTTTTGGTGCAAAGAGCATCTAATGAATTTTGTGACTGACTATTCAGGCTTTGTTTTTTGCTGCAACAACTATGACTTTCCAATTCTCCCTTTGCTGCCAAATAGGTAATATAGGCTTTTTTTTTTTTTTCTTTCCAGTTAATGCAGCTTGATGCAAGCAGTGAAAAAAATAGATGTTTCCAAAGTGTTTGCAAAATATCTTTTGGTTTTATTTTTGGACTCAAAATAATTCCTGTTGTCATTGTTGAATAATAAAAGGGCTTGAAAAGGTTAAAAAAAACACAACAAAACAAAACAAAAATGACAATTACGTTAGAAGTCTTGGAATTCAGAGAAATTGCTCCAATAAGGTTGTCATAGTTTGGAGTTTAGGAGAAGCATGAGGAAGAGAAAAGAGCAGTCTACTTTATCTCCAGAAACAAAATAGTTGTGGAAATGCACTATGGATAAAGTCCTGAAAGATAGTGAGAAATCAGTAAGTCAGATCTGTGTGGATTTGATCTGAGATCTGATTTTATGAAGATGCAGCACAGGAGTTGCTGCTGGTTTATGCTGTAAAACATCAAGTGAGATCTCAGAATTAAGGGAAAGTGCTGGTGAGCTTATGGTTTACTGAGGAGGTGCCTTTCTAACATGTTCAATGCAGTAAATTATGGTTGACTAAGGTATTTATAAATAAATCAATCCAGTGAGGCGTCCTAGAACTGCTAATTATACCTTAAGATTAATAGTTTTAACAGGTAATGTTGCCATGAGAGCTGAAGACCAGTGAAGCATTTCAGAAAGTTCCTGGGTGAAATGTAACCAATGGAAATAAAAGAAAATGGAATAAATTCTGTCCTTAACTGTGTCACTACATAGCAGAGGCTTGTTGATCCTCAGAAGAGACTATTACTGTGTTAATTTACCTAATTTGAGGCTCATTGACTAAATCTTTCTTTATTCACAATTAATGTAGAGAGATGGTCCAACATGTTAAGAGTGAGAAAGGTTCATTCTAGAGAGAGAAAAGGGGTAATTAGAAGCAACATATTTTTTTTGATCAGGCTGCCTTTGGCATATCTTTCCACTATATTCATGTCTGCAAACTATTTTTCTACTATAATAGTTTGGAAAGCATTCAGATATTTCCTTTTATACATATATATATATATGAAATATATATACTAAACTGTTGCACTGAAATGGAGAAACTGTGTGATCTGAGGGGTGCTAATCCTTTTAGCTGTTCTTAGCAGGAAGATCAGCTGTCTGAATTATAGAAATATCTGCCACAGACATCCTTTTGGGAAAAAAAAACAACCGGGCATAATGTGAAATTCAATAAAGCTGACTGTAGACAAAATCAGCAAAACCTTATTTAGTTCAGAATAACGGGGCAAGACAAACAGGGCTTGGTTACCTTCAGTGCTTGCCCATCATGGCATGGAATGTGGGGTGGAATGAGAGCAAAGTGCTAACTCTGAATACTTCTGTGACGTATTTAACCCCTCAGACATCAAAATTCAACCTTCATCATAGAACAGTTTACAATCTCTCGTGATGATGATGTTGAGGAGAGTCGATGATCTGACATGTGTAACCAAACACACAGCACGTAGCCAATCGTGAAGGTGATGTTCCACAAACCTTTTATCCTCAGCATTGAATGTGTCATTTTTGGCTCAGCAAACAGTCAGCAAAGTGCAAAATGTTCAGTGGAGAGGAATATGTTGAGGCAGGAGAGGTGTGTTCCACGGCAGATCATTCAGGTCTGTGGTCAGACGGGCAGGTTCTGGTTGGTGATGAAGGTGCACTGGTTATGTGAGAGGCTGCCAGAGCTTGAGAAAGGAGTTGGGACAAGACTTATCAATAGAATAAAAATAAATAAATAAATAGATGAGAAAAGAACTGTGTAGGTACAGAAACAGGAGACCTAAGAGTTTATCATCATGACATGTTACGTCTAGAAAAGGGGAATGACAGACACTTTGTGCCATAACCCAGCACTTCACAGCAGAGACTCTCAGTCATGGGAGTCTTGCAGCTCTGAAATTTGGGTGGGTTTCATTATACAAACCTTAGGATTTTCGTTTGTGTTTTTTTTTTTTTTAGTAGGATCATCAAGATCTTATAAAGCAGAGACAAATAAATCTCGTTGACTTCTCTTTATCTGACTTCCAGAGTCTAACCTTTAAAAAGGTGAAGCTTAGAAAGGCTACAGAATTGTATCTTACAAGGGTGTGGCTATATATAATATGGTGATATAATTCCAAATATGGAAGGGCAATTTATTTGCAGGATAAGCAAATCTTTCCAGGAACTCCAGTAGGAAAACCTTGCTTCCAAATTTTTCTCTTCACTGACACTTCCATCCCAAGAACTCTTATTCTCTTCTTGGATGAGGTGCTCTGGCTGCAGCTCCACCACTCGAGCACTGACAGGATGGAGAGGATGAGCTGTCATCCCAGGAATGCTGACACAGCCAGGGACTTGGGCAGCAAGGCAGCAGGATGCTGTGAAGTCCAGCCTGCAAAGACTTCTGTACAAGTGCTCTTGTAATTGCCTGTTTTGTTGCTTAAAAATAGGGAGACCTGGTTGGTTACATCTGTACTAGCCTGGTATAAGCTTGAGTGATCCTTGACTTCTAAGACCTTTCTCTACTCATTTGAAGGAACAGATATTTTAAGCAATAATAACAAAGCAAAATATATGTATGTGTGATATATACCTGACATTTACACTGACCTTTATTTCTTATACCTAAATAAGTCAGCTTTCTTGTCACTGATGCATTTTAGATCTTGCATTTTTGTTCTTGGTCTGATTAGCTACGGGCTCTCTCTGACCCCGTTACTTCTGGAATCCTTCTGTGAGATGAAACTTGTTAAACTCTTGCCACTTCCTCCCTGTTTGGAGTTATTTTTGAGCAGTGAGAAGGGTGAGCAGTGTTGAACACTGCCAGGAGCTATTTAAAAGTGCAAAGCCATTTTTCATTTTTTCTTCTGTGAGTGTCTTTGTTGGTTTGGTGGTGCAGCACAGAGTCTAAAAATTGTGGCACAGCTTATGTCTTAATCCTTTATTTCAGTCCTATTTTGTCTCTTTTTGATTTCCTTAATATTTTTGTAGTGATTAGACTTGATTGCTTTGGTGAGTCCTGATATCTTCTCTCTCTCCCCCACCCCCGCTCTCTTTTTGAGGGGATCAACATGTGTTCTCTTGTGATATGGGAAGATTTTAATTAGTATTTGTATGATCATCCTTAATACTTTTGGTCTGTGTGAAGTGCACATGCCTTGTTGAAGAGCTGTATTGCTCCACAGATTTGAGGGCTGTTCTTCTCATTTGTTCACTGAGGTTATTTTTGGAGTGGGCATTTTCATTTCAGCTCACAGATAATATTTAACAGGATATATCCTTCAGAAGTTATTTTAATTCAGTTTTTTTTGTGGATATCTGAGAGGGTCTTTGTGGCTTTCTGTTGTGAGGATGCATAACATTATTTTCAGCTGTGGTTTTGTGTCCCTACAGCTGTAGAATAGAGTGTAATGGAGGGAAAAAAATTATACACTGAGAGGACAACCAGGTTTTCAAAGCTCTTTCAGAGGTGTTTTGATTTTAATAGAATATATTATCCAGTCTCATAAGGTACTTTGAAAAATCATACTGTGCCCATGTTGGTAGCTTAATAACCTTTGTAAATCTAATTTTACATCACTTGCTCAGCAAGAGATAGAAATCAGTCTTGTATCCAGAGATCAAAAGCCCAGATTCAAGCTTGATTGAAATTTTGTCTGGTCTCCAGCTTTGGTGAAGTTATTTGATCTCTGTTTCTTCTCCCACCCTTTACCTGTCTTATTTATGTGGCAGATTCTCTTTGGGAACACTCTGCTGTGTCGCATCAGGTGCTTCCACCAGTTCTGCCATCATCAACCAGTTCTGATCAGTTTGAGCACCTCACACCTCCTTTATGCCCACTCCTAAAATGGGATTTGGTGCGTTTTGGAGGGTGCAGGAGGGTTTCACACACACCCAGAGCCCAAATCAGGATGGCAGGACCTTGGGGCAGCCTCTGCCCACTCACCCTGCCCTGTCCTGCTGCCCCAGCGGGGCTGGGTTTCCTGCACTGCTGTACAACACCAGGGCCTCCCTTTCTCTGCTCCAAATTCCTTTGTTCCCTGTGACTTTTCCATAACTAACCAGTTAAGCCCAGTTGCTAGATAAGAAAACAAAAAAATTAGAGTAATAAGTTGTGTATTTTTAAAGGAAACAGAACCTAATTTTTGAGAGGGATGCATTAGCAAGGTAAAGCCTCTGGAAGATATTCATAGGAGTACTTAGAGTGGCTAATTAACACCTTCCCACCTTGGCTCTGACTCTGAAGGTGAGGTTAAATTCTCCCTTTGCAGGTAATGGTGCCATTTTTGCCATCACCTCTGCATCACGCTGTGGTAATCAATACCCTGCCATCAAGTAGTTTGAGATGGAATCATGCTTACCTATGAGAGACAGTGGATTTTTGGTTTGTATCCTCTCCCTCTGTCTATTCTTGAGCCATGTGAAAATTAACTGATGTTTTATTCATATTCATAAATCAGGAAAATTTAATTGTAATTAGTTTCTGTTTGTCTGAATTGTTGTCTTCTCCGAGCTTTGTTAGGTAATTGCATGACATTTTTACTACAACCTTTCATTATAAAGAGACTTTCTTTACTATTTTTTGCGAACAGGTGGCTGTATTTCTTTTTTCTTACCACAAATTGCCTACATGAATGATCCTTAAGTCTGTCACCTTTCCTTACTGTCAATCCACACTTAAAAAATGGTGGTACATAAACCTAACAAGTATCCTCAGTCATAATTCTGATCAAACTAGGAATAAATAAAGCCAGCACTGGTCTGTACCTATGGACAACAGTGCTCCTGTGAAGCTGGGGCTGAGGAACGTGTAGAAAAACCATCTGTTGAAACAAGTGGAAGAATTCTGGGAGAAACATTCTTATCAGCAACAAATTGGAAATTAAAATAAGAAGGCAGGTAATGACTAAATAGTCTGCCTTAGACTTTGAAGATAATTAAGCATTAAAAGATATTCCAGATTTACTTATGAAAAACTTCAAATTTATGAGGTAATTTTATGTGGGCCATTGGCTGGCTGGCTGCAAAGTAAAAATAGACATTTATATGCAGAGAAGGAAGGTGGCTATCCAGAATCATTTCACCCAAAGCAATAAATGAATGAAAACAACTGTTCTGTGAAGAGAAACTTTTGAAATTACCTTAAGTAATGGTAAGAATGAGGCTGGTTATCTCTCCTGTAAATGTTATTGGTGACTACAGAGTGGAAAGGACTCAAGACTGTGAAATAAAGCAGAGTGTTTAAAACAGGTTTGTGTAACTTCAAATAAGCTTTCTAAATTTCTGGTGATGTCATTATATTTGGGCTGATGGAAGATTCTGCTTTGGATGTGGTGAGAGAAATTGGATGGGGAGTCAAGAAAACCATTTTGAGAAGGGAGAGTATTAATCAAGAGTTAGTCAGACAGGCTAAAGTCTGTTCCTCCCTGCAGTTTTGGGGTTTATTCTGCTTTTCCCTGTTTCGCTGGTGTGCTTAATTTTATCAGTTTTTCACAGATATTTAAGGGGCAATAGCCAAAGTCTGCTTTGTATCCTGTCATGGAGTCTTGTGTTGTGAGTTTCAACCATTCTCCTAAAGCCTTGATTATCCTTTGTAGTTTGCATGTACACTGGTGTCAAAAATGAAATTGGGATTTAGGCTCAAGAGTTCCTGAAAATATGATTGGTTTGGGTTATGATGAACAAAACTTCATCATTATCATAGGATGGTTTGGGTTGAAGGGACCTTAAAGATCACTTAGTTTCAACCCCCTATGAACATAATTCCATAACTTTCAAGTTGGAACAGTGAAAACATAGCAGGGTTTCACTAAATAAAAAGGCTACAGAGCTCTGCAGGTTGTTTTTTATTAATTTGTCCAAATCTCTCTTTATACTTAGCACTTGTCCTTGGAGCTCTGTTGTTATAGTCAGGTAGGAATTTACACACTCTCTGAACATGCCATCACAATCTGTTGTTATCAAAAGAATTAATTGAGTCTCTTCCATACATCAGTCGAGTTTTGCATTAAAACCAGATAGGCTTTCCTGCCTTCTGTGTTGAAAGACTGAAATCTCCCTCTTCTGATAGTGAGGCCCCATCTAATTTTCCACTCACTGCCTGCTCCAAGTGCCAATATTGTCTCTTACTTGAATGCTTTTCTCACTTGCATGTGTTGGGTGTTTATAAATAACAATATATTTCTGTTATTTTATGAGCAGTGGGACTTTATGGATTTTTTTGTTGGTTTTTTTTATATGTTGGTTTGTTTTGTGTAGAAGCAAGATAAAAGACAGCTTCTTTCACTAACTAGTCATATAAAGATAAATGGTCATAAGTTCAGTGCTGCAGGCTTTTATTTTGGAGACACTGCAGGAGAATGGGTTTAAAAAGAGCTGCTGAGTTAACCCATAATGCTTAGGGCAAGCCTGAAAGTTATTGTACAAAGATTAATAAAATAAAGTCCTCTGTCAGCTTAATAAAATGAAGCAGAGATCATGTAACTGTTCCTATGGACCTGTCAGGCCAAATTTTTTGGACAGTTGGTCTCAGATGCAGTGGACTTGGCAATGATAAAGTAAATCCCTTTCAGTCATTAATCAGAATCTCCTATTCTTTTCCTTAATCTCTTCTACTCTAGGAAAAAAGTCTAAAACCTACTGTTAGATCAGCTTTTGTTTTAAATGACTTACAATTTTGATAAAGCAGCTGAAATAGTTTTTTTTTAAATTTAGCAAAGCCTTTGTTCTTTCCAATGAACAGAATAGTCACTTGATATTGAGAGATAGATTAAGAGCAAATTATCTTGAATTTGAAAATTAATTTGCTGGAATTTCACAGAGACATATTGCTATTCTTTCACTTCCCAAAGCAATTAACAAAGTTTTGGTGAGTCGACATTTACCAAGAGAAAAGTGTCCAGCTCCAGAGTCCTCAGCATGGGAAAGACATGGACTTGTTGGTCCAGAAGAGGCCACAAAAATGATCAGAGGGCTGGAGCATCTCACAGGCTGAGAGACTTGGGTTGTTCAGCCTGGAGGAGAGAAGGCAAAGGCACCAGGAAGACCTCAGAGTCCCTTCCAGAACCTAAAGGGGGGTTCCAAGAAAGCTGGGGACAAACATTTTAGCAGGGCCTGTTGGGTAGGATGAGGGGGAACGGTTTTAAACTCAAAGAGGAGAGATTTACACTGGATATAAGGAAAAGAAAACTACAATAAGGGTGGTAAAACACTGACATGGATTGCCCCCAGAGGTGGTGGGTGTTCCATCCCTGGAAACATTCCAGGCCAGGTTGGAAGGGATTTGGAGCAACTTGTCCTAGTGGGAGGTGTCCTAGTCCTTGGTGGGAGGGTTGGAGTGGATGATCCTTAAATGTCCCTTCCAACCCAAACTATTTTATGATTCATTCTGTCAACAGTTTCCAACTGTAGCTAAACCTTTATCTGACTTTAATGTAGTTCAGAAATAAGACTATTTTTCTTCCTAGTCCCCATCAGATCATATGCCATCAAAGATTCCTGCAATGACTTTGGAATGCAGGGTTAAACAAGCCTGGAAGATAAAGGGGTGTGTGCCCTCATAAAAGTTCAGCAGTGCCAATGCCATGGGAATTATTTATCTTCAAATCAAAGTATTTGTTAGCTTATATTTATATATATATATATGGAAATATATAACTATATATATAGGGAAATATATAAATATATATATAGGGGAAATAAGGCTTGTGAAAGGCTTGCAAGAACAATTACCAGAGAAGTGAGAATAAGCAGGGAGTAGATGTTAAAATGGACTGTGACACTATTTACAAACAGTGTATTTGAGTAGGTAGTTGACTCGTAACAAATACTCCTACTCACACCCAACACATTGAATTAAAAAAGTGGAAAGTATCTATAAGCAGAACAAAATACGGAGAGAGGTGATAATAAGCTATCCATTTTAATAAGGAATTAAAATTCTGACCTAATTCTTTCCCACTAGGATTTATCACTAAGTTATAAATAACTTACAGGTATAAGACATGGCAATGAAGAATAAATTAACAGTATAAACAAAATGCTCAGAGACTTCCAGCCCCTGCTGTTACCACTTTCTCAGGAAAGACTGGAACAGAGTGATATTAACATTGGAGCTCAGGTTCATTTTCTGGCTGGCTTAACTCCATTAAAGAGCTGAGTCTGGGGATGGGGAGGGCAGGTGAGAATGATAGTGGTGCCTCTGACATGTTTAATGCTGTATTTTATTGATTTCTTGGTGAGGGCAGGTACAGCACACAGTTGTAATCTTTTCTGTTGAAAAATCAAAATTGATCTTTTCTAATATTTAACAAGTTTTGGCTTGGTTTGCCCTAATAACAGACAAAGCTTTGGTGACCCGTTGTGGTTTTCCCTTGCACCTGGTTTGGAGGGTGGAGATATACAGTAGAATATTTCTGTCCAGCTTTTGGAAGTAGAGGAAGTCCAAACCAATCCTCAGCTGCAGATGTCAGCTTTCTGTTCAACAGGTGCTCTCACACATTGGGATTGTGGGTGTTTGCAGTTTACATATCTTCTGCTTATAGGAGACTGCATGTGTTTTATCCTTCCATACCTTCCTAGAAATGCTGGAGAAGTGTCAAAATTGCCTGACTTAATGCTCCATGCCACCATCATTGAGAAAATACATTTAATGTCTAATGAATTCTTGCAGGTTTGTGGTTTTGTTTTGTTTCCTGTTTGCTCGTTTGTTGTTAAAAAGCCTTTAAAATGAGCTTTAGGAGATATGTCAGTTATACCAGATAGTTCTACACATGTGCACTGGAAATGGGATTGAAAATAAAGCAAAGAAACAAACTCTAACCAAATTTTCACACTATTAGTATCAAATTTGCAGAGGGTCTTTGTTTTCTTATGCTCTGGTCTTTTCATTCTTTGGGTAATATGCCATTTTCAAGCTGCCATCTTAATTCAAATGTCCATCTGTCTTTCTCTGGTTCTTAGATTAGAAATCTGCTCTGAGCCCGCTCCAGAAGATTGGGCTGCAAGTGTCGCCCTGGGCAAGATCTGGTTCCAACAGCACTGATCTGAGCTGGTTTCTTCTTACTCTCAGCTCCCTGTGATGGTGAACTAATGAATTTACTCCTCTCTTTTCATTCCTACAGCTTGAAGTTGAGGTCACAGATCTGGGTGGGAAAACCATCGACGGCCCAGTGCGCTTGGATATTTCTGTCATTGACCAGAACGACAACAGGCCGATGTTCAAAGAGGGGCCTTATGTGGGGCATGTCATGGAGGGATCTCCCACAGGTGAGTCCATGGCAATCATAGCTCTGTAAATAGTGCACAAATTGACTTTTGAGAAATGTATTATTATCATATTGCACAATTTTTCTTGCTGATTTTGTGGCTCGGCGAATCCTTCCCCTGCACAAAGAGGTGGGACCAGCAAACCTTTAGAACAGCAAGTCCAAAAAACAAAGTCTCTGCTGTAAAAGTAAAAAAAAAAAAGGTTGGAAATAAAAGCTTTGATTTAGGTTCATTTTTTTTTTAATGCATCTTTTGAATCAACTAAGAAAACCCCTAGGATATGATTAAGATTCAGACCAAATAGCATGAAAAATTTCTGTTCAGAGTGGGAATTTCACCTTTTTTTTTCTTTAAGTTTAGCTGCTGGAAGGGTAATTTTTATTTGTTTATATAGCAGGAGTATAGTAAATACTAGAAATAAATTGAAAGATTATTATGAATAAACTAATATTGTAGGGCAGATTGAAATACTGAACAATGTTGATAAACAGATGCTGTAAATGCAGATACAACAGTTGCAACAAAATAAAAAATGCACTTTGAGAATTAAAGTTAGCAATGAATTGTTCTGATTGAATTTACTGTTGATTTTATCTGATGTTGAAATTCTATAAGAATAAAATATTGTTCCAAATTTTAATTTGGGTACAACCATCCTATTTAAACTCTTCCCACAGGCTGAATTAGTTTGGTTCGACTGTTGTTCTCAACTGTTGTGTGATTTTGTTGAATTATTAACCAGCTTTTCACTTCCACTTGAGAGGAATCTCCAGTGCATTCTTAAGCAGTAATTGTATGATCAGATTATCTGCTGGAGTTAACCTGGCTCTTGGTGATAGAAATCTAAGCCAGAAGAAGGTCCTACTAATGCCAGTGGAATGACAGTGATTTCCCTGAGATCAGAGCTGTGGGTTATATATTTGGATGTCTGTCTGTACACCATTAGGGCCTTATCCTCCTTATACACTTGAAGGTATGAGCATGAGTTTAAGGTTTTGGCTGATGGACTTATATTTTCAAATGAAAGCTGGAAACAACTGTATTATATTTTCATGAATATTTAATATTCATTGAAGCTTAATGTGGTGACATCTGCTTTGCTTACTCTGAACAAGGATAGACAGTGCCTTTACTCCCATGTATTACATACCCATAGGACTAGAAGTTATTTGTCCTTATTTTATTATTTATGCATTTTCTAGAAATCACATAACCTTTTGGTGAGTTTTGCTTTCCCCGTGTTTGAAAAGCTGCAGGTATTAAATGCATTGTGAGCTGCTCCTTCACCAGGTTAAAATTTTAAGGTGAATGTTTATTTACCTCACTTGTGACAAGTGTGCAGTGAACACAGGAGAGGCTCAGGGAGCTGGGGTTGTTCAGCCTGGAGAAGAGGAGGCTCGGGGAGACCTCCTCACTCTCTACAACTCCCTGACAGGAGGGTGTAGCCAGGTGAGGTCGGGCTCTTCTCCCAGGAAGCAGCAGTAGGACAAGAGGACTGGGTCTTCAGCTGTCCCAGGGGAGGTTTAGGTTGGATATTAGGAAGAAATTCTTTACAGAGAGAGTAATCAGCCATTGGAATGGGCTACCCAGGGAAGTGGTGGATTCTCCGTCCCTGCAGGTGTTTAAGGGGAGACTGGATGTGGCATCAGTGCCGTGGTCTAGGAACCACGGCGGGGTTGGATCAAGAGTTAGACTTGATGATCTTGGTGGTTTTTTCCAACCAGGTTGATTCTATGATGTTATATTGATGATATTTTCATTCAAACAGGGAATGTGTTTCATATTTGAGAGTACAGCTGCAAGTGGAACACTAACGCTTTTCTATTGTAGGACTCCAGTACACATTCTTAATTTATTTCAGGTATTGATTGCTTCTTTGGAATTCAGAGGAAACTCCCCTAGACTGTCCCACTTCCACTTCCCTCCAGGTTTCATGATTAGCTCAAACACATTGCTCACAAATGCCACAGATTCCTTTGCACAGCCAGTCAATAGTTGTAGCACAGCGTGAGTGACTAATCAGATTGAGGGACCAACTTTATTACATTTTCACCCAAACAGCAACATCTTCTTGTCATGCCCACTTAGATACACATTCCTAGACCACTGAGCAGGGTGTTGTAGTTCAGGAGATTCACATTCATTCCATATTCATATTTCAGGAAAAGAAAGTGGTGCCAAAGAGCTCAAACTCTGCAGCGGTTCAGCTTTAATCCTGCTGGTGGTACCTGAGCTCTGGCTGTGAGCTGGGAGCTCCTGAGAGTCTTTCAGTGGCCTCATCTCCCTCCATCAAAGCAGAAGTTTGCATCTCTTATGTACCACATGCACCCAAACAATAGTTAGTCTAATGTTTAGATTTGACTGCTAATTCCAGGCTATGGGGCAACATTTAACTATCCCCTGCTGTATGTTCTTTCTTTTCTCAAATTCTATACCAAAATTCTCTTCTTTCCCATGGATTTTTTTTTTTTTAAACTGACAGTTCCCTGTTTTTGCTCATTTACAAACTATCCTTGATTTCCCACGTTGAAATTTGTGGTTCTGATTTACTAGACACGTTTCTCAGTCCAAATTCCAGTGAATTCGTCTGTAGTTGCTTCCATCCATTTTGTGTTTCATTGCCCTTCCCTAGTGATCCATGTATCATTTAGCATCTTGATTGTCTTCTCTGTTAGTCAAAGTTGAAAAATTTTTCTCAACTTTCTTTTCCTTATCTTATCCCCCTTCCCTCCAGGTGTTCATCACACTAAACTTCATAATCTCATTTTCCTGGTGTCAGGAACACCAATGCTTGCAAAATTACTTTGTTCACAGGTGAACCTGTAGAATCAGAATTGGCTGGAATCAGTCACAGTTCTCTGTGCAAATGGCATCCAGTCAGCCAAGATTTCACATTGTTTACATCTATTTTCCATAGTTCTTCATATTTTATGGCATATTTCTCAAATTATTCACCAGGTTCTGCTGTCTGGCTGCTCCCAATCAATGGTTGCACTGCAGAGCTTGATAGAAATCTTTGTGTGCCTGTGTTTGTGTGTAAGATTCCTGATTCCTTCCTTTTGGATTATAAGTGTATTGTTGTATTTCTTTTTTGAAGCTGGAAAAAAAAAAGGCTTTGCATTGTATGTATAATCTTGTTTTCATCACAGCCACCTTTATCTTCATTCAAGCTCTGAATCAAACCCTTTCACTGAAATAGTTCTGCTGAAAATGAAGGATGCTCAAAAAGGATTTGTCTCTTGATGTTCACTGGGTCAAAGTGTAAATGTCCACTAAATGCAAATAGTTTTCATTTCTTTTTATTTATTACATCTCTAATTGCTCTATGAGACTGAAGTCAGCTGTATATACAGGAAAATAATAGCTGAGCCTGAACCAGTGACAGCTGTGGCTATTTTTTGACTGACTGTAATGGGTTTTGTGTTAGCTCTACTGATGATTTCTCGTGGTTTTGTCTTGTAAGTTGTGACACAGTTTATCCCTATAGATCCCTGATCTATCCAGCTCAGGGTTTTAGGATCTGTGTCCTGTGTCTGACTCACCTCAGCACATTAATGAGAGAGATTGTAATCTTATGTATTCCATTGGCACAAACCCTTGGATGTCTCACTCTCTAAAGGTTGGGAAGTGAAGGCTGGTTAAATGAACTTGACAGCCACCTCATTTCACTTGCTACAGGCATTCAGCAGAAAATATTTTAAACACATTTGACATTATGTGACTTACAACAATATGCTGCAAACCCAGTGGGGTAAAACCTTAACTGCAGTGCTTAGGAAAATTGCTGGAGAACTTCATTTTAAAAAAGTAGCTTGTTTTCTGTGCTGCACAATAGCCTGGATACACTGGGTTCCAGCCATGGAGCCTGGACTGACACGTCTATAAATAATTGCTAGAAATAAAGGGACACTTGAAGGCATTTAGAGAGGAAGTAGGAGGAATTAAGAATAGCCAAGAGTGTTCTTCAGTATCGTAAAATAATTATTTGTAAAGATGGATAAAGCAAAAGAATAAAGAAAAGTCTTATATTTGGAAAAACAAACCTGTTTAACACATCTTTTCCCTGGTCCTTCCCTACTGAAGATGGGGTGCTCAGTTTGGATACAACTCAACAAAGCAGTTTTCAAGTTCTTTTGCTTACAAATGTGTGCAGTTCTGGGCATACTTTAAAACTTGCTGATGGCAAACTTTCAGCAATCTTTTCCTGGGATTAATCATCTTCATTTCAGCAAAAATATACTCAGTGCCTTTTATAATCTGGTCTGGAAATGTAACAGATCTGAACTAGGTAGAAACATCTGTAATGCCAATATTTAAATTGCCAAGCAGAAGCCAGGCTAATTATGCACAGCTGCTTGTATATCCCAGTAGGAATTTTCACTCATATCTGTGTGGAATAAAATACAGCTGCATATGAATATGTGTATTTTGTGGATGTAGAGATGCATATTTATATATACATATAGCATATATATGATAGGCACATATTGCAGAGAGATGAGCATATGTAGACACAATTACTTATCTGGTCCCTTAGTTGCTGTGTATGTACATGATGGAAAGAAAGCTATGGATTTACTAATAATGTATTGTATTATGGCAGATAAAGGTGCACATGCAGTCTAATCTGCCTGTGGGTTTTTTGAGGAATAACCCATTAAAGTATTATCCAGTAATTAACAGGTGTCCAGTACATTTTGAAAAAATTAAAATAATCTCATTTGTAGTAATTAGCAGTTCACTCCAACTGAGTCTGTGATGGGAGTGTTGGAAGCAGGACTCTACAGCCCACTCCAGGGTTCAATTAGTCTTGATTTTTGGCATAAAGAGGTTAAACTCAAAAAAGGCTCCAGATCAACTCAGGTGCACAGGTCAGAATTACTGGTCTGTCTGTGAGGACTGGAAATGGTGAGTCACCCTCTTCAGTCCCAGACAGAAAATTCCCTTTGACTTCCTTCTAACTGCACAATGATTTGCGTTCTCACTGTCCCTCCTGCTAAAACGAGCTTTCATCTGCTTTTCTGTAGTTATACACTTGACATACCAAAAATCAGTCTAATGACCAGATCAGAGTTAATGCCTGATGTTAAAGGTTGTAAAAACACTATGGTCTCTCTCCCTTGGACAATTGATGTAATAAAGTGCTCATACTTCCATGCACAGAACAGTGGAAGCACTGGTGGTTTGTGCTTTTGGCTCTTTTTGCATTATAGCTCAGGTTCATTAAATAAAAATAAGCATGTTTCTTAATTACAATACAAATGAATTTTTTAAAAAACGCTGGAGTCCTTGGTGGGTACTGAAAACCAAGGGCTCAAATGAGTTTGTGTAATTCACTGTGTAATTGTTTGCAAGGGGAAATTTATGCACTAAAATAAATTTACCAGTGGCTTTTGCACCTGGGCTTTTGCACCTGTTTTACACATCTCCTTATGTCCTCTCAGAAAAGGGAAGGATGAGCTTTAAAACCCCAAGCAGTTTGGACACATGAGACAACCTCATTCATGTCATCTGTTAATTGAAAGACACCGCAGTGTTATATGGAAAAATGCCTGGCCCTGTGGCTGTGCAGAGGAGGAGGAGGAGCAGGAGGATGCCCTCTTGATAGGCTTTATTAGTGGTATAAAACCTCAGTTTATATTTATACTCTTCTAAATCATCATTTCTGGCCACTGCCTTCCCATCAGCTCCTTGCAGGCCCAGCAGCCCCTCAGGCTGAGTGACCCTGCTCTGTCAGTGCACTGTCACCACTGAACACTCAATGGAGTTCATTCAGACCCTTTAAAGGGCATGAAAAGGGGGATAAATCCCCACAACTTGCAATCATGTGCCATAAATTTATGGTGTGATCTGGGGACTGATGGCAGGAGAGGCAATAGCTGAAGCCCTTTCCCGCCCACCGCGTCCTCCCCCTCAGCTGGATGTAAATCCTGGAGTTGTGTTCCCAGGGGTTGGAACAGTGGAATATTGTTTCCTCTGGCAGCAGTTCCGTGGTGTGGTGGCTACTCCAAGTGCCAAATGAAAAAATCCTAAACAATATCAGTGCAGGCAGGATTTGCCTTGGTGTGCAGTGCCAGGGTCAGTCAACAGACACATCCATCCTTCCTTTGTTATGGAAGAGATCCATGGCTGAGTGGAGAACTGACCAGTGCAGAGTGGCAGGATTATTTATTCTCTTGCAGGATAATTTGATTAATTTTCCCAATGTTATTTGATAGCTATTATCAGGTAGATAGTGTATTTAAAAAGAAAAAGAGATAGAAAAGAAATGCTCTTTTTCAACTATGGGTTCATATTTCCTTGGCTTTTTCCCCTCTCATTTCTCCCTTTATTTCAGGCGCTCACAATATCTCTTTTCCCACCATTAAATATACTGCTTGAGGTTTAAATTGCAGTCTGTAATCCCGTGAAGTCAAAGGATAGTTGCACATTACATTTGGAAGAGTGAAAGCAATTGCAATAGGAAAAGAAACCTTAGTGAGAATGACCCACCAGGAAAAAGCAAACAGAAGAAATAATGACAGGTAATCTAGTTTTACAGTATGAGAAGTTTGTAGGGTTTTATGGGAATATTCAAAATAGTTCACATGGCTTTCACACATTGAGCCCAACTTCTAGAAAATGAAACTCTAATTTCTTCGTTCATATTATATCTTTTAAATACAGAAAATGTCACCTTTGCACACCACCATTCATTTCCACCCATAGTTGCACTATTTCTGTATAATAGTTTTCTGTGGCTGTCCACTGAAAATAGATGGGAAATTACACTTATTTTTAGAAACCAAGCCCTCCTGGTGAGCAGCACTAACATGCTCAGAAGTAAGTAAAGGATTTTTATTTTTTTTAAATGGCACATTTATAGACAAAGAATATTCTAGTAAGGATGAAAAGCTTATTTTTGGGTTTCTTGCAGGGGGGAAAAAGTTGGTGTCAGCTGATGTGTGTGATGTGCAGAGAATGCATGAGTGAGTTAGAATCACACTTAGGGAATGTGACAGACAGGTCGAAGGTGAAATCTCACAGTGGTGCACAGTTCTTACTTCCCATCCATCTTCTGCTGGTTGGAAACTCCCAGTAGAAATGTCTTTTAAATATGGATCTAAGAAAATATTAACAGATCCAGATTCGGGACAGTGATTTCTTTGGAATGCAGTTGTAGCTCATCATTACTCTGATTTAAACATCCAGCAGTAAAATGTGTGGGACATCCTTTGGATGGAAACTATGGGACCTCAGTCTCATGTTTTCAGTTTTGTACAAGTGAACACTATGAAGACCAAAAGAAATCTTGATTCCAAAGTACAAGTAGAAAATAACTTAGATAAAACATTTTAACTGATTATTCCACAGTCCCTACTTATTATACTTACAAGCCAGTTTACAAATGGATAGTACCATGTGCTAAGAATTATGCTGGTGAAGATAGTGCATGTTTTCTTGGATTGTTCTGTCCCAGTTCCATATCTGTTCATTAACAGTGTGCTTATACTGCTGTTCTGTTCTAAAATGTAGTGTGGGTAAAACATCTTCTTAAGAGTAGCACAGTACTTGATAATTGTTCTAAGAAGTAGGAATGTTATAAAAAATATGATTTTGTATAAAATAGCAATATTTGCCATGCAAACATTATGGCAGCACATCCAGCACCTCAGGGAAAGGAGGTGGGACATTCCTGGGAGAAATATATCAGTTTCCTCTGTGGAATCTTGGAGAGGAAAGCAGAATATCATGTTTACTATAAAAGTAAAGAGCACAGTGTATTTTTAATATCATTTCATTTTCATCATCAAAAGCATTGTCAGGAAACTTGACAGGGAAATTTATTTTTGACATGGTTTAGAAATTGAGAGACATCTCAAGACAAAGCTACCTTAATTAATGAAATAATTTATGACACACTGCAGGGCTTGTCTAAGGGGTCATATGATTACTCATTCAATTAATACATATTATAAATGTTCTTCCAGTCCACTCGAGGGTGTAATTTTATTAAGCACACAGGGAAACAGGATTTCTTAGCCTCATTGCTTTAGGCTTTGAAAGGGCAGAATATGCTTGATCTCACAGGGCAAGGTAAAAGATATGTTTTTTCACAGTTAGGTTTGGGGGGGAAAAAAAACCCCAAACCAAAACCAATCAAACAAAAAAAGCAACCAAAAACCCCCAACACTGCACATTCAGTTGGTCAAACCTCTTTTACTTTTCTCCACTGAAGATGTGTTATTTATTTCTCCAAGCTGTAATCTCTCATTTACAGTGACAACCAGCTCCTTTGGGCTTTGAAAATATTGCCAGACTCTCAGTGTGATTTTACAATCTGAATTTCATGATGTTTGATTAAAAAAAAAAAATGTCTCTTGAACAGTCATTTTCTTTTACCATTGGCAGTTATAAATATAGCATGTTTCTTTAAAGCGGTTTTAAATTTTTTAAGAGGTGTTATTTAAAAGTTTTTTTATCTGTCATTTCTTGCCATCAGCCCTGTGCTCCCGAGTATCTGAGAAGTTTGGAAGGCATCTGAAACACTGAAGTTAAAAGGAGTGTTAATGAAAGATCTCTTTGTGTTTTCCTGTTAAATGACAGTTCTTTGTGTCAGCTGAGATTGGCATGTTGTGAAATCAATGGATATAGGAATGTCAACGAAATTCATGCAGGCTTGTTGTTGCTAAAAGCCCGTGTACTACAAATCCGAGTCTTTGGAGAGGAAATGTGCAACGATCCCTTTTTAGCACAGAAAAAAAATCATTCCTGTTACATCACCACTCTTCCATTCAGAATGTGGAGATAATTTAGGCCTGGATTTGTTGATAAAAATCCACACAGATTACAGAAGGGCATCAGCTGGATTCTGTACAGGACTTTTCTTTCAAAATTTAAATCACTCCCTTAATTTTCTTTTCTATTTTATTGCCTGAACCATTAATTAATGTCATTGATCTAGAGGTTTGAATACTTTAGCACCTGCAGCACCTTTGCTGGGAAGCGTTGTAGCTTAGGACTGCTACCCAAAGCACTCTGTAAATTCTCTGATTCAGCACCTAAGGTAGCATTTTTTACTCTTCAAAAAGTTCTCCTCTGGGGCAGAGCATCAATTATAAAAATGCAATCCCAGCAGTTGCATGATATTAAAATAAAACTTACACAGTAGCATATAATAGCAAATCAAACTATTAAACAATAGAGAGTTTTTTCCTATATACAAGAGTAGGTTCTTACTCCCCCAGGCTGTCCAAGTGCTGCAGTTGAGGAGTTGGGAGCATTTACAGGATTGGGTTGGGATTGAGCAAGCCCTGGGATCGTAAAATCCCAGACTGGTTTGGGTTGGAAGAGACCTCAAAGCCCATCTCATTCCACCCCTTGCCATGGGCAGGGACACCTTTCACTAGCCCAGGATGCTCCAAGTCCTGTCCAATCTGGCCTTGGACACTTCCAGGGATGGGGCAGCCGCAGCTTCTCTGGGTAACCTGTGCCACAGCCTCCCCAACCTCACAGGGAGGAATTTTTCCTAACATCTAATCTAAACTTCTCCTCCTTCAGTTTAAAACCATTGTCCCTCGTCTTGTCACTTATACAAAAGGTCTTTATTCCTCCTTTTTATAAAGACTAAGCCAGGATTAAGGTGAGTGAGCATCCTACTGATGTGTTTTGCCTGAACTTGCTTTGTATTCTTCCACTAAGAGACAACAGCTCATTGTTTTAAGGCAGAAAAATGGTATTTAGGTACTTGGTATCTGGGATCAACATTCCACTCAGATACAGCAACTCCAGTACCAGTAAATAAAACTGGTTTGAGGTTTTCATCTGACAAACTGTGCAATAATTTTATGAACAATTTGGAGGAATACTCATACAAATCCTATTTGAGAGAAAGCTCATATCCTAAAGCCACTCCGAGAATTTCTGTTAATTAAAGAGTGGCCAGACACTGAATAAGAAATAACACTAAAATAATGTAGTTAAGTTAATGAGGGGAACTGAGATACTGAAATGCCTGTGGTGTGGCTGTGTGTAAATGGATTTTGCAGTGCCTGCCATCACTGCTGTACAATGACGGAAAAACAACTGTAGGTTTAGCAAGCAAAGTTTATAACAGATTTAACCAATATGCAGTGGGCAGGACTGTGACTGTTATGTCAGCTTTGTGTGTAGATGGGATGAGTCCCCAAATCTGCTTGGCCAAAACTTGACACAGGAGCTCAGTTTCCAGCTATAGCAGAGAAGGGCCAGAGCTCTGGAAAACAAAATCTATGGAGACACCTCAGCATTCTTTAACAGACAGTGTAATGGCTCATGAAATTGCATACATTACTGTTTGGACACACTTGCAAGCATTGTTTTGCAAACTTCTCGTTTTTTTTTTAATTTAAACAGTTTTGCCTTCTTGATTTTGAGCTGAACTCCATCATAGTTTCCGTTCGCAAAAACCCACAGTACTCAAAATAATTATAAGACAAAAAGATAGACATGCCCCTTGGGCTTGTTGTAATCTTGCTTATTTGGCAGTTTCATTTGGGGAGGTTACACTCGGAGCAGCTGGGTGGATGCTGCAGGCTCAGTGGAAAAGAACTGGAGAATTGAAAATTTGATCATATTTTTTTTAGCCAGGGAAAAAAGTTAATAGTGTAGCTTTTCCAATTTCATATGTTGAAGGTTTGCCCTTGCTAGTTAAGATAATATAGTTTATCCATCCTTTGGGCTCTTATTTTCTCATTGCTACAGCTGTATCCAAGAAAGTCGAAATTATCAGCTTCAGGCTTCATTGCTATTGAATAAAGTTTTAACTCATTTTTCTTTTCTTTTCTTTTTTTTTTTTTAATTTTTTTTTTCAAACCAAAGAATCCTTTTGGAAGCAAACAAGCCTTTTGTTTTTTTCCCCTCTTGCTGGTTTCCAGATCACAATTTGTCTGTCAGTTCTTTAACAGGTAGCTACTCAAACTGGAAAGTGTAAAGGGAAGGGCATCAAGATTCTGGATGTTCTCCTTGATCATTATGTGGATTAAACCAGCAGTTCCAACACTACACTTTGGAAACCATTTCTCCAAGAACCCTCACTCTGAGTGGTTTGAATGTAGATGTCTCTACATTCAATAAATCAAATTTTCTGATAAAGGCAAGGGTTATTTTCTCAGGCCTCACCCAGGCAGGGATGTTCCCCGCACAGGCTGGAACGGGGAGATTGTTCATTCTCACTGTGTCTCTATATTAAATATATTGTTCCATAAAAAGTGGTGTGATATTTATTCAGGGCTGGTATTACTTTGGTGTGTCCTGAGGGTTTTAAACAGTGTGTGCTGGAGGAGAGGGAAAATATCTTCCTTAACTTAATGGATTTGAGCATTTTCATAAGCACATCTGTGAGGATGGGCTGTGGTGATGCTGCTTAAACACTTCTAAATTTGCTTGGACTGCAGCTGCCAAAGAAATGAAAACATTAAAAAAGCATTAATTAAGAGAAACCGAATGAAGTAAAGATTTCTTTGTTATTGTAGCTTTTCTCTTGCAAATCTGCTCTACCTTAGCTGGGGGCTAGTCCCTCATAGGTCCAGGAATTACAACCTGTTGAATGCTAAGTAGGTGGTGTGGACCAATATTAATGAGGATCTGTGGAGCAGACTCCTTATTACTGCAGCCAAAAGGAAAAAAAAGCAGGATATTTCATGGTTTGGTGCTCTGCCTAGGGACACCAAATTTACATATGGCCTAAAACTGCTGATCAGAGCTAATCTCCCTGATCATCATAGCTTGAAGAAAGGTTTAATATTCAGGATGTTCTGAAATATTTTTTTTTTCCTAAACAAAAATAGGCTGCATGAAAGTGGGCCATTGGCAAGCCAGGCCTGTGTGCTGCTGCCAAGAATTTTAATGGCCCGATGCTAAGCAGGAGGACTTGTGCTCCAGCAAAAGTTTTGTTCTCACACACTTGTTCAGTTTATTTTGTTTTCTTAAGTCTGCACTAAATCACATTTTTTCCCCAGACTGATCTGATGAGTCTTCTGAGTAAGACAGACAGTGGGACATGGCTCTTGTGATGGCCATGAGATGTCCTTAAATTCTCCTCTCCTTGACCCTTTTCCTGGTGGGATGTGGCAATTTGCAGCTGAGAATGAAATCTCCCTTTCTGTTGGTGCACGGAAACAAGGGGCACAAAGATTTTTGGAGTAGGGCATCCTCATTCTCCTCCTTTATTTTAAAGGTGTGCAAATTAATTTTGCCAGCTTTTATCTTCCTTTCTTTACAATCCTGGGCCAAGGACAAGGTAATGTGCCAGCTGGGAATCGTGCTTGCTTTCCAGCTCTCCCTGCTGTATCCCCAAAATTCTTATCTGTGTCACATTCCTGAGAAAACCAGAACCAGTCCCTTTACTTCTAAATGACTTCCTGTAATTGGCAGGATTTAGTCTGTGGATCCATTTAGGTTTCATCTATAAATGTATCTACAGATCCCCTGCAGTCTTGGTACAATTTCTATCAATATGTGGCATTTGCTTTTATCCAGTAGCTAAAAAATTAACATCTTTGATCTTTGCTTTATGGTACAAAGGGGGTGACAGTTTTAAGAAATAAAAGTCCTGGAAAAGAATTACAACTGCAAAATTTTGCCCACTGAAAATAACTGCTCAAGGAAAGCAGACTGAAACAAAAATTGCATTATTTTTGCTGATTTTTTTTTGTCCTGGGAGCAATAAAAAGCAAAAAACTAAACAAATAAATGCTCCACTCTGTGTCCACCCACCACTCTGTGCAGAGTCCATCACTGAAATGTTTACAGTGGCTGATAACGTGAGGAGAATTTGGCGGGTGTGTTTGCCCCATTCCAACCAGACTTGGGTTTGTGGCTTCTTTCTCATCTCTGTGTGGCATCTTTTTTTCCCGTGACTGTAGCAAATGTGGGATGCCTCATCCCTACCAGAGCAGCAGGTTTCCTCCCCTCTCTGCCCCTGCACTGCTTCTGTCGTGGTTCTGGTCGAGGAATAGTCACAAAGCTGAGCTGGGAGGGCACAGCTTGAATGTGGAGAAGTCAGGAATTGAAATAATTTTGCCTAACAGCACCATTGGCCTCTTCTGCATCACATATGCTGGGTATTCTTTCATGTGTTAAACTGCAAACCCCAGAAGATGTATTTTTTAACTGTATTTTTGTTTAATTTATTTCTTAAAGGGTAGAAATTTGTTTTGGTTTTTTTTTGGTTCGGTTTTTTTTTTTAAAGACGTGTAAGGATTTTTTTCCAGGGGAGTATCTTGGATATATGAAGTGGCTTTGATAGTCTCAGCTTGGATGTGATTTGTGACCTTGTTGGTAATATCTGTGACAGAGTTAGAATTTTATTGCCCATAAGCTTCCCAGCAATGAATATTTCTATGTGTTGGTAGGTGGCACTTTTTGAAATACGTTCTTGCTCATGTAAACACATGTCCAATGTCTTTTGTTACAAATCACCACTGGGAATTGTCCCATGAAAGCTCCTCTGAGATGCTGGTTCCTAATTTTTCCTGAAGTTTGCTGAGCACTTTTATCTTTATGTCTTTACTTTTAAGCACATCGCTTGAGCTTTTTAGACCAGTCTGGGAGAACACTGACATACAGAAGTTGTTACTCCTACTTTTGACTTTTCCAGTTAATTTTCAAGAACATAAATTCTTGCTTGCTAATTAATTTTTTTGCTTGATTGGAAATGACTGCCACAGTTGGGAACTGCAAGTTACCATGGAGACATTTTCTGCAGGTTTTAAAAAGTTGAATGAGGATGTTGAGATGTACTCATCACGCACCTGAAGTGTGGATAGATATATTCACACCTTAATTCATAAATTCCCGCTGTTTGGTTGAGATTTAATATTTATTATAGTTAAATAAAATGGCTCATATTTCCCATTTGGAATGTTCCTTTCAGAGCTGGACAAATAACTCTGCGTTATCCACAACTGGTTTTAAAATTATTATGAAACATGAAAGTTACCTCCTTATAGGTCAAACAAATTCATTTATTATTTGGGGTGTTAGCAGAGATGGTTGGCAAAAAGTGCATCAGCTGTGTGTAGTTCTAATGAAAAGCAGGCAGGGAAATTTGGCCACACTTAGAGTAAATTTTCTGTTAATGATGAAATATTGACTACTTTGTAAATAGATTTTATAGTGAAAATCTACATATTTGAGAACCAGCACTTGCTGGTGTTAACTGGAAAAATCACTCAGGCAGGAGTTTGCAAGTGAGGTCAGGCTGTGATGAGCTATTTAGAATAAATAACTGTAAAGGATGTGGAGTCCCAGAATAAGGGAGGAAGAAAGACCTGTGGAGGTTGGTTGATCCAACCCCTCTCTCAAAGCATGGCCAAATTTATAGTCAAAGTATTGCAAAAACTATCATGGAAAGCCCCTTTGGGACATAGAAACAATTTAAACCAGATTCCCTGCATAGTTTCTAAAGGGCAAACTTGGTTTCAGAGAAAATACAGCTTATTTAGGTGGAATAAAGGCCACACAAATCCAGACAAATCCACACAAATTCAAATTCTGACAAATGTTTGGTTTGACCATATTCACAGGCTCCTTTTCTCGTAAAAGTTCATATTAAGAGTTTGCTCCAGTCAGTAGAGGTGGGAGGCAGATGCTTTTTATTGATGAAATTTGTCCTTCTGCCACAGGTCAGCAAACGACTTGTGCAATATCTAAACTAGAGCAGTTTCCTTTAAGGAGATTAAATGAGTTCCTCCCTTATGTTTTCAGACAACTGCTGTTCAGTTGTTATTCATTATTTCCAATTTTGTCATTTCAGAAATTCAGTGCACTGTCAGAAAACCCAAATATTGCCAAAATTTATAAGAGAGAGCTGCACATTAATTCATATTTTTTCTTATGAGACGAAGAGAATACAACAGAATAAAAACTCACCACGTTTCAAAGTCACGGGGAAAAGCTTAAAAATATTGCCCTAATTAGCCCAAGAGACTGAAGAATTAAATTGATTTTCAGACTCCTGTTTATTAATTTATTTTAATCTCCTGGTTTTGAGGTCAGACCCTGGATACACAAAGCTGGGTGTTACTAAGATAAGGAACAGTGCCTGGTGATCTCACTCCAAGCAAAGCTTAAAGCTGACACTGTGTAAGGCTCAGTCAGGGGATTCCTGGGGTATATTCCTTATGTTCCCGAGGGAAATGCAAACAATCCAGGGAAAGCCTTTGAGATGCTGCAGTTTCTCTTGGTGCCTGAGAGTTCACCCATCGTGTCCAGCTGGCAGGGTGGGCAGTGGTGTTTGAAACAAGGGGTCACAGGGGGACTGAAAAGCTGCCTCAGGGCCTTCCCAGAAATGGAAAATGCCAGTGAGATGATGGAAGTTAATGGGATTGACACTGAAATCTCATTCTCTTCTTTGACACTCCCGCACATATACTGATTTTTTTTTTTTAAATAGTGTATTTCAAAGCTGAAAGGAGTCATTGTGTCATATTGGCTTCAAATATAGTTTGCTGTTATGGATAACTTTATGAACCCAGCAGTGAAAAGAAATATTTAACACTGTAGTCTTCGAGAGACTACTTTGAGATTAAACTCCTGCTGTACCCTTCCTGTTTGTGTCTGAAAAGCACTGCTCAGCACAGAGGGGAAAAGAAAAAAAAAAAAAGCATTGTTTCTCTGTTATCAGTCGTGTTACCCTGTGACCAGAATCCTAAACTTTTGAGATTTATAAACCAAAACACTTTGGAGAGAGCTCCAGTGAAGAGCAGTCCCAAATCATTCAACAGTGGCAATAAAGGTGAATAGAAAAGGGATCATTCAGGGATGTTTAAGTAGTTCTAGTAGAATGTTCTGAGTTTTAAAAAGTTCATGTTATATTTTATTATATTAATATGTATCCATGAATCTCCCTCATGTCATGCATTAACTTGCTGCAATATTGGAAGTCATGAAAGGCACAGTGTTCAGAATTCCTTAGTCCCACAATGGCCAAGGCTACATTAATATTTACATTATGTAAATTATTTGTTAAATACTGAGTCATGTTGAACTCGGTGTTATCTTTATAATATTTATTACGTAGAGCAAGCAGAATTTTACAGAAAGATATAGAGAATTCATAATTCTCTCTAATTATTTGAGAAAGATGTAATAATACTTTAACTGTGATATTATGTGAGTTAATAACTTTTTTTTTAAAATGGTTGTCAAAACCCAAATGGTCATGTTGGCACATATGAAATAATATTGAGATATAAAGTCTGTTTAGAGAAGTTTAGGGTTTTTTTTTTTTTTTTAAATTCCGTTCACTCCAAGGTGAAATGCTGCTTCTGGTGAAGTCACTGGGAGCTTTGCCACCAAACTCAAGACTCTAAAGTTCATTCTTAAAAATATTTAAGGTATTGTGTCAAACTGCCTACCACAGTCAATATCCAAAGGAAAAAAAAAAAGAGGCAAGAATTTAAATTGTGGAGGATCCTGGGACACACCTCTGCAACCATCTTCAAAGTATGGCAGGAAAACACACACGGCTGGAAAGCCGGAGCATTGATGTGGTGCAGGAGATGTGTGTTGTAGCTCGGTCCTCTACTTCCCTCTAGAGTCGGTGGGGAGAAATAGGTGCCTCCAAAGGGTGATTAATCCTCCAGTGAACCAGTGTGACCATTGCAAACGGTGAAATGTCCAGTCCCAGGAAATAAATGTCACCCTGGGTAACCGAGTGTTTTAAGCTGGGTGTCAGCAGGCTGAAAACAGGCAACTGCTAAAGCCAAAGCAACGTTTGTCATGAAATTGGTGTTGACGTCTCTCATACGTCTGTTTTGGAAGGGTAAACAATTGGGTGGTTACTCAGACTTTTAAATCACGTGTGACTGAATCACAGATACCCAATTCTCGTAATGATCACATTGTGCTGCAGAGAAACAAAAAAACGGGAAGGAAAAGTTCAAGTTCTCTCTATTTGCTCTCGATTCATCTTCAGTTTGCTCGTTTATTTACTTGTTTTGCTGGGAGCTGTGATCAGTCAGGACTGATGTGCTCCTGTGAGCACAACAGGAGGGTCTCAAATGGGCACCTTTGACGTGCTGAAACTTTGCACAGTTTTTTATTCAATTTGAGGACAACGACGGGTTTGTGAAGTTATAACATCCTTTTAAAATTTAAAAGGGAAAATCGTCAGCGTTAGTTCAAATATGAGAAGCATTTCTACACACCTATGTATTTCTTTTAATTCTTACATTTCATTAAGATAATTGATCTTGTGGTTGTCAATACTCCTTTCTTGGTTAACCAATGACAAAGCATTCTGTAGTTGTATCCACTAAATCTAAGTCTTACTTTAAGAAGATTAAATTTGGTTTTGACTTCATCATATTTCGCTTACTCTAAGCTTGTGTATGCTTTCAATTTTAGTTGGGTTTAGCAAATATACTTTTACTTTAAATACAAAACTATGATAAAAGACATGAATGTTCATACCATAAAAATCACACAATCCTGTAGTGAAGAGATAGAAGTCAAAATGAAGTTCTTCTTTCTATAAAAATATCTATATGTAAGTATCCCGATATGTCAAATGCAGCACAAATTGGTGAGCTTACTCCATTTTTTTTAAATTTTTAATTTTTTTTGGCATTATACCTATATGTTATATAGGGTAAAGGAAGGTGAAATAAAATTAAGAGAAATGATAAAGAGTAAGAAAATAAGTGAAATATATAACCCAGGACTGAGATTCAGTTCCCAGATGATCACATAGCTCCTATTTTTCTGGTCTGGGTGATGTGACATTCAGTATATCTGTCCATAGTAGAAATATTGCAGGATTACCAACCTTTTTGTAGGACAGGTCTTGAGTTCTTTCCTGTGAGATAACTCTCTGTGTTCCCTCTGTTTTATACACCATGAAATTAGAAAGTTTAGAGCTTGTTCAGATTTTTTGGCTTCTAATAATTAATCTCACAAAGTCTTTCTGCATGTTTTTTTATTATCACAGCTTGAAAGAAAAGCTAGAAATGGCCACAATGAGGGTTGGTTGTTCAGTGTTGACTCTCTTGGTTCCACGTGCCTGTGGCTTCATTTCCTTTGCTGCTCACATGGTTGCAAATTGTGTTTTGTAAAACTCATCTTATTTACTGCAAAAGGCAGGGGATGTGAAGGGAAAGAGGGTGTACAGTGAATAAACCAGGCACTGAGAGCAGAATTAAAAGCAGCCAACAAACCCACTTTTATTTTACTGCTAAACATTAGTTATTTTTACTGCTTAACGTTAACAACCATCACCTTAATAACACCAGTGGCACATTATTCATTTGTTTTAGGTTCAGCACAGAGTTCTTGGTTTTTACATACCTTTTTCTAAGATATTCACCACAGATGAGTTAATGACAGACTGGAAATCTAATTTAGGCTTAACTAAGGCTATCTTCTCTATCTCCAATATCTTTTTATAAATAACAATTCTTTAGCAGTGCCACAATAAGAACACTCAGTAAGAATCGAGCTGATAGTACAATTAATTTATATTGAGTAAGATGCTTCCCCTTGTATGCTTGGTTATTTGGGAGTTCTACAAACTATTCTATAAAATTAGCTCTCCCCGTGTCTTCCAACAAGAAATCTCAAATAACCTTTAATGTGATACCTGTTGATTAATTCATTTTCATCCAGGCCTGTAACCCAGTGAAATATTGAAAGCAATGCTCCTTTTAACTCCCAGTGTCATTTGTAGGGTCATGATTCCCCAAGCAACTTCCATTTTTTATAACACTAAAGAGATAAGAGAAGATCTAAAGAGATAAACATTTTGTATAACTCCGGAGAGATAAGCAAAGATCTAATGCTGGGGAATTGGAGAGGGATGAAGAAAGAGCCAGACTATGTCTTTGTTGGATACTGGGTATTTGGGAATAATTCAGTAAAAATGGAAAAGCAGACAGATATAAAGTGTCATGGCTCTGCATGTGCTGCGTACTGGGCTACTGCCTTAGAATAAAGATCATTTTGTTCGGGATGGTGGTTATCAGGTTTAAATTCAGAAGTTCTTCGATAACTTTGCACTATCGTTGCCAGAGTGAAAAAATTTTATTGGTAATCTGAGGGTAGATTGGCACTATTTCTGGGTATATTTTCTTCTTTAAAAATTATGTTGCTAATGCTGTCCTTTATCCTCACAAGATTCTTAAAGTTCTCTGACTTAACAGTTGGCACTTAATCAGCTCTGCATGTCCTCTTAAATCTGCTTTGCAAAGGCTCTTCTTCAGATTTTACCAAGTCTAGATCTGGAATAGAGGAGGATAGCTGTGGTATTAAACTTTACAAAAAAAACCCCAAACCCTAAAGAAGTTATAGGGGATAGAAGAAATATCTGATCCTGTGGACAGGAGACACGAGATCACCCTGGCAAAGCCTTGTTCTGTCTGCAGCTCCAGCAGAGTCCTCTGCTGACACTTGGCCAGGGAAGTTAATTTTCAGCAAGGTGAGATGAAAATGTTCTCCAGAAGGATGTTCTCATCTGGATTCTCCAGACAGAAAGACTTTCAGGTCCAAGGCACTTTAAGATCCAAGTTTTCTTTCTTAAAACTTTCCATGGCTGTTAGTTTTGAAGGAAGTCTTGATAGTCTTTGGTGCTACTCCAGCACTGAATAACAGGAAAAGGACTGTTCTGTGTGAGGTTACAGTTTCTGTCCCAAAATGGAATTTTAAACATAGTTTTGCAATACTTGAGGCTCTAATTTGAGGCTTTAATTCTGATTATTATTATCAGTGCCTTTGTTACTGTGCCAGGAAAAGTTTGTAGGTGAAAACTGCATAGTCTAACATAGATTTGATTTTATGTTTTTCCCCTTCACTACTCAAGAAAAAGTGAACTTGTAGGCGTTGTCCTTGTTGTGTTTTGTGTTGTCTCAGGTGTTGTCATGACTGTTGTTGTTCCTGTTCTATGCAGGAAGCAGCAGTGTCACCTTCCTTGCTACACACTGGGCTGTGACAACCGGTACACTTGGAAAAGTAGATCTTTTTAGACTTACCTTTGATGAGATTGCTCAGCTTTGAATGTGAATTTAATAGCAGACAACAAATCTTCCTACAAGTGCATTTTATGATGATATTATTATTATTTTGTCGATACTACTGTAATTTTTTATCCCTCAGTCACAAGGAAGAGCCAAAGAATAAAGGCAAATCCCAACACACACATTTCCTCCACTCACATATACATCAGACTTACCAGCAATGCTGACTCCTGAACAGACACTAGCCATCAAACACATGTTCCTTCTCATGAGAGGGGGAAAAATGATGGTTTATTGATTGTGGTTTTGTTTCAAAAGGGTGTGTGTAAGGGAACAGGAGTTTGCCAGCCCTGCTGGTCCCAGTTCACTCAGAAAATACGATTAGTGACAGAGTTACCACAGACTGATTTGAATGTCAAGTGAAAGGAAAAGCACTGCTATATATCTCCATCCAGCAGCCTGCCATATAAATCACATCTTATGAGTGCTCAGCTTTCTCTTAGAAGTAATTGCAGATGCATTTACATTTTGCATAGAAACAAATGGCCAATCTAATCTTGAGATCCACAAGAACTGGGACGAATCTGCTTCCCAGCCTGTGTCCCTTGTTAATCTTCCCTGCAGACAGGCAGCTTGGCAAAAAACAAGCCAGCAAATGTATCCCTCTGCTTGATTCGACCTAAAGCTGAAAGGCTTAATAGGATGAATATTTGAATTTAATTATACGTTATACCATGGAAATAATATTGCAGACATCTATTAAAAAAAGAAACCTGGTCCTTCATTTGGCTTATAAACTCTATCTATTAGGAATGCTGGAACATCAGTGTAAGCCAATATATTTCCTCAGCTGCCTCCCTAAACATTAAAGTGACATAAAATGCCCAATGATCTGGAACTCCTTTGCCTTGAGACCTCTGTTAACAAGACTTTCAGCTGTGGCATCGGATAAGAGAAGTTATTGGGAACTCTCTTTTATGGAGTGGAATTATCAAATGACTGATTATAACTGACTGCTTCTTATTTCTTGCTTTTAATATGGTAACCCATCCTGGAATTATTTGTAAAATCAAAATGCCAAGTTCTTTCACTGTGATGTGGACAAAGCTCCCGTCAGAGACTGAATTCGAATCTGCTGCTACTAATATCAGCAGGGGTTGATTTGACCATTTAAGGTAAATAAGAAAGCCATGTACTGAGAAAAATAAATTCAGGGTGCCTTTTAGGACTTCATAAGTAAGAATTTTATATATATATATATAAATGCTTTTCTTTTTTAGCTTAACCATTGACTTGAACAGGAGCTAGATTAAGCCAACAAGCCAGTTTGATGTTGGTTTTTAATAAGTATGTGCTCTGGAAAGCTACATTGCAGCAGCCAGTCTTTAAAACATTGGGAGTTTTGAAGGAATCTTTCATTTAATTGAACTTTTAGGGACTGAGAAAAAAATTACGTTATCACTCTCTCTGTGTCCTCTTTTTACAACAGTTTTACAGAAACGGTACCTTTTATAATCACAGAGGCTCAATACGTGAACTTGAGGACTTCTACAAAGGGAATTTTTTCTCATTGGTTTCTCATGGCTTTGATGTGCTAATTTCTGTTAAGAATAGTTTAGGAATAATTAAAACATCTTCTGAAATAGAACCTCTTGAGAGGCTGGGAGACACCTACTAATGATATTCAAGAACTACTGAAGGTGACATCATTCCACTGTATTAAATATACTGAAAAACCAGGGTATTAAAAACTCGATCTGTTGTTTAATGCCTCACTTAAGCTATAAGAGAGAAATGAAAAAGAGTAAGAAACAAGAGGGACATCTATACATTTATGGTTATGGGATTGCCCTATACAAGTGTAGCCTTTTCTTTATTTCTGTGTCTCATTAACCATTTTTTTCTTGATGGCAACTGGTGAATTGTAGACAACTCACACCTCCTATAAGCTTTTAAACTGTGGCATTTTTTGTGGATTTTTTTTTTCATTAGTTTCTTGACTTTTTGGCATTACACTCCAGCTGCAAAAATGACAAGGGAAATCTCTTGCTAAATGTATCCAACAGATCCCCTGCTTCACTTGCAAATGACCATCCTTTGTAGAAAAAAAAAATATGTTGCACAGCTTGTAGCTAATAGAAGGCCCAAAAAGATAATGAGTTCTCTATTGCAGAACAGATGTATACTGCTCCTTTTATCATAAGGAATAGATTTACAAGAGAAAAAAATTACAGTAACCCTTGAAAATTCACAGCTTTGCTGGCAGTCCTTGCTGTCTGTTGTTACATGAAAAAGGGCACTGTGGTAGCTGAGAGTCAAAAAGCAATTAAATAAAAGCTAAAAAGATACATACTAATGTCTAACAAAGACTATGAGTTGCTGGAGAGTAGGGGAAAAAAATGGAAAAGGACTGAGAGGAGGAACTATTAAATGACAGAAAATATTGGCTGGTAGTTCCCTGCAAACTCATTAATTGGGGAGTAATTCAAACCATAGGCAATTGCCAAATGCTACAGTGGGGAACTTACAGAAAATATTATGATCATAACAAGCTTTTTTATCCAAGCAATACCACTCACTCCACAGCTACAGTGCCACAAGTGCCTGGAAACCACAGGATCACATTCCCTTCAGGAACAGTGCTCCAGGTCCTTGCTTGGAGCCCCCGTGGTCTCCACCAGCAGCCGGATCCATTGCTTTCCCGTTTCTGATAGAAATGAGGTAGAAGAGTGGTCCATTCCCTGTTTGGAATGTTCTCCCAGCTCAGCCCAGCACAGAAGGGATTCCAAACCCTCTTTCCCCAAATGCCAACAGCAGCCCAACCACGGAGCAACTTTCGTTTGTATTCCTGAACACAGGAACAGGGGATTTGTCCTGCAAACTGCCCTGATTGCCAAAGTACAACAGGAGGTACCACTTATGACTGGGAGAGTGCACAGGTGTGATTTGAAGGAAACACAGTTAAAATATTTTGTCCTTATTTCCTATCCTATAGAAATGTTCCTGGTTCAATGTCAGCAGCGAGTGAAAACAGTGAATAATTTTGCAGCTCTGCCACAGCATCGCTCTGTGCTTCCCTTCCAGGGCTCTGTAAATCAAGATGCAACCACAGCCATTAGGTCCAGCTCTGTAATGTGCCATTTTGGTGCTAAATTAGCAGTTATCTGAAGGACAGAAAAATTCAGAAGCAGTAGGGTGTAATCATTTCTTAATTACTTAGCATTTTGGCATGAAATTGTAGGTTGGACTTGGAACTACAGTTGGAAAATAAAGATAAATCACAAAATCATCTAGACTCATGAAAAACACCTTTAATAACAAGTAATGTCAGAGCTTTTTCCAGCTTTTCAGATTTAAGGAGATTGTTTCTGGATATATGTTTATTTTGAAAGCTGTATTTCATCCACAGCGCTTAAATCAGTTTGGAACACGTTTTATTTTTAATAGTACAATGACAATTTTCCACGGTCTGCATGATTTTGGATGTGAAATTACTTCTAAACTATTTCAGTTTTACTCTAACATCATTCCTCCTGAGTCATGAGCTTAACATTCCTTAAATCAGTGTGGTCAAATAATAAAAAAATTGTAATGGATCTTTTTTGTATTTGTTTAGCAAGAGATAAAAACACCTCCTGTATGAGAGTGATGTTTCAGTTGTCATTTGAAGTCGTGTTCCAGCCTGTCCCTGTGGATTTCAGTGGCCCTTTGTGTGCTCTAAGCCACGTTTTTCCCCAGCTGCCTGCTGAACACAAGATATCTGTGACTCACTCAGCCAACTTTTGGACAATATTAATATCTCTTGAATCAGCAACCTTGTCTAAACAACTTGAGTGTTCTTTGGGGAATTGCTTGTACAGGATAATCATTAGAAAGACCTGAAAGAGGTGGCAAACCTGGGCTGCACATATATTTTATTCAAGCTCAGAACACCTGGCTGTGTTCAAAATAGTTAAACCTCTGCTACCATGTCTGCAGCAGCCGTGGGGGTGGAACTGGGTGGACTTCATTCCATGTGCTTGTGGGCTCTGGCTTTCTGAGCATGAAATGCTTTCAGATTTCTTCTCTCTGAACCACTTTGAATTAAATATTCAGAACTTGATTCTGAGGATGTCCTAACAAACAAGTGGAACAGTATGAATTGAGCACAGTAATAAAATATGAACAGTGTACAAACGGCTGTACTGTTTCCTGGGATTCATCTCCTATTGATTTTTTCTTATGCCTTTATCTTGTTTGGGCAGGATTAGGCAGGGATATGAACCCCTCATGTATAATAAGAGCTATTTTACTGTGTGAGCTTTGTGCTAAACCTTCATGCAACATCCTTCCAGCTGAGGTACAGCTCACCTGCTGAAGCAGAACTTTGAAGAACAAATCCATGTTTAAGTCAAGTTATAAGAAGTAGCAGCAGACATCAGTCTGGATCAGATCATCAGCTGGAGAGGGACAGTGGCCCTCTCCAGTTCTGGAGAATGGGAATTAAAAACTGTCAGATATCACAGTGGATAATGGTGGAAATATCAAGTATTTTTGGAGTTGAAGATGCATATGTACCTTTATAGAATGCATAATATAGGCAAAGATAAATTTTAAGTGCAGAATGACTGTTTATATAAAAAAGGGTAATTGTTTTTTTTGTCTCCCTTGTATTAACCTTGTTGACCTCTGGAGCATTTTTCCTCCAGAATACCAGAATATGCCAAATGCTCTGAATCTCACCTTTATGGGTGGAATAGAATCCAGGTGTAGTTTCATTTCTTTACTCAGTATTCCTGCAGAAGCCAGCACTGGCTGGTTTTTGTAGAGGTTTTGCCATCTGGAGGTTTGTGTGATTTCTGGCAGATGACTTTCCTGACTAACTGTACAGATGATATTTTGGTTTTGGCACAGCCTCTGCTGCCTTTCTATGTAATTGTGATATACCAAAAAAAAAAAATCAGACAGACTCAGCTAAAGGACCCTGCAGGGGCAGGAAGAGAGCTTTTATTCCATTTAGGAGATCTATCTATGCAGTACACCTTCGTTAAGGCAAAGGTTCCTTAATAAATCCCTCCTCTGGAGCTGTATGTGCAGATCTCCTTAGGGAACAGTCTGATCTTGCTCACAATTTCAGGGGTTTGGTCCTTAAGTTTGGGGAGTATCCCTTTTTTTTTTTTTTTTTTTTTAATGTTTGGTTGGTTTTTTTTCCTCAAATCAAACTCTCCAGCTGCTGGATTGCAAATGGAATTTAGTACCTGCTTCTCTCGGGATCTGTAAACAGACAAAGTTCACTGATATCTAAATTATCAGCAAAATCTAAACCCTTGTCCTGCTGTTGAGTGACATCTTTTCATTGCTTTTGAGAGGCTTTATAGCCTCAAATCCTGACAATTTATTTTCCTGCAATTTTCTCATTTTCCCCGGAAGGCTCAGACCCTCCAGGGTGCTGAAGTGCATCCATTTGGCTCTGTGGGAGGAAAGGAGCTCAGCTTTTCACCAAGGTTACCTTTGCACCTCACAAGATTGACTTCCTTGTTGAGTGGGACAGAAATAGAGGGGATCCAGGAGGCGATTAGAGGGAATCAGGATGGTTGGTCTGGACACAGGAGTCAAATTCAGCGAGGGTGAGTGGTGTGAAGGTGAGGCTTTCTTAGGGTTTGGATGAGGTACACCTGGCTCAGAGCAGAATTATTACAACACTAATTCCCCTGAATCCCAGCTGAATAAAAAATTAGGTGTTATTTACTCTTGGGGACCACTCATTTCCTCCTCAAAGAGGTTTTAGGGCAGCAGATTAACTACACTACCAAAAGGATTCTTGCTCTCCTTGACTTTAACAGCAGTTTGGGTTATGGCACTAGATTGAGTGTTTAACTTTCCCGTGGTTACAATTTGATTAAATTAATTCAGTTATTACTGAGCTGGGATGTAGCCAGTGTGCAAAACTAGACACGTGTCTCTCAATCAAAGGGTTCCAGATCTTCCTCTGGCATTTCAAGATGACTGTCAGGGTTTTGCTGAGTTTGGGTTAGATGCTGTGCCAAGAGACATCCCTTCTTGGTGTTTTCCTGTGCTCTTTAATGATTTTTACAGTATTTATCAAATGAGTTGAGATCTCTGCTTCTACAGCACTCAAACAGCAGAACTTTGTGGATGTGCATTAGGGGGCTGATACCATGTTCTTTAGGTCCCTCTCTGATTCAGCAGCTGTTATCCAGAGCAATACAAAATCACAACTGATATACTGAGTTCATCAGAAAAAAACATTGTCTTGACACTGATGTTTCCCTTCCTGTTTTCCTGGAGCTCTCTTAGTGACACTTCAACAACAATTTTAAGGCTGGATAAATGATTTAGGACTAAATGTGGTTGCTGCCTCCAGTCCTTAGGAGGGGAAAAAAAAAAGTAATTCTCAGTTATTGGATATATATTTTTTAATTATTTTTAACAATATAATTTTAGGCTGATATTTTGACAGCTGATTTACAGAAAGAATGAATAAATTACAACCATTCCCACCTGCCATTCAGGAAATTTCTTTTTTAATGACATATATCCAGTTGATATGCCAATAACATAAACGAATACATGCATGCAATACATTCAGGAATAAATTCTTCATCACATTCAGCCAGCTGCCAATCACATGGGTTAGACAGAGAGTAAGAAGGGACAGTCATTTTGAGACTAACGTGCTAATTGTGATGGCAAAAGGCTGTGGATGGGAATGATGGCAAGGTGGAAATTTTGTCCATGTGTTGACCAATGATAAATGTTTTAAAGAAGACACAGAGAGCCTGGGAAGGGCTGCAAAAACACCACGGGAACTGTGGTTTGAACACTTGGAACAGGCTGCCCAGGGCAGTGGGGGGGTCACCGTCCCTGGAAGTGTCCCAAAGGTGTGTGGATGTGGCACCTGAGGGCGTGGTTTGGTGGTGACCCGATGGTGATGCTGGGCTGATGGCTTGAGGTGATGATCCTGAAGGTCTTTTCCAACCGTGGTGATTCTGTGTTTTGAGCTACTCGACTATTTGCTTCTTAATTAACAGCCTTGAACTCTCGGGTGGGTTTCACAATAAATTCCTGTAGCCTTTGAGAGGAAAACACAGATAGCACATATTTGGAAGAAAAAGGTTTTTTCCCCATTTCTAGGATAAATGAAGCAACACTTCCTGATGTTGTGATCTTCTGCAACAACCAATAAAGGAAAAGAATTAAGGAAGTTCCATTCCCTAATGTAGATTTTGTCCAGCAGTGCAAGTTCTGCAATCAAATCAAAATTCAGCAATACCTCAAATAAACTTGCAGTTGTATGAGATGCTGAAAAAGCTGCCAAAAATGCTTATTACTGCCAAAAAAATCCCACAAAACTGTGTTTTTAGATATTAGTCAGTATGTGAACTGTTCAGAGCAAAGCATGAAACCAACACTTTCCCATTACTAACCTTTCTGTACAAATTTCCAGCTGGAATCTTTGTAGCAACAAAGAGATTTTCTACACCTCTCCCAAGGCTTACTTTCAGTGCATTTGCATGAAGTTTGAGCAGTTAGGAAGTTTTAATAGGTGAATTTTTTGTTATACAGTCATAACCTGTTTGCTGAAGATTTTATTATGAGAAAATTATTTTTCTCATTACTTTATATTTTAAAATGCTTTTTTCAGCATCTCTATAGTTCTCTGGTAAATATACAAGGCAGGAAGATACTCACTTCAGTTCTAAATAATTGGGATTTTATATTGTAATTCCATTTGTTTCTGCAAATATTTTAAAATTATGATTCACTGGGGATGAATTTCTACTAACCTGTTTTTTATTATCTCATTTCATACTACACCTTTTTAATATATTTTTAATGTGCTATTAGTCATTCCAATAACTCTTTCTCATTTTTCCCCATTGGCTTCCTGAGCTGCTTTAATACAAAACTATTTTCCTTTCTGTGGGTTCTTTTTTTTTGGGAGGGGGATAATTTTGAGGGGTTTGTGACCGGGAGAACACCAGAAAAAAAGGTAAAACCACAGAGGTTTAAAGGTAAAAAATCAACCTGAGTGAAGGTTTTCCAGTAGTGGCCCCTAATTAAAACTGAAAAAGGATATGGACTTTCCATCAGTGTTGTGTTCACTCTGCTGCTCTTTGATCAGGTGAGAGACACAAAGAGTGAGAGATGAACACGAACAAACCAAGTGTTCGGAAAAAAGGTCTTGAAACTCTCCTTAGGTGTTTAATTACACTTGATTGATACATAATTGTTCATGAGTTCTCTGCTCAGAGACAGGTATTCTATATATTTAGCAAACTTGCTAAAATCACTTAGGAAAGAGTAGCTGGAACCCCTGAAACATTCGAATTTTAGCTTTGATTTTGGAAGCTGTGGTGAGCACAGGCCTCATCTTCCACCACGTTATCTGACTGCTCTTCCAGTCAAACTAGACCTGCCAAAAGAAGGGGTTTCCCACACTTGGAGGCTCCTAATTTAGAAAAAGTAATGTACCATGAGCACTAGAGCAGTGATTGCATCATTAAATGCCCATGGCAAGGGATTGCAACCAGATGATCTTTAAGGTCCCTTTCAACCCAAACCACCCTATGATTCTATGATTTTTTTAGGTACTTAGTGTTATTTCAAACCACCAGTTAGTGACACCTAAGATGTTATCCTGAGCATCTCATTATTTTATTAAGAATGCAGTGCCTAGTGGGATTTTTTTTTTTTTAATAAGAAAACATATCCTTAAAAAAGTATTTGTATTGAAGTGCAAATGAGAAAATGGACTTCAAATCCACCTATGTTATTTTCTCTTAAAATTTGTCATTACCTTGATGTCTCAAGTCTCCAGCTGATCAGGAAATCTTTTTAAAACCTTCATGGTTTCTTTCAGCTTGATGATAAGTTATGATACCCTTAATGTGTACTTGGTCACAGCTGGTATTTCTCCTGCTTAAGCCAAAGAAGTGGAGATAAGAAATACTCTGTGATCTTTAAAACGTGTGTACATTTACTTCATTTTGGTCTTGGGTTCTTCTGATAAAGTAGGTGTTGGACTTGTGTCATACTTATGTGTAAATTACTTATGCTTTCAGTGTGTTTATTTAACTTTTGAGTTGACTGTTGAAAGTACTCTAAAAAAATAACTTATTTGGTCTAAATGTTTTCCAGCCCATCATTTGTATGGTCCTTATATGGGTTGAGCATATTTTACAAATGAGGGATCATAACAAAAAAAAGAGGAAGATTATAAGGTGTTTTGTTTTTTTTTCAGGTGACATTGGATGTTTATCAGAGTTGCAAAGATCCTTCTGTTCCCATTTCAATGCTATATTTAGTTCAAACCTGTCCTTCTTGTTTCTGTTCTGTCTTGATTTGTCAGATAAGAGCTGCTCTGATCACAGAACTTTCTGGGATTCTACCTTTGTGGAGAAAAAAAAAATTGGCCGAACATCTTTAAATGTTGTGTTGTCTGTTTTTTAAGATTGAAATCCTTATTTTCTTTAGCTCCTTCCCTTAGGCAGGAGCCACATTGCTGTGATAAATTTTGTATGGCTTTTAACGCTAATCATTGTTGATTCATGGTAGAGACGAGCAAGTTGTAAAAGGATATCCATGAGGGTAATAAACAAAAGGTATTAAAAAGCATCATAAACAAATAAATACTTAAGCAGCTGCTTTTCAGCGCTCCATTAAATCTATTATAAATTAAAAATGTACTTGTATGTTTTGCCAAGTTCACACAAAGAAACCAGCTTCTTTTAAAAGATGGATGAACTCAGTCAGTCCATCTCTTGTGCTGTATCTGTCTGATTTCTGTGATGGATCAAAAGCAGAATTTCGGGTAGTTCAGGACATTGATAACTTATTTAGCATTTCACTTTTGCAATGAAATTTCTTTTGTTGTTATCATGTGTTTTAGCCAGTACCTTTTAAAGGTACTTGTCTTTTTTTAGGGTTCTGTTCCCAGTGGAGGGCCCTGCTCTGACATGAATATTAAAGCTCTTGGTTCCATCACCCCATTCTTTGGCTCTTAGTTTGTACTGACCAAAAGTTATACCAAAAACATAGACTGTTCTAAGTGAGTATGAGCTTCCCACAAGAAATATTAACTCTTTACATATTTTGTGTTTGGATTTTATCTTTCTAATGAAAAAAAAAAAAAGGGGACCGTCCATGTGCTCTCAATGTGAAATGACTTCCCATGCAGAGTTACACATGGAGGAAGAGTTCCAATTAACATCCTTTAATTTTTACACTTAGTGCTCTGGGCCTTGATTCCTAGTCTTCCCTGTTACTGTAATTCCTTTGAAAACAGTGGTCCAAGGGTTAGAGAATATGTGTCTACACTTTACCTGCTGATGTTTGTATTCAGTGTTTACCACGGTCCCTCCTTTTTGCCCTGAATTCCGAGGAATTTAACTGATACCATTGTAACATTTTTAATCGCAGACAGTCCTCGTGATGGAACTCTTGTTATGTTTATTTCAGTCTGTTTTCAAAGAATTGCTGTTGATTGACAATCTGTATTCTTTTTGACAGAATGATTTCACCTTGTTTCAAGCACAATTTATTATATGCTGTTGAAATTATAGCTCTTAAGTTTATTTTAGAAGCCGACTTCTCGCCGTATGCTTTCAAGTTTGTGTAGTTTCTTTCTCCCATATGGCACTGAGGGTCAAATATTAGCTTTTTACATGAGAGGCAAACTGAAGTGCCCTCTGGCTGTGCTAATAAATCCTGGCGAGAACCCAGGACGAAGTATGTGACATTTAAATTGAGGCAAAACTTCCATTTACCATTTATATACCACAGAGTCACCTCTGATGATTGCTGGACTAGTTGCATTAGGGACCTCAATATAGGTGGATATACCTCCCTCCCCAGGAATTTGTGAATATTAGTTACCAGTTTATATCAGTGTTGTGTCATGCACAGGGTTACTGTTGGCAGAGGGAGGCACATTTTCTAGGCTGTTTTAGTGCACTGCTCCATAATAAGCTGCTGAATGTCTACCAATGGAAATGTGCTTGGCCCTGAGAGAGAAACCAATGTCAGGCACTCAGACGTGAGGATAGGAATTAAAAATGCACTTTTTACTGGTTTAGAGTGAAGCCAGGAGTGAGACTGTCTGCTCCTGGGAATAGCTGGTGTTTGTGAGGGGATGTAGGCAGTGCCTCTGACAAGTAATACCTTCCTATTCCTCTCTATTTCCTTACTCACTTTGCTTTTTCTTCCTTACTTTATTGATCTGATGTGCTTTTGTCTAAATTGATCCCTGAGGTTATAGATCAGACCTTTAAAAAAATCTCCTTGATAAATGTGGAAACTGGGAATACCCTTTACAGCAAGCATTTGGTGAATTTATCTACTTACAATGTGTTCAAAAGTCGTGGAGGCAGAGTATGGATCTGATCTTGAAAATATCTCATTAAACCACGAGTGTGAACTGATTTTGAAAAACCAGTACAAGACCTGCTCACCTGATGCTGGGCAACTCAGACAGTAAGGCAGAACTGTTGTCTTTATACCCGAAATTTAACATTTCAAGGCTTCATGGAGTAAATATTGATTATAGAAAAGTGTATTAATTAGAGAAAGCTCAGTACTAGGAGATTCTGCAAGACTTTTTTTTCAAAGATGGGATTAAATTTGACATTTCTAAAAAATATTTAGCAAGGACGATCATTTGAAAAAACAATCTTTACTGCTCAAGCTCTATTAGCACATTAATATGGAATTTCTCTGCTGTTTTCTCTTAAATTATGGCTATTTTAGGTACGTTTTAGATGAAGCCATTGCACCTGCCAGAGATCCATTCCTATTAGTAAGACAGTTGGCTTTACACCGACTGAAATATCTTTTTGTCTTCAACCAACCTTTTAATAAACTTATGGATTCATTCACAAACAAGGAGTTTTATGATTAATCAGCTTATCTCACTGATGAACATTTATTGCATTTAACTTGGTGCCACAGAGGCTGCCCAGGTTGGAGTGGTTTGGAGCCCAGACTTTCATCCTGTTGGCAAAGGATTTTTCCAGTGAGCTGTGGTTTTGCCACAGGCAATTTCTTCCTTCAAAAACTGTCCATAAATAAAATATTTGTTCACGCTTCTCTCTGAGTGAAGCACAGAGGAAAATCTTTACTCACTTATGCAGAAAAGCGATATCTGCTGCGAAGAGTAAATCCTCATTTTCATATTTAATGAAGCCATAATCAATGGTAATGGCTGAAGATTGCATTAAAGAAAAATCTTAATGTTCCTCTCAGGGGAAAGTAATTTTACTGGAAACAAGCTAGTTAATCAGCCTCAGAAAAACTCTGTGTGTTTTATTATAGAGGCAGGTTTTGCAAGGGTGGAAACATAACAAACACAGGAGTCGATTTTCATCTTCAGGAATTTCTCACGTGTGGCATTATGTAGATTTGCTCCCTCAAACTAGCCTGTACTAGTCCTCTTGTTTAAGTTTACAAACAAAAAAGGCTGACATTTGTAAAAAATTTATTTCTGCCCTATAGTTTATATGATTTTCATGCAGATGCAGTTAAATTTCCCCATGAAACGAGTCTTGCTAAAACAGCTGAGCAGAGCACAAAGAGCAGCAGCCAGCCAAATGTTTCTCTCGGCATGTGTTATATATTTACATCAAAATTTAACTTCAGTGGTGATCTCAACAGAAAAGCCAGGGAGTTCTGTGCAGTGGGATCTCCTGTGCATCCCCAGATCTTCACTGCAAAGGGGAGATGAAGCCCAACCATTTGGAGGACTCATATGGAGAGAGAACTGCCTGGATCACAAGCCAGGTAGGAAGAGTCTTGCAGTCAAACACCCTCCTGCCTGGATTTGGGCTGCCAGTCCCACCTTCCCTGTGGCTCAAACATGGAATTATCTGACGTGAACCAGAAGAATCCAGGAATGATTTTACTGCTGAGATTCCACCATAGGACTGAACGACCTCGGAAGATGTTTTGTGTCTGTCTTACAGCTGAGGGGCAGGATGTGTTTGGCTAAAGATTTCAGTATAAACCTCTTTTGTGCACGAGTAGCTGTGATTGTGATGGTCTAAGAGTGTGAGCAGCTTATGTTTGTAAGGGAAAATAATATTATTTATTTGTCCATCTACCTTTAGGGCACCAAGCCCTGTTGAAATGTACCCTTGAGGTAAGAGATAAGTGCTCATATCTGTTTTCTTCAACTTTTTTTTTTAGTCAATTAAAAAAAAATAAATACTGGTTTTCTGGGGAGAAAATTGTTTTGTTTGCTTTGGAATTCAATGGGACTTTCAGTTCCTACAGATATTATAGAAGACTCTTAAGGTACAGGAGTTCTCTTGTCTTGGGTTCAGAGTTGTTTAGTGAACTTAACAGCCAAAAACTCCTCTCTGGAATAGTTAGCATTGTTACCATGAGGACAAGGAAGGTTTCAGTGGTATAAACCTTGAATGTTCATCTCCTTGCTCATTGCTGGAAAACCTTCAGTATTACTTTGATGTAGCTGAAAGTCGAGTCCATTTCTTCTGCTTTTGGAAGAAACACTGAATCAGCCTTTTCAGCTGATATGTTCAGAGTGAGCCTCATTTCTTATACATGTTTCTTGGAGCACTTTGCATTATGTATACATAAGGAGAATAGATTGTGTTACAGTTTGGTAATTAAAATGCAGCTGAAAATCATTGATCTGAAAAAAAAAAATCAGTACAGAGAAAAAGAAACTTTGCTTATGGTTTCAAGGAGAAGCTGAGAATAAAGCACAATCTGTAGGGTGCTCTGGGACTGCCACGTTTCTAGCAAGGCTCAGACTATTTGTAAATGCATTTATAAATACATCAGTGGTCACTGCTGCATGCTGTGGAGAAGTAAAAGAAAAGGAAAATCTGGACTTAATGTTGGAATTGCCTTTAAAAGGAAGGGATAATGTTTCCACATATGTAACCTGAAGAGAACAAGAAAGGAACCGAATAATGATATAGACTTGATGATCTAATTGGTTTTCTGATGCTCTCATGTCTGTGATTCATTTTAAGAAGTCTTTTCAAGCTTCTGTGGTTGTGAAATAAATGGAACAAATTGGAAATGTGGAACCTAAATAAATAATGATGTGCCCATCATGTTACTACTACTGCTGTCAGAAGTAGTAACATTTATTTAACAATTCTTCTCTATTAATAGGAATGTATGTGCAATAAAATTTTTCAGAGAAGTTGATCTTATGTCAGCACATCTGCTGAGCCAAACTCCATTCAGAGAAAGACTTACCCATCGCAGGAGAAGTGTCACTACCCTGGAAACATTCATGTGGACAGTACTTGGGAACCAGTTTGCTGGCTAACGTGGATTTAAATTTAGGACCTTGAAATTCTGTGATTACTTAATGTTTGAAGGAGGTTGAAACCTGTCAAATAACAGCCTATATTTAAAGGCAGCAAAAATGATGATACTTTCATTTTATGTTGTTCTTGTGCTGATTTATTTTGATATCTGTATTTCCTTCTAAAACCTCTTGCCTGCTCTCTCTGCATAGGTTGTAAATAGCAAAATAAATATTATTCTTTTTAAGTAACTCTCCAACAGCCAAGTAAGAGACCACTAATGAGTTGTGCAGTATATCAAAGCTCAGTGGGCCATAAAGCAGCGTGACCCTGCACAACCCTTGGACCGATCACCATCAAAATTATGCAAGGATAAATAATTTTGTCTTTCAGAATTGCCAGTAGTAGTTTTCGTAGATTGGCTGTTTAAGTTTCCCTGCTCATATTTCCATTTATTTTTCTCTGTCTTGAGCATATTTCTGTAGACCACTCTGGCTGCAGAGGAGGGCTCAGGCAGGAGAAGGAGAGCTTTCCCTCTGCCTGGTGCCAACCCTACCCACTTCACCCACAGCACTCCTCAGCTGCCAGAGGAGTGAATCCGAACAGCAGCTCTGTGTCAGCATCTTTTCCTGGGATGCTGCCACCCCGAGGATTCCTGATGGACTCAGAGGTCACTCAGTTCACCTCAGCTCCAGGGCTCTTCAAACAGCTCTTTTGCTCACGATTCCCCCGGTGTCAGCGAGTAAATGATGTCTGATGGGGATGAGGGAAGGACAAGGGCATGTCCTAAGTTATCTACTGGCAGGGGGTGTGATCCTTTAGGATTAGCCCAAACTGAACATCACAGCCCTGGGCAGGAGTCTGTCACTGGAGCCAGGTGGGTCAGAGTTTGGGAAAGCAGCACAAGTTGGAGAAGGAGCTTCCAGGATTGTGCTTTACACACACTCAGGGTGGAACTAGTTGGCCACCTTCACTTTTCCTTAATTCCTGCTCCAAGTCCTTCCTTCTGTTCCACTAAGGACAGGAGGAAGCACAGAGATTGCCAAGGAGTCACAATTCCAACCGGTCTGAACAACATTTTGAGGTGGTTTGTTGTAAGCATGAGTATCCCCCTCTCATGGAAGCTCTCACTCGCTGTATTCCAGAGGCATAAATCTGTTCCTGATTATGTGGATTCTGTTTAAAGGAAGGAATTAAGTAGTTCTGTCTTACGGCAGGATGCCAAGGATGTTTGTACTGCAAATCCTCATTTTGTGGGTTTAAAAAAAAAATGTGTTTCATTACTGAGTGTAGAAGTTTTTATAGCGCTGTAGGGAATTCACTGATCAGGAAAACATTCCAAAATATCATAAAGGAAAATTAGACTTGTAGGAGATTATGCAAATGAAGCTGTTTTCTTACAGAGAGAGAGGAATCTTTAGATTTTCATTTGTTCAGATTTCGTATGTTTCCCTACATGGAACAAATTGGGGTAAGCAGAATTTTTTTTCCTCTCTTTAAATTCCGGAGCTGCTTATTAGTTCAGTAATTCTGTAATTACTTCTCTGTTACTATGTTTGAGAATCGAAACATTAAATGAAAAATTTGCTTATGATACTTTCTAAAGTACCTCTGAACACAGAAGTCAAGAGCTTACATTTTGTAAATATTTATGGCTTTTTGCTTTAGACATTTGTATATTTTTCAAATATTCTAGCTGAATAAACCTGGAAAACAATTAATATAACCAGTTTTGTACATTAGAATTGCCTCTTTTATTAACAGACATATTTATTGTAGTGTCACATTTTGGTTTCCAGGGATTTTAATGAAATCAGGAGCAGAAATGATATTTTGTTCCTCCTCTGTAATAATTGTGGTGTAGTTGTTAATTTTTCATTAATACTAATTACTTTTGATGCAGCAAAATGTGAACAACAGGAATGCTATATCCCCATAAATATATGCTTCTAAAAAGCATATATTTTTTAATTCCCATAACTGACTGATCAGGTAAGAGTTAAGATTTTGACCAGCGCATTTGGGTAAAGATAATATTTCTGCTTCAGAAAAGGAAAGCATAAGGACTTGAATTTCTCAGGAATTTGATGGTTTGTGTAATCTCCTATCTCTAAACTCAGGTCAGTGTATCAATAGTGAAAAGCTTGGATGCCTTCCTGGTAACCTGTGTGAAATTCCTGGAGTTCCCAGTGTTTTTCCCAAAGCCTGAGGGTTGTGCAGGCCATGGGTGCAATGACAGAGCACGAGAGGAGAGTTTGCAGCATTCCCTTCCAACCCTTTATCCGTCACTGGCCAGTTCTGTTTTCTGTTATTGGCAGAACACTCGATAAATGAGTGCCTGGAACATGAAAAGCAGAAGAGGGAGCAGCTCCTCCATAGGGCTGTGGGAGTTTATGGGATCAATTGGCTGTTGAGCATCTTGGAGGTGCACAGGGCACGTGGGAAGGACACTGGAAGCAGCCAAGAGGCCAAGCTTCCTATTTCATAAAGGTTTCTTCTGGAATTATTTGAGTCAAGCCAGTGGATAACTCAGCAGATGAAAATGTCAAGGAAAAGACCCCAATTCATTTGCACTGATATAAATAAAAAATAACTTCATTAAAATCTATTTATTAATATTTTTCCACATCTCTATTATCTTATGTTACACCAAGTACGTGTGTATACAATACAGAAATTAACTCCCTTACATATTTAAATAGTACTATTCAAAATGAAATTGTATCAAAGAAAAATACACAGGCACTCATAATTATACATATATTAAAATATCTCTCTTTGCTTCAGAGCAGCACATTTAAATAGATTTCAGCTTTAAGAATGTATGTACTGTCAGCTCTTAAAGCATTCATTTGCTTTTATGAGCCTGTAATGCTCCTGCACTATTATTCAAAGTGTCATCCCAGAATCATGAAGTCAAAACTTGCCAGAAATTACCACATATCCAGTATTGCAGTGTCTCCACACGCAGTAACTAGGACAGAAGATGAAATGAAAGTGCTTTATAAAGTTTGCCCAGAAAATTGAAAGTCATCATTTATACTCTGTTTCCATACAAGTGCCTTATAAATGGTTAACTAGTTTTCAATAAATCTTTCATAAATGTTTAATTGAGGGTCACTGGGTTGATTCTAATTATGGCTTATCAACATCTGTAGCGTGGTTAATTTATAATGCAATTTGTAGCCTCGCACATAGATCTCCCTGCTTTAGGAACAGGCACACAACCAGAGGATGAAAAATTCCCTGCACTGCTTTTTGCTAATTGCTTTCCAACTCCTGGACTTTTGTAGCATTTCCTTTCAAATCCTGATGGAAAAACACCTTCGTGGCCTACACAGAACAGCTCAGAGGGGTTTTTTACCCACTGCCCAGATATTGGAATATTAGGGAACAAAGCATTAGTTTAAAAAGATTTTTGGAAATGAATTATAACAGCACACGCACATTGTGTTATTCATGATAGAACTTTTCTTCCTGTACACAGGAATGTTTTTTGTTTTGGAGCAGCAGGAAGTGTCTGTGTGTGGAGCTCCAGTGCTATACACAGTGGATTCCATAACTGATCTGCCACAGAACATTTATCAATTTATTTCCTCCATGTAAATGTGATAAAACCCCTCTGAAATTAGCATAACTAGGTCATTCTGCAAGTGGGATGCAGCTGAACGATATTATGAACCACTGCTAAGATTGTTAAATTGGAATAAAAACTTCAGTGGTGCTTTTCTACAGCTTCTGCAACCTCTTAATTTTAGAAAAGAAAGAACTGATTTATGGACAAATCTAAGCAGAGAATGGCAGCACTTTTCATTTTATTTAGTGCAGAACCCAGGTGTGAATGGTGCTTCTAGCAAAACTCTCTCATTTCCCAGCCAAAGGAGGGAATTTTGGCTCACACTGGGTTTCAGGCAGCAGAGGGAACCTATTCCAGTTGGATGTAGGCACTTTAGTTATTCAGCCAGGCTTTGTGTTATATTTGTATGCAAAACATCAGAATAACCAGTTTGTAATTGTCATTTTTGCAGAGCAAGTAAAACACTGGTCAGCAGGGCCACAGTATTTCATGGTACAGGAAACTGAAGTTTCAGGATTTCAAGTCAAACTTAGTCTCAAACCATGAGTGTTCTGAGGACAGAAAATATCCCTGATATCTGAAATAGAGAAAGTAATGTTTCTCTATAAGATCTTAATGTGTATTATTAAGTATATTCTAATTGAGTCAGGTATTTACATATCTTTTAGTACAGGTGGAATTTAATTAAACAAGGAAAGTCTGAAAAATTCAGAAAATATATACAGAAGTCACATGTCTGACATCTTTGAGAACATCCTCCCCTTACCCCCAATTTCTTTTAGAGTGCTATTGGCACCTGCATTTCTGTGCTTTCGACAGCATAACTTACTTGTCACCAGTCGTGTAGTCAACACTTGCATGAGTATACATGATTATTTTCTTTCAATTTTTAACCAATATTAGTATTCTGCCTCATTGCAGTGTAACTGAGAAACTTGTAAAATGTGCCATCTTTTATTTGCTTTAGCAAATTGCCCATTTGGTTTAATTTGTAGTTGCACTGTGTCAACAGATCTATTCAGTGTAAAGAAGATCATTATCAGATCTGGTTGTTATGGGCTTAGAAAGCACAATATGTTTAAGAGAATGCTGCTGGGATTGGTATCAATGAGTGAGTTCAGAAGTGGTGTGGAAGTGCCTGAAATGACAAACTATTCTCTCTTTAAAGTAGTATATTTGAATAAAATAGTACATTTGAATAAAATAGTACATTTGAATAAAGTAGCACATTTGAATAAAAAGCACAGTGAGCTCCTGGAGAAAAAGAGTTTGCAGCTCTTTAATATGTGTAATAAAATACAGAATAACTTCATTTGACATTGGTACATGTCATTGGAACGCCTCTCTCCTCTCAGGCTTCCCAGATCTGTCATGAATCTATGATTTAAGCTACAATTTTTCAAATTTGACATGTAATCCATAGATACAAATCATTGTGGCTCATTTATAACTGTCACAGGGGTTTTGCTGCAGATAAACAGACATGAAATAATTACAAAGATATCAAAGTTGATAAGTTTGGGGGATTTTTGTTTGTTTGCTTGGTTTTGGTGTGTTTTTTTTTCTTTAGCAGGGGTTAAGTTTGAGGGGGTTTTTGGAAGTTACTGGTCTTGCCAAAAGTCAAGGAATTTACAATATATCTGTAGTAGGGGTCTTGTGGTCCTCAACTGTTGAGTTTATATAAATATCATATGTAATAAATATATTGATGATCTCATCCAGCTGAGAAGGTTATGGCAGTGTCAGGGAAGGACATCAGCAGAAATCTTGGAGACCAAAACTGTGACTCAGTGCTGACCTTGACTTGTTGGCTGACAGGGAGATTTACAGCTCACATCCATAGAAAGTAGGGTTTCATATAAGTTAGTGGAAAAAACAAACAAATAAATCACGGGAACACAAGGGGTAGGAAGTAAAATATTTCTTGATTTTTCTAACAAGTTTTGCATGGAAGAAATCCCCTCAGGCTCTCCGAGATTGCATCCTGGAGGTTGATTTCATTTGGAATTGTCATTCTTCCCCACACCTTGACCAGGACTCCACTCGAAATTATGAAAGAGCTGAGGCTGAGGGGAAGATTTATGGATGTATTTGACAAATGGTGTTTACAGGTTGCCTTTGAACTCTGTGGTACATTGCTATTGACATTTTTAACACTGGAAATTGTGAGGGCAAATGTCAACAGGGAACCCAAGGCTCCCTGTCTGCTCCCAAGTCCTGTTTGCCTTTCAATTTATTTCTGACAGGGAAAGGTGAGGGGTGGAATGGACATTCACCTGTTATGGGTCCATCCAGTGCATCCTTTACATGGGTCAGACACACCTTGTCCCCAGAAAACATTATTTCATTGAAGTTCTGAATTGAAAACTTGAATTTAAAGTGTGCTCAGATTGAGGGCGGTGGAATTTTACTTGGCGGAAAAGTAGAAGGGTGTCACCACCTGGAAATCTATTCCTGGGTCTTCTTTCTTGAGATGATACAGCACTGAGTGATGATTTCTGGGGGTTTTGCACCTGAGAAAGAATATGTGCATATGTATAAATGTACTTGAGTCAGCCTGTGGCTTAATGACATTATATTTGCACAAAGCTCCACAAATCTTTATGATCTCTAAGTATCCAATTGCTGACAGTGATATATCAGGAGCTGTTCTGTGCTTAATTATTAATTTTACATCAAGGAGTTCCATAGTCGATATTTACATGCTTTATGACATACAGAACCTTTTCCATACTCATATTTTCTCTGCAGGGACATAATGTAGCCCTTTCAATACTAAATCAATTACACACAAAGTTAAAATAACTTGATTTATTGCTTAAGGTCCTTTCCCAACATGATGCATCAATTCTAAGGGAGTAAGAACGGTGATATCATGGCCTGCTGTTAATCCTTGGAGACCTGCAAGGGTCAAAGGTCAGTGCAGACTGGGAAGATGTGCAGCCCAGAGCTCCCTGCAGCCCTAGGTGGTCATGAACTGGAAAAGGGAAAGTGTTTTGGAGTGTGTGGTACTAGAACAAAAGTTCAGGAGAATCATTTTATTCTAACCCAGTTTTCCACGTCTGTCGTGATGGGCAGAATTAACAGGAGTGGCATCACATATTTTAAGTGCCCTGGAGTTTGATGTCTTCTCTGAGTTAGATCTCATCCAGTTAATCATTCTAAAGATGCTTCATCTCACTTGTCCTAAATTTTTAGATTAGAATGGGATGAGCTGCATCCAAATTGTCACTCCCTCTGCAGTGACTATTAAGAAACTTGAAAGACTTGACTATGAAATAATCTGAGCCTAAAGTGGTTGTAACTGAGTGAATCAATCATAGGATCACACTGTCTAACCCCAAATTTGCTGATCTAAGTGACTTAATCAATGACTTAATCCAGGAAAGAACATCAAGACCCATTTGAAAACATACATCACACACTCCAAACTGTATTATTGTTAAATGTATGAATAGAGTTTTGAAACCTGTGATTTATATACGACAGTTTCCAAGACCTGCTTTAAAATCACAGAGCATATTCTTTCAGCATCTGAATCCTTTATTAAATCAGCTGTAGTGGTTTTAAAATATAATTTAACCAAAAAGATCATTTGGAATATGGCTGCAAGGGTTTCTATATGCAGATATTCAATCTCAAGATGGGGAAAGTGGCTGAAGAGCATTCCAACTTCTATTATTCTGGAATGCTATTAGGGAATGAGTTGTATGCCTTGATTTAAAGGCTGACCAATTTGAAGTGCAGGTTTCCAGAATGACTGACTGTGTTTATCCTTCCTCCCTGTGGACTCCTCAACAGTGGGAAGCTGTTGAACTTGGTTCAGAAGAATGTATGGGGGGAAAATGAATCCTTTTTCAGGGAAAGAATATCTTTTCAAGACATACCTTATGATCCTCTTTGAGAATTTGTTCAATACTAACTTGGAGACTTTAAAATATTCAAATATTCTACTTCTGTTTGTAGTTTTACCAGGCATTACTGCATCTTTGATATGAGAAGTGCAATTCTCTGGATGCAGAACAGGGAGAGTAGTTGCCCAATTTATTTATTGGGTGCAGCAGTGAATTCTTTATGAAATATTGCTTGGGCAGGATGAATTTTATTAACTTCAACAGGGCAGAGAGTGAGAGACCAACCAAATAATTTACCCAGTAGTTCATAGGCAGGAGGGGGGAGCAAGAAAAACAAAACTCACCTAAAAAGAACCTGTATTAAGATGGAAACACTTATCCCTCAGATAAAAACTCTCAGATGTTTAATAGATCAAATGGCTGGGACTTGACTACGAAATCAATACACAGATGAAATAATACACTGAAATTAAGTATGTGCTCTGGTTCCTACACACGAGGCTGGAAGGTATGTAAGACGATTTACCTCCTCATTAGGTTGTCTGATTCTCCTTTCATCAGCACTACTTTTATAATATTGAAGCCCCCTTGGCTTCTGTGGGTTAATTTGGGATTGGTGCAGATGAGGAGAGTCACAGTGACAGAATCACAGATAACAGGGATGGGGGTTTCAATTCCATCCCCACTTTGTAGCATGAGATTAAAGCCCAACCAGCTCATATTAGTTAACAAGGCAAAGAATAAAGATGAGAACTTCCAAGGTGCAGTAACTGATGCAGTGTATGGAGGTGTATGATCATTATCCTGTATCCATATGGAGAAAAACTGATACTTGTACAAGCTGCTGGCAGCAAGAAGGAAAAAGGCTCTAATGCAGGAGAGGCACAGAATAAAGGCACAGATCATCCTTTTGCTTTTCTCTTTCATTTCACATAAACTGAAGTGAGAAATCAGGGAGGTAAAAAGGGAATAAAAGCAATGTAATGCTGTGTATACCTCATACAGACCTTCAAGGTCATTTCTGTATTCCATAGCCTCACCCAATATAAATCTTTGCTTTAGAAGTGCTGGGCTGAATTAGATCAACAGAAATTCTGGCCCACTGTCTCAAAAAGCATTTCCAATCAGGGCAGATTGACCTAGCACTTAGAGATCTTGTTAAAATGTAATATTACTACCTTTTAATCAGGAAAGATGCCAGGGTACCTTACTTGGACATAGAAGAATAGTGGAAAGTGATTTCTGTGAAATGATGACGTGGTTTTGATTAAAGCCCACTGAGACAGGGGAGAGTAATTGCTGCCTTTCTTGTGAGATGTTTTTAAGCCAGTCAGTTCTTTTACAAAAATAGATAATTTGAGGAATGAGATCTTCCATCTGTGAGTGTGGCCCTGATCAAAGTATTACTGAAATCTGTGAAAACTCCTTCTTGGAAAAATCTCTCCTTTTTGCTGTTGTTCTGGAAAAAGTCCTAATGCAGAGTATAGGCACAGAGTAGTGTTTCTTATTAACCAGTTCTCACAGATTGTATTTTTAGTGTTTAAAAAAATTAGGCACTTATTGTCAATACATTACATAGTTTTTGTTTTTTTTTTTTTTTCATTTTGAAATAATTTGTTGTCGGAATGAAAGGACATTTTCATTCTCAAAGTCTTATTAGGTTTTAACACACCATTGATTTAAAACTTACGTTTGGAGCTGATCTCTTTCATTCCCATGAATTTTATTTGACTGGTTTCACAGACAGGTTTTCCTTACAGACAGTTCTAGATAAAAAAGAAAATATGACTGGCAAACATCTCTGTGTTGGAGCTGCTGTTGGCATGGGATTTCTCCATTAAAAAAAATAAATTATAGCAGTCCAGTGTTGCCTTGATTGTGTCTCAGCTCCAAGAGCTCTGAGTGCTGGTAGGTCCCCAAATTCATGGCTTGGTGGGTTGCTCGATGTGAACAGTGATTGGCTGTGCTTTGTTTAATAAGGGCTGAGAGAAGAGTCTCTGCTTGTTTTCCTTGCTATCCCTGTAAATACTCAAAATACTGATTCTGCTCAACAAGGTGAAAGTGGCTTGGAAGAGAAAGATGACCAGTTCTCTCCCAGAAGTTCAGAATGCAAAAAAATTAACAATCCTTTTTTACTAACCTAAGTGAAGCCTCTGAAACCTCTATTTTCTTTTCTTCATTTGTCTTGATTAAGAACACCTCCCTGCTTAGAGGCTGGGAGAAAGTGGATATTAACTTCTTTTTTTGGAGAGAAAGTTAAATGATTAATCTAATTTTGTCGGGTTTATTTTCTGTCAGGAAGTTTAGGGGAAGCTTTCTACCACGTTCAAAAGGTAATTTCCCATGGGTGTTTCTAGATATGAAAATCACATCTGGCTTTATTTATTTGTATTACTTTAAAAATTGCTGTCTATTAGCAATTTGAATTGCTCTGGCCAGAACTATACCACCCTGATAAACAGGGAAGAGCACAAGAGCGGGAAACTATTAAAGAAAAGGTAAAGAAAAGCTAAAAGAAAAGAATATACGTTTTTAGTAAGCTCTCTGTTTGGCCGTTCTTGACTATAAAATTTGATCTGCATTTAAACAACTTGTGCATGCCTGAGATCAAATTGGAATGATTGCAGGCAATTCCAATTTTCCATGGGAAGTGGGAGAACAGCACAGTGGACCACGTGAGGTGCAACATCCCTGCCCAAGTGTTTCACTGTTGAGCAGTTCAGACCAAAGGGCTCAGGGAAGGAGCAGGAATCATTCCGGGCAGGAAGCATCAACTCTTGGGCTTTTCACCTCTGGTGGTTTTAGAAAAGAGGAGGAAAGAGCTTCCCATCCCCCATGTCCCCAGTGCAAGGGTGTCCTGGAGTTTAGCTGGCAATGACCAATCTCCCCTTGGGACTTGGGCTGGTTTTCTGCACTTGTCATGGTCACAAGTTATGTAGGGATTGTGGGAATTTCTCCACTGGAGGCTTTCGGAGAAGAAGTCAATATTCCTGTGTATCTTTTCTTGCCTTGTTTTTACGGTGTTTTAATGTCTCATCTAGTTTTCATTTGCTGATTTTTCTGATTGATTTCTAGTGCTAGGCAAACTCCAGAGAGAACACGGGTCCTTTGTGCTTCCTGAGTGTGCCTAGGGCTGAATCTTGCTCTTTGTATGTCGAATAGATATTCTTTCACACATAAATCACTGTTCTGTCATGTTCGCCTGCTGCGAGATGTTCAGTGCGTATCATCCTTTACATTAAAGCATTTACTTCAAGAGAATGGGTTATATTGCTTTATGAATTATGTTATCTGACATAGAAGATTATGTTATGAATTGGCACTTAGCATATTAGAACAGTGGGACTTTTTATAGCTTATGGTCATGATCCAAGAAGTAATTCATGCCTCTTCTTAATAAACTTCCCTGCTCAAAAGGGAAGCAGACATGAGAGTGGGGCATTTTTACAAGGGATTCAGAACTTAGGAAGAATCCTAGTGAAGAAAAAAAAAATCTTTGGTGATTTGCTTAAATGTGCAGCCTGTTCATATTTGGAGGAAGGATATAATTCTTTTTCAGCTGCATCTCAATTGTACTGAGTCCTCTTTCCCTAAACTTGCAATTCCCGGTCCATCTGGAGGGGCTGGAAGTGAACAAGTGGGATGAATTCCACATGTCTGAGCAAGGCAGGCTGGTTTGCTGAAGGGGTAACAGCATATTGAGTAGAACTGTGGGAACTGTTGAGGGGAAGGCAGAGTTACAGTAGGACTGTTTTTCTGAGGAGTTTCTTATACCAGCAGAGCTGTCTCTGCTCCTCTCCTCTTATATTTCCCTTATTTCTGTTTTCTGGATGTTTAGATTCACTAAACTTGGTTCAGGAACATATCACAGCACTTTCTTGGTGTTAAAAATTGTGTGTGTTAAAATACTAAACCCTTTTATTTTTTAAATGTGAAAAGTTAACATCTTTTACAAGTGTAGAAAATTTCCACCAACCAGCCCTGTTCCTCTCACAGAACAGGATTTAATAGCTCTGTCACCCCATTTCAAGGTTGCTGTTGTTACTCCTATACCTGTGTATGTTCAGATGAGGGGGAAGATTAATAAGTAGTACATTTGACACAGAGAAAAAACATCCTATTGCTTCCCCTGGATGGACTGACCACTTGGGAACAGTTTATATTTTTGAGTTTGACTATAGATACATGTTGAAAAGAAACTGGTACACTAAAATAAGAAAGCCATCTGAGTAAGGTGACTTTTAGTGTGTGTTTTTAGCTGTGTGTGTGTCAGTCAGTCCCTCAAGACTTTTAAACTCAGCACTCAGTTTCCACTAATTTTCTTATAGGGATAAAGTTCTCAGAAGGATTTCCTTGAATTCATACAAGTGCCATGAAAATAAAAGAGGAGAAAAAGATCCTAATGGTGATTTTGTAAGGGAATGACTGACTTGAGCCCCTTTAAAGAGATCATCTTGTCCATGCAGGGGATGAGGTTTTGGACAGCAGATAGGAAATTAGAATTCATTGATTTTACTCCTCATGGAACTGGTTATTCCATGCTATCTGTAGTCTATCAGTCAAATACAAAGACTTCATACTTTGTTTGTTTGTGTTTTTATTGTTTGGGGGTTTGTTTTTGGGGTTTTTTTTGTAAGGGAAGACTGCACAGGGCCTAAAATGTAGGTCATCTCAATTGGGGATCACAAGTCTTGTACAACACAAAATCTGTGACGGGGATTTTAGTGTTATGAAAGGATAAATAACATTTTTCATAATTCCTTGCATCTGCAAAAAGTAGAGCATAATTTCAGCATATATACGCTCCCACAAAATATCATAACCTGTTATGGGCTGATAATAATTTGTGTTTCCCACACAATTTGGGAAACTTTGGTGGGGCTATAAATTTTCTGTGTTTTCACCAAACAATTTTACCCCAAAGAAAGAAACCTTCATAGCACTGGAGACAAAGCACAATATACCAAAGTAACATCCGTGTCACACAACTTCAACTAATGCAAGTTCATTTACTGACGTTTCCCACATCAGTGTCTGGCCTGGAGCAGCAGGTACCTGAAAGCTCTTGACAACATTTCCAGCAGTGACAGTGGCTGGAGGAGGGCTGGGGACAGTCCTGTATATAACTCATGTTCTGAGGAGTGAGTAATTCATTCTACCAAAACAGCTGGGCTACTCACGAGAAAAAAGGTTAAATACCTGTATTGCCAAAGGTTGCCCTGCCCATACATCTTCACTGGCCTGTCAGAACCTTCAGCTGGGAATGTCCCATTATTTCTTACTCAATTTATGTGCTTCTACCTGCATTAACTCTCTGCAGGTAGTAACAATTCTTGACGGTTCTTCATTTCTACTTAACGTTACTGAAGTTTCTTTTGTGTACCAAGAGAAGTTTGTTTATTATTCACTCCCCAGTTGATAGTTCACCAGTGCATCCCTCCAGACTTGCTGGCTGCATTACCTTGGCATTCCCAGGGTGCTGCTCAGTGAGGCCAGCTAAACTAGAGTTTAAAAAGAATTGGCCATACATGTAAACAGACAAAGTGAAGAAGTCCCACAGGGTAGAAAATTATTGCTCCATACAAATATAAATATGCCAAAAGCCTGAACTCAATAACTCTTACTAAATATTTTCTCTGTTGAGCAAGACCTTCAAGTTTTTAAGAACACACATAAGTTTAATAACCATAGTAGCAATTCAAATGTCCTTGACAGGAACCATAATAGGCCTTCCTTCTTATATTTGTTTTGCTTCCCTGGAGCTTGTCTTAAAGTACAAAATGACAGTCAAACATATAAGTTATGATGAGAACATAATCAGAAGGGTCCTCCTTTGCTCCATTTTCTGAAGGTTGTGCTCTAGAGATACAGGTAATCCTCTTGATTTCTTCCTTCTTCATCTCATTTTTCATTCTTTGTTCTCCTTCTTGGGTTAAAATGTCTTTACTTTTGGAAACTATACCATTGTGCAAATGATTATTATCCTTTTAGAGCTGTGAAAAAGGTGGAAATAAACCTCAGCAATGAAGTCATGTCAGTTAGGAAAATAGAACTTTCCCTTTCTGTGACACGTGTAGAAAACATTTAATTTACTGAACACAGAATAGAGACACACAGAAAGAGTCAAAATAACATGAAAAAACTCCAGTGTGAAGTTTTTGAGCATTGCAGCTCTGATAAAGTCACAACTTATCAGTCCTTAAAATGGATAATATTTAAATATGAGTATTCAAATTCAGAGTCTTAAGGCTGTAGACTTGAGACATTTGTTCACATTTCATCAAGCTAGAAATAGGCCTCACTTCCACCGTGTTCCAGTCTTATTTGTAAATCTAGCAGCTGAATATAGTAAATAAATAAAGGTTAGTAGTAATGTACTCTTGGCATATTGACAGAGAAAAAAAAAGAAGAAAAAATGAAAGAAAATAAAAAAGAATGAAAAAGAAAGGTTATTAAGAGGTTATTAACAAAATGCCAATGAGTTTTTCCTGAGAAACCATCTGCTCCAATCCCCACAAAACTGTGCATGTGCTGTGTTTGACTTCTTAATGCCTAAGGGGAGCTTTTTACCAATATTTCCAAGCCTATTTACGGGCCAAATGAGCGACCAACAGACTGATGGCTGAGCCTCTGGAGCAATGGCCTGGCTGCTGAGGTCTGTTTCTGGTCAACGAGGAGCTCTGGGAGGGGCAAGTGGAGATTCTGAGGGATTCTGGGAATAGTGAAACCACTCAGGAAGCGTGACAAATAAACCCTGAATATTGAGATACACCAGGACGTGCCCACACCTGTAGTGAGGGAGTTGCCTCCCCGGTGTCCGTGCGTCATCGACACCGCTGAGAGCTGCTGATTTTGCAGACATTTCTTCCTCAGCTTGATAAGTTGATATATATTGTTTAACATGATAATGCAGCAAGCTGTTGTTTTGTGGTTTGAAAGCCAGCTGCATTTGATTGATGCCAGAAATGGAGGGATTTGTAAAATGACATCGAATTAGATGTAGTTGGTTTATGGGTCTGGGGAAATGAATATTTTATGAAGAACAAAACTTTGTGATGAAGGAGGAATACTGAGGAAGTGTGCACTTGAATTAAACTCTTTTGCACTGGTGCACGCTGTAGAACCTTTCAAAACACACATTTGTGTCACTAGATTTCTAGGAAGGAGATCTCTATATAAACACTCTTTTGTGATGGTCCAACCCCAATTGTGTGGTTGTTGTGTGTTCTCTCTGTGAACACCTCAACTAGAATAAGAAACTTGTTCCCTGAAAATATAGCTACTGAACTTCTCCCTGGTGTATATTTTAGCTGCTGGTTTAAATTTGATGTGATTTTTGAGGCATCAGCCACAAATATGGAAGCACATAGGTGATTAAAGAGGTGCAGGTTCTGTATGTTCCCCAACACACAACCTCAGACAGACTGTTAATATATTATGACATTTAAAGACAACCCCATGTTTTATGTGCATTCTTCCATCCATTGTGAGCACTTGTGAGAAACGAATAACTTCTGCTTAAATGTAAATGACACTTTGATGGTAGCCAGAAACCAGTAGCTCAAAACTTTTGACAGAAGCAGCATCAAAAAAAAAAAAAAAAAGTGGATCTAATTCTCTCCAGCCTTGTTCCTGGAGCTGGCATCTCTATACAAAATGAATGTAAAACTCTTGAGTTGCTGGGATTTCTTATCTGTATGCACCAAAGGAATGATTGCACGGAACAAGATAATGTCTGGTGAGTTGAAAGGTTAAAGAACTGCAGCTGGTAAATCAGAATCAGATTCAGCCATTGTGTTGAGCCAGTTCTATGCCAGAGTAACCAGAGATTTGGGGATTTACATCAGATCTTAAAAGTTACATGTGCCTTCCACAGTCTTATCATCAGAAATATTTCAGTAGAACTATCTGGGACAAGGGTATAAAGAGGATTTCTACTTCAGCATACATTGTAATAAGTTTCTAAATCTCTCCTGAGCATCAACTCATCTAATAGATGAATAATAATAGCAACTGGTACATTAATTTAAAATGTTGTCTGATGTACTTGAGTATCTTATTAAACTACATTTTTCAGGAAAGCATTGTGTACTGAAACCTATTAAAATTTCACTTGACCTTGGGCACCCTCTAAGATCTCTTGAAGATTTGCCTTTATCCTTATTTATTTCACTGAAGTCCTGTGTTTAGAAGACCTTCATGAAGCACATTATCTGATATTAACACAAACAATCTTCTAAAAAATATGATAAAGGTCTAAAAAAATAACACGTGGCGTTGTACTGTGAAAAGAGGGTGAATCTTCATTCCTCAAAATAGAAAGCTGCTCTTTTTTCTATTTTCTTCTGAAACACTCTCAAACAAAATAGGTGAAAATATCAGGGCTGGGATCATCTTGTAATACTGGAAAACATGGCATGGTATCCAGCAGTATGCTTCTTTTGGAGCTGTCTGACCTTTAATCACTGGTGAATAAAACCAACATGCTGTCAGATCTCTGTTATTTTTCTCAAGGGGGTAACTCTGCCTGAAGTAGCAACGAAGCAAAACCTTTGAGAGCTTATAGTCAAGGTCACCCCAAGAAGAGACAACACTTTGTACTCTGGGAAGCACAACAAAAGAAAAAAAAAAAGCAGAAATGTATCTAAACAAGCCGGTTGTGTTTGTTTAACAGTGAAACAGGCAGTTTTTACATCAGCCTGTAAATAAAGCTGGCTTTGTTTTTATTTTTACCACAATATTTTGGGGTTTTTTTTTGATTTTTAACTTCAAGACCTTCGGAGAGAATACAAATTCACTGGTTTTCATTGTACATGAATGATACACATTCCAGTTACTGAGGCACTTCCAATCTGATGTCTTAGGCCTTGTCTGTATCAGAAGGCTTTAATCACTAATAGGTATTTCTTCGGTTATTATCTCTGTGCAAAGCAGATAAAATGCTTATGACAGAATTTTGCAGGCTGTGTCAGCCTCTGATGTATGCCTGTGTGAGGGAGAGGAAACGACTTGACCCTGGGATGCAGGAGTACGTGTTCCACCAGCTAAGCACAGAATGAGAAGTGGATCAGTCCTCTATTAACTGTCATATGGAAGCAGAAGGAGGTTTTTCCTCTGTCCAGCATTTAAGAACCTGTTCCCCTGTTGCACTCCCCAGCAGAACTGTGTGCTGTAGGAATTCCATGTGACAAAACTTCATCCTTGGAAGGACAGTGGGGCTACAGAGATGGGGGATTCATTGAGGCTGACACAATAAACCCATATATCAGTGCAAATTGAACTTAGAATAATGTAGGCTTTAATAATTACAAAATCTCTTATTGACAGAAATGATGCCCAACAAATTTTGAAACTGAGAGACTTTACAGTGCAAACAGAGACTTTTCTCTTATTTCAGAATTTTCTTCATCATTCCCATCCATAGACTTTCTACCTGCAAAATTCAAAGGGAAAAGGTGCACCTGTAGTTCATTTAGCAAATTGCAATTAATAAGGAAGGTTTCCAAGTAGGCATGGGGAGTTTATGTCAGAGTCACATGTCCTGCTGCAAACCAGAAGCACCGGGTCTGTTGGCTGAGCAGCAGGGAAAAATAATAAGAACACGAGTACAACCTAAATATCAGGTGGAACTACTCAGTGGTCTTGATGAGATAATTTAGATATTGAACCCACCTGGTTCTCACAGGTGAAAGCAGCATCATTTCACCTGGTTTTTGTCCCCCTTTCCCTCAGGAACCACAGTGATGAGGATGACGGCGTTTGATGCTGACGACGCCAGCACGGACAATGCTCTGCTGAGGTACAACATCCTCAAACAGACCCCCACCAAACCCTCCCCAAACATGTTCTACATCGACCCAGAGAAGGGGGATATTGTTACAGTGGTGTCGCCTGTGCTCCTGGACCGGGAGGTGAGTGAATGCTTTGCTATCACCAGGATCTTCTGGGATGTGAAAAGAGGGTCTCAGCACTGTTGGGGTGGGGATTCAGATGCTTGACTTTCAGGAGTCTTTTAAGAGTGTTGTTTAGTTCTTATTTGGGTGTAGGAACTTGTATGTTTGCTGTTTGTAAATTTAATACTTGATGATTTCTTGATGTGCTGAATGGTGAGGGCAAAAATCTCAGGAATAAGCAGAATTCGACTCAAGAGTTGCCAACTAATTCTTTGGAAGTAAAAATCCTCCATATCTAATTGTGCATACAGCTTGCTCTGAGATTGTTGTGTTTTGGTGCTTTAAATCCTTTTCTAGAATTTTCTTTTTATGGGTGAATTTAATGGACTAATTAACTTCTTACCCCATGGTCAAAGAAAGAAAATACAAAGAGGAGTAGTAAAGAGAAAGGTTGTCTGCATGTATTTTAAGGTGAATAGTGCCAAAATCTATGTTTATTACAGATCATTAACATTAGAAGCGCAAAAATTGATAGCAAAGAAAGCTTAGGTATGACCATTCAAAACTCAGAATATAATAAAATACACCTAATCTGCTAAATGAAAGATTTAGTTATCAGAATGTATGAGATCTGGGAGCCAATACAGTGATGACCCTAAACAGCTACTCTATAAATCACCATTTTCTACAATTAAGTAACCCTGGGTGCTCTTAGACTCCTGGAGACAACCAAATTCTTTTCTTATAGGCTGTATGTGCTGTCACTGAACTTGTCCTCTGGGTTGGTTAGATTCATGACTGTCCAGTGTTCTCAATATTCAACCTGTTATTTCTCATTTTAAGCAGAGAAAATGTTGCCTGTACCACTTCCCTTTATTGATGGGTAGTTTTTTCTACAGGTTTTTCCAACAGGAAATATTTATTTATAAATCAGGCATAGATTCCAGACACTCAGTGCAGTAAAACTAAGGTCTGGGCCTGTAGGTCTGTGTTTTTAGCCTTAAAGAGATTTCAATTTTTTCATATTTGGGTGTCTGGCCACAGAATCATGCCCAAGTTAAGGTTTATACAATCACTACCTTTTTTGCCTGGTGTTTCCCTTCTAAATTTATTGTTTCAGTTCCAAAGCTTCATACTGTTTTCTCTAGTCAGTTTTAGGTATTTTTATTTCTAATAGATAACTATTGCCCAGATTAAACCATTTTACTCAAAATAAGAAAATCAATGGAAGGGAATGAACATGCCTGCTTCTCCCAGTATCTTCCAAAGGTCACTGTGATTCATGGAATAATGATTCTGTCTCTGTGCAAGGAACCTGCCCTCAGTCGAAGGGGTGCTGTGGCTGGGCAGTATATCCTGAAAGCAGGATCTGAATTCCTCATGATTTTTACTAATAGTCAGTTCAATACCTTTACTTTGGAGGTGACACGAAGAGCTGCAGTCTTGTTGAAGCTGCAAAGGATTTTTTGTTGTTGCTGCAAACGGTGTGTGTTTTATGAGCCAAAATGTAGGGCTGTGGACGACTTTAACTCTAAAACCCAAACACTATCTGCAGCTAAAATCCAGTCTCGCATTGTCTTGTAAGGGGAAAGGTTTGGGAAAAAGGGTGTTTTCCATTTTTTCAGGAGATACTCTGTGCTCTCTGCCATATTTGTGGGTTCAGCCTCTTCTCCCCCTTCCTGCTCACTTGTATCTTGTGTGGGAGTTGGTAGTCATGCCTTAGATCTGTGGAACTGGACAATCGTGGTCAAAGATGTATAGCTTCTGTTTTTAACCACAATATCAGCTTTTAGGGACAAGTCTAATGATCCTAATCTGAAAAAAAATCTGGGTACCATCTATAAGTAACTCTTCTGTATTTCTGTGTAACTCATGAACCTGAATTATTGTAAAAAATTGTCTGAGCTGGAGAGAGTCAGGAGTAACACCTGGAGGAGGAAATGTCTGATTAGTTTAGGAGGAGGAAATGTCTATTTTCCTGATTAGGGAATCAGATGTGTGCATATCACCAGGCTTGGATAAATGGCTTTTTGGGAGGTTTTGGGCCAGAGGGAGTACCACGTGCCGCTCTTCTGCAGGATGGCAGCTGATATTGGGGCCTTATTGTTGTGAACCTTTTTAAATCTTAAATGGTTTAGCTTTTTTTCCACAATCTTCCATGAAATGTGTTGTAGAAACATGGGAGAAAGAAATGTTCTTTGCCCTGAAAGCCTTGCAAGTAGGTGTGTAACATCAGAGGATAAAAAGATGTAGAGAGAGGACAAGAATCTCTTGAAAGAGTATTTGTGAGCAGGAGACAGGAATGGTTTTACCTCTGCAGTTCTTACCCTGCTTTTCTTGGCCTCTCAGTGGACAATGTGTCACAGTGGAACACCCAGGGAACAGCAAGTTTTTTCCTCATGTTTTCCACTGCTTGGAAAAGAGACAGGATCAGCTGGGTTGTTCCACATCCAGTCTGACTGGGATCTGAGTCAGCAGCATTTGCAGGTGACTGAGTGTAGCTCATGAAGGAAACACGATATTTAGATGAGGCGAGGGAAGAGGAGATTCTGCTGGGGAATTTTGGAGTCCAGAACCTGCAAACATCAGTCCTGGGCAATCCAATTATTCCAGTTCAAAGCAGCAACTTCTCCCAGGTTTTACTCAAACTTTTAATTGGGTCAATCACCTGTGATTGTAGGTGTGCTCCTCAAAACCCTATTAGCCCTAGACACCAATTAAGGAGCTGAATTAAAGTAAAAATTTCTCTAGGATGGACATGGAAAAAAGCAAAAAATATTTCTTATTATTAATTTGTATGTGCTCCAGAGGATTATATGAAGTCTTTTAAAGCATGCTAAAACACTGATTAAAATCATTCCCCTTTTCCATCTCTGTGTAAGTTTTACCACTACTTGGATCTTGATGCTTTTGGGAAACTCTTCATTAAATTTAAGACAAATTAACAGAATGTAAATTGGTTGGGTTTTTTTAGGTTTTTTTTTTCATTTTATGTATCATTTGGTTCATGTCTGTGCATCAGAGGGAGTAGGAGACCGGGGGTTTTGCCCAGTGGGAGATGCTGAGATGTGGAGACAGAAAACATCTGGCAGGTTTTGCACATACTGGATAGTTCATATTGTTTTTCCATGCTTCAACATTTTCAGAAAATGCTACTGTGGCATAGCCTAGAAATCTTTGTTCCAGAGCAAAAAAATGGAAATACAGATAATTTACTCTAAAGTAAAATCAAGTTTGGCCATCTAGAGAGCTCAATTTTTATATCCAACTGAATATGAGTGGGAGAATCTTAGCATGCATAAGTAAACATCAATGTTAATAATTTTAAGAGATGAAAATAAAAGAAAAATTTTTTTTTCTGATAATACTTTTGAAACAAAAGTAAATTCTAAGTAGAGACTTTTAGAATAAAACAAAACTTAAAAGGGAAAAGGAAAGAATCAACTTGTTTCTGGTCAACTTCAGCTGTGCATTGTTTTTTTTATTTTAGCAACACAGGATCAGCTCAAAGGAAAGACAATATTTGAGATTCCTACAGGCCTTTAAAATTTCATTCTCTGCCAGTGTCATTTATTAGGTGTGTTGGTAAATGGGGGGTTTGGAGCTGGGAATGCTCCCTGGCAGGAGCTGGCTGGGTGTTTGATGTGGCACAGATGGGTGCCAGTGTGTGCTTTGGAGCTATTTCTGTAAGGTAGGAACTCCTACAGAAACATTAAGCAAAAAAAAAAAACCCTTCCCTCCAATATGCAGGAAAAGGGTATGTGGGAATCCCCCAGATCACACCCAGCAGGCTGCTGAGGGAATGCTTGGTGCCTCCAAAGAAACACTCACAACTCCCCGGGATCTGTGTTTATGTACCAGAGTATTTTTATTTATAAATCTTTTTAGATTCAAAATTGTTTCCAAAAGTACAGGATCCTGGGGGGTTTAAAGCAAAACTCAGATAATTTCTCAAAGAACATCCATTTTCATTTTCAGAAGGCAGGTAAGGACATGTTTTTGAAGATTGATGTGTTGGGTTTTTTTTCTTGTGGGAGTTAGGCATCCTTGAATGTGTCAGTAATAAAGATTGAAGAGTGTTAGGGGGCAAATTATACCTCCAGGTATCCGTTGGAGAATACATTTTGATTCATAAATTCAGAGGAGAAGGATGCCCTCCATCAAAGTGTGTGGTCTAAATGACCCGAAATAGAGCACAACAGGGAAACAGCAAAAGGGAAAGGGAAAAAAAAGGGGGAGGGAAAGGACTTGAGGGGGGGAAAAAAGAGGAAAGAAACCTTGAGGAAATGTCCTAAATCTGTGTTTCAGGGATGGAGATTTCACTTCAAAGTGACACTTTCCTGCAGTGAAAGAAGAATAATGCTCCTCATGTGCATAGGTGAAGAAAACACTTGTAGTTTTGTAGAAGCAACTCTTAAATTTCCTTTATGGATCAGTAATCAGGTTTTCTGCTTACCCACAATGCTGTTTTACCAGCGTTACAAACCCCCTCTGCTCTCCAGGAAAGTAACTGTGTGATTTGTATAAATTTTATGACTAAGACACCCTAAGAAAGCTGTCACCACAGTTGCTTAAGTGAAATATTTACTTCTCACAGTTTGAGGAATAACCTGCTTTTGCTTTTGCTAGGAACTGCTGTGCTTAATTTGAGTTAAAGTTAGCAAATAGTTTCAGATATCTGCTGCGTGCTGATCTATGTGCTGTCACATATGTTTTTAAACACCTCAGGGAAACCAAGTTCAAGTGTTCTGTGATTCTGAGAGCACCTGGGACAGAGTCAGGTACACGTAATGTGTGTCCCTGCATGTGTCACCAGCTCAGTCAGCAAGTGCCATGCTCTGTAACCGTTTGAACCAAACTTGGTTCCTCAATCTGCCATTGCTCGAATCAAATAAACCTTTTCTTCTCTTTGTGACTTAGAAAAATGGAGCTGAAAGCCTTATACCATAACCTATGAGAAAGCTGGAGTTACATTAGTCCATCCTGCTCATATTTATGTGAACAGCTCATGATAAAAAAGGTGATGAGAAGCCTGGAGCTTCTGATCTCCTCTGATGAGGAGAGACTGCAGGAGCTGGGCCTGGTTAGTCTGGAGAAGGGAAGGCTGAGAGGGGATCTCATCAACACATAAATATCTCCAAGGCAGGTGTCAGAGGATGGTTCCAGACTCTTTTCAGTGGTGCCCAGTGACAGGAGGAGGAGTAATGACTGTGAAGTAAAACAGAAGCTCCACCTCAAGATGAGGAAGAACTTCTTTCTGTGGAGGTGGCAGAGTCCTGGAACAGCTGCCCAGGGAGGGTGTGGAGTCTCCCTCTCTGGAGATATTCCAAACCCACCTGGATGTGTTCCTGTGTCACCTGCTCTGGGTGACCCTGCCTTGGCAGGGGCTTGGACTGGGTGATCTCCAGAGGTCCCTTTCAACCCTAAAGTTTCTGTGTTTCTGTGCTAACTGGCTGAACCTGCCGCTCAACCACCGGCTCAAACTGCAACAAAAAGCAGTTTATAACAACCACCCAATGCCCATTCCTACCTGTCCAGTGATGAATGACTGTAGGGTGGGGAGCAATTTTTCACCTCAGCAGCAGCCCACTGATACATATTCACCAACACACTGCTCCCGAGCAGCAATGGGTGCTTGGCATGAATGTTCTTTACAGTCTGAGCCCAGCTCTGCTGTGATAAGTAAATCACACTGTTCATGCTGATAGTGCTTGAGTTCTCTGAAGGGGTAGCAGTAGGAAATAGAAAAAGCTTGTCCATCCACTTCTGCACATGGACACTACCCTCCTTATCCTTATTTCCCATTTTGGAGATAGGTGTCTTAAGCAGTCAATATACTTATTACTTACTCGATCTAAATGCAAATGCTGAACCAACAGTGCACTCTCATTTTTAATGAAAAGATATTAATCTTCCCAGCAAATGCATTCCACATTTGATCTTCATATTAACCTCTAAAATATTCATATTTACAGCAATTGTGGGAAAACATACACCTTGGAGCGTAGCAGCTCTGAGTTGGAATAATTGTATCATTTTGTCTTGTCTTCTCTGACAGAATTCCCACTTGCACACCTTTAACTTGTTTTGCAAGATGGTAAATTTTGTAGCTGAACCTCTATTTCTATGGTTTAGGGGGTTTTAGTGACAGATATAACAATCTCTCATATTTTCTTGCTGCTTAAAATACAAGATAAACAAGGCATTCATCCTTTTCCCTTGATTAATGCATTTCTTATATTATGGTTTCTGATGCTTGTAAACCTGAGGAGCAGAGGGTCTTGCATCAGAGGAAAAGTTGAGGGTCTTTGGCCTCTTTTCAGAGATTATTCCGTAGTTCATTTTATCTTAAATATTAGAAAAGTAGAAAAATGGGCAGAAGAAATCTTTCAATTATAATGTTACTTATGGACAAATGGACAGAGAGATGGAAAGCACCTCTTAGTAACACGTAAACTCAAATTTAGATTTAATTTTATGATGAACTTTTCCTTTAAGCTTTTGGGTTTAATTGCCTGCAGTGAGAAAGGATCTTATTTTACTAGATGCACCAGTAATTCTTAGTTTGATTTCTATTACGTTTTTGATGAGAGAGCTCATTAACCTGTTCTTAAATCTTGAAAGCAGCTGTGAAAAAGAGAAGTAAAAGTAAAAATGATACGTCAAAATATGAGTAGTATCGTTTAAGTTAGAAATAGTAAAGGTTCCTATTGAGAGAACAGAAGAGAAAATGTTAATGAAAAAAAAAAGTCTGATCTATTTGAAGTTTTGTGGCAGAATTTCTGCAAATCTTTCATTATATTGTTAGATAATTGATGATTTAATTTAATTCATCACATAGTTTGATAGTCAGATTTTGTTTAAAAAAAAAAAAAAAGAACGAGGAAAAAAAAGACAATTATCTGACAATAAAAGGACCAGAGTTTCTTTTCTATAAAAATCCACCAGGGATGAACACATCACATCAGGAGCCTCTCAGGCAGCCATTGCAGCACAATGTTCCTGTCTCCTCCTGGGTAGGGAATACAATGCTGAGATCCCCAGGCAGATAAATCACTGAATGGCTTTTCTTCCAAACATGAGGCACAACATTCAAGAATCCCACCTCTGGAAAAAAAAAAAAAATAACCCCTGGGTGAACAAACAGGTTTGTTTTGTTTGTAAATGAAAGGCTCCCTGAATACTCTCCTGCTTCTGCTCGTGTGTGCCGCGTTCCCTTCTCCTGCTGGGACTGGCTGCCAGACCCTGGAGACATCTGGAGCTCCCTTGGAGTCCCTGCATCGACCCCTCTCTGTTCTTTGCAGTGCTGAATCTGAAAAATTGACCCAAAAGACTGCTCAGAGACATTTTTTTTATCTTTAAGCAGCAAGGTATTTGTTTATTCAATGTTGGGAGCAAGCCAGCTCACGCTGGGCAAACTTACTCGACTTGCAAGTGCAAAACTAAGCCATTTTATACACTTTAGACACATGGTTACATCATTTATTATACATATTAATATGTGGGCTGGTCTCTGGGTGGAGTCTTTCCAGACATGCACAGTCTTCTACTGTGGGGGTCTTCTCCTCAAGCCTTCGTCCCTCTGGTGGTCACCATGGACATCTTCCTCAATTTGACCTCTTCAATTAGGTGACCTGAATTCTTCAAGCTTGCAAAATCCTGGCTCTGGGTCTTCTAGATCTTATTCAAATGTCTAGTTTACTAATTTATTACTGTGTGTGAACTACTTCTATTCTTTCTATAATAAGGCCTTTGGTGCAGTGAGCAGAACAGAATATGATATTAACCAGTGCTCCTAAAATGTTCTTCCAACAAAACAGGTATTGGGTTTCTTAGCAGGCCAAGATGTCTCAGTTAACTCTTTTAGGCCTGGCTCCTGTTTCAGTGCTCAGCTCTGGTTTGCTGGAAACAACTTTGCAGGTAGGAAGCCTCGGACCCCCCAGACCCCTGTGGGTCATCCTGCCAGCTCTGCTGCCCACTGTCCCTGTGCAGGTGCTCCTTTACAATCTCATCCAACAGAATCTGGGATAATCACTGTATATACTTCTTAAACTTTTTAAACTGTAGCTGGCATGTGTGTTAAATAATCACTTAACAGGCAGAGCTTCTGCAAGGACATTTCTCTACTGCGTGTAGGTGATCCACATGACATTCCAAGCATTCTCACAAAGGAATCTTTTCCTGTTTGTTGCTGTGTTTGTCTGTGAGGGAAGAAATCATTCCTGGGTCTTCATTAGGATCTCTGGTTTATATGTTAGATAGGCTCCTGGCTCTTCACTCTTCCAGTATGTTAACCACCAGGGTGACAAAACCAGGGGATTCTCAGCTCTCAATGATTTTAAGCATCATTGTAAAATATACACTCCTATCATAGCTTGTTTGCAGGAAAAGCTCCATATTTTGCACAAGAAAATGTGAATATGGTTTTTCAAACCATCAGTTCTCTGTAGCTGCACTAAGAAACATTTCTATTCTCCCTCTCATGGCTTAGGATAGGAGTTTTGGTATCACTGCCTCCTGGGGCAGAGAGTTTGCTGAGCCTCCAGACATGTCACTCATCTAAACATCCTGAGTTTCTCTGACACTGATGCACTGCAGAAAGATTTAAAATATATCATCTTGAAGACACTTACAAATAGTGACACAAAACATATCGGCTGCTTTGAATAGAGGCTGATAACTGGAATGTTATCTTATTTTTTTGGGGGGGGGAGGGGCTAGAGTTTCTTTATTCAAAGAATTGAAAAGAATATTAGCTCCAGGGATGTTTAAATGTTAAAATTCCACCGTGACAAATGGCTGTCTAAGAGGGGAAGAGAAGAGGTACACTTAAACCTGCTGCTTGAGGACTTTTTGGTTTTGCAGAAGAGCTGTTTAATTGCCAAATGCTGGCTCACATTCTGTCAGTACAAAGAGCACAATGGTCTCCAAAGTTCATCTGTGGTGGGAGATTTTAAAACTTAGAAATTCCAGGTTGAAGACATACCATGCCCTATGTAGGTGTCTGGGGCAATAGTTCTAGTTCAGGGAGAGAGGTTGGAAGGGCCAAAAGGTGAGAAAAATCTGAATTATTCTCACTGCCGATGTTTTTCAGCCCTTTCTTAGGTCCAAGGAATATGACTCCAAAAAGACGTTGGTCACTATTGATTAATCCCAATAAATCCTCTTTTTCTTGCAAGTATCCCATTTCCAAACAGGTTTTGCTGTTTGGATGAGAAGAACTTGCTGTTGTAGCAGTAGTAAGGATGTATCAAAGTCAACCCTTGAAAAAAAGGCCCTTTTGAATTTTCTGTCTTAAAACTTTAATTTATTTTTTTTTTGCATCAAGAATCGATATTTTCAGAGCGCTCAGTGCTTAAGAGAGCAAAAGGGAAAACATTTGGAAGTGGTCAGTTTACAACCAACATGACTCATGTTTTTTTAGCAGAAAAAGGGTTTTGTCAAATACAATGAGGTTATTTTCGGTTCCATTAGCACAATTCCAATTTCCCGGTGTGTTATTGGGGGATAATTCCTCCACCATCAATGTCATGTTGCTTTTGATTCCCCAAATGCCACCAGAAAACAGGCTCATCTTTCTTGGTTTTTTATGGCTTTCTATTTTTAGAGGGCACACAGAAAAAATTATTTAAAATATTCTGCTTTATCGGAGGTTGTATCTTAATAGCATCAACTGGAAAGTTTTTTCTCTCAAAATTCTGCTTAATTTTAACTATCTTTTGTGCTGGAGTATCTAATTACAACACCATTAATTAAATAGGGTGTGTGTGTTCAGCTTTTACTCTCAGTGTAATTGTGTTCTTTTGGCTTCTGTGATGCATTAGGTAGCATTTGTCTATGTGGTTTGTGTCAACATCCCATAATCCTCATTTTGTACTACAGAGTGTTATAAAAATAAAATTCTATTCAAACTTAAAGTAACTCCCTCTTAGTCTACATGAATAACATTAGTTTTTAGTTTCCTGTTTATATACTCACTATCAATTAAAAGGTAATTTAAGTAGGCAGAATGTGAATAAATATGTTAAAGTCATGTTAATCAAATTTGCCTCTGCTTCTCTTTTGAACTGGAGAACCCACCAGTATTTCACTTGTAATACATTCATGTAACTTTTTGCCTATTTGTTTTTAATTTTTACGTATTAAGTAAATTACAAAAATTGAAATCTTAATTAAAATATAGCTGGAACATCCTAGAGAGACCAGTGACAGCCTTTGAGCCTGTTTTTAGCTGTAAATGCCCATTACATCCATATTATGTACATTTAAACATCTCAGAAGCTCCAAATCTAAAGCATAAATGAAGACATTCAGCCTTGTCACGGATTACTGGAGAAATAAAGTTCCATTTACCACAGAGGGCCTGGCCTTTTCCTTTATATACATTTTATACTTTGAAAGTTCCCTTGGTGATTGATTTTTTTTTTTTTTTTTTTTTTCCCCTTGCTTGGAAGATCACTGCATTTCCTGACTCCCTGTCAGTGATCACAGTGCTGCTGTTTGTGCATGAAACCCAGTTTTACTGATTCCTTTTTACAGTTTACTTTGGACATCTTTAACTTGGTCTGTCTTTTGCCATGACTCTTTTAGTTTCTCTTAAAAAAAAAAAAATTAAAAAAAATTTAAAATAAAATATTTCCTTGAGAGGAAATCCATAAAGCATCATTCTCCCTGCAGAACAAGTATAAGCTGGCTCCCTGGAGACCACGTATAAATCACTTTTAAGGGAAGATATTACTCACTCAGAAAAGTGATTTGTAAACACTTGAAGTTTGTACCATATTATACCATCATCCTCAAATAGGTACCTGCATGGAAAATGCTAAAATATGAATTCTGCCTTGGAGGCTGATGGTACCAGGGAGCAGAATTTATGAATGGTGACTTTTCTTTTTTGGCAAACAACACCTGATGTCTTCAGAATATGTGGCCTGATGCTGTTTATTTAATGATTTTTAGAATGCTGGGCCACAACCTGCCCTAGATGAGATGGTTTCAGCACAGGAATTGAATATCTTTGCCACTTTAATTTTCTTTATAGTATTTATCCTGAGATGTTGCCTTGCATAAAGTTTAGAAGTAGACTTAGGCTGGGCAACACTCACACTGCAGGTGAAATGCCAGTAGTAGCAAGGAGACTTAGTCTTTGAAATGAGGGATAATTCCATTAACAGTCATGGAAATATTCCAGCTTTAAGGGACTGCAGCACAAAAGAGGCCCCAGACTCTGCTTTTTGCTTCTGCAGTGAAAAGAAGTAGTAAATTTTATTCTAAATGTATTTCAATTTAATAAACATCTGTCATGTATATTTAAAACTGCCGTTTCAGGATGGTAATTATATCATCTGAAAATAAGTCCTCCTCAAAAGAGAACTGAAGTGACAGGCTGAAGAAAATGAAACGTGACGTTGCTCGTTCTCCTTTCATCCTAAAGCTAAAATTTAAATTAATTTTCTACTTCTTGTCAGAAATTATTTTAATTGGAAATTACTTTTGATTGCAGTTTTCAGAGAGGAATGGGGTCCTTCCCATTGTGTACAGAAGTTGTTCAGTGTCTTCATAATATTTTACTTAAATTAATCATTTGCAGATATTTTAAATAGTTGATAGCAGTGCAGGCAATCCTGAAGAAAGCAAAAAAAAAAAAAAAAATTCCAAAACCCAACCTGAGATAAATGTAAAGATTGTCACTTTTTTTGTTGCTTGGCACCTTTTCATACAGCCATGGTGTGTTTGTTGCCATAGCTACCTGCTTGTTGAGAGAAATGAATATTTGATAGTAGCAGTAACTAGACTGTAAAAATTAGATATGCTGCTTTGGTTCAATTTAGGTTTAGCACAGTTTTTTTTACAGCTGAATTTCTTTTATAAGTGTTGAAGGAAACTTGTGGAATCATATCCCTGTGGGAGCTATGAGTCTCTGTAGTCCTGCAAGTTCATTCACACTCATTCCATAGTCCTCTGATGAGCTGAAAGATCCTAATTAAATTTTCTTCCAATATACTTTAATTTTCAGCTTTCAGACCTCCCATAGTAGGAGTTTCTTCTATTAATATCTTAATTTAAATATCACAGAGGACAACAGTAGTGACACCATGGCTGTCACAGGTGGTGGCTTTCTGTGCTGAAACAGTGACCCAGTTTATGAGGGATAAAATACAGGTGTTTGGCCTAATATCCCACTTCTGAATAATTTCTTTTTTTGGCATGATGCTTTTTGACAAAATCACCAGCCAGTGAAGCTCCAGAAGGTACAGGAATGCAGCTCTAAATAGCTATCCAGGTAACAATTCAGTGGAAGTTGCACGTTAGAGAGGAAAAGAGTCTTCACAGTAATAAAAAATAATATGTGGTTTTATAAGAAATTCCAAGAGCGAAGCAGTTGCTACTCTGGAATTTACCTTGGCATTGGCACTTTGCTGCATGCAGTAAAATCTTTGGCAGAAAGAGTGACTTGAGGAGAAATGACGCTCTGAGTCATGTTTTCATGCAGTGTTGTCTCAGGCATGAGAAGTGACAGAAATCCTGTTGGCTCCATTATCTTTCCTTACCCTAATTTCTGTTGTGTCAGAAATTTCTGAATTGTCTCTCTGTACTCTCTTTGATGTATCCTTGATAAAATACACAACTTGCAGAAGAGACAAACTGAAGGGAGATCACTGTTTCCCCGGAGGATTTGTGCCTTCTGGATGAACTGTGAGTGACAGGTGGCAAGAAATGAAATGAGAGTTTTTCAGGGGAATTTGTCAAAAACACACCTCTATTACTTGGAAGTTCAGAGATTTCCACTAATGTGATTAAATATTTGAGAATACAAAAGAAAGGCAGTCTAATCTGTGCTGATGGTAACAGTGATCTGATTTAGATTTTCTTAAGGTAACTGGAGAGTTTTCACCTTTGTTGTTTGCTGAGGACTTTGCAACAGGTCCAAGGCAGCTGCTGAGGGGCTTTTTGTTAGACTCTTGACTTCTCACCATGGCCTAATTATTACATTAAGGCATCATGTTCCTGCCTTGAAAGAAAAATAATCACCAGGCTCTGCAGAATGTCAGACTCAAAGGCAGCACTTTTGTGTGGCAATAGATAAAATCATTGCTTTTAGCAACGTGGCTGAAGAGATGCTTCTGAGAGGTTTAGAGAAACAAAGCAGAGGGGTTCAGTCAGAAAATCCCAGCTCTTTAAATCACCGGTTTTTTTCAAGTCTGTGTTTTTTATGAGAAGTAATAAGGTCTAAGTTTGATCAGAAAGTTTTAGGCACTGTTCTGTGTGGGTTTGAGTTTACAAGGGTTTGAGGAGCTGTCAGGGGCACGGCACACAGGATAATGTGACTGATGTCTGATGCTCCAAGAGGGATGCTCTGCTACCCCCATCTTTCATGTGAGGTCTCTCCACACATCTGCCTAGTTCCTGCCCTAGCAAGAGGTGACCAGCTAGAGAAGCTTCCTGGGTGACTGAGTTGAATTGACTCAGACCTGCCTGATCCCTCCCGATACACTCCCTGGGATGGAGCCGTGTAGCTGAGCACAGGCCAGGATAGGAAGCCTTTTTTCTCGGCAGCAGTGAGTCCTTCCTTAGCTCAGCAGCTTCGGGTAATCCCCTTCTCTGACTCCTGACTTCCTTTCACTTATGTAGTTTTATCAGTGTAAAATGTTCCTTCTTTCAAGTATGTGTAATACCTGGAGCTTATTTGTTAACTTAATATAAAGTTCGCATTAAACAAAATTTCTAATGACACCCTTCTTCCCCCAAAAAATACAACCAAAAAAACCAAGCCATCAACCAACCAAACTCAACAAAGCTCCAAGAGTTACACTGCACTTCCTCCAGCAGCAGCCAAGGCTGGTACAACACTTTCTCCTTTGTAATGTGTCTCAGATTTTGCTGCCACTCTGCATTCCCTGTCCATGGCTCTGGCTCTGTAACAGGCATTGATTTCCTCCTGAGTAGAGAATGACACAGTTGAAGGCACTTTCACCTTGTAAAAAAATGCCCTCAGCACTGTGTCATCACTGACAACATGGCCCTTCTTCCCCAGCAAACAAGGAAAGGAATTTGTTTCTTACACAGTAGACATTTCCACTAACAACAACCTCAAGCCTGCAGTGGATTTTCCAACTTACCTAATTTGTTAAGGGCTGGGTAAGATTTTCAGAAGTGTCTTCTGGTAAGAAAAATTCTTTAAAATCCAATTCTTTGGTTCACTGGATGTAGGGAGGATTCAAAATTTGTTGTCTAACAGGAATCCTTGAACTAGTAATTGTGACCATACAGATTTTTATATATGTAAATCCATATATCTTTATGTATGGATTTTTAATTTATTTTGCATTGAGAGTTCTTTGGAAGATATTTTATAACTGCCTTGCCTTTAATTGGAAAATGGGACATAGAATTTCAAATGGTTGTGTTGTGAATGCCACACCTCACCATGAAAAGTCAATCCCATCTTGTGGAAAGGTACAAACAGAATAAACCCAAGCTTTTACTAAAGCAGTTGCAAATGGAGTCTCACAACTTGGTTTGAGGGAGGAAGCAATCTTTGAAAAACAAAGCCATGATTTAAGATTGTGTAAATAAGCAGAATTTCAGTTGTAAAGCAGGTCTGGTCTCCCTTTGGGTGGAAGGAGCAGAATAAGGAACACCCGAGTCCAAAAAGTTTTAACAAACTCCTGCCTTGTTAAGTACTTTCCACTTGCATCAATGTATCAGCTTCTTATTTATGCCTCGTAGTTTGTATATCATATTCAGTTTATCAACCTCCATGTGAGGCAAACAGGATTTGATTATGTGATCTGACATGTCAATGTTATTTTTGGGAGGCAAAGGGGAGTTTGATATGATCTCAGTGACTTGGTAAGTTACTCCTACTTGAAGAAATGGGATTTAAATTAAACTGAGGAGATTCGTTTCCAGCAGATAAAGCAAGATTTCTTTTTTCATCCCTGAAATGATAGAAAGAAGTGTGTAATTTTTGTTTTATGAAGATGGAAGACCAAAAACTGACATAGATTTTGGAATATAAATTAAGAATTTAGATGACATTTTGAGGAAATGGATAAGCAGAAGATGCCTTTTCCTTTAGTTGGAGAAAAGCCTGTCTTTTTCAATCCTATCCAGCAAAGATAAATTATGTGGTATAATTCAGACTATTACTGATAAGTGTAATGGATCAAACAGAATATTCTCAGTTTCAATAAACAGTAGCAAGAAAGGTACCTTTCTGAACATTTCCTATTTTCTGTGCAACCCATCTCAGAAAATGTTAGACAGTATCTTTAAAACAAATCATAAAATGCAGTGCAAAAAAACCATACTAGAATATTTTATATAATTTAAAACACATTTTTCACTCAGTTATAATATTGGAGAAAACTGGAAAAGTGTTATAGCATTTTGCATAGAAATATATTTCCTTTTCATACCTGGGCATGTCGGGAACCGCTTAAAGGTGCAACAGCTGATTTAAGACTTGTAGTCAAAAAGGAATCTCCTGCAAATAGAAAGTAAAGGCTAAGAAATTAATAGTTGTTCTTTTTAGAATTCTGGGAGAAAGTAATGGGTAGACAAGAAAATGAGTAGCAAATTCAAAGTGCTCAAGAATTTGTGAGGGGATTTAAGCTGATTTAGGCTTTTGAGCAAGGTGTTCACTGATATGCTCTACAAGAAAAGGGATGTTTGGCTCTTAGGTGTGTTACAAAGTCCATTAAAATGCCTGTTTCTCTCCACTGATAAATGACAAGCCAAAGTGTGCTTACAAACATCCCCTGGTGTGAGCCCTCTGCTCCCAGATAAAGGGGTGACTGTGCCATCCACTGCCCCCAAAAAAGCAGTGTGGAAAGGGTTGCAATGAAAAAGACCCCAGGCCAAATTCAGTTTTGCATGGTCATTTCCTCTCTGTGCCATCCTGCTGGGTGGCTTTTTACTGCTGTGCAAACATCTGGAGAGGTACAATGGTGTGGGCTCAAAATCTTTGTCGCTTGAACACAGTTGGAACTAATTCTGGGAACTCCTGCATTCTGGCTTTTAGCTCTGTGTGCATCTGGAAATCTCAAGAAGGCAAATTTCTTTCTGTAGTATATGGATTATATTGTCTAATAACAATCTCTGTCACAGCAGAAAAGAGTAGCAACATCCTTAGCAGCTAAAAGACAAGGCTTGTTGTGCACGGAGCCTCAGCCAGTAACACAACTCACTGCTGTGGGTTTTGGCTGCTTGTGAAAGGTTCAGGAACATTTCTGTCATCCATCTGGGTCTTCAACAACATGCATTGAAAAGAGCACATCCATTTGCTGCTCCTATTCCATGTTTTCTTGTTGCTGTTGAAAACTCAGTTGCTTGGCTGGGACCCAGCTAATCCAGAACAATACATTTCTGCTTTTCCAAAATCCTGGAGGAAGTCGCGTGCTGGTGTTGGTAGAGACCGACCAAGGAAAGCACCACTAGGATTTATCTCTTTGTTCAGTCCTTCCCTGCAGTGAGGAAAACCTCAAGTGGCCTTTCTACCCACCTTTTCCTGGGTGTAATCCATCTCTGGAAGAAATCTTTCCTGTCTATAATTGTCTCCTTGGGAGGACCAGAGACTCCTGTGCTGGTGCCATCCTGATTTACTCCTCTGCTAATCCTTGGGTGGTTGGCAACAGAACACTGGAATGTTAGGAATTTATGTCTGCAAGAAATAACTGGATGGATGATGGCAGAATAAAATAAGATTGGTTTTGAACTATTTATCTTAAAGTTATTTTCTCATCTGGTTCTATTTGTTTTCCTTTTTCTTCTAAAGTTCCAGTCCAATAAATAATACATTTTCAGTGGCTCTCACCTTCTGATGAATTTCTCTTTTCCAAGAAAAAACACATATTTAAGTAAATAACATGTTTTTTTAAAAAATCATCATAAGTGAGGTTAAAGAAAAAAAAAGAAATAATGAGGAGTTACAGGTGTATTACTGCAATAATAAAACATACATCAGCTTTCTACTCTGCCATACATTGGAGCAAAACTAGGGAAAATAGAGAAGAGGAACAGGGATAGGGAAATTTGCAGAAGAGACTGAAGCACAAAAATAATCTGATAAGTTTAGAATTTTGGTTAGCTCACTTGTGTAAATTGTATTTGTGAGTAATGGAACAGAACTGGATAAAGGAAAATGTCCAGGAACCTTTTCTAGCAAAGATGACACTACAAAATTCCCTTCTAATGGAATGTTCATATGTATCCTTTGAAGGAGAACTGAAAAAAACCCACAACTTCCAAATGAGTGCTTAAAGAAAAAAGCCATTTATGAACAGAGTACCAGTCAGAAAAAAGTAGGTTTGGGAGTTAAAAATCTTTTATTTCCTACATTTTGAGGTGGTTTTTTGATACATATTTTGAAATCGATAGACAGCTTTTACTGTGGAATTAGAAGTACTTAGGTTTGAATCTTCATGTGTAACTTTGTGTTTAGGTTTCAAAAACATAGAACAAGTAATCAGTAGATGAGATATTGGGAAGAAATTCTTGCCTGTAAGGATGGGGATGCCCCATCCCTGGAAGTGTCCAAGGCCAGGTTGGACAGGGCTTGGAGCAACCTGGGCTAGTGGAAGGTGTCCCTGCCCATGACAGAGTGTGGAATAAGATAATTTTTAAGGTCCCTTCCAACCCAAACCATTTTATAATTTTAAAATACTTATTAAAATATTTCCTTGAAGGACTATTGCACAGTGTAAATCAGTCAGCAGGCAGCAGCATCCTCGGATGTGTGAGGCCTATCAGGGCTTTTAATGGAAAAGTAAACAGGTGAAAAGCATCTGTGGTAGTTCTGAAGAGCCCTGATGACTTTTGGGAAGAACAAGTTCATTTCTGAATTATCCAGATGTTCAGATAATAAGGTGCTATTTAAAGTTAGCACAAACTTCCCCGTGTCTCTCTAGATAGCATCAAACTTCTGAAGTCTTTTAAAAGATATAAATTGAGTGCTTCAGAAAAAAAAATGCAAATCAACACATATAGCGTGGCAGAAGAATAGAAACAAGAAAGGGTTTGAAAATGTTGTTTTATCCACATTGTTTTAGGGTTTGTGAGTCATCCAGGCTTCTTCTCTGCTGTGGAAAATTGCTGCAGAAATTGCTCCAGGCAGTTACTCAGAAATCATGTTTCCAGATTTGTTCACAGACTTGCAACACTTGCTCACATCTGTTCACTCAAAATGGACACCTAACAAATGGGCTTCAGCCCACACTTTGAACTTAATTAAGGTGCAAGGTTTGCTGAAATCTAAGCATAATTTTTAAGGTAAATATTTATGAGGTTTGTATTAAGGAATTCTTTCTGTCCCTCCTTTTGTAACGAGCAAACCAGCTGCCATATGGCGAAAAAGGCGATGGTGATATTGCTGAAAGTAAAAAATCTGGTAGAGTTAGTGCCTGGAATCACTATTTGCCAGAGTCACATAAAGAAAACCAGCAGAGAAATACAATTTCAAGCCTCTAAAAGTATCTGGTACACAATGAGAAATAGAAACCTTTGGGCACGTGCTTTGCTGCACCTGACCCCATTCAGTGTTGGAGAGAATACTGATGAATGTTGAGGGGAATTTCTTTCTCCTCAAAGAAGTTTGGGTTCCAGGTTACCCTCCAAAGACTTGCTTTGACATTCACAGTTTCAGCTTTAGGAGAAGATAGGCCTGGTGGAAAGTCACTGAGGTTTTTATCAAAATAAATATTTAATTTTTTTTTTTTTTTTTTTTTTGGTGTGTGTAAAATGTGCTGAATTTCTTTATTAGCATTGAATATTCCTTTGGATATTTTAAGTATGGTTTGATCACCTCTGGAAGCTTGTCCAAGCCTGACAGTAAAGCCAAAGACACCTTCCTTCAGCAGCTACACAAATCTCTGGCCCATGTAAAGTCCTTGAGAGGGGTCATTTTTCCCACATTTTTCCCATGAAATGAAGCCAAGCAAGGGGAAGGTTGATGGATACAGTGAATATGTAACTTGTCTTAGCAAGATCATGGGGCAATATGAGCATTGAGAGAGCTGAGAGACTGGAGGCAAAATTTCCAAGACAGTCAGGTAAAAATAGGTGTTTTTCTCCATATTTAATCACTTAAATAAACAGAGATTCAAAAGTATTGACTTTACCAACAGGTGGGACTGCTCAACACCTTTGAAATTAAACTGTTTTCCACATGGTTGGCGAAAGGAAGATGTAAGAACCTCATTTCAGACAACCAGGATGTCAGATTCAATTGCATTTGCTTAATCTCGGCTATCTCCTGAAGAGGAAATGGCAATGGAATGATCATATCAATATTCCAGGTATCAGCAGAGGGGAAGTAATATTTTTAAAATATAATTTATATGAAAATACTCCTCCAAGACACGTATTACAAATACAAAGGAGATGAAGGATATCAAATGAGCTCATAGAAGGAGGAAGACAGCAATACCTTTTATTACATCCCCTTTAATCACAGGAAAATCTATTTTCAGCTAATCAGCTATTGATATGCAGAATGATAGGTTCTCACGAGTTCAAATAAGTGTTTCATCTGGAGATGCCCCACTCTGTGGCCTGCAGTTCACTTGATCTGTTCCTTTCACCCACTTTAGCAGATAAGAAAATAATAGAAAAGATCTGAAAAATGTTTACCTAGAAAAAAACCCAAACAAACATGCTGAACTCTTATAAGAGATCACAGGCTTAGAGACAGCTTTTGTGAGGGAAAGTGTGGTTATTTTACCACCAGCTGAAGTCTTTTGAATCTTTATTTCACCAGCAAAATGGAAGTTTGTTAAGCAGACATTAGTATTGGGGCAAAGGGATCAAGGTCCTGGTATCTCAGAACTTACTTTCAGTGACTGTTTCTTTCTACAAAATTTCTTTGTAAACAACATATAGGAAGGTCAAGACTACATTGTGTTTCAGCTTTAAACACACAGATAAGAGTCCTCTCAGCACTGTATTCCCTTGCAGAGGTCCCACCACTGCAGAGCTCTCTGTGAGAACCTTATTATACATTAATAAGCAGTTCTGTGTCCTCAGTTATTGTGGAGAGGTTTGAGTGGATGGAGAGTTGTTCTTAGATGGATGATAGAAGTGGTTTTCTTTGGAACATATACAAAAGGACTGTTATGCACAGGGAAAATCTTATTTTGGTCCACAGTCTTGAACTGTGAGTCTTAGATTGAGATGAACTTTGACTGTCAAAATGGGTTTATTTTTTTCAGGCTTTCTATTTTTCCCAAACTTGAGTCACTGTGGTTGTGTGACGTTTAAATTAAAACACTGTGTGCACAAAGGTAGTGATTCCTTTTGTTTGATAACATGATCAGATTCTAGATCATATTTTACATAATTATACATTATGTTTATTTATGCTATATATATATATATTTTTTCTGCTTACTGTAGTTGCTGCATAAGTTCAAAAAGCCCCATTATTTACAAAAGGAATAGTTTTGACTGTTGTAAATGTTTTTGAATGTTGCAAATACTGGAGACCAGGTGTGTTCATTTAGTAGTTACTGCATTTAGTTCACATTTACTGAATCTGTAAGATTCAGTTAATATGTAAAGCACATCAGAGTGGTTTAAGGTAAAACAAGAAAATATATTCAAGACAACTAATCCTTAAACCAATTACAGAGAAATCCCAGATCCAGATGTATTTATCTGCCTGTACAGGCCCTCACCTGAGGCAAACAAGTGCTCAGGGTGAGGTTAATATTTTACAGTATAAAGGGCACAAATGTGCACCTCAAATTTCAGTCACAGTCCAGATTTGTGAAACAAGACTGGAGTGAAAGGGTAAAATATTGGACAGTGTAGCCTGAATAATTCCTAGACTGAACAAAGAACTCGTTATCTAAAGGACACACGGAGATTTCTGGGACACTGGTGGAGGAAAAGCTGGTGGTCTTGCTATCCTGATGCAGGTAATAAAAGAGAAGAGCTTTAAGTTTTGCCAAAGTTCAAGTGTTGAGCATTTCCAAAGGCGGTGGCAGAACCTGTTCCTGTAAATATTCCATCCCAGGAAAACTACTCCTTTTCTTATTTCATTCTGTTAATTAGGGTGTCAGAAATACTCATTCCTTTAACCCAAATACTCAGATGCTAATTTTAAACCTTGCCTTTTGCCATCTGAGGCTGTGTGCCGTGTTTATAGTGTCTTTTGGAAAAAAAAAAAAATAAAAAAAGAGCCAAGTTGCAGAGAAATGGTTTACAAGCTCGTAAATTCTCATAAGGCTTTTCATGCAAACCCTCTCCTCCTTAGAGAGTGTTAGATGGGTGTGCTTGTGGAAGTGGGTTTATTGAACTGCAGTAAATAGAGAATTCTTTACCTGTCCCAGATACTCCTTTACCCTCCAAAAACTTTTCTGTGTGGCCTGATTTTAAGTGGGTCGTTTGATTTCTTGATAGCTCTGGTCTGTACAACAAACAAAACACAGGAGACAAAATCATTTTTAGCAGACATTTTAAACGTGGATAATTTAGTTAAAGGGTTAAGCATCATTAATTTTTATCAGACCATATAAATGGAAGGGAAAAATAAGTCTAAATAATAGAAAGGTCAAAATCATGGGTATCTACACTTATTAGCAGAGCTTTATGGGGCATTAAGAATTGATATTCCCAAGTGACTCCTAAACCTCATTTTATAATTGACAAATAAATATAATTGCTTGCTTTACAGCCATGATTATTTTTTTTCCCTGTAGACCTAAGCTCTAAATTATATTCTGCCCTCACAACTTTGAAATGTTACAACTGAAAATGATACCTGGGTCTCTGTTTGAGCCTTCATTCATCTTGGAGCTTTGATGTGGTAAAAGAGCCTTTGGGAGGGCTAAAATCACACTCTCTGGTAACTGTGTTTGGCTCTACAGGGCTAAGAAAATTTGAAAAAAACTGATGTGGAGCTTATTTTAGGCAAAGATTGAAGACATACTGACTGAGAAGAATCAACAGGTCATTTTCAGCACAGAAACCTACTGAGGGTTTTCCTGGCTGACCAACACTGAATGTGTGAGTGCTCATGTGACCCAGGACTGCAAAATGAGTGTCCTGCATTAAAATTTGGTTCTGGAATGTTGGTTTGTGCAGCTGAGTGTGGAGCACACTTGCTGCCTGTGCCTGCATATGCATGGCCCTTGCTAACCTGCTCCATCTAGGGGATGCTTTACATAATTCCTGTTTTCACATACACTTTAAACCTTTTAAGTCTTTTAACACCATTTAAATTGGATTTACAGTAGTGTAATGAAATAAAAATCTAGGCTGTGAACAGCAGAAATCTACTTTATTCATTCAACAATATGACCACAGCACTTTTTTTACTTCCTGGTACTTGTTTCACCTCCTGGTTTTTGGTAAATGTACAAAACTAGATTATTGTTTGAGGGTCTGACTTCCAGTGTTGCTTCAACAGAACCTCCATCTAAACTGCCCACATATTTACAAAATGTATGTTTGGCCCATGTAGGGGTTTCACAGACCATGCCATCTGTCTTGTTAAATGAATCTGGTTTTGTAAAATGTTTAATCCAAGAATGGAATTTGAAAAGTTTCAAGGCACATGAAAATAAGTTAAAGACAGATCTTATGCTGAACACATAGTTTTCCAAAGGGTGTCTTTACTGTCTTGTGCAGTAGTCTAGGAATAGTTTTAATGTATTTGAAGCAATTTGCATGACCTAGAAGCACAAAGGCTGGTAATAAGATGCTTTTTTTTTTTTGCCTTCCTTGCCTGACCCTTCTCTGTGCTGACCCTGCATTATAGAGATATTTCAAGTGAAAGGCAGTCAGTGATTAGGTGTAAGAAGCACACATCTTATCACACTAGACACTGCTAATTTGCTTTAAGCTGATGCCTGTGTCTGAATCAGAACACCTGACTTCCATCTAGGAATGTTATTTCTTACTCATTGATACTGATTTTAATGTATGAACAATGTAAAATTATTTTAATTGAGGTAAACTTGTGCACGTTCTTTTCGTCAGAAATACTTGAGCCATTAGCTGTATATTTTTAAGGTATTTAGTTGCAACAGGCAAAATTTTATGCAAAATTAGAATAACAGTCACATCACTAGTTACAACCACACCAAAAAAATCTGGGTTGTGAAGTAGTTCATTCCTAGATGTGAACTCAACACAAAGCACAGTTTCTCTCTGCTGCTGGTTTTAAAAATCCAAGGATCAAGGTTAATGATAGGAGAGTGAATAATACCAGAATTGAGTTCGAGCTGCTGTTCTTGAGCTGAAATGTGAGAAATAACACACTTGCAGGGACTTGGCCACTAATGAGGGTAGAAAGGGGAGAGAAAAAAAAACCCAACCAACGTCTAAACAGGGAAGCCACAGCAGTATAATCTCTGGATGGTGGAGGAGATAATGCTAAAAAAATGCTGCATTCAGACATGGTTTTTGGTCTGCAATCTGTTACATTCCCAATCCAGCTGATTCTTCCCCCCAAAAGCCCCTGCTGGTGTCAGCTGTCCCACATTGGCATTCAGAGCAGGGTCCATCCCGTGCTGTCCTGGGGGGTTTGTGCTCTCTGAGTGTTCCTGGCTCACCCAGTGACACTGGTCAGGCAGTTTGTCCCCAGTGGTGACTGAACTGGTGGGACTGTGGCAGCTGGTGGGCAGCCTGAGTTCACCAGTTTAAAAATACCTGTTGAAACCATGGGATCTGGTTGAGCAAAAAAATCTTGCATTTTGAATTATTGTGAGGAGGACAGTGACACTTCCATCACCTTCCAGCACTCTGCACCAGCCCTTAGCTCAGAACTGTCCCTGGTTAGACCCTCTCTGTGGACTTACCCAATTTTGTGAGCCTTGTATGGAGAAACATTCTTCCCCCTGCTCCAGCCATGACCTCCTCGATGCCCCTGCCCTGGAATTGCACAGCCTGGAGTCACGTTTTCCCCTGCCCTCACCCTCACAAGGCTTTGAACTTTGCTGCCTGTCTGTGTTTGACTAAGAGAGTTCCTTGTAGGCCTGGCATTTCCCTTTAACCTTCCCTCGGATTCACTTCTGGCTGTGCCCTCCCTGCAATGCTCTCTGTCAGGCACCGAAAATATAACTTGTATTGTCTTGCAAGGGAAACAGCAAATTACTCTTATTACTCATTTCTAGTCCTTTGCTGCAGCAATCCGTTAGGAAAGAAATAACCACTAAAACTAACAGCAAAGGACAAAAGGAGCAGCTGAGCTGAAATCACAACTGCCTTTCCACAGTGGTGGCTGCTTCCAAATTATTCTGCTGTTTGTGGTCCCTCTCATTCAGGATTTTCCAGGTGATTGCCCCATGGTGAGGACACATTCCAGCATCTCTGAGAGGAAAAATAATCCATATTACACCAGTTTCATAAGTGATGGATAAGAAGGATGAAGCGTGGAAATATTGAATGTCTAGGCCAAAATCAGCTAGGAAATTTAAATTAATAAAATTTACTTGAATCACTATTAAAATAGAAGGAAAATACACAAGTAAACCTGAACACAACCACACTTACACAGTTTTCTAAATTACATCCTGTGAGTGTTCATTTTCTCTTGTGATTAATATGGAAAGAAATTAGTGACTTCTCGCATTATTTTATACTTTCACAGCTTGGTACTTAGGCAATGCAGTAAGTCAGCTGCAATGAAGAGCTCAGTACTTTGGAGTCTATTTTCCATTTGTCTGACAGGGAAACCTGCACAAGTGAGGCCACCATTTTGAAAGTCAGTTTTCATAAATAGAAAATTGGGCTTGAAAACCCACAAGAGAAAGCTTTTTGTACCATTTTAGGCAGCTTCTGCTTTGACTGGGTTTGGAATCCCTCACAAATAATCCCTTGTGCAGCAGGCATCAACAGTTATGGTTGCCTTAGATGTGGGTCAGGAGGGGTGATAAATATTAAACCTAATCTTCTTTATCACTGATACAATCCTAGGTAAAGTTGTCTGCTTAAATGGATGATAGTATTGCAGTAAAAGACAGGTAATAAGTTTCAGTGTGTGTGGTACAAGGCATTTGATTCCAGGCATTGCTGCATATTTTATAGACTTTATTTAGAAATCAAAAGTGAGAAGTCTGAGTACATGTCTGTACGTCTCAAATATTTATTTGTCATCCCAACTACGGCTTAGTTGAAACATTTGGGGCTTCTCTATCTGATCCCAGGAGATGTCCCATAAAAGAGTTTTGCCTGTGGGTATCAATATCTATATGCAACACAGCTGTTAGACTCGGCAGCGTGGTGGATTCAGCTTTTATGAACATAATGAAATGGAATTTTTAAATGCAGTAAAACCAGACATAAGACAGCACATCAAACGGAATAGAGTCCGTCTGTGTTCTCCCTTTCAGGAGCGTTGCACACTTCTGTTGCTTTCAGAACTAAGGACAGCTCCGGAGATTCTGCATCCCGCTTTCGGCGCTGGAGCAGGGGCTGCTCCGCACGAATCAAACCAGGCTGAACTGCATATTAATCAGAGCCCCTTCAGCAGTGCCTGCCACTCAGAGAGACTGTAACACTTTCATCCTTGCACAGAATGTGCTGTCATAATTGGTTTGTGTTAGGTGTTAGAAACATCTTGTGACTGAATGACCTGTAACTAATAAGAAGCAATGCTCAAATGAGATGAAGGTCCTTGTCTTCCAAGCACTGTACAAATGGGTTCCATCTGGCAGCATAGTGACTTAATGTGTGATTTATGTGGGACTCTTATGTGTGAGAGTTAAAGAACCTCATCAGAATGCAGGGGTTCCTGTTACAACTTTTAAGCTTTTTGAACCCTATTTGGAAACCTTAAAGGCAGAAGTTTAATGGGAGAAAAGAGAATTTTTAGCTTAGAGGTTTTAAGAAGAGTTTCATTAGCGTAGGACAGAGCCCACCTCTCCTATCCTGTTTAGTTTAGTTTTCCATCGTTGTCTGAATCAGCACAAGGATGAAGTACAGACTGTTAAAAAATGAAAGGCCACAGTGACATGGTGAAAATATTCACCTGGAAATCTCACTCTGTGCTTTCCATACAAAGACTTGAACCTCAGTCTATTTTTTAATGAGAGTTTGTTTTTAATGAGACCACATTGGTGTTGAAATTTTTTTCTTGAGTATTTCACTGAAACTGGTGCTTTCCAATTAGAAATGGTGGTCCTCAAAGATCCATGTTTTCTGATTATTACAAGTTTAATACTCATACAATTGTTAATGTTGGAAAAGACCTCGAAGCTCATTGAGTCCAACCACTGACCCAGCACTGCCAAGCCCATGAACTAAACCATCTCCTCAAGTGCCACATCTACACATTTTTTAAACAGTTCCAGGAACTATGAACACTTCCCTGGGCAGTAGAGGGAAGTTCCGATGCTTCATGACCTTTTCAGTGAAGAAATTCTTCCGAATATCCAAACTAAATCTCCCCTGACACAACTTGAGGCCATTTCTAACTGGTTATCATGAGAACCAACATTGTGTTTTATACTGGAGGCCGAGTAAAAATGGGAAAACATTTCATAAAATGGATGGAATACTTATTTCTTGCCATCACATGTTCAAAAATCATGATCGGCACACTGGATTGTATTTGAAAAGAATTCAGAAAGGTCACTGGTGGCTTCACGGCTGCTGATCAGCTGTAACACACTTTGGTTTTCACCCTGACGGTGACTGTTTTCCCTCTTCTCTCATTCTTAGTTCCTTGTTCCAGTATCTTAAGGTTCTTCATAGCAACCCCCTGGGACAGGAGGTATTTCTGCTGTATCTGCTTCTTCTTGGGTGGGAACAGCGTGGTTTGTTAACACAGTAGGTCGGCAGCTGAAAGGGTTTGCCTTGTCTTGTTCCCTGCATGTTGTGATCCAGGGGAGAACAGTGACAGGAGGGTTTTTCTTCCTCTGGGGAGAGCAACAAAGTGTATTAATTTGGGAACAGAGCTATCAGAAGTGTAGGCATGAGAGGAAGACAGCAAGCTGAGAGCCTCTCACGCAGGGAGCAACAGGACACACACAAAAAGAGCAGGCAGCAGATCTCCAGCCAAGCCTGAGTCATTATGGAGAAAGAGAGAATTCCTGGGAGGTCTGTGCGAGTTTGTTACAGACTGAGAAGGCAGTGAAAGCTGCTGGAGGGAAAGCAAAATTGATCCCCACCAAGAGTGCACAGTGCTCTGGGAGTGAAGCTTTTTTCCCTCCAAAGCTTTTTATAAAACTGTTTCACCCACCAAAGCTGAATTTTCCCTTTAAGAAAAGGGAAAGTCTTTAACTACCCCCCACCACACACCCCAAACCTCATTCCAGCTGCTACAGTTTGTATTCTGAGGTGATACAGTTCAGAGACTGATTATTTTGACTCTGCCTCGGTGCCTGGCTGACCTGGGAGCTGTCACACCCTTGGCTAAAGACAGTGTGCAAAGAGCACCTGATTCTCTGGACCTTAACCATCCCCTATCCAAATTTATTGTGATGGATTCAGTTTGCTTTCCAGATTAGATTCCTGTATGTTGTTTGATGATTTTTCCTCTTTAGGTCCAGTGAAATCTCCCTTTGAAATGGCATACTTTTTTTTTTTTTTTTTTGACTTCCCACCCAGAAGGTTTTGGTATTTTAATCCTATCCTTAAAAGAGAGTGGAGGCACTGGGACTAGGATTTTCAAAGAAATATTGAAATACCCTTAGTCCCTTATCATCTCACCATCCCTGACCCATAAAAAGTAGAATGCCATATTTTTTCATTTTTTTTCCCTGCTCACTATTAGCCTCCTTCTTCTTTTAATGTGAAAGTTTTATATTAAAAAACCTGGTTTCATAACTGTCTGGTGAATATACAGCATCCTTCTGACCTGTACTGTTGCTGTTATCATGTCTACAACTGAGACAGTTCTTTCCACATCCTCCTATGTCTTTATTGAGAAATGGGTGTCTTACCCTTTTTGGTGGTGTGGGGGAATAGCTTTGATTACATGAAAGATCCATTCAGCTTTTCTTTATTGCACTCCTATAGCATTTCAGGCAACAAAAAAAGCAGGCTAGCGCTTCTGTGATGAGGCTTTTATACAAAAAAAATAATAAATTAAATAAAAGCAGGGTAAGATTTAATCCATCTCTGTTCTGTGGGCTGTTCACTGTAATTGAACTAAGAAAGCTTTGCAGACACGCTGCTGCAGGGAGCTTGGCTTGGACTCCAACACATCACAGACTTGTATGAACATGAGATAAAAACTTCTTAATCCTTCAAGAAATTGTGATAAATACATAGGAAAAGCAAATGGGAAATGCAGATACAGGTGAAACCCGGGACTTTCTCAGCATGGTAGACAATACTTGTAGCATTCTGAAAGACCAGGTTGTAGGGGAGGCTGAAGAAGGTGCTGAAAGACCTTCCCTTACTGAGTTTTGCCTCAGGGGCAGCAGAGTGGAAAGAGCTTCGTGTCTGTACTAAATGAGAGTGAATAAATTGGATTATAATGGACAGTATTACACCCTGATAGGGAAGGACTTTTTGCTTGTTTCTTAACTAAAATTACCTCCTATTTCCTGATGTGTTCAGTCTTGTGCCAAACACTGAATTCTGGTCTGTCCTTAAGATACCCAGATCCTCATTTCAGACTCAGAAGGTGCTATGTGAGCCATTATACTCTCAATATCTTTCCAGGATTAATTTATAGATATACAACTGTGTTGTCCTGGAGACATTTTATCATGTATCCCATCCTGTAGTAATTGGTCTTTTTTCTACTTTTTTTATTACTTTGAAACACATACTTTCTTCTTTCTGTGCTGTAACCACCACTTCTTGCTGGTTGGTTGTTCCTCATGTCATAGGGATGCCCCTAAAGCTTTTAAGTTGTTCTTAAAAGAAGAGGGGCTGTAACTAGCAGCACTACTTTTTGCAAAACCAAGAAAAATAGCTGAGTGTAATTCTCATTCCCTGGAGCCCTGTTTTTATAATAGATTTCCACTCACCCACCTGCCTTCTGTGCATGGCAGGGGATGTGCTTTGTATGATTTGAAGCGATAATTAGAAATGATGGTGGGTGGCCACAGGAGGGACTGCAGATCCAAAGCAATAAAAGTGTCTCCACAGAGGGACACATCACCTTCTCACAAGATGGTTTAATGCTACAGTTCCCTGGAATTAAACCTGGGAGTTCCAATTAAAGACCTTAGAAGTAAAATTGTACTTTATAAATTACTGATAGCAAATAGCATCATCAGAAGTGCCCACAGAAGTCTTCCAAAACAGCATTATTTTTAAAGAATGCTTGGGCTTTTGGGGGTTTTGTTTGTTTGTTTTGGTTCTTCTTTTCTTTGTTTTGTTTCATATTTTGTGCCTTAAAAAAGTATTTTAGGAAGAAGTCAGTGTTGTTACTCTATACATATATTTCAAGGGATCCACTTTAAGTAGAGGATCTAGTTTGGGGAAGGTGCATCTTTTTATTTGGTGACACAGCTATTCCTTGATGTCCTGTGGAGAAAATTCCTTTACGGTGTAATTTGCAAAGCCTGCTGAGATGTAATGCAGGCAGTCTGAGACCTGCACCCAGGCTTTTGCAGCACCAGTCCTGTGCAGAGCTGACTTAAATCTCTTTGGAGGAACCTGTGATACCTTTCTGCCTTTAATGTTAGAGAATATTAGTCCAAGGTGTAACAAATGTAATTCGGATGGTACCTGTTTGAACACTGCCTTGGCTGGAATTTAATTTTGCTTCCCAAATTAGCATGTTTCATTACTGCCCTTTTCCCAGTGATAAACAAGATAATTCATTTTGGGTATCTCTGAACCGTGGAAACATAAAAATTTGTCAACTGTAAATTGCTGTAGGTGTCATTAAAATTCTCCCTAAACAACCTTATACATTCCACGTATTTTTTTCAAGACTCTTGCAGCTATTTTTAAACCACCTGCTGTGTCTATACATATTCAGACTGTAATGGGGAGGCACTGCTGAGCAATTCAATAAAAAATCATTTAAATAGAGAGGGACATAAGAGGAAGTGATAGGAAGTTCAGTAAGTTAATGCACTAGTTTTAAGTCTTCTTCCCCCCTGTGATCTCCCACACAGTTTTCTGCATGGCAAGCTTCAGATTTGGCTTGTTTTGCCCTAAAATAATTTATCTGTGATTGCCTTCGGTCTTACAGAACTTTCTAAGTTAGCGAGGCAGTACCTTGTAGCACTGGGAAAGTTTATCTTTTGTCCTTAAAGAGATGTTGGTGCTAATGTGCAGAACAGCTGCTTGTGAGCACAGAAATAGAGCAGCTCAACTGCACAGTTTGTCCTGTGCTTTAGGCAATAGTGAGATCTCTTGGGTATATTTGCCCAAGTGCTCAAACTCCTTTGTAATATCTGCTTTATCTTCTGTTCTTGTCTTCATCACACATTTTTAGGAGACCCCCTATTTGCACTTAGTCATGACCTTTGTTCTTAAAAAACAACTCTTAGAAAACAAAGGATTAGGTTTTATTCTTATTAACTTCTTTTAACTGATAGGAGGAGAAACCAGGAGGGGAGAAAAGGCACTTCTTGCTTTGACCACTCTTCTCTTTCTGGATGTGTTATAATTTCTCGCAAGTTCTGCATGCCCTGAGTACCTATGAGCATTCAGTCAGCCTTATCCTTGTAGCAACACATTTTTCCATCCATACTTTATATTCAAGGGATTTACACACACACACACATGAAACCCATTTAAGTAGCAAAGGGATAATAAACGTATAGTCAAGAATGGAAGCTAATCTGACCATGATAAATGCTGGTAGAGTAGATAAATATCAGCTGGCTCCCCATTTTTCCACCCATTTTCATGTTTCTGGGTTGGAGTACAGTTTAATTTTTTGAAGGATATTGCAGTGGATGACTTTTACCAATAAGAAATTCTGAATCCCTCAGGCAGCAAGGTAGTGACTGACAGTCCCTGACACCAACACTGCCCAGTGCAGCTGATGCTGAGAGCCACTGAGCCCCCAGTAATGGTAAATGGCACCTCCTAATTGAGTCCCAGGTATGGAGCAGGAGCAGTGGTGGAGTGGGAATTGTGTTGGATAAATGATCTGAAGGAGTAACCTGAAGTTGACTTCTGCTGGCAAGTTTAGTAAGTCAGGACAGCCTGAGATAAGATTGCATTATCCAGTGGACTCGGGAGATGAACTCCTAGCCTGTGGTTTTACGTGGCGGTCAAGAAGCTTTTAGCACTGCTTTTATTTTTCCTGAGTACTTTTTTGTCCATTTAAAATGAACTCGTTCACTTATCTTTTGTAAAGCCTCATGACTCAAATATATTTAGAAGGGCAAGACAGAGAAAAAAAAAATAGAGTTGAATTTCTGTGAGCTGACAATTATATTCTAGACAAAAAGCCAGCTGAGGAGGAGCACAGAGCAGTGGAGATCCAGCTGGAGCATCAGGCAGCTTTGAGCTAGACTAGCAAGTTAATGCTGGGACTGGAATCAGTGCAGATCCCTCAGCACACTGGTGAGCTGCCACTAATTAGCTGTGCTGCCAGGCAGGGCTGATGAGGTCCAGCAGGGCTGTGTGAGCAGCCCTAGTCCTTCCAGGACACCAACCAACGTGATTTCCTCTGCTGCCCTTTGCTGCATAATAGCACACTCTGGGATCACTTGTTGTGCTGGGCTCCTTGTTGTTAGACGTGCCCCAGGGTGCTTTGGTGGATCAGATTCCTTGGCAGGTCTTAGAGCAGAAAAGAAACCCTTTCCAAAAATAGCAAAGGCACAGACAGGAGCAATATTCAGCCCAGGATCAACAATCAGTGTCAGGTTCTGCCTTGAAGGCTGTGTAAACCAAAGCAGTTCAGTTTGATGTCCAGTTCTTCTGCAAAGTGTTCGTAACTGAGGTGGCACAGAAATTCATCTTTCTGGTTGGCTGTACTGTAGAGTCAGATGTTACTAAAATTGAATTTATCCCTTTGCCCCTTAAAGTTAATGATAAATATGGACTAATCTGATGAGTGCAGGTGCAGGCTTAAGACAAATGTCTGCAGAGTGAGGAGGGCATGATTATATATAACATTAAGGCATTGCTGTCTGCACAGACCATAAAATATTTAATTAATTTCTCACATAAATGAAATGATAGACCAAATGACCGAAATGAGGCAGCCTTTATATTTATTTAGTCTTAACTTTAACTTCTAACAGGAGCTTTATCATATTTAAACAGTCTTGCACCATTAGGTCAGTAATAGACTGCAGTTTGTGCCGCTGGTGACTGGAGTTCCATTATCCTCGGGTTTGGTCTTTCAGTGGCCATTATTGTTATTATGTCTTTTTAACAAGTAAGGAAAAATAAAGTAAAAGAAAGCAAATCAGAGGAATTTGTTATAAGAGGGGTCAGTGACTCCTGAGTTCAGGTAGAAGGCAATAGAATAGGGAAAGGAGGTTGATGAGATGAGGAAGCAGTGTTTTGAAATTCAGACGCATATGAAAGCAAATACTATTTTTAAAACATGAAGGACTTAAGTTTGATATTTTCAGTTATATTTCAGTATATTTTGTGAACACATTTAACTCTTAATTCCTGACTATTGTACAAATGTGGGATGTTGTTTCTTCCCAAAAGGAAGGGAAGAAAAACTTCTCTGCTGCCCAGAGAAGTTGTGGAAAGGTTCAGGACTGGGTTGGATGGGCCTTGGAACAACCTGGTCTAGTGGAAGGTGTCCCTGCCCATGGCAGGGGGTTGGAATAAGATGACCTTTAAGATCCCTTCCAACCCAAACCATTCTATGGATTCTATGAAAACAGGGTACCTGTTACTTATTATTTAGCGATGGTTGACAGAATCAAAGTGTAAGAATTTTAAAACCAGATGCAATCCAAAGCACTGAGCTTTGCATGAACTGGGGACATCATCTGGGTTGTCACAGGAGTCAGAGTAGACAGACTTTTCAATCAGCTCCAGCCCCAAAAATTGTTCATGTATCAGGAACTGCCTGTTCATTTATTGCCAGTGCCAAGGTATGGGATCACTTGTCAAAAAGACTTACTAATCTAAGCCAGATAGTCCCTCATCACTCAGGGGCTCCTGAAGGAGGAATGAAAAGGAAATCTTAAAAAAGTCTTTACTACACATTGATGGCAGTGGCAGCATCTGCCCAGGTATGTGCAGGTGAGTATAGAACAACCCATGAGTGAGGCAATCCCGTTCAGTCCTGTTTGATTTAGTTACTTTCCTGTGTCAATACTGTGAAGTTTCAGACATGTAGCAGAAGATTTTCAACCTTGACATCTGTGCATCTTACCACCCTTCCCTGCTGAACCCTGCCTGTGTTACCTATTTCTATATCTCCAAGCACAACGTTCAGCAGCAGTTCAAGAGGTGCCCATTGCTGAAACAGAAGTTTCTTCATTTTTATTTGAGGTTTCAAGTTAGTATTTGAGCTGTTTGTTCACTGGAGTAAATATATGGCAATTCCTTAAAAACTCTTTTCCTCCTCATCCTCCTACTCCCAAATATAAACTGAGCTGCCCATGTCTGTGCCTCAGTTTATTCCCTGTAGAGAGCAAGGTAAAGGACTGAATGTCTCTGCTAAATAAAAAACTGCCTTGTATTAGGAATCAGAAGCTGCTCCAAAATGCACAGATTTGCAATTACAGCTTTGTCCTGGGAGTGAGGATTCTAGAACCATTTGCTGACACAAATTTGCTCTGTGACCCAGGGAAATATTTAAATACTTTTTGCTTCATTTTTCTCCTGCTGCTACATAAATTTTTCAGTGTTGCATCTTACACCAACTGATTTGTGTGTTCTGTTTAATCAGGCAATATAAAATTTTAGCCTTTTAGCTGTATGATGTGACTGAATGATTTTGCAAAGGACACATCAGATACTGGCCAGAAATTTTTTGAATTCTTTAAGTAATTTCTATCTTGCCATGACTTGCCTGTTGTTTTAGAATAGATTGAAACACTTGGAAAATACTGTTCCAATACTAATTTGTATTCTGAGGGTTACTTAATATTGGAATTACTGGCATACAGTTGTCTTGATGCAGGTGAATCAAAGTTTGCAGTGTCAAGTCCAATTCTACTTCTATTTAAGATGATAATAAATCACCCACTGAGCTCTGCTGTGCATGTTGTGGTCTGTACTCTGAGCTGTTACAGCTTGTTTAAATTTCTAATGAAGACACAGAATAATGTATGCTCACATTATGGCTTCGTTACACAATGTAAAATGTCTGCAGGAAAACACATCCCGAGTCAATCATCAGTTGGAGAAGTTTTCTCTTCCACTGACTAATACTCCATCACTTTGATACCTTCCAGGCAGGTTTTACATTCACCTCATGTCCTCAGTGTCTACAAAACAGCACAGAAAAATAAGCTGGTGCCCAATACCATTACAGTGGATGCTGTGAGAGCCCATATGGTGTTAGCTTCTCAAAAATAAATCACACCGAGAACTGCTGGAGACAAACAGGGACCTTTTCCAGTCCCTCTTGGAGGAAATGCTACACGAAAATATTTTAGGAGAGCAGCAATGCATGCTTTGTAAGAATGATAGCAAACAAATGAGCCTGAGATGGATTAATATTCGCAGCATTAATAAAAATTAACTTTTAATTACTGTTTAGTAAACCACATGTTTGATAGCTAATTCAAAATCAAAATTACGGTACTTAGAGCAAGTTTTTAGACCAAGAAATTATATCTTCTGCACAGTCAGCACACTCATGCTAATGTTTTAATATATGTATTAGGTAAACCTGACTGACACCTCCATTGCTCTTTTGCATGCATTATATAGACAACTTTCTTATAAACAAATTTTTCATCTTTTGGGAAGCAGAGCCTTTACCTGCAGGTCTAGAAAAACAAGTGGAAGTTCAATACCTCCACAGGGTTGTGTTTTCATCAATTCTTAGAGCTTCATCAATTCTTAAGAGCTTCCCCATGGCACACATGGGGCACCCAGGCAGTTGGGAGGCAAAACTGTTTTAAAACTGCATGTTCTTTCACGAAATGAAATCAAGGTATCTTTTTTTGGTGACATATAAAACAATATTCTCCTCATACTATTGAAGGAATTATGTAGGCAGTGTTTTCCAGCTTGTCTGGCCTGACGTACATAAGGACACTCGTTACCTGTGAGGTGATACTCACCTAAAATTCATGAATGCCCTGTCTTATATCACGGATTCCTCTATTGGAATCTGTATTTATCTATTGCAATTACTTAAATCTCAGTGTTTGGTGCTTCCTTGTAGCATAGCAAAGCCCTCAAAAACAATTACCAAGTTGCAAAAAGCAAGAGCATCTTGTCATGTCACCTTTCAACTTCAGTGCTAAGAATTTTCACTATTATAAATCTGATCAGGATTTTTCAAGATCATTTGTTGTCAAGCCTCTTGCTAGGAAAGATTAAAAAGAAACCGCTGTAAAGGAAGAAAACAAGAACAAAAAGCAGCTTCCCCAAGATGAGAAGGTGATATCCCAGCTGGACAGGAACAGCTTTGTTTTGTGATCTTGTGGTTTTTTACAGGGTCATTTGAAAAGTCAGTGCTTTGTTCTATGGCACTAGAACAAAAGACAACTAAACTAAAACAAGAGAAACATTCTATATGATATAAAATCTATCTGCATTTCAGAAGCTGTCAAAGTGAAAAATGAAACCACAAGCTTGGCCTTTAAAAATATTAATTCACTTTAGAGATGAAATGTAAAAGTGCTGGGAAAGAAGTAACCTTATCTTCAGGAAAAAGCAAGCAGGACTAAATCCCTATCGCTCTCCCTGGATCTCAGATGGCACTTTCATGCCACCCTTAAATCTAAAAAAGAATGTAATCATCAGTTCTGGCCCCCATAAATCCCTGAAGCGTTTTTGCTGTATTATTAATGAGACAATCATCAAATGTACTAACCTGGGCTTGAGGTATTCTGGTTTAAATGGAGTTATTTATCAGTTTTACTGAGTGATGTGGATTCAGCTCAGTGTTGACCTACAGCAGTATTTGGAATTACAGCCACATCCTATTGACAGCAGAAAGCACTGGCCATTAGGATGTCAAAAAAGTAATTGGTGATTATTCAGCTAATAAATTGTCAATATCCAGCTGTATCTAATGGACAGTTATCACATGCATTCATTAAAAACCTATGTTTAGCTATTCAGCAAAGCATAGTTTAAGGGGTTTAGGGATCATTCTACCAGTTTGACACTATTGATTCCATACAGCAAACTGACAAATCTGTGATCTTTGGTCACAGTGAAACAATATCATAAATGAATATTTCTGTACTATTTCAAATGGTATCTTGATATTGATTTTGTCAAAATATATTGCAGATGTTTCTCAAAAATGATGTGTCTTAATTTCCTATATTGGGCATCTAGGCTTGGCTTTATTTCCTAATCTACCTCATACCAGTGAAAAAAAAACCCTCCACTAACACAGAAAGACTGAAGGAGGTAATAAAGCAGATGTGCAAGTTTGCTGCTACAGTGGACTAGTTTTTAAAGAGTTCATCTTCCATGGTTGTCACAAATAAATTCAAGTTCTTGAAATGGGTATAAACAACTTGCTGCCAGGTGCCTTCTCTTGTCCTCGCAGAGTGCTCTGATTATTGGGTCTGTTGGTGTTGCTGGAGCTGCTGTTCCTGCTTCCCGAAGGAGCAGCAGCTCCTGGAGATGGGGACAGGAGGGTTGGATCCTCTTCAGCTCTAGTGCAAGTTTTTGCTTTCCCTCAGGTTGTGCAAGATCCAGTCTCTCTGGTTGGGGTTGGTATCTGCAGCCAAGCCTGGAACTGTCCCTGTGTGGGATCCTGTGAATCCCACAGGGAGAAATCCATCCGAGACACTGTTTCAAGTGTTTGCAAATCAAGACTTGCCATTAATTTTGCCCTTATGTTGCCTTAATCTATGCTAACTGATGAAGAAATTTAAATTTTCAACATAATAGGCCCAAGGCAAAACTTTTGTTCCATTAATATCTTTTTCTGAGATGCCTTTTTAGTCAATGTAATTTGGATTTTCTAATTACTAATACCTTCAAATTTGAGAGGACAAATGATTCTTCTTGAAATACTTGCTAGGAGTTTTATTTTATTATTTTTCCAGTCATTTGGTTGGGGGTTTTTTGTTGTTGTTTTTTGCCATCTCACCTCCCATATACCCCCAGTTTCTGCTCTTAGGCTGCCACCTGGTAGTGGAAGTGAACAGAAACCTGTTGGATAGATAGAGTAACCCCATAGTGAAGAGTGCTTACAGCACAACCACTGCCAACCAAGAGGAATAGAGTCTTTAGTTTGTCTTTCACATCCATAAATAAACCTGCCATTTTTTTCTAAGGTTTAATTTTCCTTGCAGCTTGTTTTAATACTTCAGCCAAGTGGAGGTTCAATACAAGAGCATTATAATGAATATTTCCCATTGTTTTATTTCCCAGCACCATAACCAATGAGGCAAATAATCCATGGTCATTAAGCTTTCTATATAAAGAATTGGAAGGTACACAGAGCTTACAAAAGCATGAATAACAGAGATCTTCCCTCAGGTCCTCAGAGGTTGACACACACACACAGAGTATTTTTCAAGTGTGATGATCTCTTTTATATTAGAATATTTTTATTATTTCTTCAGGGAATAGTTGTGTGTCACTTGGCCATTGAGAAATTTAGAGCAAGCGGCTTAAGAATTTTCTTTTTTTATTTTTTTTCCCAATTACAGTGAAGCTCAGGTGTTATCCTCCAGGTAAAGAGCAAACAAAATATTCCAACCATCTGAACACTTTCACATCAACCTTTGCATGATCATCAGAGAGCTCTGTCGCATCAGATAAAAAATACCGATTAAATGGTAGAAACAAACTGCTTCCTAGAGGCTTAGAGGATTTAGAATCAGTCTCAGGAAAATAAGCATGGGAATGTTGTTTCCTTAGATCTAATAAGCAAGGATCTACCTAAACCAAACTAGCTATGCAAATATCCCCAAAGCTTGTTGCTTTTAAAATTCTGAGGCAAATGTTCCAATTAGAGTCACTCAGTAACAAGCAGTCAGCAGCTGACCTGTGTGAAACCCTGACATCCCTGCTGCCTCCTAAGGTAATTAAACTTTTGATTTTACTGAAACACTCAGTAAAGATTAAAATATTCAAACAAAAAAACCACTGAAACACAGAAACCCCGACCAGTAGAAACAAGGGGGACACCTGCTGTTTTCTTTCACCATAATGTTGTATTTGTGGGGAACATGAATTTCCAAACTGTGGATTTTTAGCCAGACAGGCCAACTGGCAAGGGAGGAAGTTGAGGGACACGTACATCAGCCATCAATGAAATTATGCAAGTCATTATAAAAATAGAAGGCAGTCTTAATCTTTTGATTTATGAGTGAAAGAGAGGAAGTGGTTTGAGTTACAGACTGGCAACTGGAACCCTCCCAATCTGCTTCGAAGTCTCCAAGTGATTTTCAGCATGACCTCAAGCTGTGCCATTTATCATTGTATCAATTAACCTGCCTGTGGGGTGTTGCTGCATCCAGTTAATGGGTGTTTGTGGTAGACATCAGGTTCATCATGTAAAGGCCCATTTCATTATGTCTGGTTGTCACTCTGCACACAAATAGATGACTTGCATGGTAGCACATTGCTCTGTCGGATTTTAAGAGTATGTCCTTTAATAGCTGAATCCTTACTGCAGTGCAAGGCTTGGGGGATGAAGTTCTGCTAAAAAAGGTACTTACAAGGATGAAACCTTACTCTTTTTAAAGTTACTTGTCGTATACTGTTATTTCCTAAAAGTGTTCATTGACATGAACCCATACAACTGCTTTCACGGGAGTTACTGAGGTACAGTTCACTGTGAGGGTGGATTTCTTTGTAGTCTTTCTCCTGCTCCTTTTTAGCCTGTAATCAAGAGATCTCATTTTATAATCATGAGCAAATTACATTTCCTGATAACTTGTCTGCGTGGGGAAATGAGTGACTGGGAGAGCAGGACGTGAACTTCCGAGGCACTGGATCCCTCACACGAGCAGCCCGTGTGCAGTTCCACGGCAGGATTTGGAACCTGCTGGATTTTGCTTCCCAAGGGGAACCAAAGCCATCCTGGCCAAGTCCTCCCTGCACATTGCAACAGGTCCCTTTGAAGGCAGGATTATATTTGGAGGTGCCTTTATTATTATTAGCCGGTTGTTTCTAGGATTGCTGGCAAAAACGCCACTGGTTACATTCACATCAAAGATTCCAAAGCATTTCTTTTGTTCCCTGAAGGGAGAGATTCTTTACCTTTGGTAAACAGGGCATCTCTAAATAAACTTTAAGGGCAGAATTCTCTGCTCTTTTAGTGTAGAGCTGGTTTTGGAGAGGTCGTGTTCCATCTAACAGAACGATCAGCTGTCTAGTTTCAATATGGATGGAGGAATGTCTCAGTTGTATAAAATTCTGGTTAAAACGTTTAGATTCTGTGGAACCATACCTCAAAAATATTGATTAAACTCAACATAAGCCTTCATTCTTCTAGGACTCACCAAAAAATTCTTTGTAATTTACTGTTATTTGGAAGCACTTTAAAAACTGTATATTTTCCTTTCCTAAGTGTATCATGAGGGAAAATTTCTCTTGTGAATTGTGCAGTATGGCCCAAATGATGAGGTGTTAGTTATCTCTGTGTGGCCACTGTTCAGTGCTCTATGAATTATCTGAATGCCTACTAAAATGGGTGCTGTTTGGTGCTGCTTTTCACCACCTGGAATCAGAACCACTGAAAAAAAAGAATGTTGGATAAATTCAATGGATATTATAAATCCATTTTACCTACTCTGTCCTACAAAACAAGACTAAACCTTAGGTCCGGGGGAAATCAGTGGAGTTCGAACTCATTATCCCTTGACATTCTTTTGTAGGTCCTGCTTCACACAAAACCCCCACATTTTTAGGCAAGTAAACAACTTTTCCCAGGCAACGCTCCACTTGCACCATATCCAGACTCAGCTGGAACAATCTTCAGGCAACCGAGTTCCTGTGGCACCGTTCTCATGGTCCCCATCCTCAGGCTCTGCCAACTCAACTGTTTATTAAGGAAAGATTTTCTGTTTCTTGGTCTTAATAGCTGAGTTCATTGCATTTCTGAGTCCCAGGGAAGTGCAGCACATCCATCCTGGGACACACTCTGCTCCAGGGCACGTTCAGACCTCACAGGCAGTTTTTAGCACGTTGCATAAATCATCATTAGCTGAGAATTGTGCATTTGGTTCAGCATTTCCTCGTGGAGCCTGGAGAGCTGCAGACAGTCTCACTCCCAGGGAGAGATAACCTTGCTCAGTTTAGTCTCCCATCGTGATATCCCTCCTGACAGGAAGCACAGCTGAATGTCTGAGTTTCTCATTCAGTGCCTTTGAAATATTTTTAAACAAGGATAGATACAGAGCAGGCGAAGCTCAGGTAGAGGGGGAATACTGGAAGATAACTGAATTCTTCCTTGATTATCTGTTGCCAGCCTTTGAATTCCCAGAGAGAGAAACCTAGCTGCTGATTTTTTTTATTCTGCTTTACTTTCATTTGTGTTCCACAGTTCTGCTTTCTAATGTTAACACATAACTAATACAAACGTTATTTAACATTTTCACCAGTAATTGCATTCCTGCTTTGATAAGCAGAATCTTACCAGGCTTAAGATGCTGAACATTTGACAAAGGCAGTAATTTTAGAACTGTTTTCTTCATCTGTTTATTAAGCTAACTGTTTCACTTGTAGCTTCCCTTCCAGTTGGTTCTGTTTGTTGTAATGTTAACTCAGCATTTTCTACCTCTACAAATCTGTTTAATTGAAAGTGACCTAGATAGGCCTCTAAAAAATTTCAATTTTACAGTTTTCTTGTGAAATTTAAATTTCTTTGCTCCTTTTCTTCCTCTCTCAATAAAGTTTATGCAAATAACACTAAAATTTATAATAAGACTAATAGTTGTTAATCTCAGTTCAAATAGTGGATTTGTATTAAAACATAGTTTCAAACACTTCCATTGAGAGTGAGAAAGTGTATTGCTTTTAATACTTTCATTACTGTTGTAATGCTGGGTGTGTTAAGCTTGAATTGTCATTACGATTATACACCATAATTTTTAGTATTTGGTGTTAATTATATTTAAATCCCATTAGATCTACAGTTGCTGTACCCACTTCAATTTCCATTTTACAAGAATGTTTTGAAGTAGTTCCAGCACATGGACCTGATCCTGCAGCTCTGGCTCATTTGTTGGTTTCAGTAGATTTATGCGGATAAATCAATTATGGGAATAAGATTTTCTTGGACTCGGTAGAGGTTGCAGGACATTCCAGAATGACAGATAGTCTCTGACCTGCAGAAATGTCAGGAATTAGATCTGGATCTGGTTGAGGTCACTACCAAATATCCTGTTGGTCCAAGGGGTGTTGAAGGACACCCTGAAATAAGAGGTGCAGGTTTCCCACACTGCCCTGGTCCATATTCCAGACACAGAAAATGCCAGTCTGTAGAGATTTGAAAAGGTGCCTCAGTCATTTATTTGGCATAATTGCAAACCTTTCTGAGATGTCAGACAGCAATAGGAAGTTACATTTCTCCACACATGTCTAAGATGTGCTGTGCTGAAGAGATTTTGACCCAGTTTTTTCCATGCTGTTGAAAGCTCTTGCCTTGCTCGTGGGCAAACTTGCTTATCAAAACATTTTGACTCTGGACAGGATTTGTCTGTATTGTAGTTCTGTGTGCGTCTTCTGCCATATGAGCTGTGCAAAAATGCCATGCTGGGGAATGCAGGGATGTGTGGATCCCCTCAGACACCCCTGCTCCTTGGATCAGGCCTCCAGGCAGACAGGAGGGAGCAGGCACTGCACACTCTCTCCAGAGCAGATGGGTGTGGGTTTGGCAGGGCTGAAACAACCCAAATGCACAGTCTGAGAGCACACCATACCCACATGGAGCACAATGTGGAAGTACTGCTCAGATCCACAGGCACAGCTCAGTACTTTGAAAAGTTCTTTTAATAACGTTATGGATGTCTCTTCCCAGTTCTTCAAAGGGCTCAGGTATTCTTTCCTCCCACTTCTTTTCTACTACCTGTGCCTCCCAGACCATTCTCCCCTTTGTTGGTTTTATTGCTTTTAGTCTACAAGAACTGCCTGGAAACAGGACTTCAAGTTTGCAAAACTCTTTCTTTATGGACTCTTTCCATTGTAGTTCCCTGACCTCTGCTCACCCCCACGTCCTCTCCTATCCCACCTCAGATGTTCACCTCCCCTCCATCTCTCCATGATGGAGCTGTTTTTCACTTAATTGCAGTTTGTCCTTCTCTATTACAATATAGTGGATTTCTCTTGGTCATTAACTCTCATCTTTTTTTCCTTCTTAATTTTGCAGATTAGCGGCAATTTCTTTTGCTTTATGGTGTATCTTGGGAATTCTCCTCAAGGAAAGTTGTATAAAAACCACTTTGTAGAGCAACAGGACTCCAGAAATTTCTGACATTGAGTAGCATGAGCACAGCAGGGAAGTCAAGTTTATACTGTGGTATTATTTCTCCATTTTTGAGAGGAGAAATATGTATCCTATATTTTCTGTCAAATCTCTTATTGTTGCCCAAAAGCAACTGTACTACAGTACAAAATCTGCACAAGGCAGTGACAGACTAAGCCTAAAAGGGAGAATAACCTGTAAATCTTGGTTTGGTTGCAAGAAGACGAAGCCTCACTTTGGGGTAGTGGCGGAGCTGTTTGGTTGGTGGATGTTCTTAGAAAATAAGTAGTATTGGGAAAGTTTAGCAGAAAGAAAACTTATTAACCAAAGCAGAAAGTACAGGACTTCCAAATAAGGCATTTAATTATTTTTTTGTGATGAAAGGGGGCTGATAAAAAGAGATATGTAAGAGTAAGAAAGAAAAGAATGTAATTGACTGGAGAAATTTTAAATGTAAAATTCCATTGTTCTGTCTTTCACCGGAACACAAACCCTATGGAGGGCTTGATTTTTCACCCCATAGTGTGATAAGCTTTTTGGTAAAACAGCAATAGTGTAATCGAAATCCATTTTGCATCATTTTCCCTTGGATGATTTAGAATTAGACCAATTTATATTCTGAGGGTATAACCCAATGAGAGTATAAATGCAACCACTAGAATTGTTTTTGTCCAGGAGCAAAGCTGGTATCATTTACTGATTCATTACACTCTCAGCAGGGTCCTCTGTTTCAAAAGCTACCTGGAATTATTACTGCCAACAGAACACTAAACCCTAAAATAAGATTTGGATAAAAAATTAAAGGAAAAATGATAATAGTGATTAAAAGTAACATTTGAAGACTCTTTTGATTAGAATACCATGTTTAAAAGTGGTAAGTGCTTCAAATGGACATGGAGGCTTTCCTTTCCCCTCCAGCTCCAACTTCTAATGCACCTATTTAACTAGAATATTATGTTCCTGATAATATGCCTGAAATAATAGGGAGTGCTTCCATTAATATTTAACAATATAAACATCAGGCAAAGGTTGTACATCTGGAATCATAGAATATGCTTTTTGCATTAGGGTACTAATTTTAGAAATAACCTCTGTCTGCCCAGGCCTGCTGATGTATGGTTGTCATAGCAAGTCAATAATTGAGTTTTCTGGGCATTTTGACCACTGGTACAAATTTGCAAAGCAGATTACACAGCAGAAATAACAATTTCCATCCTGACCTTTATAACGTTGCTTTCTGTTGTGGGAATTAGAATGTTTATGGAGGGAAATATAATCTAAGTGTACCTAATTTGTGAGAACGCGATTTCTGATGTTAACCCAGTAAGCTTCATTTTGATTCATTTGATAACAGATTATGTAGATTTGGCATTAGGCAGGTATCATAAAACTTATTATCTTTTATTACCTAGGCAGAGAATATTGGTTTAGGTGATTATAAGTTGAAACTCAAAGAAAACTTTCATTTTCAGCTGCTGCACAAAGATCCTCAGGAAACCCGTTTTCCAGTGACCAGTCACAGATCTCAGCAAACAAATGGGCTTGTTCACATCCTTTAGGGTAAACTGGACACAGGAGTAATGCTAAGGCATTGTAGATACTGAAATGCTGTTTGGGGGTAAGAATGAAGAACCTATTTCAAAAGCCTCTGCAAAACGTGTCTTGTGACCACCATGCTCTTGTGATGACCCAGCCTTTGGGAAGAATCAGGTGATTCCCAGGGCATGTTCTCCAGATGAATTTCAGCTACAGGAAGTCCACTTGCCGCACTCTCAGTGTCAGTGTAAACGATGGGAAAGTTCATTTCCAAAGGTCTGTCCTGGTCGGCGCTGAAGCAACAACATTCACAGACCCTGCGTGGGCAGGTGGGCCAGCAGCTCTCCCCGGGGCTGCTGTTGTCAGCTGGATGCATTTAAATGAACTTTTCTTGGCTGAACATCCAAGGGGATTTGCTGTTTGATGAAAAGGTGAAGAAAAGCTCTGTGTGGGTCTGTGGTGTCTTGGAATGACGAGGTAGATTAGTGCAAGTGTTGCACTGGAATCCAGGCAGGTCTCGGTGGTATAAACTTCGTTAATCTAAATTCAACTCTGGTGAGATGATAGAGTGTTTGATGGCAGAAGATCATAAAATAATGAGCATTAGGTTTCCTGAAATGCATTCCTTCAAAAATGTGTTAATAAGTGCAGTCTGGGAGTACAGAGGCCAGGGTGTCAGGGTTTAAGCTGTGACATTGGTTTGCTGCTTGATTCAGACCTGGTTTTGTGAGACAAGAGAAATACTGAAAATAAGATTAGGGTGAACTGCTTCAAATTATCATAGAATGCCAGAATGGTTTGTGTGGGAAGGGACCTTAAAGATCATCTCATTCCAGTCCCCCTGCCATGGGCAGGGACACCTTCCACTATCCCAGGTCGCTCCAAGCCCTATCCAACCTGGCCTTGGACGCTTCCAGGGATGGGGCAGCCACAGCTTCTCTGGGCAACCTGTGCCAGGGCCTCCCCACCCTCATAGGGAAGAATTTCTTCCTAATGTCTAATCTAAATCTACCCTCCTTCAACATGAAGCCATTATCTTGTTCAGACCCACTTCTTGGCACGTTAAGAAGACAAAACTCCAGCAGTGTTCAATATCCTCCTCAAAGCCTGCAGGAAACACTGCAAGGCTTCTTCTGCCTAAATCAGACTCCAGGAGGAGCAAACTCAAGCATGAGAAACGTGCTTGATTCTGAGCCTTTTGTTTCTTTGCTCAGGGAAGGATTCCCCTGGCTCAGAGCTGCAAATATAATGTGTGTTTATCAATGAGATAATTGATAACTGGCATTGACTCCTGTCCACATGATTTGGGAAAGCAATTTGTTTCCAGTAAACAGAGGGGAGTGCTGACCAGCTGCATGTTATTGCTTTGGTATGAAATATTTATAGCATGAATTGATCCCCCTCCCCAGTGGGTTACAAGCCTCGAACTTCTCATTAGTTTCTGGGGTCTGTGTTGCACAAACACAGGCACAGGCCCCCTCTTGTGATTACTGATGAGCAGGATTTCCCTGATTCTTATGTGATTACACCTGCAACAAGGCAGGAAGTATCACCTTCATCCTCCTGTTTTGAAGATTTTGGGGACTTTTTTCAAAGGGTGTGTTTTGGGACCGTTGATTCCCAGTCTTTTGGTGTCACAATGATTTGGAAGGGCAGCCTCTTGCACTGAGTTCTGCTTTGGTTTGAATGCAAACCTAAGGGAACCTGCCAGTTTTACAAGAGGGGCAAGCATCTTATGGCATTAAAGCACATGTGCATGTTCCTTCATAAACTTGGGGGTTAAAGCTTAATAAATGTGTCAATAAACCTGGGAAGTCCATTTAAAGTCAGTGGAGCTGTGCTGATTTATGTTGGCCTGAGAATCCTTTCAGGCTTGAATACTTTTGGGATTGCTCATGATTTTTTCTCTCTAAGTTACAGCAGAGCACCTCAGCTCATCACTGTACTGATCCATATTATCTGACCTTCACACCCTCCATATACTTAGGGAATTTTTGGCAGAGGGATTTTTATAGAGATATTTGAAAAGTTGTCTCTACTAAAAACCATTTTAGGTTACTGTGTAGGAGAAACTTTTGTCTCCTTTTATGTTTTTAGATTCAAATAGACTCATTTCTACCTATGGCAGGGACTAGGAATGATTCGATAATTTGCAACTAATAATTTATTAGAACAACTTTGCCCTCCTTTCTCCTCACAAATTGTCTGCAAACAGATTGTACAACTCTAATATGTTAATGACTGAAAATTATTTGGCCATTTTTTCAGCAAATACCTTTTGGCCTGCAGATTATTTGAATTGCAAATCACGACAGTTAAAATGAAATATGTAATTAACACTGCAAATAAAGCTGATTAGGTGTTACAGGAGATCAGTTTTTATGGAAACATATTGTTTTGCCAAAACGAGCATTTGTTACAGAAACACAGTGATTTGAAAAAAAAAATCCCACAACTTTATTGGAATAAATATCTGTAATTTAGAAGGGAATTCTTATCTTGAGTGCTCCTTTCAGGTTTTCCTGGCCAAGACAACCAGGTTGAATGTTCTATTGAGAAAATAGAACTGAATCTTACCTTTCCCCATCCAACCAGGTGTGCTGATGCAGACACTTATTTATTCCAAGACACAGTTCTTTTTATATTCTCTGTTCAAACTCTTACCTTTGTAAAAATAATTACTTATAAATTGGCAGAATTTAAGGTAGTTTTAATTTCTTTAGAAGTGTATTAATGAGGGCTGGGGAGAACAGTGGGTCTGTCAATGAGACTCTTAATGTCTCTAACCACATATTCTAATTTTAATGAATAAGCCCTTGAGATTTTTTTTGTTTACTGGCATTTTTACAGTGTTCAATATGCAGCCTTGGAAAATGTTAAGCAAGAGGGAAACTATTTGCCACCCAGTCCATCAGTGTGGTGAACAGTGACAGAACCCGAGGTAATGGCCTGAAGTTGTGTCAGAGGAGGTTTAGGTTGGATATTACAAAGAGGTTCTTCCCCCAGAGGGTGGTTGGGCACTGAACAGGCTCCCCAGGGCACACAGAGCTCAAAGAGCATTTGGATACTCTCAGGGTGTGACTCTTGGGGATAGTCCTGTGCAGGGCTAAGGGTTGGATTTGATGGTCCTTGTGGGTCCTTTCCAACTCAGCATATTCTGTGATTCTGTGATAAATAGTTTTTATCTGAGTGCAATTAATTGATGGGAATAACGTAGAGTGTTTTCTACCCAGTATCAAAAATTGGAGTATAAACACTGGTAGGTGTCTAGTGAGCAAGGAAGAGAAGTAATGCCAGGGTACCATGGTAAAATACCAGACCAGGAGAACACTTGGGGCTTCATGTACAGGTCCTCCTTGGTGCAAGCACTGGGAAAGGGGAATTCCATGAGGAACATGCAGCACACGGGATGCTGTGTGTGATTTCCATGGTTGATGTCCCTGACTGTGGCTGCAGGAAGGGCAGGAAAACTGTAACATGTTCCTCCTTCTCTTGAGGGAACTCAGGTCTAACAAGGGTGATTACATGTGTTCTTAAAACTCAGCCCAACCTCTGGAAGGGCCCAGCAGCAATGACAGAGTCAACATGTCAACACAAAGGGAATGTTTGCACATATCAGGGCCTATATTTGCATATAGACCATGCTGTAGTTGTCTTTTCTTTAATCCAGCCCATTACTGGGGAGCACAGACTCCCCACAGCTATTGTCTGCTGCTGACAGAGGATTTGAGTGAGATGAGTGTGGTTGTTGTATTCCTGGCACCTCTGAGTGTGGAATAATAGCACAGTGATTAAATGGTCTAAAATAAGCAAAAGAAGTTGCCTAATAATTGATGCTTTCACACTGGAGTGAAAGATTTCTGCGGTGCTGTTTAATTGTGAGGAACAACTGAGGGTTTTTTTCCTCCCAAAAAAAAAAAGAAAAAGAAAAAGAAATTACATACCTTGGTGCAGAAGGAAAGCTGAAACATAGCTTGTGTTTTAAAAAGGAAAGTGTGATTTAAGAATGTTTGACAGCAAGTATTTTCTTTGGGACATTGTGATTCTTGTTCTTGCCTGATATTAAAAATTATTATAGTACTTTATGCTTCTAGCACAGCTGACATGGAAAATTATTCTTTTCCCAAACCACGAGCATCTAGTGAGTAACTGCTGCAGATCAACATGCCTCTCTGTTTCAAAGGGATTATACTCAGGGAAATATATTTTGGCTGGTAAAAGTCAGTGTAGGGGTACTAACTTGAGTGCTTTGTATATTTTATGTGGTTTTTCTTTAGAATACTGAATATTTGCTCTCTTCCCTCCACTTATTTTTGGCAGAAACCTAACTAACAATAATAATTTAAGGGGAAATATCTCCAGCTAAACCCAAGCTTCAGTCACTGTTCTGTCCTAGGGATTGGTGACTCTGCCCAAGGAGAAATTCTTATTAATAACATTCTTATATAAGGAAGCTCCCTTGAGTGGTGTTATTATATATCCAAGAGCCAAGATGCATTTGTGTGTTCAGTGAGGGCGTGAGCAGTCAGCAAATAGTTTTTCTCTGCAGTTTTCTAATATTTCTCAAAGGGAAGCTTGTCACCACACCATGGCTGGCAGGCTTCTCCAAAATGATATGAATTCAATGGCAACTCTAAATCCTAATTTGTGTGCCAGTCAAAACTGGTAATTTTACACAGACTGTTGGAAACAGTTCCTGTATTTCCATGTAACATTAATAACCACATATACCAGTCCTAACTTATGTCAGCATTAGGAAGAATGAAAGTCCTGATCCTGTACATCCTATGTATTAAATAGTTACAGATTTCCTCATGATGGAAAACAAATATCTCTGGCCAGGGAACCTGTTTGTAACAAGCACTTTAGAGTAATTTCTTTTTTTTTTTTATTTAATGGCTGCTGCTGAAGGAGAAAATTTAGTCTTCCTTTTCCTTCCAGACGTACCTATGTCTCCCACGGGTAGTAAATAGATATTGATTTTCTTCATAACAGAAGTACATTATTACAGTGATTAAACTGTAGACCTTCCTTTATGATACAAAAAAAAAAAATTGGAAATTGGTGAGCTAAAGAGGATTTATGTTACAAAATTGTTTGGGGTTTTGTATTCATCAAACTGTTATTCAACCTCTAAATGCAAAGCCCCTGTGCATATTGCTCTTTTTATGCAGCAGCAATTGGTATATAAAATAAATGCTGATATTATAATTATCAAAGCATTATATCCGTTAGAGCTGTTAGTAGTCACATTACTTCATTTTTTAATTTTACATTTGTCAAAATCCTGACAAGCATACTCTGGGATAGTGTTAGATTCAATATTGAGATTGTTACTCAACAAGAACATTGATTATGTCTTAATAGGACACATTCAGTATGCATTATATGCAATTATCATCTTAAATGAACACAAGCATTTATTTTGCATGCACTGAAAATATTTAAATCCTAAGAATTTTTCTTTCTGGTTAGCATTATATTATAAAGTCATTAGTACAAATATGATATGGCAGCGCACCACTGATACAGTATTATGCATGAATACATAATTTATAAACAGAATTATAAATAGAAGTGTTGAGGCATTTTTACATCACTACAGAAATACTAATATCCACAAAATAGTAAGAAAACTCTTCATTGATAATTAATATTAAGATAGGCCTGAAAAGATACTTGAAACCCTTGTAAGGATTTTGAGTGTTCTGTATGTTATTTGCTTCCCAAACATTGTTTCGATCTTAGCAATTGAGCACTTTCTGTGAATTTGGGAATTTCTATTCTCCCCAAGTTTTTTTGGGGGTGAGGCCCGAGCACTAAATGAAGGTTTGGGTGCTGTGATACTGAGTGTGACCCCTTTGGGATGTGCAATTCCTGGGTGTTCCACAGTGACAGGAGAGCACTGCAGGAAAACCTTGTTTTAAATGCTTCATGTGGGACACCCAGCCAGGAGGAAACTCTGAAGAGATGGATTCTGGAGTCTTGCTCTTGACAGACTTGGGTCCCACTGTACTGACAGTGATGTAAATTCCAGTGGAATTTAAAAATAAATCCTACAGCCTACAAGCGATAGCCAGAACCGAGACTTAGGCTTGGACTGTTGCTGCTGGTGGTGTGAAATACTAACCAGGGCTTGCTTCTCTTCAGTCACTGATAGTTTTTTATTGTATCTGTAGGAAATATTAGAAGATTCAAACTCAGCAGAAAACCATCATCATCTGCTTTCATTCAGCATTACCTAAAAGAATTCCCTGGGTTTGTTCCACCTGTGTGTGTCTGCACTGAACTGTTTATTTCCCTCTGTTGAGATTAGATCCTGCTGGTTTGGCAGGAAACTGAACCCTGGAAAAGTGCCTTTTCTGGCCTCTCCTTGTTTTCTGGTGCTGAACCAGTTATGTCAGGGCAGCAGGAGAGGGAAACCTGGTCGGAATGTTAACACTGGTGGGAATGGCAGTGGGTGGACCTTTGAAGCAAAGCACTTAGGACACAGCTCACCTCCTTGGCAAAGCACACAGTTTGGCAGTGTCACCCCTGCCATGGCTAAATGACAAGAGTGAAAATTTATGGGGAAAGGAATGGTTCTCCTGCTGTAATTATACAAACCCTCCCAGCAGCGTTGCACTCCACGAAGTCACGGTTGATAAATAATAAGCCACACAAACAGTGACTTGATGTTCATTAATTAAAATAATCTATTTTCCTTTTTAGCTGTAGATCCCACTCGTTGAGAGTTGGGGCTTATTTATGACCAGTATCTCACTATCCAAATGGTACTGGATTGTTTTTGCAGGAGTGTCCTTCAGGGTTTAGGTCACTTAGCAGCAGTTCTGCTTTAAGTGATAGGCAGTGACAAGATGGGACAAGAGTCTGAGCCACCAGGGGGGTCCCAAATGCTGCTGGTTGTGGGTGCTGCATTTATCCCTCCCCTGCAGGGAGAGGAGAGGATGGAGATGGCAGGGATGGAGAAAGTGAAGGAAGGCTCCACTGCTCCCATCCAGGAGCACTCATTCCTCACAAGATGGGAGCAAAAACAGGGAAAAGACCATGCTGGGGTAAAAGGTGTGAGCCTTGGGAAAAGAGAAAAGATGAGGAGGTGCCATGAGAGCTTTTAGTGCAGCCCCAGCCCCGGGGGAGGGCCCAGCACGGACCCTCCACTGAGGCATCAGCTTAGGGAGGGGGTTGGTGGGAGCACAGGGATCCAGGCTCTGTCCACAGATCCCGGGATTTCCCAGCACCCTGGGAAATCACACAGACCCAAATAATTGCTACGAGTGCCTGAATTAGCTGGGCTAAAAGTACAAGAATTGCTAAAAAGTCCTTTACATGGTATCTCCTGGTATGAAGAGGGCATCTGATGGGAACCTGCCTCTGCTCTGGGTTTTGGATCTTTGAGGAGCTTCTTTCTCTAACAAAGTAAATATTTGGGGACAGCACTAGATGTAGGAAGTGCTGCATAGCAGGGAAGTATGAAGTATTTGTAATGATAGGAAATACTACTCAAAATTCAATGTTTTCCGCATTTCATTGCGAGCTTAAACATTGGACTGCTGTCACAGACATTTCTACTGCAGTACATGCAATTTCTAGAATAAATAGGCTTGCTTTCAGTAGAAAATGGGACGGTTTTCAAAGGAAAAAAGGCCAGTTTGTGAGTAAAAATGGGCCTCTTTCTGGGCAGAGGCTTATAAACATGAAGTGATAAATGGCTTTGCAAGTTTTCCATACAATAATAACAATTTCCTAATCAATGTAAAAGTTGCAGGCAAGGGAGGGGAGAGGAGTTTCATTGAGGTTTTAATACATTGAATGCATTCTAGAAAATAAATATATGAAAACAGTAAATTTTGTTCCACTCCGTAATGTGAGTTTGTGTTGGAGACATGTCCGTAATATTTCTTTGCGTGTATTTTTATGATGTTATAAATCAAATTCCTGTTCTTGGTTTGCTGCCTTCTGAGATGAATTTCATGGAATAATGTTGCAAGACTTAAGGAAATACATTTTTTAGGATCCCATGTGTGGCAGTAGCATCTGATTTTCTAGTCGTCCGTACGTCTTTAGAACAAAATACATCTTCTGGCTTGACTTATTGATTTTACATGTAAATATATTGCTTCATAATAGCTGATCTGATGAGCAACTTGTGGGGTTGCTTCTCTCATGGCCTAAAAATGCTTCAAAATCTAAGGAGTTGGGATCTCCTTCTTACACATGCTCCAAAAAAGATGGTGTGATGTGCCCAGGAAAACACGTAACGCAAAATGCACTATTTAGGGAATGCTTTCAAACCACTTGGCTACAGAGACTGTGTGACCTGAGAGGTTGCTTTGCTGAGCTGTCTCCCTGTTAATTCCCTGGAAAAGTGTTAGATAAAGGACACAGGATGAGTGATGTCAAAGATGTGCATCCTGGTTCTTGCAGGCACAGTTGGCTCAGGGATCTGCTCTGAGCATCGTTCTGTCACTTTACCCCAAGGATCCAGAGGAGGTTTTATTGTTCAGGGGAGGTTTGAATAAACATTCCTGAGCACATGAGATGTTCCTACCCTGCAGTTTTGAAGGTGACTGCAGCACTTCCCAGCTGTGCTCTCTGCTGATGGTGCAGCACACGTGGCCTTAGGGCAGATGGTCCCATATGAGGCAGCCATACAAAATCCATTTTAATGAGGTGCCCAGCCTTGTCTCCAGTGAATCCATGTCAACACTGCCTTTGAGTTCCATGGGAGCAGGTTCTGATGCTAATTACCCACTTTACTGGAGCTGTTACTAACCTACCCATGGTCCAACTTGCAAACAGATGTGCTTTGATCTCTGATGTGAGGGGGGACAATTCCAAATGCTGTCACATTCCCATTGCAGAACGGTGACCACAGGTGTTTTTATTTTTTTCCAAGTTACAGGTGTTTTGAGGGGAGGAAATTAAGGGTGCCTTTTGCTCTGGACCTGTTCTGTCTGGTTCCACAGCAAGGAGGTAGCCAGACAGGTACCCATGGCACCAAAATCAGAGATCTTCCATGTCAGTCATTGATGTTACTCTGTGGATTTGCTTTGGGCAACAACTGCCAGTCCCTGCCCATTTTAGAAACTGCTTTTTTGTTTCTTCCAGTGAAGCAAACTTAGATTACCAGTCTAAATGCTAATACACAGAATGAATGGGATTTAATAGAGCGAATTTATATGTAGATTGTGACATTAGTATTTAATTACATCCCCATCATAACACTGATGAAGCAAGCTGCTAAATATTGGTGCACTGAAGGTAGAGCTTACTCATAAAGAGCAAGGATATTTTAATTTCTTGCCTCTTTCCTAATCTTCTTAAATAAGAGGATAAATTAGGTACTGTTTACCAATATTCACCTTCATGCTGTATAGCAAATGAGAGCTGCAGAGTAGCAGCTGAAGCTCCTGCAAAGCTGTGCTGCTGTTTTGGTAAAACAGTGTGATAACAGATCTGTTTCTATGCTATGTTTTATCGGGCCAAACAGAGTTTGAGAATTTTTAAATGTATTATTTTAATAAGAATTAAAAGTAGTATGTTGTCTGTGTGAGGTTTGTTTGTTGTTTTTTTTTAACCCTTCCTTTTCTGTTCTTCTTTTTTTCAGACTATGGAAAGCCCAAAATACGAGCTGGTTATAGAAGCCAAGGATATGGGAGGTCTTGACGTGGGACTGACTGGCACAGCAACCGCCACTATTCTTATTGATGACAAAAATGACCATCCACCAGAATTTACCAAGAAGGAGGTAAGAGTTTGCCATCTGTGCTCTGCAAAACGGTGCAAGCAATTGTAATTAACTCATTTCTAAATATAAAACTGTTCCTTAAGGAAAGGAAAGACTTCCAGATATGTTTTTAGCTCAGTGTGACAGACTTTCCTGGAGCTGCTCTTTTCTGGTTTTTTACCTCAGTAAATCTGTTTGTGTCGTTTCCAAATCAAAGTGCAACCACGAGGTAACAATTTGTGTCAAGGGATGCCATTCAGAGGTTGGCTGGCAGGGTGAAAAACTATAAAATAAATTTGCTGGTGGTAACTTTCTCCTTTTTCTCCTATAGGGGAAAATAATAAGTTTTCTTTCCCTACATTCTAGCTCAGGGCTTCCATGGTCAGGACCAGGGATGAAAGCAACACGTTTTTTCCCTGTCTCCAGCACTTCCCCTGTGAGCCAGCAAGTGTTGGGAGCTCTGTAATTAAAACCCTAGTCCTGAAAGCTTTAAATTTAACCTACAGGTAGAATTTGCACTGAAAGTTGTTTCCCTGCAAATTGAATTCCACTGAAGAATGCTGGAAAGCCTGATAAAACCCAAACCAAAGGTATTCCCTGACTACAGGGGATGTAATAATAGTGCCATAGTAACTCAGGCAAAACATCTGCCAAATTTCATGCCCTCCTCACCCTGTTCCCTTCCTTCCCCTACATTTATTATTAGTCTGACACTTATTTTTTTTATTTTTTTTTTTATTTTTTTTTTACTTCTGGTACCTGGAGGGAATGGGAAAGTTTCAAAAGTTTTACCTTGTTTGGATTTTGCTATAAAAGTTTTCTGGGGCTCTGCAGATTTTTAAGGAATATTCCCAAAAGATGAGAAGTAAGCATGAGGGATGCTGATTTGAAGGTAATTGTGGAAAGAGAAAAGGAAAGCCTGTAGAATTCTTGTAGTAGGCTCTAGAAGTCTTGGTTTTTTTTCCTTGAGATTTTACCTTTTCAACATTTTTTTTTCTTTGCTGGGCTAATATTAGCAATTTGACAACAGATTATTTTGAAAAAAATTACTGCTATTTTATTTGAGTGATTATTATAAATACAAAGTGAACACCAGATTAAAGCATGGTAGAGAAGGGTTATTAAAAAAAAAAGGAAGAAGAAATTAGAAACAATGACAATTTAACCAAGAGGAATACTAATTTTCATTAATCAGTGGCAATAGTTATAATTACTTCAGTCAAATGCTTTGGCAAGAGTGTTTCAGTCACCTAAAAAGCATTATGGAGAGCCTGATCCAAACCTTTTAAGTACAGAGGTGACAATTAAGTGACTTTAATCAAGCAATTAATTGCCTTAAACTTTAGATCAGGTTTTTAATGCTCTGTTTCCTGACAACCAATACTTAAAATATATTTAAAATATTGTATTATTTGGCCTTCCGGGACATAACAATGTCCAAGATAACTCAGTGTATTTTGAAATAGGAATTTATTGGATTAATGAATATTGATAGCAATTCATGAGAGCCACAGTCCACCTACTTGAATTTCCAAAATTGGAGATTTCTTCTCTTGGACAAATCTTTCTATATATCTCTCAATAGAATTCTTTTCAAGAAATCTTTCTATAATTTTATGTCCTATTTGATTTAGTAGTTTGGTAATTTGGGCAAGCATGTTAAAAACCTCGTGTGTCTGCTTAGGCACAAATGTATCTATTTCTGTGGAAATTAATGCTTATAAATGAAATGTTTATAAATTCAGTTCAGTCCGTGGCAGTAAAAGGATCTCTGTACCCTTGAAATGTTGAGGGGCTTAGCATAGAAATAAAATAGGTGTGAGGAGGCAGCACTATCTAGTTTTCTTTCTGGTCTTAGACTTTTTTTTTTGCAGTTTATAGTTTCCATAGAGTCGTATATGTATATATATATTTTATGGTTTGGGATGGATTTGAATCTTTCACTATTTAGAGATGTTAATGACCTCAGAAATCTTCCCTCTGCCTTACTAGGTGATATTCTTATCCCATGAATAAGGTAGGAAAAATCTGTCTTTAGATGTATGATGCCAGGCCCTTTTAGAAACAGATGCTCTATATAAAAGGAATAGTGTAAGAGGTGTCTATTAATTGAGCCAGTGACACTTTATTTGGTTTATTGCCTTAAGTGCTTAGTTATTGTGTTTTAATACCAGTTGCATACCACAGGCTGCAATACTATTGATTTGGATTAGAGTTGAAAGGAGAAGGCACATTCTACAAGATAACTTTTGAAGTGGAAAGCTCAACTTCAGTAAACCTGAAGGTTTGATTTCAGAGTGCATTTTCTTCTCTTTGCTTTGAGATTGGCCTGGGTTCTTATGGTATTGACATGTTTTCCCAGTCCATTTCCTTCTCTCTAAAGATCCTTTTTCTCAACATGTTTTTCCCTTTTATTAAACAAACACTTATTTACTGCTCTGTGTTTCCATCTGACAGCATAATTTCTACATACAATAGCTCTGCCTTTATTTATCATGTGCTGTTGATGTAGCTCATATAAACCAAGTTTTCAGTGTGTTCTCTTACTCTGTGAGCACAGGGACCAAATTCATTCCTGATTTGACACAGTGAAAGGAATGAAATCAGGAGAGCTGGATTTGCTCCAAAGTCTGGACCCTGTGTAGATCCAACACTGGGTACCCCAGAGGGTGCAGTAATAGGTAATTTGAATCTTATTAAAGATACACGTGATTACAAAACAACAGAAGTTTAGTGATTTTACACATCCTTCTCCAACGTTGAAAATTTCTATATTTCTATATACTTCTATTTCCAAGAAGTCTTACATGTGCCAACAGATATCTGGTTCCTCAGTGCAAGGCAATCTCAGCCATGGCTGAGCATGTCTCTGTCTACTGAAGATGAGTTTTATCTTTTAACACTTGACCAATCTCTCCCACATTTTTCCTCAGAAACACTGTTCTGAATCTACCCCTAAGCAACGACACACTCTGTGTACTGCTTACTGTGTCTATTCTTTGGAGACTGGGTTCTTAAACACTTATTAAAAATGCTTAATAACAGGCTTTATTTGAGTTTTTTAGAAAGAATGGTAGGATCCCAGAATGGTTTGGGTTGGAAGGGACCTTAAAGCTCATCTAGTTCTACCCCCTGCCATGGGCAGGGACACCTTCCACTATCCCAGGTTGCTCCAAGCCCTGTCCAACCTGGCCTTGGACACTTCCAGGGATGGGGCTAGCCACAGCTTCTCTGGGCAACCTGTATCAGGACCTCCTCCCCCTCACAGGGAAGAATTTCTTCCTAATATCCAATATAAACCTGCCCTACTTCAGCTGAAGGCCATTCCCCTTGTTCCAGCACTACCTTCTCTTATAAAAGAGTCCCTCAGCAGCTTTCTCGTAATCCCTTTTTAAACACTGGAAGGGGCTCTGAGTTTCCCAGAGCCTTCCCTTCCCCAGGCTGAACAGCCCCAGCTCTCTCAGACTGCCTTCATAGGAGAGGGGTTCCAGCCCTCTGATCAACTTGGTGGCCTCCTTTGGACTCACTCCAACATATCCAGATCTCTCTTGTGTTGGGAAAAGCCTAAACACTCCTTTGTTGCTGTGCCCGGTTCGGCAGCAGCTTCTCCTGGATTTCTGTAGACCTTGTTGGAAGAAGGGGGTGTTTCAGGTGGTTGTTGTTTCAGGTGGTTGTTGTTTCAGGTGGTTG